>NW_026947493.1:55595000-56795000 GCF_034190915.1 Cavia porcellus | reverse complement strand
CAGGTGGTGACAACCTTATGGTCTTTCCAACGTCCAAGAATCCACTTCCAGGGCTGATGTTGGTCACTGTGCCCTTTTGTCAGGTACAGTTTGGAGTCCGACAGTGATCCACACGGAAGCCAGCATTGTCTGTAAGAGAGCCCAAAGGGTTTGGGCCTCAGGAGATGGCATCACTCCTGGGCATCATCTGGATTTTTAGATGAAGGACTGTCTATTTGCTTTACAAGTCATTCAGGTAGCCATCGGGCTCCCTTTTCCTGTTTGGAGTAAACACAGACTGAGCCATGACCCCAGATGAGAACAGGATCAGGGCCATTCCAGGTATTGGTTATTGGATCTTGCCACAACACAGAGGCGAATTGTGTCTGTGTTTGTGTATGCCAAAAGCAGGATGCTGCTGAGCAGCCTAAGGCATCCAGGGATAGAAAATTCAAAATAAAGAAAGCATGTGAAAGAATATTTTTAGGAGACCCTCGGGTTGGGTACCAGGTTCCCCCTTTTATTTTATCTATGGTAGATTTGAGGGAGCGATGTGCATATTCAACAATACCTTGTCCTTGAGGATTGTAAGGTATACCCGTGGTGTGGAGAATATTAAGGCATTTATAAAATTTGGCAAAAGAAGTACTAGTGTAGCCTGGGCCATTGTAAGTTTTGAGCTGTTGGAGGCATCCCAGAACCGAGAGGGCCGATAGCATATGGGCTATAATATGTTTGGTAGCCTCTCAAGTCTGGAGTGTGGCAAAGATGAAGCCACTGTAGGTATCAATGACCACATGTATATATTTTAAGTTCCCAAATTCATTAAAATGAGTGACATCCATCTGCCATGAGGCATTGGGGATTAAGCCTCTTGGGTGTGGAACAGGCAAATAAACAGCACAAGAGGGGCAATTTTTTACAATTTGCCTGGCTAGCTCAGTTGGACGCCACTTGATCCGTCTTGTGGATCGGTCGATGGGCCTTGCCTGGAGAGGGGACAGAGATGGAGGGCTGGGCAAGAGAAAAGAGAGATGGAGACAAGGCGGGATTCCATTCAAGTCTCATTTATTCTTAAAATGGCTACAACTTATATAGGGTGGAAGCAGCCAATGGGGCAGGAAGAGGGCATGGAGTGTTATCTGATAGGTCATCATCACATACGGATATATGACATAAGCAGGAGAGGATTATGGGAGATGTAGGCTGAAGCGGGAAGTTGCTCACGTCATGCACACTGTAGGCAAGGGGAGGATCATGGGAAATGTAGGCTGACACACAAAATGCCCTCAGGTGGGAGGGGCAGGGCAGCAGCAGCCATTCTGAGCCACTCTCTACACATAAGTATTCATTTTTCTTGATGCTATTGTGAAAGGTGTTATTTACCTAGTTTCTCTTTCATGAGTTCCCTATTCATGTACAGGGGTGCTATTGACTTTTGAGTGCTGGTTTTGTATCCTAATACACAACACTATATCTTAATTCAGTTTTGGTAATTCGTATGTATCTAGGAATCTGTCCATTTCTTCTGAGCTTTACATCTTATTAGACTGCAAGTTCTTGAATAAGTATTAATGATCTTTAGATTCCTATAGGATCTACTGTGATTTTGCCCTTTTCACTCCAAACTGCATGGATTTGAGTATTTTCTTTCTTTTTTTTTAAATAATGATGAGTAAGAGTTTGTTTATTTTAGTTAACCTTTCAAGGAACCAACTTTTAATTTATTGATTCTTTCAAATATGTAAAAGTACGTGATAACCATGATTCCCCATTCTATGGCCTTGAAGCCTTATAAAATTTTCACACATTAATTGGAATGGCTTTATTCTGGGCTGTTTGATATTATGGCCGGTGATGCAATGAACAGCTACTTTGAAGAAAATAAGACATAATAACAGCTAGTGCCAATTTAATACCATCTTGTCTTAAAGCCGCACCAAAAAAAAAATTTATTGATTCTTTATATTGTTTTCTAATCTCAATTGCATTTATGCTCTGATCTTTATAATTTATTTCCTCATATGAGCTCTGAGTTTAATTTGTTCTTCCTTTTCTAGAACTTTGAGGTTCAATATTACATTATTTATTTGAGTTCACTGTTTTCCTGATATGGGAATTCACCACTATAAATTTCCCTTGTAGAACTATTTCATTATATCCCATAAGTTCCAGTATGTTATATTGACATTATTGTTTAATTGTAGAAACTTTCTAATATCTCCTTTAATTTCATCTGTAACTCATTAGTTGTTCAGGAGGGAATTAATTTCCATGAGCTTATGTAGATCAATTTTGTGGTTTCTTTTGCTATGTATTTGTACTTTAATTGCACAATGATCTGATAGTATGCATAGAATAATTTCAATTCTTTTGTATTTACTTAAGCATGTTCTATGACCTAGCATGTGGTTTACTTTAGAGAAAGTCCTGTGTGCTACTAAGAATGTGTATTCTGTTGTTGGGCATAATATTTTATAAATATCAACAAAGTCCATTTGTTCAAAGGTTTGGTTCAGCTCTGATTTTTTTTGTTGACTTATTACCTAGTTGATCTGTCTATTTATGACAGTGGAGTATTGCAGTCCCCTGTTGCAAATGCATTACTGCTTATCTGATTTATCAGATCCATTAGTTTTTTTTGACAGTTGACTGTATCAATATTTGATGCATATATATGATTATTATATCCTCCTCTTGGATTTTTCCTTTAATAAATATGTAATGACCTTTGTCTCTTCTGATCAAATATGCCTTGAAGGACTTATAAAGATATGTCTAGTATATAATCAAAAATTACTGGATGTTAAGAAACAAGACCTTGCATACCAAGACAGATTTCACCCTCATTCTATCAAAGTTTGATTTCCCAAAGATGTCTCATGGGCTAAGTTCATGCCCCAAATTTGAAAAAAAAAAAAAACAATAAATGAACAATGCACTTAACACAATAAATAAATCAGAAAATAGAAAAAAAAAACAAGTAGAGTATCACAACAACTTAGATAAGAGAGTTTCTACACAAAAAATAATGATTACAGTGCTTGTGTTTCAGCTTCATTAAGAACAGATTGCTGGGAGTTAAAAATAGTATTATTGAAAATAGTAAATTTAAATATTGGATATTTTGTGGAAAACTTAAATAATTGAAATAAAGAATGGTTGGTGTTGATAAATCAATTCATGTATTACAATATCCAGATACAATATATCTCAGAAGAGAAAAAAAGATCATCATGAGGGAGGTAAAAGGAAAAATGAATAACACAGGATAGCTAATGACTTATAGAGCCAATCAAGAAAAATTAGGTTGATGTCACGGTGCATACATATAGTGGCAGCACTTGGGGAGGCTAAAACAGGAGGATCACAAGCTCTACCCCAGTCTAAGCAAAGTATCAAGACCATGTCTTGAAATTAACCATTTTTTTAATTTTAAAGGGCTCACTCATCATAAAGGCCCTAGATTCAATTCCCAGAACAACCAAATAAGGAAAGGAGAAAGGAAGAAAAGAAAGAAGAAAAGACAAATGGAAGGAAGGAAGGGAGGGAGAGAGGGAGGAAGGAAAATTAAAGATTATAAGGGTTGTGTTCTTTAATTGTGAGTTTTGATATTGGTATTTTGTTTGGGACCACATTAGATCTATATAATAATTTTGATATTATGGCCATTTCCACTCTGTTGCTTCTTCCTAAGACTAAGGGATCTATTTCTGTTTTCTGATATCCTCTTCAGTTTCCTTTTTCAGGGCTCCATGGTGGTCAATGTAAAGATCTCTTACTTCCTTTGTTAGATTGATTCCTAAGTACTTCATCTTTTTTGATGCAATTGTGAAAGATATAGTTTCCCCGGTACAACCACTGTGGAACTCAGTGTGCGGATTCATCAGAAAAACTAAAACTAGAGCATCCATTTGTCCCAGCTAGTCCCTTTGTGGGTATCTTCCCAAAAGAATTAAAAGCATCATACCACAGTGATATAGGTGTGCCTATGTTTAGCACAGCACAGCTTGTAATAGGTAAATCTTGGAAACAACCCAAATGCTCTTTAACCAACAAATGAATAAAAAAGATGTGGCTTCATTAGACAATGGAGTACTTCTCAGCCATAAAGAAGGATAAACACGAGACCTTTCTAGGTAAACAGATGCACTTAAGAGTATGAGGCCATACTCTTAAGTGAAATAAATTGGGCACACATTTGTAAATATTGTATTGTTTCTCTGGTGTGAGAAACCAGAAGTGTAAATAAGGACAAAAATGCATAATAGATATTGTGAAATAGGAAGACAATGTTCAAACGGGAAGGGGAACTAGGAGAGAAGAGGGGAAAAGAAAAAATGGGAAGAAAGGAAAAAGAGAAACAAAGCTTTTGTAAATGAAGAGAAGAGGGATTGAAGGGGGGAAAAGGTAATAGAGAAAAAAGAAGAATCAAGATATATCATGTCACATACACGTTCCCTATAATGAATGTGGTCACTATGTATATCTAAAATATACCAATAAACAACTAATTTTAACAAGGAACTAAAGAGAAAAAGTTTATAGATTTAAAAGCTTTGAAACTATAAATACAGGCTCTCTTCTGAGCTTCAGGAAGATACTAAAAAGACACATGCCATGGCTTATTTAACAAAAATGTTAGTGTTTCACAGTGTAGTAGACCATACAAGGGTCCCACAAAGATAACAAGCCCTGATATCTGGAACCTATGAATGGTACCTTATATGATTAGATTCTGCATATATAATTAAGTTAAAGATCTTGAAATGAAATTTTCCTGAATTATCTTATGGGGCCTAAATGCCATCATAAGTGTCCTTATGAAGAAAGAGATTATAAATACTATGCACAGAAGAAAAAGAAACATAATCATAAAGACTGATTGGAATGAGATGGCCCTGAAGCAAGGAATTGTAGCAGCTATAAAAATATGAAAACCATTTATTCTGAATGGGTTTTATTGATCATCTATTCTGAAGCTTCTCTAAATAGAGTACATGTTTGTACCACATTCAGAAACTAGAAGAGCTAAGTGGTGAAATTTTCCCTACACTTACAAAAGGAGCAAACCTCTGCCATCACCTTGATTTCAGTTCAGCTATACTGATTTTAGATCACTGCCATCCAGAACTGTGAGAGAGTAAATTTCTTTTGTAAGACAGGAAGTTTGTAATAATTTATTATAGCGATCACACCCAAAAGTAAAGAGAAAATTTTACATGTTTTCACAAAGCAAGAACAATTTACTCAAAACTGAAAGTAAAATATAAAAGATATAATTCCATTAGAACAATGTGAACAATAGAATAAAGAACAGCAAATAAGAGATACCAACAAAATATTGTGACAGTTAGGAAATGTAACTATGATAAAATACACATACATTTCACCAGTCAAAATATCCTAAATATTAATGATAAAACCAAACAGACTGATAAAAAAATATATTGAGAGACAATAGAAAGATGAGTCATATATATAAAAAGCATCCTCAACTACAGTAACAGAAGCTAATAGATATCTAAAATTAATAAAGCAAAATCTGGTAATAGAAGTTGCTTCTTTAGGAATATGAAAAAAATTACACAAAATATATCTAAAGAAGTGCATGCAGTAGAATTTGGGGTACAGAGAAGTAAGAAACTCTTGTGTATTATAATGATTTTAAACTGAATTTTTAAGTATGTATATATACTGCTATGCTGATTAAAATTCAAATATAACAACACAATGACCACTAATAACAATCTTCTTTGATGTGTTAGTTGAGACCTCATCTCTACCTGAGTTTTAGACAGAAATAATCCAGTGAGGCATGTCTCATAGTGCCTGGTTTGGGAGACAGAAACCAATAAAAATCTGATGCTATACTGACAGATTGAAGTTCTTGGGAAGATAGCAGGGAAATGCTTCAAGAGATGTGAGCTCTGCTCATTGACAAGACTGCTGCACTTGGCATTACCCATCCATCAGAACGTGCTCTTTCCCAATTCTCCAGAACCGGAAAGATGAGACTGTACACACGGGAGCTGCCCCAGCTAATCCATCCCCAGGGAGAAAATACTCTGATCACTGAGGGTTTTCTGGTCTGGAGCCAACAGTGAACAAATGGAGCCTGGGAAAGCATTTATTCTTACCCTTGCTTATTTGGGCTTGTGCCTACAAAATGGGTATCTCTTTTTGTTTGTTTAAGTGTCCAGTGTTCCACAGATATTGATTGACTTCAACTAAGCAAGCAAACTACAGTGAAGTACAATCCTGATGGCTAGTCAATAAAATCAAGCTTTGGAAGCTATTATTCTGCTGCATTCCAAACTAACTCTGTTTGCTGTTTACACAGAACAGCTTCTGACCGGCACCTCTTGTCTGGCATATTCCCAGATCTCTCTTGGAGCAATAGTTGTGTGAATCTTCTACACATGACCATTCAAAACTAGTCTGTAGATCTGATTAAAACCAGATACCAAAACACTGGTTTCACAAAGCAAGAACAATTTATTCAAAACTTATTTGGAAGAATTTATTCAAAACAATTTATTCAAACTCCTTCTCTTTCAAAGGCAACACACATATGTATACAACACAAGAGCAAATCAATTGAAACAAATAAGCACTGCACTGAAATATCATTCTTGAAGTTCAGCTCAATAAGTCCAAAATTTATGCAGTTAGGTGAAATGAAAAATGAAATGACAAAGAATTATCTTGCTGATTATAATATCAAAGTACACGTAATGCTAAATACTTTGTACCTAAATACTATTTTACCAGTGTTAACTCATTTTTTCTCAGTTACATGAGAAAGTGATTTCCATAATGCTCATATAAGAGGTGGAAACCAAGCAATAGGAAAATTATGTAAGTTTCCTAAGGCTATACATGCAGTAACTGACTGAAGAGGGATTTGAATTCAGGCGGTCTAGCTCTAGAATCTGTTTTTCACCACCATGCAAAACTCTCTCTCAAAAAAAAAAATATGTAAGTTTGTAAAGTAAGAGACTGTGCTTTGTTTCTCTCTAGCCATTCCTGTAACATTGTTATTGTACCACAGTCTCACAAACAGAAATGAGCACTGCTCAGGGGCATGAATAATTTCTATAATATCAAGCAAGCTTGAATATTTTCAAAGATTAATCATATCTAGTGTGATGCCTTTACAAGGCAAAATGATTGTTTCAGTCCGTTAGTGTTGCAATTTCTCCTTTCTAGAAAAACAAATTAATCTGTGATCTAAGACTTTACTCAGCTTCCCAGTGAGATAATCCAATTCTGAATTAAGAGCATGAAAGTTCAAGTTAAAATATACCTATGGCTTTGCAGAATAAAAGAAAAGATAGCTGTATCTGTTGACTAGCAGAATATGAAATTAGAAAATGATAAAGTGAACCTGAGATTACATGTTCAGAGAAAGTGACACAATGCCTATGATGAAAGATGACAAACAACTGGGAAGACAGGAAATCATGTAAACAGTGACTAGTAAGTCTACTTTTGCTCTGCAGAGACTGTCAACAAAAACATTTTTTAGCTTAGTAGCTCTGTATCCTGTCAGTCAAGTATTTATTGGCTACTTCTCAGGAAGGTGCTCAGTGACAAACATTCTATGAAGACAAATACATTATTATATAAGTGCCATCAAACATGTTGAAGAGATTTCTAGCTCCTGCTAACTCTAGCTGACTAAATCTGAACAACTCATTTACATTTAGAGAAACACTCAGATCTGAAACTCCAGTCATTTTAAATCTTTCAAAAGAGAAATATTCAATAAAGATAACCCAACATAAAATTTATTTCCTGCTATTTTTGATAAACCAACAGTGCTGTGTTGTTCACAAACATCTGATTCCAGCCAGGATTTTAATGCAGTGATTTGGTCAAACTTGGGGGGAAATGCTTTATTTTATCTTCTTCAGAATACTCATTGGTTTCCTAATTCAAAGCTTCCTAGTTCACTTAATTATTTCTTAGCAATTAGAAGTATGATTCTAAACTAGTCTGCCTTTCTTTGATATGCTACTTTCCTTGAGACAAAAGGACTTAATATCTAATCAGAAGAAGAATCATTTGGATTTTATGTATACAAGAAAATTTTAATAAATCATGTCTGTCTTTCTCAAACAATCATTATGACATGAAAAATCTAGTAGTATTTCTTTCATGACTGAGACGAAATACCCAACACCGAGGTTAAGGGAGGGAAGGTTTATTTAGCTCACAGTTTGTAGAGGTTTCAGTCCATAATCAGCTGGCTCCAAGGAAAGGTGGCATAGTAGAAAAACATTACAGCGAAGGAATGGTTCATGGAATGACAGTGCAGGAAGAATGCAGCAAATAACAGGCAACAGCAGAAGCAGAAGCAAAAGCAGCAGCCCTCTTTCTGTCACTTATATTCCATCCAGAGTACCTGCCCCCAGGGAGGGCAGCACTTTCAATTAGGCTGGGACCCCCTTAATCCCAACATCACATCCTTAATCCCAACATCACAAATCCTAGATCCAGACTCCTCCAGAAAGCCTCACCTATAAGCATATGAGGCTCTGAATGAACTTCCAGACTCAAGGCATAACAGTGAATGTCCACATTTATATACTAATGCAGTACAGACACTTTCTGCCATAGAACTGGCAGAGTACTGGCATAAATAAAGAGGCTAGTTGGGTGAAAAAAAAAAAAGAAGAAGAAAAGTAAATAGCCAGGGCAGGTGAGCTCAAGGCACATGTTATTCACCTCTTTATTGCTGTAACAAAATATATGAGAAAATTAACTTAAAAAGAGGAAAAATTTATTTTGTCCCACAGTTTAAGAAGTTTCAGTCCATGACCAATTGGCTGTAGTGAAATACAACATTATGACAAGAAAGCTCCTCCTCCTTCGTGACACCAGAAAATAAAAGAAGGGGTCAAAGTTCCAATATTGCATTCTGAGACACGCCTCCAAAGACCTAACTTTGCTCCACTAGGGCCCCCTCCAGAAGTTTCCACAGTAGAGCCACAGGCTGGTGACCAAGTCTTTAGCAAATGAGCCTTTGGGAGACACCAGCAAGACTTACCAGCATCATTTTCATCAGTTTTTAAACTGCTATATTTTGCTATATTCAGTTGCTATATTCTGCTTTACGTACTGCTGAGTGGGAGAAAATTTTCTGTCTAAAAAAAATATAAATTATAAATTATTACTGATGGAATTCTGCTCCAGAAAGAAAATACTGCAAAATAGCTTCTAGTAAAGAGATCATTTAAAAGAAATTATTATGTGAAGTAGATTGCAAAATAATGTGCTTCAGCTATTCTTTGGCTATTTGTAGGTACTGGTTTATACAATGTAATATTCAGTAAGTCTCAGATGAAATCAACATCACAAAATATTTAAGTTGCAACTTAATGTAATGCATTTTAATCTGGGAAAATGTTAAATATTTAGATGACTTTTCTCATCATTATCTTTGAAAATAATTATCAAACTGAGGTAGGCTTCTTTTTAATACATGTTATTTCACTCAGTTATTTGTATTTGACTATTTTTTAAAGTAGTTTACTATCTTTATTAGATTACTTTTCTAATCTTCTACATGAATAGAAGTGAAGCATTTGTATATAGAGTAAAATTAAATTACATCTTATTTTTGGAGTCCAAGAATAATTTAATTCGACATTTATTCATTTGTGATACTTCTATATTTATTTGAAATATTATGTTGTTGTTCAGTTTTCCCACCTTTAAAAAAAATCATTTTAATAATTTTATCAAGATTTTCAAAATCTATTTAAGGTTATACACATAAGAAATAGTCAAAACCTCCTAGGACTATTTCTTCATAAATGTCAGTGCAAAACCATGTAGAAAGTAGATATACATGAGAATCATTTTGTGCAGAATTAAATTATGCATTCTTTAATATTCTTCATGATCATCTCAAATTAAGAGAAATTAGTAATTTCATAATATTATACAGAAACCTTAAAATTAGTTTTTCTAACACACCTTTTTATAATGTAATAAATGGAACTTAAAGGACCAGAAAAACTTCTGATTTAAAATTAAAATTGTTTTCATAATGAAGACTTTATAATAAAGTACTTTTTATTACATCATTGTGCAAAATAATGTTATAAGCATAGGATGAAGGTGAATGCATGCATGTGTGCATGTGTGTATGTGTGTGTGTGTGTGTGTGTGAAATAAGGAATAGGACATTCTATTTTTACTGTCACGTATTAATTATACATATTTATGAGGTATGATGTGATATGTTAATGTATGTGTATAATGTGAAATGATCAAATCATGATTAACATCTTCATCTTCTTCTTTTTTTTTTTTTTTTTTTTATCTTTTTCATTTTTACCGGTACCAGGGATCGAACTCACGACTGTCTGCTTGCAAGGCAGGCATTTATGCCGCTGAGCTAAATCTCCAGCCCCCATCTTCATCTTCTTAAACATTTTTCACTTCTTTTGTTGGAAAATTTTGACCTCTAGTGACTACTAGACTACCCTCTCCTCAATGAAACTTCATAAATGAGCAAAAACATACCATTTGTCTTTATATGCCTATTATATTTTGTTTTACATGTTTTCCAGTTCCATTTATGCTGTCCCAAGTGATATGATTTATTGTATTTTAATTGCTGAATAATATTCCATTGTGTGCATAATTTCCTTTATCTAATCACCTGTCAATGGACACTTCAGTTGGTTCCATATTTTGAGTATTATGAATAGTGTTCCAATAAATAAGGCAGTGCAAATATCTCTTTGACATAGCAGTTCCATGCCCCTCATATATATATGTACCCAATAACAGCACAGCTGGATCATTTGATAATTTTACTTTAAAGACTGTTTTATTAGTAGAGTTTTTTAGGAACATCTATATTGTATTACTCATATTCCTATCAACAATACATAAGTGTTCTTTTTCTACATCCCCATCAAAAATTATTACATGTTTTATTCTTAATTATAGCTACATTCACTATTTTTTTAAATTTTATTTAAAAGGAAAAAGAGAAAAAACAAAACAAAACAAAGCGGTGTAAGGGTACAAGTAATACAGAACTACAAAAAAAAAAACAGTAAGAAATCACCAGTTAATAGATTACATATTATCATCTTAGAGATAGTTGCTCAAATCACAGTATCAAAGAATACAAAGTGGACAAACAGTGAGACTGCAAACAGTTGTGTTCAATGATCCAACCAAAAACATTAATATGGTCAGCTATTTAATACCCTTAAACACACTTGCTGTTGTATCCTTTAGAGCTCTTTTTTTTCCCTCTCTTTTTTACAACAAAATTTACACATTTTGGGTTTTATTACTCCTTAGTTCTTATTACTTTTTTGGGAGGAGAGAATAAAGTCAAATATGGCAAAACAAAGCTGTCAGTCAAAACCAAGGATAGACATAGTACATTATGTAAAAACAGAGTACACGGTTATCAACAATGGTTACCATAATGCCTCTTGTTTCCTTAAAAAGAATTGTCTATCTCATTAGATATTATAAAGTTGAACAAAACAATAGAGAACAAGACCAATAAAACTTAAGCATTGTAAACATTACAGGACTTCCAAAGGAGACAATAGTCAAACCAGAATGGGCATCTTAGTGAATCTTATTGCCTTCAAAGTAGTTGCCTATACCCTCAAACTTGATACTATCATACAGAACGGAACAGAGTCTAATCAGTCAAAACAAGATAGTGGGAGTATTACAGGACTTCAAAACAAGTTAGTAGGAAATCAAAAAAAGTTACTATTATATATCCTGAAAATTTTTTTTAATTTTTCCCCTTAATTAAAAAAAACATAAGAAATAACTAAATAATTTTTTAATGAATAAGGGAGAGATTGAGATAAAACAGGACATAACAATATAACAATACAGTTCAAAGCATGACTGTTTCAGCAACCTAGTGCTTCACCACCATATAACCCGACTTAATAGTAGTTACTGTAGTGTCTGTTTGAGACCATACTCATAAGTGAAATAAATCAATCTCGCATGTGTGAATACCGAATAGTTTCCCTAATGTAAGTAATGATTCAAATGTATAAAAATATGTGGTAATCATGATTCCCCATTATGTGGCCTTGAAGCCTTATAAAGTTTTCACTTATTAATTGGAAAGGCTTTATTCTGGGCTTCTTGATATGGAAATATTTGAAGCTATAGTATATGAAGTTTTATTCAAATATTTCAAGGAAAAACACATTCACTATTGTACCTGCATGTTAAGATGGCTTTCCTTGAATTCTTACCCCCTCTAAAAACTGTAAAAATAACTAGAACATGCTGGACATGTTTAATTTTAAAGTATCTATAAAATTATAGGGATAAATGTACATTAACATTATAATAAAATTCCAAATACCGCTTAATAAATGACATACAGAAACTAAGGTTGCTCACACCATTTAAAATTCCTCTTTGAACTTTCTTTCAATTCTGACAAAATGAAGAAAAAAACAGGCAGTTTCCTAACTTCCCTGCCAAACCCTAGCACACACTAGGTCTTGTAGTGGCAGTCCTGGATCTCTCAACTTTCTAAAGCTACCAGAAGTATGTGCAACAATGTCCTGAGTATAGTACTTGGCTCCCTGTACTCTATCCCAAAACCTTTTGAGGAAAAGTTTCTCTATATGATGCTTAGTTAGGTGACTCTGTAACAGCCATCTATCTTCCCATTTTAAATAAATGTGCATTTCAGTTACAATAACTGGATAGATTTTTTATGAAATGAAAAGCTATTTAAAAGCTGAAATTAGTGAATAGATAAACGGACAGACACACACACACGATTTACTGTAAATGAAGAACATGAAAGAAACTCAATTGGGGGATAACAAGGAAAGACATCATTTTCAAAAGCAAATGCAAGTGATGTTTAACCTGAAGATGTGCTCACTGTTGGAAGATAATGTGTTTTTAAATACATTAGAGACCAATGTTTAAGGTGAAGAACTTTTGAGCATCATAAGGATGAGTAATCATTAATAAAAGGTACTCATAAGACTGATGATCACTGATCAAAAAAGGAGTGCTTGTTGGTGGGCAGTTCAATTTGTAGTAGGTATTAGAGATATAAGCTAGCTAATAAAATATCATTGGCAAAGAATACAATGTTGATTAAAGCTAAGCTAATTAGTCTATCATATTGGGATTACAAAATGAAGATATAATACTGCCACTATGGGCAAGGAAAATTAATCATTTCCATAAACATACCACTGAATAACAGGGAAATTTAAGTTTTCTAATAAATATCATCTAGTCACTGTTGATTTGTGTATCGGTCCTCTTTAGACTCTCCCTATCCTTTCCAAAGTTTACCGTAGCATTTCCCATTCTACTTATTCTTTTATGATGTAACTTTGCCACTCTTAGCACAAACAGATGAAGTTTCTTCTTAAATTTATTTTTTAATTTTTAAATAATTACTACATAAAAACATAAAACTTATGCATGTTTTTGAGTTATCTTTTTTATATGGGCTCATAATTAAAATTTCTATGAAGAACTCTGAGAATTAAAGTACATATATCTGACAAAGTCCAAATCAATCCATTGATCAATTTTCTATTTTTTAAGGCTAAGAAAGAACTAATCACTACACGAAATAGTGGCAATATGTTTACTATTAGACAACCATAAAACTTGTCTTTCAGTGAAAATATTTAACCATATATACCAGTAATATGTTCTACTGAATAAATTTAAAAGAAAATATGAATAACATTTCAATTTTTATCTTGCTTAATTTATACTGTATTGTCAGATTTATGAGACCCTAGAAGGAAAAATATTTAAAATTCACCAATACATTCGAAGTCAGTAAGGCACAGAAACTCTGTATAATCACTCCATGTATTTTCTCATCTTTGAATTTCCAGCACTAGCACTTAGCATATAAACACTTCTTAAATGAATGAATAAAACTCCTCGAACACTTTTCTTTCCCAATTAAGGGAACTGAAATTCAGAAAAGTCATATATTTTCTCCTCTCAGTAAAAACAACCAAAATGTTGCTAAGATGAAAGTGAATTATACTCAGCTTGAATGTTTTACTAGTTCTGCATAAATATGTTCATAGTGAATCATATACATACACATTGTTAATATTTTTCTTATTAATTTAGTAAAGAACAAGCAAATAGTCAACTATATTTAAGATCTTTTGTTTATATTGGTTATGTTTTCTCCTGATCAAGAGAGGTAGCTATTTGAAAGAAAGAAAGAGAAATGATCAGAAAACCAGAATGATATACTAAGTATAAAGTATTAAATAAGCTTTGAACTTTTAACTTCACTATATTCTAAGATAAAATTTTGTTGGGGATTATAAAAGATAATTGAGTATAACCATATAATTTAACTAATTTTATGCATGTAACAGGTCTTTGAATAAAAGTTAAAAGCTGAACAATTTCATAACATTGAAAATTAAGTTATGATAAGACTCAAATTCATATTATTATATATTACGTAATATCTGTTAGCTATTTGTTAAATACATATAGAATTGAAGAAATACACTTTAATGCTGACTATATTCAAACACCTTTATTGTGAAACCTTGAAATTTTCAATGAAATTATTGTCTACTCTTGTTGGCCTTCACAATAAAAGAAATAGGGTCACAAGTAAAAGCAATTAAAATATAATTTAAAAGTGGTATTGTAGGTCTATCATACAATGCTTTAATAGCAAATGTAAGAAGTGATTCATTCTGTCTGAAAAAACTTTAGAAGTTGTTGAGAGGAAAAGGTTTTGATCCAGGCTTTAGAGAATATAAAAGAAATCGTGAAATGGAATAATGTGGAAAAAAATAAAACTCTATCAGAAAACATTCACAAATATACAAAGAAGTGAAACAATCTAAAGTATCAGAAATATCCTGTGACTCTGTATGATCTGAACAGGGGATATAGGGAACAGGAGCTTATAGATATGATTCTTTAAATAGAGATTGGGGTCAGATATGAACGACTTTCTGCATCATAATAAAGAGTTCAACTTCACTTTATTCTTTTTATTTTTAAAAAAATATATGTAAGGGGGAGATTAAAATGAAAGAGGATGTAGCAACACAGGTCAGAACAGAAAAATTTAAGCAACATAGTGTTTCACCACAGGATAACCTGAAATAACAGTAGTTATCATAGTGTCTCTTTCCTTGAAATATTTGAGTATGCCTTCGTATACTATCAAACATAACAAGACAGTGTAAAAACCATTCAACAGGGTAAAAGTAATTCAGGGTATTTAGAACCAACTAACAAAAGATGAACACTGGTTTCTATATTATCTCCTTGACTATAAAAAATTTTGTTTATACTATCACATCTAATAAAATCCAATAAAATACAACATGATAAAACCGATGGAGAAAGAAGAACAAAAGCTTCATGGGACTTCAAAACAAGATGATATTAAATCAGCACTAGCTATTTTAATGTCTTGTTTTCTTCAAAATAACTGTTCATACCATCACAGACAATAAAATCAAACACCCCAGAATAAAACCATTCCAACTGATGAATGAAAACATTATATTGCTTCAAAACAATATAATGGGAATGATGATTACCACATACTTCTGTGTATTCTTACCATTTCTTACGCTAGAGAAACTATTCGGTATTTATATATGTGAGTTTGATTTATTTCGCTTATGAGTATGGTCTCAAGTAATGGGAAGTAATGTCAAAGCAAGAGAGTAATAGAATTTGATTTTACACATTAGAGAAGGAATCAATTAAAATAATGAAGAGACTGAAGCCAGAAAGCTTGATACAACCACTAAAATAGGTCAAATGAGATGGTCAGAGTATAACCAGAGAGAAAGGGATGATGGGACTAGCTCTTGGAGAGCTTTAGAGCATGCATTCCAGGGCTTGATGATAGCTGAACTACGGATCAAGAAAGAAAGACATGAACCCAAATTTCTAGGCTGAGAAATTTGAATGAGTCTTGAAATTTTTAACTGAGTAGGAGAGTGTATAAATGTGCTGAAAGACAGAATCAAGATGCCATATTTGTAAGCTAAAACAGCAATTATTTGAAACTAAAAAACACTGCTTCACTTTTTATTAGCTGCTTAAATTAACTGGATGTATTTACTGATGACTAAGCAAAGTTATATAAGGTCCTGTCAGTGGCCTGATCAATATAGTCTGTACTCAGCAACTCCATAAAGATGTATTTTGATTTAGATATAGTTGAAATAAACAAAGGATGAAATAATATAAACTGTCCACCTTCTCATAATAGAACTTTCAGAAGATAGCTTGTTTCTCAATTCTGATTCCTCTTCCAGAGGAGGAATGTTTATTAGACTTACTTCTTTTTATCTTTCTACTTAGGCCTAGGAAAACCGGGTATAAAATTACTTAACAGTCTGAAGAGTGAGGAAGGTCTGTTAGTATGAGCCTTTTGAGAGCTAGCTACAAGATGGAATTAGACATGCAACCCAATTGTTGGAGCAAAAGCCTATGAAGGAAGAAGGGAGGATACCCAACAATGGGAGAGAAATCCTTTGTGATGTACTTCATGTTGAGGAGAATAGGTTGAGAAGAGTCCTGCATCATAGCGCCATCACAAAAAAGGTTTGGCAAAACAAATAAAAGAACATAAAAGAAGGTTTCCCATTTGAAGAGTCTGCAGGAATGAACCAACCACAGTCCCCTACCAGGGCTCAGGCACAGGTAGCATGATTGCACAGAGAGTTGGATCCAGAGGGCCAGAAACTGAGGCAAACAAGCTCCCTGCTACTTAAGACTTAAAACATACGTTCTCCTGGCTATAGAAAGCAACACTGATCACATGTCACCTTGCTCCTTCCTTTTTCTTCTCTTTTGGGGGCCAAACTCCCTTCAAAAATTTATGCTATTTACTGCTCCAAGTCAAGGCAAAAGATTTACCTTATAGTAGAAAAGGAAGCCCATGTTTATTTTTCCCATGGTTATTTTTGAGGAAAAAAAAAACATTTGGGGACATCACAAACAACTTATGGGACCAAAATCCTTACAACAGAAATGAGAATTAAAAATTGGGAGATTTCTATATATAAGTACTGAAGTCTATAGAGTAGAAAGATACCTGACTTCAGTTTTGACCTTGTCTATTAGAAATGTATAGCAGCCTACATAGATGTTTGCAATTGTGGGATTATTTTTGTGTGTTTTATTTCTCTGCACTGTCTTGAAAGGTATTAAACCTTATGCTTCCTGGTAGTTTTTCATTTGGTGGTGGTCACACTTTATGGTAGCTTTCTTTGTGGATGTGACACTAAACTATATGACAGCTAAAAAGAAGATGAAGTTGCACTTTTCAAAGGATTGACATGGCTGACTAGGGCAGGCTCAGGACACAGAATTGACCTTGACCTTGACCTTGACCATAGAGATACAACTTCCAAGCAAATGTGGTCAAAGCAAAGCTACAAGTGTAGTTAATAATCTTTTCATACACAGAAGAAGAACACTTGCTTTGATTGTGATGAGCAGATCTAGCATATAATGCACCTGGATTTTGTTTGTGCTATATTACATTTGTAAGGTTCTGGTTCGAGCTTATCAATTTCAGGCATAGACAATGAGTGCAAAGGAGAAATGCAAAAATAACAGACTTTGAACATGGATGTCCTCAAATAAGATCTGCTGTATGAAGTGTCCATCCAAAACTAAGAATTTCTAAACTTTGAAAACCAGCAGTAGTATCTCACATGCTGCAATATGGGAGGTAACAGTATTCACATGTGAATTTTTCCCCACTATGTATTGTGACAAAATTGTCTCCCACCTGAGTTTATGAATTCTGACTATAATAAACTGAATAGCATTTAGCAAGACTAACATAAGACTATTGTTCTGTTTGTGTTTCTTTACTTGGATACCATTAAGCCTACACTCTGGTACTTGACAATAATATATTGTTAGACTAGATCCTGGAAACATTATTTTGCCATCTATAATTGATCTAGATACTAGAGACTGATTTGACATGGACCTAGAGCTACTTCTATTGTGTCTGATTTGTCATTTGGACTTCTTAAAGTACTGTTCACAAATCATTTGGCATTGGGCTAATACATTTATTCCAGTAAAAAATACCCCATGCTTCTATTTTGAAAAGAAATCCATCTCTACCAAGCACTTAGAATCCCTCTAGCTGAAAGTGAGTAGAATATTAAGTTTAAAATAATGAATTTATTCAGTGTCCTACAAACAAGAGAAAAAATTTGATTTTGGACTTTATTTCCTTCGTGCTTCTCCTTAAACTTAAATTTATGTGCTGATTCTTGTCTGCTTATTCCTCCAGATCTATTCCCTAACTCCTTTGTGCCCAGGGTGTTACTTGGGCTCCTTTCTTCTGACTTACCACTTGATTGAGCCACTGGGAATCAACAATAGGATAGGAGGAAACATAAGTCAAGCAATTTCCCCTTGGTTTCTGCTTCTACTAGGATCTTTCTATACAATTACAGGGTTGTCCTTTCTCAGACTTCTTCAGCTGTAGTGTGGTAACATGTCCATCTATTGACAACTCCAGAGTTTTGTCCACCCTTGTTAACTTCATACACTGTGTCGCTACAAGTGTGAACGGTGACAGTCTTTTCATTAAACTTTTCTCAGTTCAGTTTGAGTATCCCGCATGCTTCCTGGAAGGACCAAGTGGATACAAGTGTGTTATGGTTTAAAACTTGATGGTCACCTTAACACTAGCTGAATTAAATCAGCATAGTGCTGAGCACAGATGTTCCACCTGAGGAAAGGTGCCAGCATAAATAGAGACATGGAGAAGATGAGTGAGGCATTGTGGATTTCTCTAAGTGATATTTCAAGCAGTTGGTTCTTCTGGAGGAGCTCGTCATGACTAGCTTTCCCAGTGTGAGTTGGATCATTGTCATTGGAGGATCTCAGGACCTTGTGGGTGTAGTGAGAGTGGCTGTGGTTCACTTTGGGAGAGCTCTGGTCTTTACAACAAGCATTGCTTTCTGGCTCCAGGGGGGAAGATGTGTGCTGTTTAATCTCCAGGAGAAATTCGTCATGCTGGCTTCTTGGCATGTATGCAACCATTTTTATTGTCGGAGGAGCTCAGGACCTCCATGTTACTGAGGATGGCTGTGATGCTTTTCAGGACATCCCTGGTCTTTGTTTTGAGTATGACTTCTTGGCTCCAACATAAAACCCTCAACCTACCAGCACAGCTCCTTCACCCTGCTGGTATAGACTTTTTTTTTCTTCCACTGCTGAACTTTGGGCCTTCCCAGCATGGATCCGTAAAACACTGGTGTGAATGCTTCTCATGGGCTCTAGATCTCCAGTTGGACTCATGGGAGGCATTGTCACAAGCTCTAGGTTTTCATCTGGACTCATGCAAAACATTTCTGTAGGACCCAGGCCTTCGGCTGAATATTCTGGGTCCTTAGTGTTGTGGACAGATTTCCTGAACTTTCTTATGTTTAGCTCTGGATGACCATCATAAGATAATATTATAAATTCTGTGTCCTGGTTGTAATTGTTCTCCTCATAACCCCTAACTACAACAAAGTTGAAGAATTAAGTTTGAAACTTTAATTTCTTCCTGGGAATTTGATAATATGAGGGGGATAATATCATAAGATTTTTTATTTGCTTTCTTTGAAGAACTTTTGCTAGGCCATTTTGAATAAGTGGAGAGACATATTTGAGGTATAAAGTAACATGTAAGTGAACTTCACCCTTGAGTAGGATGATGGCTTTGGACGACTTAATTGAATTGCTTATTGTTACAACTTATTTTAGAGTTTCCTGGATATAAAATTTGTATGGCTTACAAAAAGCAGAGTAGGTACTCAAAGCAATAACACTTGTGTTTGTACACCAGCCTCAAAGAAGTAAAAGAAAGTCTACTCTGAGAGTCAATACCCTTTTCTGATTGTATAGCCACATCTTTGATTGGCCAAAGATATAATAGTTCATACCAATGGATTAAGAAAGCAAAACTCTGGGACATTTTAGTGATAAAGATATTCATTACCCATTCCTGAACTTGCTATAGGGTATTTCTAACCCTCCTTGCCTCTTCTTTCATTGATTTTTCTCAGTAACTTATGTGACTGGTGATTCTGGAGGAGAAGACTGAGTATATCAACCTCTTTGGTCTGTTCTTTCCATTCTCTTAGGCAGACCTTACCTAGAGCTAAACCCCAGCTGCAGATTCCTGCCCCTTGATTTATAGAATAGGGGAGGGGTTGCTGCCATATTGCAGACACCAATGGGCTGGTGAGAAATTTGCCTAATTTCAGAATTCAGTAGCAAAAAAAAGCACATTTACTTGAAAATTCAAGCCACATTCTGAAGTAGAAGCTCTATATGCCACAAAGATACTGTTTAGGGCTTTAATCTTCATTCTCCCCAAGGAAAAGGAAGAGTATTTATTTATTCTCCCAATGATTGCCAATAAACACAAACCTAAACATCTTTCAAAGCAAATTCAACATTTTCTAATATAATTTTCTTAACAAAGTATGAGATAGTGATATCAACTTATCAGCAAAGATGAAGTAGTAATTTAATTAATTGTCTCAAAAACTAGAAAGAAACTATAGTGACCAGCAAAAAATGCAAAGAATTAAAATTATATGAGGGAAATAATACAAATACTAAGTTCCTGTTATTTGAGACATTTCAAATATTTATCAAAAAATGTGCATTTTTAAAGCTGTTACATTATAATATATAACAGAATTTTTTACTGAGAATATAGTTAACTGTAAGTGCCAGTGACAGTGTGGCAAAATAGCTCCTGACACCAGGTCAGTATGAATGATAAAGAGATTGTATTCATAAAAGAGCGAGCTTTCCCTGCTTGGTGTCATGTTTGATATCCCAGGAGCACACACCAAAAGTGTTTGCTGACAAAGAAATATTATTATGTGAAAGTAATTGGAGTTCAATGATGAAAACTCATACTTAAGAGAAATATTACTTTATTACTCAACTGAAAAGTTGCCTGTGGAGTCCACAGAAGTCATATTGACAGATACGTGAAGAGAAACACATTGTTGGGAGGAAATTTTTCTTAACACAAATTACCATTGCAAGTCTAACTTCAGTCCTGGCATTTTTGTGGCAAATATCCTTTGTGGCTTTCATTTTCCTAAGAAGCCTTTCTTTCGTCAAGGTTTGAGCTAAACTGTGCCCAAGGCTAAGAATGTAAGGTCATCTTGTCTCAAGAAAGAAGCTATGTTACGATGTAAACAGATTGGGCCACAAGAAGAATGTGTTGACTAGATCAATGTACTGTAAAGTTCTGTCAAGGGAACTGAGAGATTCTTGACAGAGTCTATAGCAACCTACTGTATAAAAATAAGGAGAAAATATTATAAGATGGAATGATTATTTTATAAACCAAGAGTATTTGGTATTACTACTTCACAGTCATCAACTGCAGATTTTATCAAAGATGTTCTCAGTGTCAGGAAACTTGATAAGTAAATAGCACAAAGAATATGCAGTCTAGTTGAGGATACAGAACAGAATAACATGATGAAAATGAAGATATCATGCAAAAGTATGATACTGAATAAAGCTAAATACTCATTTTAAGGGGAATATAGTGATGCCAGGCTCTTTTGATCATCCTGTCAAGGATACAGAAATAGACCACATCCTTAAAGGAATGGGCGAGTTTTTCCAGAAAAATGTAGTTTTCTTAATGCCAATAATTTTAAGAGGTTAAATTGAAGAACAGGCATAGAAAAGTTGAGTATAGAATATGCTTGACCATTTCTTTACAGAGATGCATGAAGAGATCTGAGAACTATAAAATGGGTCCAGTGACAGAGTATGAGCTGTGCCTGGTCCAATGGGACTGACTAAAAGCAAGTCAAAGAATGAGCCAGTAAGTGATAATAGGTGCACACACAGTTTTGGGTAGGAGTGATTACGAATTCTCTCATATTAACCTCTTTTTCCATAATTCTTCAGAAAAGACTAAGCCAGACTAATTTGGTCTCAAATGTACTGTGGATAATTAAGAAAATCCTGATGCGTGCATTTTGGGAAAGAACAATACGAGGAGAGCAGTTTGCCCAGAGAAGGGTGTAGTGTGATGGTGAGGAGGGGACGGGAGTCAGGAAGGTTGGCAGTTCAGCCACACCAGATCGAGAGACATCTCACATAAATCAGAGGTCAGGATAGCCAACATGGAGGTCAAATGAAGAAGTTTGAACAGAAGAAACTGGGAGCTTGTGCCTGTACAAATGAGAAGTAGCACTGAGAGAATAACCAGAAACAGCTAAGGTTCATTTTGATGATCCTCATTTCTTGACGATTATACTGATGGGAAATTCACCACAAAAATTTATATATAAAGATAGTGTTTTCTTTAATTTGATAATAACAGATTTGATAACATAAGGCTGCATTACGCATAGAGAAACCATCTATCATTTTGCCAAAACACACTCAGGATAGCTAAGATGAGTGTGCTACAAATTCTGTTAGTTGTTGGAACGAAACAGTTAACATTCATAAGACTGCAACGATTTTACCTGTTTGTGTGTGGTGATCTAAGGAACTCTTCTGAAGATCATTATGTAAGATAACAACCTTACTTATGTTCCTACCACCTTGTTTTGAAGGTCTATATCATCACTGTTCTGGGCTTTTTGCTATTTTTGGTTATTTATTTGTCTTTTTTGTTTCTTTTTTTTCTAGTAATCTGTTTTGTTTTGTTTTTCCTTATAATGCAGAAAAGATAGGAGTACATGTAGAGGCTTATATAAGCCTAGAACTTCTCCTAAGCAGTTTATGAGAATTAATTGTGTTATGAGTAATGAAATGAACAGCTGCTTTGAAGAAAAAGAGACATTATGGTATCCATTGCTGATTTCCTATTGTCATGCTGTGAAATCCACTAATTCCTTTACTCTTTGTTCAGAGTGGTTTTAGTACATTTTGTATTATCTAATTTCAACATACATGAAGGTATTGTCAACTATTTTGAAGAGAACAGGAGAAATTATGGGAGCCATTGTTGATTTTTCTATTGTCTGCTTTTGAAGGCCTGTAATGCCTTCATTACTTTGTTCTGACTAGTTTCATACTATGTTGTTTTATATGAATTCATTGTGTGTGAAGATATAGACAGCTCTTTAGAAGAAAACAAGAGACACTATGGTAGCCACTGTTGATCTCCAGTTGTCTTGCTTTGAAATCTGTGTCACTTACATTGTTTTCTTCTGATCTGCTTTGTTTTGTATTTTTATGTTTTGTTTTAACCTCTTTAAAATAAAAAATAGGAAAAATAACAAAAGAAACATGCAAGTTCAGAAAGAAAGATGTCAGTGAAGGATGAAAATGCTATCAAAATGTGTCTTGAAGAAAGAGAGGGCTTAAATAAAGAGAAAAAATGTAATGATTTATAAGAAAAGAAAGAGTTTGTGGAAAAATCTGAGGTAGGCCTGCTGTTTTGTCCTGACACATACTGAACTTTTAAATGTGTTTTATGTGTGGTTTTGTATGTATTTTTTTTTATCAGTACCCAGGATCGAACTCATGACCACCTGCTTGCAAGGCAGGTGCTTATGCCGCTGAGCTAAATCCCCAGCCCAGTTTTGTATGTTTTTATATGGATTAATACTTTTACTTCTTTAAATAGCACCACAAGATACATGTTATCACTGGACCTTTGTTAATAAGGTTCAATTTTTAGTTAAATTGAGTAAATTTTATTAAATTGCTCAAGGTACACAGTAAGATAGTGACAGAGAAGAGACTAAACATAGGCAGCATGGCCCTTTTACAATGGCTGTCTGTCAGGGAACACTAAGCAGATGCATTTTGCTAAAGTTTTTGATGAAGGGATGAGGTATAGCTTGCCTAGCATGTGTGAGGTACAGGGTTCAATCCTCAGTACTGCAAAAAGAAAGAGTTGATAAAAAATAGTGATAGTTAAAAGCTGACAAGTTGAATTAAAAGGTGCATAATACATGAATACAGCATTTGTTCTTCATTCTTTAGTGTGGAGCTAGTGAAAGGCTTGAGAAATTGATTCAAATAAGGTTTTTCTTCATACAATTTATGTTTGAGAGTGGCATATAGGAGGAATGAGAATTAGACTGATGAGGTTGTTTTAATCACATTGGTTTATCATCCCAAATTTATTTTGTTTCCTCTGTTCTGCACAGTGGTATGAACATCTGTGACAGTTTTAGAAATTGTTTGCAAATTTGACTTGTAGAGAAGAAGATTAATCAGAATACAGAAAATCGAAATATAGAAAAAAATAACCAGGCAGGAGGGATATGTGCATATATTTGTGTGTACCAATATTTTTTATTTAGAGATGTGTATCTAAAACAAAGCCCCAAAGCAGAATATGAAAGCTCATAGGAGAGGATTGAGTTTAAGATGAAAGAAGAGAGACACAGTGGAGCTAGGAAACAAGATCAGCATTGTAGGATGTCAGGTCTGTTACTGCTTAGGGGAAGGGGCCCAGGGGATAGAATTTGAAAGATTTGTTGCCAAATAAGAAACATTTATAACTACCCAAGGGCAAAGTGATGACATGATTCTAAGAGTGCTAAGTTTCAAATCCTCAGTATAAAAAATTCAACCTGTTGACCACTGTACAAAACATGAGAGAGACACATTACATATATATATATATATATATATATATATATATATATATATAGAGAGAGAGAGAGAGAGAGAGAGAGAGAATCATGTTCAGTGTAAGGAACAGTAGCATGTACAGTGTATCTACTGTGTGTATACAAGCGATGCAGAAATTGGCACTCTAACAGATATTTTAAATAGATAGATATATACATAAATAGGCAGGTATGTATCACTAAACTCTTTTCCTTTAGCAACTATACCAGTTTCAAAAGTGAAGAACCATATCTGAGACCTTTGTAAGAGTTAAAGATATGAATAATGATTCCCATGGCTCACGTGCCAGTAAATAAGAAAAGAAAAATGATTGAAACTTTTAGTAATTATTTCTGACATCTGGATTTGGACAATTAGTATTTGTTCTTGAGGGTGGAGTTACCTACTACTTTACATTATTAAAAATGTCTAGAGATTATTGTATAGAGAGAAAAACTATAGAGAGATTATTTTTCCATGAAACTAAAAAAATAAATATTTGGAAATATCTATTTCTCCACATGGTATATAGTAACATGCATATCTTTTACAAGTATAAATATTTGGTACATTCTATATCCAATGTAATAGTTGCCTTGTCTTTTTTATGTGCTAGAATTAGTATATGATATAAAACATAGATTATGAGAAATTCAAGCAAAAATGGTGGATAGATAACAGCTGGCTACAGAGGCTCCCTGAGATAGTCAACTTAGAATTCAACATAATACAGTGTGGAAAGCCCCTAACAGAGGGAGATGAATTCTCTCATCCCAAGAAGAAACTAAGATGAGAAGAAGCAATCAAATATACAATCCTGGTGCTATTATTGGAACAGCTAAACATTCAGTGCTCCTGCTGCAGCCAACGACTTGCCAAGCCATCCGAGGTCCCACCACTTCAACTCACTGGAGGTACAGTAGCATTAAGGTCCTGAGTCAGCCAGCCAAATGGAGACCTGAGCTGGCAGAGAGCCTGCATCAACCTGTGGTGAGTGGCAGGAGTGGAGCCTCCACAGAAAGGGGGCTCCAGTGCATGACATTCTGGGACAGGGCAGGACTGGCAAGAACAAGGGGAAGCAGTGATTTCAATCAGTTCTTCCCTTCCTGAACAGGATTGGTGGAGTGAGTTAGGCCTGGGTCATGCTACCTGTCTGAGATCCAATAGGTTATCCTAAATCAATTCACTATGATGGTGGTGCACACTAATGCAGTGAAGACCTCAGAAGTTTGACTGACCTGGAGGGGAAGCTGCACACAGTAATAGAGTGCAGCCTCAATAGCTTGATGAATCCAGAGAGGAGAGGCCAGCATATACTGCCCCTGTTTGAAACTACTAGCAGAGTGCAGTGGGAAGGGTCACCTAGCCAGCGTGCTTCAGAAGAATTGTAACCAGCAAAGAAAGAAACTGGGGCCTTCTTCAAGGAACAAAAAAGATGAGAAGAGGAAGCAACAACAAAAAGTCCCCAGGTCCCAAGCCTGAGAACATTGAACCACGACAGGTAAATACAAAGGAGAAAGAAAATAGCAAGCATTCAGTATCAGACACAGCACCAGTGGACATAAAGAGATATCTTTGGGATCTCATAGACAAATTCAAAAGTGAAATATTTAGCCAAGTAAAGCAAGATATAGGAAGATTAATAAAAGAGATGCTAAGCATCAATCAAGAAGACACAGAAAAAGGGAGGAGCTCAAACAAAGGAGAGAACCATTTGATGAAGAATATAAACAAAATATAGAATACATGAGGCAGATTCAAAGAGATTACCAGGAAATTAAAAACTCTATGGAAAGATGGCAAATCTGCTTGAAAGAAACTAAGGATAGATTATCCAAACTGGAAGACAGTTTTGCAATGTGGGATTATGAAAGGAAAAACTTTTTTAAAATAACAAGGAAACAAGCAGTAACAATACAAAGGCTAGAAGATGACAAGAGGTCTATAACTTGAGAATAAAGAATGTGAATGAAGAAGCAGGGGTACAAACAAAGGAAATACAAAGGCTATTCACAGAAATAATTAAGGAAAACTTCCCAAACATAGGAAAAGGAAATGATATTCAGATGTATGAGGCATACAGAACTCCAGCCACCTACAACCAAAACAGAGCTATACCCACATATATAATAATCAAGATCCCAGAAATTCAATATAAGAAAAGAATATCAAAAGCTATTAGAGACAAGATACAGATAACCTATAAAGGGAGGCTCATCAGAATAATGGCAGACTTCTCAACACAAACCATCCAGTTAAGAAGAGCCTGGAGCAAAATATTCCAAGCCCTGAAAGAAAATAACCTCCAGCCCAGATTGATATACCCTGAAAAACTGTCTCTAGAAATTAATGGAGAAACAAGATGCTTCCGAGACAAAGAGGAATTTGAGAAATTTGCAACCACCAATCCAACTCTACAGAAAATTCTGCAGGGCATTCTAGAAAGAGAAAAGTACTAGAATTCCAGGAACAGTGGCAGAGAGGCTTCAATGAATGGAGCAGAAAACAGAGTGAAGAAGATAAGCAGACAACTGGTGGCAAAAAAAAAAGCATAACAGAAATGAGGCAGAGAAGGTTGGTTATAATCTCTAACATAGATGGCTTTGATACACTAAATAAAAAAAAGAACCACATGTGGAGTAGATCAGGAAGTAGAGTCCACCAATATGCTATTTATAGGAAATATAATTAACATGAAAAAGAGTACATGGACTGAAAATCAAATATGAGAAAACAATGCTCCATGTGACAGAGAACCAGAGAATAACAGGGGCAACTAGAGCAGTATTTGTGGATAGGTTGGAAGGACAGGCTTTGATAGGTAGAGGAATACAATTAGATATCAAGTCCAGGAGAGAGAAGGTTCAGAACCACTTAGGTAAATAGCCAGTTGCCCCCACAACTTAAAACCAAGGGTCTTGGTCAGACCCAAAAATGCACAGTGTACCCTGGGGAAGTGAAAGGGAGGGAGAGTCTTAAAAAAGATGGCAGAAGATATTGTTAATAGTCTATCAATTAACAATATTGTTAATTGTTAAAACCCACATTACTCACACCACTCTGCTTAGATAGATTTTATTCTGACCCAGTCTGTCTACTTGCATTAGATTTGAGGACATAGATAGCTATCCCAAAAACATCAAGATATAGCACAATAATCATCTTTAATTTCCTATTATCTAATCTGGAGTCCTGTATGACTTATACTGTTTTATCATGGCTGATCTTAGTTAAATCTGGTTTGTTTTATTGCTGTTTGGTATTGAGAGGTTTTATTCAAAACTGATAGTATCAAGTCTGAGAGTATAGGCAACTACACTGAAGATGACAAGACTCTATTATATATATTCTGGTTTAATAACTGCCTGTTTTTGAAGTTTTATACTATATACAAAGTTGTGTTTTTATTAATATTGTTATGTAATGATATATTCAGTTATACTATGTCTGATGATATAGCCAATTCTATTTAAGATAACAAGAGACAACACAGAAACTATGGTAGAAATCCTTGTACAATGGTCTTATATGTCTTTTTCATTTCATGTGTTTATAGGAATATGTTTTGTTTTGTCTTGCTTTGTTTTGCTTCTCCCTCTAATATAGAAAGGATAGAAATACATGTTAAGACTCATGCATGTGTAGAATCTATAAACAGTTTATGAGAACTGATCGTATGACACATGATGAAATGAACAGATGCTTTGAAGAAAAAGAGACACTAAAATACCCAGTGCTGATCCTGGAGTGTCATAATGTGAAACCCAGCAATAGTATTATTCTTTGTTCAGAGATATTAGCCTGCTTATTTTATTCAATCTCCACATAATTGAAGATATGGATAACTGCATGTATGTTTAAGTGTATAGGATTGATAATCACATTTCTAAGGTTTTTTTGGATAGTTGAACAGAACTGGTTGCAATCTCACTGTTTGAATCCCCACTTTATATGCTTCACTTTAGTATCTTGAATAACTATTTGTAAGAGGAAAATCTATAATCATCAACTAATGATTTCTTACTGTTTTTTTTTCTTTGAAAGTATGCATTATTTCTACCTGTTTTCTGTTTTGTCCAGTTTTTCTTTAAATTAATTTTTTTTTTAAAAAAAAAAAAGACACTACAGTACCCAGTGCTGATCCCGGAGTGTCATGATGTGAAATCCAGCAATACTATTATTCTTTGTTCAGAATGATTTTAGCCTGCTTTAGTTTATTTAATCTCAGCATAAATGAAGATATGGATAACTGCCTGTATGTTTAAGTGTATAGGATTGACAACCATGTTACTAAGCTTTGTTGGACAGTTGAACAGAACTATTTTCAGTCTCCCTGTTTGAATTCCCACTTTATATGTTACATTTTTGTATCTTGAACTATTTGTAAAACGACAATATGTAATCATCAACTAGTGATTTCTTAATATTTATTTTTTCACTGAAGGTATATATTATTTCTACCTATTTTCTGTTTTGTTGTCTTTCTTTAAATTTTTTTAAAAAGTAGATTATATTCTTTAAAATTTAAATTATATCAAGTTGAACATTTAGAAAGCAATTTCTTGAAACTTACATAGGTAGATTATATTTCAAGGTAGCCTAAATAAAAATTCCAATAAAGAATCAGGCCTGGCTTCTAATGCTTATGTATAATTTTGAGGAAAAAATATTAACTTCTGCAGACAAATAATAAGAATATTTTCACTCTTCAATTATTTCAGCAGAATGAAAACTAAATGCTTTTTTTAACTTGTAGTTTTAAAATTATATAATGAGGTCATTATTTCCAGAGAATAATTCCTCCCTCCAATTGCCTGAAGCTACTGCCATAATAATTTGATTTAGATTGGAAAAAACAATCAAAGTCTTTTCAATTAAAAGATATATTTCATTTTCCCATATCTCTATTCTCTCAAATTCTTCTAAAACTCATTACAAACCAAACAGTTTTATTCAGTCCAAGCAACTTCTATAAAAACAGTCAAGGATTACAATATAGTTGTGAAGTTTCAATGTTGTCCATCGTTTTCTTTAAAAAAAAAAACCTATTAACAGAAACTGTAAATTTCTGGAATATTATCTTAAAGCAATATATCTTTGAAAATAAGAAAACTATCTTTTATTCATGATTAGTAAAATATGACACTATCAAAGTACATTTTGTAAGGCTCAAATATGCCAAGAAATATAATTATTATTATTATTAACCAAAGAGAACAAACCAAAGGAAGTTACAAAAAATTACTATAATTACAGATGTTGGATTTTTAAAGTCAGCAATATCAAGATGCATTCTTCTAACTATGTATTCTTTAAAACTGAAACCATAATTTCAGAAGTGCTATCTTATGAAAACTAGTAACCAAACAGAATTTTTTAATATGGTGGTTAGGGGTCAAATTTTTTTAATATGGTGGGTAGGGATCAAAATAAGATCTATACTCTGATGAATAATGTGTTTAAGTAAGGATATGATGAAGGAAAGGAAAAATAATTTAACTCCAAAATTCTTAACTCCAAGTATTCCATAAAACAATTTGCATATGTAATTATCTCATTTATTCTTTTCAATGATTCAGGAAAGGTATTATTATTTCCTGTATTTTATGGGTGAAGAATATGAAGCAGAAAACAGGCAGTTAATTATAATAGTAAGGAGTCATGAGTGGAAGTCACAGAAATTTGAAGTTCAGATCTGCACAGGCAGAAAAGAGTCACATAATGATTTTTAAAAGATGAAATAAGGTTATTATAGGAGTACAGTAGATATATGCATAGTCAAATAATATGTTACCACACAATGAGGCAGGAGACAGCACCAAAGATGAAGGAGGGTCCTCTGGGAAAGGATCTTGCATGACACAGAGTCTTCAGCAATTGAAACAAAAAACATCACATTCAATTTTTCAGTTTCATAAGTATTGTATTCAGATAAAAGTGAATTAGTGCCAATAGTGCTGCATAGCTGAAAGGATCATTCCAACCTTGTCTAGGTTAAAGGAGACAAACACTGTTAGCACACTCAAAGTTTTCTGTAAATAACATTTCTCTCCCAAGGAGGGGGATAGCTAGCACCTCATTGTAAGAAATGACACGCAGTTTAGTTTACCTTGCAAATGCATGAATTTCACTGACTCTCACTCTTTTAACATTTTTCTTGACAATAATTTATCTAAAATCACCACTAGGGATTTAGGGCTAGAGTAGGGGATAGAGTTAGGGATAGAGTGAGAATTTTAAAATAGATGTCAATCCATAAACCTTTTAGGGAAATTCTTTTTTTTTTTTAGGGAAAGTCTTTAATCTACTTTGCTACGATTTCCTCAATTCAATCAAAGTCATCATTGACAAGGCTGTGGAGTAACACTATCCATGCAGCAATTTTAGAGTAATTTGCCAGTATGCATCTAAATTTAATCAAGTCTATCTTTCTACTCAGTAATTCACTGAGTATATTTTAGGGATCCATCTTTGCTATTCATAATCATCCTGTTGAAGCATTACTTAAGATTACTTAAGATTACCACAAACATAGGAATATCATAATGTCCACAAATAGTGGAATATTTCAAAATGATTGTTCATTACAAAATTGTTTATGGTAACTTAAGAGACTATGGAAAATATTAAAGTGTTTATATGAAAAGATCTCTAAGATACGTTTTAAAAGTAAAATCAAAACAGTTAAAATAAAAATTACAAATAGATACTAAATAATAGAAACATGATAAAATGCTATATTTCTTTTGATTTCTTACCAATAGTTTATTTTTCCTTCCTAAAAGTCCAGGCTATACCATAGGTCAAAAACTAAAAACTAAACACCTCCATGTCATCCTCATAGGTCTATAAAAGATTGAAGACTAAATCTACTGCTGCTGTGTTAATTACAAAGTACATTTGACATTCTTTGTTTTAAAGCATTTTCACTAATTACCTGATCTGACCCTCACAATAACTATAATTTGTGTGACTTACAACAGCTCAACAATAATACAGTTATACTATTGCTCCATTTTATACCAGTATGAGATTATATTTACTCATTTAACCAGTCCTTACTAAGAGCGTCCTATGAGTTAGATTTTCTAAATGTTATCATGTTAGAAAAATGAACTAAATTAGATTGTTAAAAATCAGATAGTGTATTTTTGACATATGTGGGTATAAAAAATATGTCTATGAATAATGTCACTTAAATAAAATGTGAGCAGGTGCCATTAGAAAGATACAGAAAAAAAGTGAAAACAATGGTGTAGTAACCTGTATATTTTAGACCTAAAGCATCTTTTGTAATAGTTTATGCTCTGAAATTTTATTGCTTCAACATTCTACTGTGTTGTGAGATCAAGAGGCAAGTACATGTGGTTACAGACAAGTATATCTGATTTCTGACCAGGGCTGCTCCACTTACTCGCTCTTTGACTACGAGTCACTTAACTCCCTGAGTTACTGTGTGGTAAACTGTAATTTCTAAAAGTAGCCATAGCAGAGTTTCTCTCCCAACCTTGCCAATTTTCCATTAAGAAAAATCAATGACTCCTCTCCTTGAAATTGGGTGTTCCTCACAATCATTCAATACAGGGAATGTAGCAAAAGTTAATACTGCCGTAAGGTTTAAAGCTGATCCAAAAAATTGATACCACTCCCCACACACATTTTTCTTTTTCTCTCTACTCTCAACATTAATACCCACCTTTGTGAGCCATCTGTCATGTTCTTAGAGAATGAAAACTGACCTACGTAAAAATAGCACACATAGAAACCCTAAAAGTTCTTTTATCAGTAAGTTGCTAAATTTATGAATGAAGGAGCCTTCAAATGATCAGACTCTGCATTGAAGTCTTCCAGGTGAGAACTTTGATACCACAAAGAGACAAGCCAATTATCTCTGAATTCTTGATTCACAAGTCATGGCCACTAAAAAAAAAAAAAAAAAAAAAAACTTAGTTGGTAACATATTTTAAAAAGATAGAATACCTGTGTAATACTCAAATCCCTTGTCTGTAAAAGCAGAATGAAAATAGTATTTATAGAACTGTTTGGATTAAGTGAGATAATATAAAGTGATTAAGCATACATGCAATATTAAATTATGATAAATCCCAGTATCCTGCTGAGAAGTTCTGTACCAGTTTCACTGCATTGTCTCGATTGGCTTTGTTCTGTCTTGTTCTGTGTTCTACTACCTTCAAAATAAACAATTAACTAAGATATATCTTATTTCCATGTTATTCTTTTTCAAATACTGCCCTCTTCACTACTATCTGCATTATAAATTGTCTGTTCTCTTCACATTGCTGTTAGGAAAGTCTGCAAATTTGAGATCCATGCTCTGGGTGTTTGGGCACTCCCAGCTTGGGGCCACACTAGATTGAGCTTGGCGGGATTCGGGCCTGCCTAGACTATGCCTGGGGCCTTCTTTCAGTCCAGGGAGCTTTGTTGCTGGAGGGGAGAACTGCGCAGCTTGAGGAGGCTTTAGTCCTGCCTGAGTTGAGCCTGGTATCCTTCTTTTAATCCCTGAGCCTCGCTACCCAAGGAGGGAATTATGCTACCAAAGGAGTTCCAGGACATAGGAGACAATTTCCAACACGCCCAGGGGAAGCTTTGGAACAACACTTAAAACACAGAAATATAGGAAAATGACAAAATGAAAGACCAAAATGCAATCTCAAAAATCCAGCCCATCCCAAGAAACTCTAGAAGCCATGTACATAGAAGAAAATATATGCCATATACCTGAAATAATAGTAACTGAAATAAAGAAGCAACTCCAGGAAGCTTTAAAGGAATTCAAACTAGAAATAATATCCTAGGTAAAAGAAGAAATGATAAAAATAATGAAAGAGATGCTGAACACATCTAAAAAGGTACAGTTAAAAAATTAGATGAACAAAACAAAAAGAATCTCTGGATGAAAAATATAAGAAACAAACAGAATGCATAAAGTACATTCAAAGAGACATACAGGAAATCAAAAATTCCTTTGAAAGTTGTCAAAACCACCTCAACGAAAGTGAAGATAGAATTTCATATCTCGAAGACAAGATTGCAGCTAGTGAACAGGAAAGATCTCTTAAAAATAACAAAGAATCAGGAAATAACCTAACAGCTGCAAGATGACTCAAAGAAAAACAACATAAGGTTGATAGGGATAAATGAAAAAGAAGGGGATAACACAAATGATATCAAGAGACTATTTACAGAAGTAGTAGCTGAAGATATCCCAAAGATGAGAATGGAAACTTACATTAGGATTAGTGAAGCATATAGAACTCCAAAGAATCATAACCAAAACAAAACTACATCCAGACATATAATAATCACCATCCCAGAAATCCAACATAAAAATAGAATATTAAAAGCTGTTAGAGAGAAGAGACAGATCACCTATAAAGGAAAGCCTATCAGAATCAGAGCAGACTTCTCAACACAAACAATGAAGTCAAGAAGAACATGGAGTGAAGTATTTGAGATCTTAAAGGAAAATGACTTCCAACCTAAACTGATGTACCCTGAAAAACTGTGCTTCAAAATGGATGGAGAAATAAGATACTTACATGACAAAGAACAGCTGAAGAACTTCATGATCACCAAGCCAACCCTGCAAAGAATACTGAAAGACAGTTTAGATGCATATAGGAAAAAACCTAAACAAAGGAGACAATAAAATGGAATGGAAAGATAAAGATGCAACAGCAAAAAGATAACATGTCAACAGTAAACCAATATATAACAGTTACAACCATTAATGTAAATGGTCTCAGTTCACCAATTAAAAGAAACAGACTGACAGAATGGATCAAGAAACAACGTCCAACCATATGCTATATTCTACAAGAAACCCATCTAACCCAAAAGGAAACTCACAGTCTGAAAGTCAAAGGATGGAAAACAATACTTCATGCAACAGGAACCAAAAACAAAGTGGGGGTAGCTATTCTGTTTGCAGACAATGTCAAAATCAAACCAAGAATGATCCTAAGAGATAAACAAGGTCCTTACATATTGGTTAGGGGAAAACTTCAAGAGGAAGACATAACAATATTAAATATATATGCACCAAATTCCAGAGCACCCAATTATACAAAGTAAGTATTAATAGAAATGAAAAATCAAACTAACATTAACACAATTAAAACAGGAGATCTTAACACACCATTGACACAAAGGGACAGATCAACTAGACAGAAAATCAGCAAAGAAATAACAGAAATGAATCACACTTGTGAACAAATGGACTTGATATATACAGAGTTTTCCATCCCACAACATCAGAATATACATTATCCTCAGCAGTACATGGGACATTCTCTAAAATAGACCATATAGTAACCCACAGAACATATTTAAATAAATGCAAAAGAGTTGAAATTATCCTATGCTTGTTATCAGATCATAGTGCCATGAAACTAGAAATTAATGATAAAAGAAACTGAAAAAACCCACAAACACATGGAAATTGAATAATACACCCTTGAGCAATCAGTGGGTCACTGGGGAAATTAAAGAAGAAATTAAAGAATAAATCTACAAGCAAAGGAAAATACAAGTACAACTTACCAGAATCTGTGGGATGCAATGAAAATAGTCCTCAGAGGAAAGTTTATTGCACTGAGTTCCCACATCAGGAAAACAGAATGAATACAAATAAACAACCTGATGCTACACCTCAAACATCTAAAAAAAGAAGAGCAAGTCAAATCCAAAGCCAAAAGCAGGGAGGAAATTACAAAAATCAGAGCAGAAATTAATGCAATAGAAACTAAGAAAGCAATCCAATCAATGAATCAAAGAGTTGGTTTTTTAAAAGAATAAATAAAATAGATAAGCCCCTGCCAACCTAATTAAAAAAGGAAAGAAAAAACTCAAGTTCATGCAATAAGGAATGAAAAAGGAGAAATCACTACAGAATCTGTGGAAATGCAAAAGTTCATCAACACCTATTTCAAAAACCTCTACTCTCATAGGTTCAGTAACATCGAAGAAATGGACAGATTCCTAGAAACATATGAAGTACCAAAGCGGAATCAAGAAGAGATAAAACTTCTGAATAACCCAATTTCTATCAATGAAATTGAAAATGTAATTAAGTCCTTACCTACAAAGAAGAGCCCAGGCCCAGACGTATTCACTGTGGAATTTTACAAGAAATACAAAAAAGACTTAATGCCGACACTACTCAAACTCTTTAATGAAATCAAAAGAGAAGCAATCCTTCCTAAGTCATTCTGGAAGCAAATATTATTCTAGTACCAAAACCTGTGAAAGACCCAAGTAAAAAAGAGAATTACAGGTCATTCTCCCTAATGAACACAGATGCAAAAATTCTCAATAAAATATTGCCAAACAGGATGCAGCAAATCATCAATAAGATTATACACCACAATCAAGTGGGATTCATCCCAGGCATGCAGGGATGGTTCAACATACATAAATCAATCAATGTAATCCACCATATCAATAGAGCCAAAAGTAAGAATCATATGATCATTTCTATAGATGCAGAAAAAGCTTTTGATAAGGTCCAAGACTCATTCATGATAAGAACCTTACAGAAAATTGGAATAGATAGTCTTTACTTCAATATGATAAAGGTCATCTATGACAAACCAATAGCCAGTATCATATTAAATGGCCGAAAACTGAAGGCCTTTACTTTAAAATCAGGCACAAGACAAGTATGTCCCATATCACTGCTCCTATTCAATATAGTACTGGAAATACTAGCCAGAGCAATTAGACAAGAGAGAGAAACAAAAGGGGTAAAGATAGAAAAAAGGAAGTTAAATTATCATTATTTGCAGATGACATGATACTCTACAAAGAAGACCCTCAAAACTCCACTGAAAGACTTGTAGATATAATCAATAAAATCAGCAATGTAGCTGGATACAAAATAAATGCTCAAAAATCTGTATCATTTCTATACACTAACAACAAAATTACGGAGAGAAAAATAAGAGAAGCCACACCCTTCATACTAGCATCCAAAAAAATGAAATACTTAGGAATTAATCTCATGAAAGAAGTAAAAGATCTATGCAGGGAAAATTATAATAACCTGAAAAAATAAATCGAAGATAATCTCAGAAAATGGAAAGACATCCCTTGTTCACGGATAGGGAAAATAAATATTGTGAAAATGGCCATTCTCCCAAAACTGTTATACAGATTCAATGAAAATACCAACAACATACCTCATAGACCTAGAGTAATCACTCCTAAAATTCATCTGGAACCAGAAGAGATCTAGAATAGCAAAGGCAGTTCTAAGCAGCAAAGGCAAGGCAGAAAGCATCACAATCCCTGACTTGAAATTATACTATAGAGATACTGTAATAAAATCAACATGGTATTGGAATAAAAACAGATCTAAAGATCAATGGAATAGATTAGAAGATACAACCACAACTACCAACACACTCAACCACCTGATCTTTGATAAATGGTCCAAACATGTTCACTGGAAAAATGACAGTATCTTTAATAAATGGTGCTGGAAAAACTGGCTCTTGATATGCTGAAAACTAAAATTAGACTCATGCCTATCACCATATACTAAACTAAAATCTAAATGGATCAAAGATCTGAATATTAAAAAAGAAACACAAATCTGTTGGAAGACAAAGTAGGTAAACATCTTGAAGACATAGGGGTAGGTAGAGAATTCATGAACAGGAATCAAACTGCATGGGAACTATTTCCCAGAATCAACAACTGGAATCACATCTTATTAAAAAATTTTCTGCATGTCAAAAGAAATCTCTAGCATAGTGAACATAAAACCCACAAACTGGGAAAAAAATCTTAGTGAACTGTTCCTCAGACAAAACATATAAAGAATGTCTGTCTAAATGTATGTCTATCTAAAATATATAAAGAATTTATAAAAAATCAGATCCCTGAAACTCAAGGACCCAATCCAAAAATGGGCATCTGAGATGAATACACACTTCCCAGATGAAGAAATACAAATGGCAAATAAATACATGAAAAAATGTTCATCATCGTTACTCATTAGAGAAATGCAAATTAAAACCACACTGAGATTCCATCTCACTCCTGAAAGAATGGCCACGATCAAGAAAACCAACAACAACAAATGCTGGGGAGGCTGTGGGGAAAAAGGAATTCTTCTGCTCTGTTGGTGGGATTGTAGACTGGTGCAATCACTGTGGAGGTCAGTCTGGAGAGTCTTCAAAAAGCTCAGATTGTAAGTTCCATTCTACCCCGCTATTCCACTTCTAGGCATATTTGCAGAATAACTAAAAACATCATACCACTGTGATATATGTGCACCCATGTTTATAGCAGCAGAATTTGTAATAGCCAGATCTTGGAAACAACCTAAGTGTCCATCAACTGAGGAATGAATAAAAAAGTTATGGTATTTTTATACAATGAAGTACTTACTACTCAGCTATAAAGAATGATCACATTGAGATATTTACTGATAAATGGGCACAACTTGAGACCATATTCATAAGTGAAATAAATCAAACTTACATGTATAAATACTGTATAGTCTCTCTAGTGTAAGAAATAGTCACAGTACATAAGACATAAGAGTTTATGGTAATTATGACTCCCCATTACATTGTTTTGAAGCCTTATAATGATTGCATTTATTAGTTGGAATGGGTTTGTCTTGGTTTGTTTGATTTATTTTCTGTTATGATATGAGCAGCTAATTTGAAGGAAACAAGTCATTATAATAGCCAGTACTGATATAATATCATCTTACTCTGAAGTCCTACCATGCTCTTGCTCTTCTGTTTCCATTGGCTCTATCATGTTGTACCTTATTGGACTGTATTATGTGTGAAAGTATAAATAAATTTTCCATGGAAAATGAGATAATATAGTAGCCGTTGTTTGTTTTCTGTTATTTGGTTCTGAATGCCCTGTAATACTCTCATTTTCTTGAATGTTTTTATACTATTTTGTTGTTTGATACTATTTTATATGAAGTTATACTTAACTATTTCAAAGAAAGGGACATTGTGGTAGTTACTATTAATTACAGGTTGTCTTCTAGTGAAATACTGTGTTGCTTACATTGTTCTATTCTGATCTGCTTTATTATGTCCTGTTTTGTCTTAATCTCTTTGACATAAAAAAATTTTAAAAGAAAATTAAGAATAAATAAAATCTTTTTTAAAAATTTGAAATGTACAGTTTGGTCAGATAACAAGCATATTTAAGGTCAGGGGCCAAGAAAGTAATGCCTGGAGAAATTAGAGCTATTAAAAAGAATTTAAGAAGAACTTTTTGCTGGAACAACAGAAAAGATATCTTGAAGGAATCTCAGGAATTGGCCCAGACCTCACCCACTTCACTCTCAAGGATATAAAAGAATTTGCTTCATAGGAGTATTTCAGAGTACCCCATTCACTAAGGGATACTTAGGCAAATGGATCCCCTGAGATCAGATATCTATACACCCAGAAATTACTGCAGCTGTGGTCTGAGGGGGTGTGACTACTGCCTGAGCTGGTAGCAGACCATAGCACCATCCAACTGAGGCTGACTTTGCTTGCAGAATGGAGTCATAGGAGCATCCATCCAGATTTCAAAGAAAAACCTGGGAGAATAGGAAATGTGTCATGGTTGGAATCCATACCAGGAGCTCTTGAAAGGGTGATGCATAAAGCTGTGAGAGTAAATCCAAAGTTGTAGTGGTGATCCCTAGAAATTGGAGATGCCAGAAACATGCAATGCCTTCTGAAAAAAAACTGTAATCAGTAAGCAGAGAACTCCAAAGGGAATTCTTGTAGACTACAAATAGCAAAACCATAGGTTGGGGCTTTCCAAAGCCTTTGGCACTCACAATTTTCTAGGAAGTGCCCTGGATACTGGACATGGAGCTACAAGATTTAATATTTGACCTGTTATGTCATGTCATGGTCTTGGTTTTGTTCCAATCCCTTGCTATTCCACTATTCCTCCCTTGAGGAATGAGGATGTTTGCCCTAATCCTTTTCATGTTGGAAGTATTTAAATTTCCTCTTTATTTTTAGAGTCTCATAGCTAAGAGCTTGTGTTGAGCCTCAGAGATAATTTTTGACTTGGACTTTTTGGTAATGCCAGGATTGTTGAGACTTCAGTGGCTCTTGGAGATGAACTGAATGTATTTTGCATAATTAGATGGAACTGAGTCTTTTGTGCACTGAAGCAAAATGTTATGGTTTGATATAAAATGTCCCCTAAAAGACTTATGTGTTCATGGATGGGAGCTTTGGAAGGTGTTTAGATCGTGGAGGCAACATGTGGATCATTAGAGTGATCTATTCATAAGTTCATAGTTGAATGTGCTGTTAGGAGGTGAGGACTGGTAAAGGAGGTGAGACTAGAGCCATGACCTGGGAATATGTATGGATGCCACCTCATGATATATGCCGGAATCAGTCTTGGATCCTGCCTAAGAATATTTTCAGGGAGGTTCACAAACAGAACTCAAGAGTCAGAAAGTAATAGTTTTTAACAAGCTTGTCTAAAATTGTAAAACATAGTGCACTCCAAATAAGGCTAAATTTCATAAGAATATTACACTTGGAAAAGTTCCAAGTGCCAGAATCAGTGGTAGCAATTGTGGGTAGTGAAAGTACACCCTCAAGAAGGGAGGGTGAGCCCAGAGATGGCAATTGCAGTGAGTTTTGCAGGCTTGGCTTTTCTTTCCTTTTCCTAGAATTTTGGAACTGGTCAGCCATAATAACTGATGAACTTCTTTCCAATGAATGGCGAGTCTCCATCTTCATATCAGAAGAATTTTTTAAATTTTATTTAAAAAGGAAAAAAACAGAAAAAGGGTACAAGTAATACAGAATTTCAAAAAATAAACTAAGAAATCACTAGTTAATAGATTACATATTGTCATCTTAGAAATAGTTGTTCAAGTTACAAAACTAAAGCATACAAAGTGGACATTCAAACAGTGAGACTTCAAACAGTTCTGTTCAATGATCCGACAAAAGCTCAGTAATATGGTTATCTATCTTACACACTTAAACATACATGCAATTATATCCTTTAGAGCACTTTCTTTTCCTCTCTTTTTTACAATAACAATTACACATTTTCAGTTTTATTACTCCCACAGTTCCTATTACTTTTTTTGAAGAGAATAAAACCAAATGTGACAAAACAAAACACAGTCAGTCAAAACAAAAGGATGGACATAGTACATGATGTAAAAACAGAATACAGGGTGATCAACAATGATTACCATAATGCCTCTTGCTATCTTAAAAAGAATTGCCTATATCAGCAGGTATAATAAAATTGAAGAAAACAGTACAGAACAAAACCAAAAAACTGCAACATTGGAGACATTACAGGACTTCAAAAGAAGATAATAGTAAAACCAGATGGACATCATAGTGAATCTTATTGTCTTCAAAGTAGTTGCCTACACCCTCAAACTTGATACTATCAAACAAAACATAATAGAGTAAAATCAGTCAAAACAAGATGGTGAGAGTAATACAGGGCTTCAAATCAAGTTAATATGAAATCAAAATGGTTACTATAATAAATCCTGCTTTTTAAAATTTATTTTTCCCTTAAATAAATAAATAAGGAGATTGAGATAAAAGAGGACATAACAACACTATAGCACAGGTCAGAACAGAACAATTTAAGCAACATAGTGTTTCTCCACAAGATAACCTGACATAACAGTAGTTATGATAGTGTCTCTTTCCTTGAAATATTTGAGTACAACTTTATATACTATAGCATCAAACATATCAAGATAGTGAGAAGAATTTTTAATTACATAGACCCAGTTGAAACCAGTACAGCAGCTGAAGTCTGTGGGTGAGAATATTTAGTCAAGGGCCTAAATCCCACAGCAATGTCCCACATGAGTCCAGATGAAAACCCAGAGCTCATGACAAAGCCTCCCATGAGTCCAATTGCAGGTCCAGAGCCCACAAGAAGGACTCAGGCCAGTCTCTTTTATAGATCCATGCTGGGACAGCCCAAAGGTCAGCAATGGAAGCCAGAAAGTCCATGCAAGCTGGGTGAAGGAACTGTGCTGGTGGGATGAGGGTTCGACACTGGAGCAGAGAAGTCACACTCACAACAAAAACCAGGGCACCACAGCCATCCTCAGCAACATGAAGGCCCCGAGCTCCTCCAAAGACAAGCACAGTCGGGTACATGCCAGGAAGCCAGCGTGATGAGTTCATTCTGGAGACCAAGTGGCCCACATCTTCCTCTCCAGAGCCAGAAAGCAATGGTCAATGTGAGGACCAAAGCTTCTCCAGGAGAATCGAGAGCTCAAACAGCAACTCGTAGGAAAACCCACAATGCCTCAAATGCATTAATGTCCTAATGCCTTCCTTCTCCTTCTCCACCTATTTATGCTGGCAACTTTCCTCAGGTGGAGCATCTTCGCTCAGTGCCATGCTGAGGTAATCCAGCTGGCGTTAAGTTGACTAACAGTTCTTAATCCATATATTTGATGTTTAAACCATGTATTTGATGTTTTGTTCCCCTTTCATGACTATGAAAGATTTGTAGTGCTGTTATCCATGGCTCCAAGGAGACCTAATGGTGGATAGCCTGACTGACTTTTCTGTTAGGTTTTTCCTTGGTGCGGTAGCGAAGCAAGAGCTGAAAGAGGAAAAAAAGGAAATAAGGCCTTTATTGCGGACAGAAGAGGGCAGTGGAAGAGCGCAAGATCCCCCTGAGGCCAACAAAAAGTAGTGGGCTTTCATTCAGTTTGACAGGGCGTGGAGTTTGAAGGGGCGAGCAGAACAAGGTATTGACAGCTGATTGGCGGAATGTTGGAGCACACATGCAAAAAGCAGGAAGTTCAATTTCCGCTTGGAAGAACGCAGAAGTTAGTAGTGCAGGGACAAGCTGTTGTCTTCAGGGTGCAGCGCCATGTTGGGTAGGTGCCATGCTGAGCCTGACAGAGCTTCACAGCAGCGGAGCCCATCATTTTCCTTGAAGGAAATTTCTAGGAAGGATTCCAGATGTAAATGCTAGCATGATGGAGCTACCAAGAACCAAGCTATGACTTCCCCTTGGCTCCTAAACTGAGGTGAAAATCCAGGGATCTGATTATCTTGGGAACTTACACAGAAGTATTTGTGGAAAGAGTATTTAGAGTAGATAATTTTACTCAAAACAGTGACATTGTAAGGCTTGAGTGTGTAGAGAGGTTCTGTTGAGACTCCAAATTTGGAAATGAGATGCAAGGGGATAAGGGACACCACAGGTAAATTTGGGGCTTGTGGAACAAGGTGTGACTAAGTAGAATCAAAAGGTTTAATACTGGATATGAGGCAGCATTTGCAAGTTGGCACAATGTACTCTTCTCAGAGAGCCTGGATAGAACAAACACAGAAATTCTATAGCATGGCCTTTCTTATCAGTTCCTTCCTCTTCCTCTAGCTCTCTTCCTTCTTTTCCTGCTTCCAGCTACCATAAGGTAAGCAGATTTTCTCTACCACGCCTTTCATGCCATGATGTTTCTGCCTTGGAGCCAACCAACCATGGCCTGGACTCTGAAACTATAATCCAAAGTAAACTTCTCCTCCTTTAAAGTGTATATGTCAATATTTAGTTTCAGACATTATAAAGCTGACTAACACAGCTACAAAAGCAGTTCCTAAATTGAAGTCACTTCAAAAACGTTCTTCCATAACTTACCCAAAAATCTATGTTTGCTCTTTTTCACTAATACAATATTATTTCTTCTATTCAGAATTCAAGGTAAGGTGGCATATGCAATCATTCTTTTCATTTTACTAGTACTTAGGGGAAACTCAAAATATAAAACATTCCCTCAACCAGTATACATTAGTTTAACCTATAGTACAGACCCTGAAATGACAATATTGTTTAATAGTTAAGAATATAAATCCTGGAGCCAGATTCTCTAGGCTCCAGTGATGTTTCCACTTCTTATTACCTGTGTAATCTTTGATACAATGCTTGCTAAATCTACATTTTCTCATATGAAAATGGATAAAATAATGTAATTTGTCATGCATATTAAATAACAATATAAACAAAGGTTGTAGAATACCACGTGCTACATTTAGCTACTTCATAGGGTTAGCTATTATTGAGATAGGCGTAAGTCTTAAACCATGTTGGCAAATTCCTTAACATTCTTCCTATCAGAAATGGACTAGTCTTAGGAAAGCATTCTAAATGGATACAATGTGGTGACCTTCAAGTTTAGTTAGAAAAAGTGATACAACTTCAATGGGGTCCTCCTTTTCTCCAAAGATGCTCATCTGTGAAATGAAGTCATTATGTTGTAAGTGAACAAGAGACAGGCACAAGGAAAAGCCTGCTCTGGCCAAAGGTCTCAGCCAAGCAACTTGAGTATTATCTGGCTAACATTCATGTGAATAAAGCTGCAGGTATCCCAATCCCCAGTTTACAAACCATCCGAGGTAGTGCTGACAACAGGGCTGAGCTGTGATTCTGAATTTAGTTGAATTCATTGATGTGAAGCACAAGGATAAGAGGGCTCACAAATTACCTCTTTTCCATCAGTTTTGCCTCCTTCCTGTTTATTTAAGATCTCAGAGCCAAAATAATCCACATGAAATGCTACTCTGATACTGTGTGTGTTTTCTTGTCTTCTCATTAAACATTCTCAACAGGTAACTTCTAAGTTCCTCATCCTAGCTTTCAAGCCCCTTGGTAGTCTGGTCCTCCTTTACCTCTGCTCTAGCCAATCTATACTCTGCGGATGGACTCTCTGGACTTTTTTCTATCCCTTTTCTTACAGTTTCTATTGGTGTTTCAGTCACAGATATGTGAGTTTTGTTTCTGAATCTTTGAAAGATAAGGTCAGTCTTTAAAATGGAATTATTAAATAAGTGGGAAAGAAATGATGCAGGGAATTTTGTAGAAAGGTACCTAGCCATTTCATTTGCCTAACTTATTTCTCTGAAGATTTTCCTCTCTTAGTAACTGGTTAAAAAAATATTTTTCTCTGTCTCTTGACAGATGTAGTTCCTCCCTCAGTGATACCATTTTTCTATCACTTCTTCCCACCAGGAAGCCTGGTGACTCTCCTCTCTTTTACCAAGCTGTTACTTACTGCACCTTATGATTAGAGTACCATATTATTAGTGATCTATGTATGTCCTTCCAAATTTACTGCAAATGCAGTGAAATGCCACACACCTGTAATCCTAGCACTCAGGGGAGGCAAGAGGTTACACTGTGAGTTCAAGGCCAGATTGGGCTACATTGTAAGTTCAAGGCCAGCCTGAACCACAGAGTATAACCCTGTATCAGAAAAAAGATGCATTGAGAATAACAACTAATTGTTTTGATCATCACTGTATCACTTATTTCACAGTGTGGCAGCCATATATGTTCAATAAACACTTGTTGATAGGGGAGAGATTAGATAATATACATTAAATGACTAGCAATAAGTCTGACAGGTAATCCTCAACTTCAAATACAGTTGCTCCTCTCTTCATCATGCTGATCAGTAACCTTTTGATAGATCTATTTCAGTCTCTAGAACACATTCATATTTATTGACTTACAAGTCTATTCTTCTTAATTGCTGACTGAAGTCAGTAAGTATAAAGTGTTTGTTTTTTATATGAACAGGACCTAGAATTGTTCTTCACACACAAGATGCTCGAGAAATATGTGCTGACCAAATCAACAGGGAGACAAATACAGAAACAATTTCAGTATGGTGTGATAAAGGCCAAATTCATAAAAAGGTGAAACAGAAGCATAGAGAAAGAAATGCCAAATAAGCTTGAAAGGATGAAAAACCATATGGGAGACTTAAAATGTGAGCTTTATAAATGAGGTTTGTCAAAGGAAACAGCGTGAACCAGAAAAGAAGCATTTCACATTTATGACAAGTGATCCATCCAGAACCTGAACTAAGGCGAGACAAAAATAAAAGTAGGAATAATGAAGTCTCAGAGTAGTAGGCAGGACTAAATCATAAAGACCACTGGATGCCAGCTAGCAGGCTAAAGGGCTTTGTACTTCATCGCAAAAGTGACTGAAATAATAAAGAATTTTTTTGCTATCACCAAGAAATAATAAGAATACTGAGAAGATGAATTATAATGCCTATGGCTTTGTGTTCCAGTGTGGTCACTGTAACAGCAAAGTGGAAAACAGATGTGCAGAGCCAAGGAGAGCAATGCGAGTGCCAGTGCCTCAGCTAGGTGTTCAGAGTGACGTCCAAAGAGCAAGCAGGCTTAGAAGATAATAAATACCTGTTGATAGGGAAAATTAGATAATATGTGTGTTAAGTGACCAGCACTGAGTCTGACATGTAATCCTCAACTTCAAGTACAGTTGCTCCTCTATTGAAGGAAGAAAAACCACTGACAGGAATTTCTTTTCACAAAGACTAAGGCATAGAAGAGTAGAAATCTAGAACAACTCCCAGGTTTTGCTCTTTGGTGGCCTGGTAGGTAGCAATACATCACCAGCCAAAGTAGAGGAACAGGGAACACTGAGATAGAAAGGAGATGGGCAAGGAAGATACGGTGATTTTAAACTGCTAGCAGAACTACACATAAAAACATTCAGCCGACTTTTGGAAATACACATAGGTGATGTACTTTTGGTTTATGTTTCATACAGTACATCACTTCTAAGGAAGAAGAAATGGGGATATAATTAATGTTAGCATTTCTCCTGCTGTACTGTTGTTAGCAGGCAGGTGTTGTTAATCACTGAGCAGTCGTAATGCAGTCAAGCCCCTCTATCAGTGAATCGCTAGGAGATACTCATCCTGAACCTGATGGGACACCAACCAGTCTGATTTCTACAAATGAATATAGAACCCAGAGGGCAGATATATAGAACCCAAGAGTGTAAGAGGGTTTTTAATGAGAAAGACTTCTTCAAAACTATGCCATCTTGTTTTTTCAAAGGTGCACATCTTTACCTATTACTGGCACATTATCCAAATTCTTCTACTTTTTATGTAGGATATTTACCATCTCTCATGAGGTCATCAGCTCTCCTGGAAGAAAATATTATTAATAATATTATGTTTTTATCATCCATGCTCTGTTCTTTCTTTAAATACTTTTTATACTTAAATCTACATATTCATCTCCTTGCCCCATGAACCCTGGGGTTAAGCTGCCTCAGAGTTCCCAAATGATTGACTCAAGGAAGCAAACATTCTGTTCCCTGAAGCACAGTCACAGTGGTTAGGCATGTGACTTGAACAGTTCAATCAGGATAAATGTCATGATTTTGGTTGGGATATTTACATGGAAGTTTTTTCTCCCAGTGGAATAAATAAGCAAAGACTTACCAGGTACTGGATGACTCATGCCACAGAACACAGAACAGAACCATAAAGTCTTGCAAACACCCAAACCTGAACCTGTTATCCTTCTGTCTTTTCAGCTAATTGAGCCAATAAATTTCCTTGTTTGAGTTTCAGCAACCTAACTTCAAGCAGTTGTTTCTGTTACTTACCCCTCCTCAGTATATAATAATATACAAGCTAGTTTTAAAATGTAAACTCTGGGTGAGAGAAAGAGCACAGTGCAGCACATCTCAGGCTGAGTAGTTGGCCATCTTGGTAATGAGTTGGGAAAAAAATGTTTGTTTAACTGTTAGTTGTGATGGAAAATAAATATCTTCTGTTCACAAGCATAACATTCTCCCAAAGAGTAAACCATCCTCTTTCCTCAGGTCTCCTCTATTTGTATCTGGGTGCTCCTGGAGAGAGAGCAAGTTCTCTGAACTGGAACCTCACAAAGAAGAATCTTAGATGGCTTCAACTCCTTATGCATTACATCCTTAAAACATTTAATATTTAGCAATTTCTATCCTCAGCCTTGAGTTTTAGCTATTTCAAGACAACATGGAAATTTCATTTGTAGCATGTTTGTATTCATATCTATAGTTACATCAATAGCCAAACCTGTAGTTATACCAAAACTTACATCTACAGAGCCTATACATTTATATATCATATATCCACATACATGCCTGTGTCTACATCTCCTTACATATATGTCACAATATCTATGTATATGTCTAAGTACATCCAACTGTATATGTAATACTTTATTTTTGTAAGAGTCCTTATAATGATTAAGTGAGTTAATACATGTAGGTTCTCAATAAATATTCGTTGCATGAAAGAACTTTCTGCATCATTTTAAGTTTTCAACAAATGTTAGGCATTCCTATTTGTGCTTATTATATTAAAGTTAGTATCAATAGAAAAATCTCAATTTAAGGTCTCTTGCTATTAGGAAGTTGTAAGATGACTACCAATAGCAATCAGAACTCTAGTTTCTTTCTTATATGAAATTAAAATATTCTTCCCAAGCACAAGAAATATGTCTTTTCCTTCTCAAGGACTTGTCTCTGGGCCTATTTCTTTTCAAGCCCATATGACAAGCTGTATCCAATTTAAGAAGAGCTCTTTAAATACAGATGAGCTTACAGAAATTCAAGGAAGCTTGAAAACAAAGATTAAAAGCAAACCACAAAACTAGTCTTCAGGGAGATGTTCCTATCACTAAGCATTAGACCCTGTATCCCAGATAATGGTGGGAAACAGTTCATCTGGGATTAGCAATGTTTGCAACATTTTTCTGTACATAGCTTCAAAGGAGGTTGAGAAAGCAAGTATATGACACATAAAAAATTTATAGTGGGGCATGGGCTCAGACCTCTCACCAAGACTATTATGGCAGGAATGTGCAAACACACAGAGATCAGAGACTTGGCAGCCAGTAAAGTCCACTACGTGACTGTTATTAGAGCATTTGTCAAATGAGCCCCCCTTGTGCTATGGCCCTTACCAGGAAAAGAGGGGTGAAAATAAAACTGAACGGGCTAGTCCAACAAACTCTGTAGCACTTCAGTGTTCAAACAAAAGTGAAAGAAACTTCACATCAAGTAGCAGCAGATTGCTGCACTGTGTGTCTCTGGGTCAGCAGAATCAGGTAGCGTTTCTGGAAGATCTCCAACTTGAAGCTGTGGAGTCAGAATTTAAGTCAAAAGACACTGCACATCTAATCTCTGTTAGGGCAAAGGCTAGTGTACAGTTACCTAGACAAGCATGACTCAGCCAGCAGCTCAGCCAGCAACAGAGACAGGGAACAATAACCAGAACACGTTCCCGGGAGCTTTAAAAGCACCTCTGGGAATGCCAGAATATCTTTCTTTAAAAAAAGAAAATTTACAAGAGACAAAATTTCTAAGTCAGGATTTGAAACCAGCAAGAACCAAGTATTAATGTTAAAAATCAAATATCTCAGGGACACATGGATCACATTTGTGACTAGGGAAACATCTGGCATTTTATTTCCTGGAATTGAAGCTTTTCAGCGAAGGAAAAGGGAGCACTTTTGCTCACCAGTTGGTTTCTTTTTTTCTACTGTGGAACATGTGAGGTAGCTTTCCTGGAAGGCTTCGTCACGAGGTTTTTGCAAGGTTGCTTTCCTCTAGATATAAAAATCTCAGCAACTCAAGATATTCTCAGAGCCATTTATGTGCTGCCCCAAACAATGACTGCTTCACCCCCTCAATACTCTTATTTTATGGTCTATTATACCGTCTTCAGAGAACACAAATCTAGTTTTTTAAAACTTATTTCTTAAGTTTATTGACTGTCCCTGTATAAATGTTCACCAGACAGTTAACTCCATGAGAACAGTCATCTTCTACATCTTACTCATAAATTCCTGCAAAGTTAAGTGTGACAGTAAATGGCACATATGGTAGACACTCCACATGTATTTGTTGAATGAATGTTAAGATCTGGATTCTCACAAAGCTGAGGTCATTTGACTATTAATAAAAATTCAAAATTTTTCTCTACAAAACTTTATTTCATTTCAAAAAACATTACCTCTCACTTTTTAAGAAGTTTCTGTAGAAAATCCCTTACACCTTTATGCCTAAAATAATCCTCTACTCAACTGTACTCAGTTGGTCCTGTTCCAGAAACATACTTCACCCAATCTTTCTGTTTATCTGGTCTCTCAAAAAGGAGAGTGAAAGAAGTAACATCAGAAACAACACCAGAGAATAAGCCAGAATAACAGTAGAAAAGCTGGGGAGTGTGCAAGCGTAGGGTAGCATTAGTTTATCAAATATTTTTAGGAGTCACAGTTAGAACTCCCACTGGAACTCGCCAGCAATCCCTGAAATAGAAAAAAAGAAATGAAGTCATTTGGGCTATACATTATGTGTAATGAATGATGTGAAGAAGCCAGAAATTCCTGGCACTAAATCTGGAGTCAGTTTTCAACCAGTGTCTCATCAGTGTGACTCTTTGAAAATCCGGTGTCTCACCACCCTCCACAGCAAGGAAACATATAGCAAGGGGTAAGAATCTGAGTGCTAGTTTTGGAGCTAGAACTGAGTAAATGCTAACCATCCCAAACAAGATAACCTTTAAAGATAACTTGTCATTTAAGAAAATTGTCTCCTAGGATTATTGTGAGGATTAATGCAATGTGTTAACTGACTTCATTGCTAATTATTTCAAATACATACAAATATCAAATCATTGCATTTTACACTTTAAATTTATATGATTTTATCTGAAAATCGTTTCTCTACAAAGCAGGAAAACATAAATATGGGTCAAAAGATTGATTAATTAATGCACATAAAGTCATTAAACAGTTCTCCATGTAGTTAATTGGTAATCGTTCTTTCAAAGTATATCTAAATGCATTATCATTAAAATTGTTTACATCTTTTGTAAGTAGCTGAGCTGCCTATTTAATTCAAGAGGTAAAGATAATATTGTTATTTTCTCTAGTCACTATACTAAGTACTTAAAAGGTGTCTTATTACTTTTCTCATTGCTGAGACAAAACACTCAACATCCAAAGTTTAAGGAGCATGAGTTTATTTATCTCACAGCTGAGTTTCAGCTCACAAAGGGCTGTTTCCAAGGCAGGTGGCGTGGCAGAGGAACATGGCAGAAAAGAAACAGTTCATGCCGCAGCAAGCCCAACGGCAGCTCTCTCTCTGTCCCTTATATCCAGGCTACATTCCCTTAGGGTGGCTAACACTCACACTCACAATGGGGCTTCTAATTATCCACACTCAGAGCTATGCCAGACCAATCACTGGGCTACTTTAGCAATTACACATCCCTACTTCCAGCATTACAAAGTCACCTCTGAAAAAGCCTCACTTCTGACAGCATGAGGCTTTGGAGGGACATGAGACACAGGCCATAACAATAAGGATGATCACTTTTATGTTTCATAAACCCTATAGGAGAAATTATTATTGCCCATATTATAGATGAAAAAAGTCAGAAGATTCCCAAACTAAATACTCAGGTGTAACACAGCTGTTTAAATCCTTTGTGAGATGGTATTATTCTCTACTACAAAACAAGCAGTAATTGTGATGTTGACAGACTGGAATTTGTTGCCCTTGCAAGTCTCAAATTGCAGCTTTTTACCTGGAAACTTTTTTTTTTCTTTTTGACAGGGTCCCTTACATACTGAGATATTGAAAACCCTGGCACTGAAAACTCAGACAACAGATTTCACTCATTACCCAAATAATGAGGAATTGAGTATACCTTAAACTTGCTTAAGACAAGGACACAAATGTACAATAATGTCTGATCCCACTGTTCTGTTTAATTTCAGGACTTCAGCTTTTTTGGTTTGGTTTTTGTTTACGTTTGTGCTCCACAGAATACTTTTATGGTGCTTAATGCTGCTAACTACACTATGTATTTATTTTGATACCTAGTTCAGATTTCAAGGGATATACATAAACTTAAAAAGTGTTATGTCTGAAGTGAACCTTAGAAATCATCTATTTAATCCAATAGCCGCCTACAAATGACTGAGTAATTAAAGGAATCCTTTTTACTTTTTAACCATAGCTCCTTCACTTTCACATTTTATAGAGTTAGCTTCCACTTAATGTTTCTTCAAACAAAATTCCACTGGGAATATGTGTACATTTACATTATTATTGAGATAAACCAATAAGAATATTGTATTCATTCATTTTCATTCATTAATGCATTCAATCTAGCCCCACCATGTTCCAAAGTTTCTATCCTCCAGCAGAGAAGAAAAACACTATCTCAGCCTCAAGAAGCTTACATTCTTGTCACAGAGGCAGAGGGATGACCACATCAGTGGAGGAAATCTCCAGCAGAGGCTTGAGGTGGGGACTGTGAGCACATAGTGGAGAGGAACTGAGACAAGGTTTTGACAGGAGGTGATCTAGAGCTGTGCCTTCTAAATGGTATGAAGGAAGTGGGACAGTTATAGAGAAAAACATCAATAAATGCGAGAAAAAGAAAAAACAGAGACCCTAGAATGGGAAATAATTGGTACATATGGACTGATGACCACCGCACATGACATGCCCTCTGAAAATAATAAATAATTATTCTGGAGGAAATAAGTTATGAAAGTCAGTTCATGAAGGAGATTATGGGAATGTTCAAGGTATTAATGTTTTATTCTCAAAATAAAAGGTGAGAATGCGAATGTCTACAGACATCTTGTAGAAAATGTAAGTGAAGGGAGCCAGATATAAAATGGGGGCATATCTTACTCAGGTATTAAACAAGTTACTATCAGCACATAGATATCTAATACATAATCCCGTGATATAAATGATGATTATCTCCATTCATAAGCAAAAATACAACGTAATGTACAGGCTGAACTATTTAATTCCATGGGAGCAAAGAAGGATGATATTACCAATGAGATTATATTTAAAGTGGATTCAAAGGATAAGCAAAAGCTCATATATTTCTAGATATACTAAACACACTCCTTTCAGTCCAGTCAAGTTATCTCAACAACACCTTACATGCCACTGTGTCCTTTCTCAACTCTTCTGCTTTGCCTGACTGCCCTGCCTTCCTTCTTTATTCATCCAATTACTATTGACCCCTAAAAGCCCAATTCAGATAGATTTTTCCCATATATGAAACCCAGACTACCAGATGTCAAGTGACAATTGAGAATGAAACTGACCGTATTAGAAGTCTGAAACACTTAAGACGTTAAAGAGTATGCTGTGCTCAGAAAACATGTGTTACAACTCACCTATCAAGGAAAGCCCATTAGAATCATGGAGTACTTTTCAGCACAAACCCTCAAGTCAAGACAAGCTTGGAGTAAGGTAGTTCAAGCCCTGAAAGAAAACAACTTTCAATCCAGACTGATGTACCCAGCAAAGCTTTCATTCAAATTTAATGGAGAAACAAGATACTTCCATGACAAAGAACAACTGAAGAAGTTCATGTTCACCAAACCAACCTTAGAAGAGTACTGAAGGACATACTAGATAGAGATAAAAATGACTGCAATCCCCAGAACAACAACAGAAAGAAACCACCAGGCAGGATGAACAATTAAACAAGGGGGGAAAGCAGAAAGCAAACAACTGAAACATAACATGGCAAAGTCGGGCCAGTGCTTATCAGTTATATCCATAAATATAAATGGCCTCAACTCACCTATCAAGAGAAATAGGTTGACAGAATGGATCAAGAAACATGATCCCACAATATGCTGTATACAAGAAACACATCTGACCCAAAATGAAACTCATAGATTAAAAGTCAAAGGATGGAAAACAGTATTCCATGCAATAGGAACCCAGAGAAAAGCAGGGGTAGCTATTCTGTTTGCAGATGAAGTGAACTTTAAACATAAAAAGATTAAAAGAGATAAGGAAAGCCACTACATACTTGTAAGTGGAAAACTACAAGAGGAAGAACTAACAATTATAAATATATATGCACCAATTAAAACAGCACCCAACTATATAAGGCCAATACTAATGGACATGAAAAATCAAATACACAACACAATTGTAATAGGAGACCTTGACATCCATTGTCACAAAGAGATAGATCAACCAGACAAAAAGTCAGCAAAGAAATAACAGAACTGAATCATAAACCTGCGAACAAATGGACTTGGTGGATGTTTATAGAGTGTTCAACCCAACCACATCAGAATACACTTTCTTCTCAGCTGCACATGGGATATTCTCCAAAATAGATCATATATTATCTCATAATGGACAAAAACCGAAAGCCTTCACTCTAAAATCAGGAACAATACAAAGATTTCCCCTATCACCACTCCTATTCAATACATTTCTGGAAATACTACCCAGTTCAATCAGACAGGAGAGAGAAATAAAAGGAATAAAGATAGGAAAGGAAGAAGTTAAACGATTACTATTTGCAGATGACATGATACTCTATATAAGGAGATCCAAAAGACTTCATTACAAGACTACTAGAGGTAATAAACTCTTCAGTATAGCTGAATACAAAGTCAATGCTCAAAAATCAATAGCATTCCTATATACAAACAAAAAACTCACTGAGAGAAATTATGGAAATATCACCTTTCACAATAGCATCTAAAAAAATGAAATACTTAGGAATCAACCTAACCAAGAATATAAAAGACTTATATGCTGAAAATTATGCTATGCTAAAAAAGAGAAGAGGATACTAAAAAATGGAAGTATATTCCTTGCTCTTGGCTAGGAAGAACCAACATTGTGAAAAATGACCATACTCCTAAAACTGTTACACAGATTTAATGCAATCTCAATCAATATATCATTAACATACCTCACAGATCTAGAGAAAACACTCCCAAAATTCATTGGGAAACAGAAGAAACCTAGAATAGCAAAGGCAATTCTGGGCAACAAAACCAAGGCAGGAGGCATCTCAATTCTTTACTCGAAACTATACTACAAAGCCACAGTGATAAAAATCAGCTTGGTACTGGCAAAGAAATGGTCCTGAGAATCAATGTAACAGATTAGTAGATGGAAACACAACTACAAAGACCCTCAGCCACCTGATATTTGACAAAGATGCTAAACATGTTCACTGGAAGAAAGATAGCCTCTTTAAGAAATGGTGTTGGAAAAATTGGCTCTCCTCATAAAACTGAACCATGCATATCACTGTCCACAAAACTAAAATCTAAATAGATCAAATATCTAAATATTAAAACAGAAACACTAAATCTACTGGAAGATAACATAGGTAGAAGTCTTGGAGACATAGGGGTAGGCACAGAATTCATGAATAAAATGCAAACTGCATGGGAAACACTTCAAAGAATCAACAACTGGACTCTCATATTGTTGAAAAGTTTCTGCACTTCAAAAGAAACCACCAACAGAGTGAAAAGTAAACCCACAGAATGGGAAAGAATTATAGCCAGCAACCCCTCAGACAAAGGACTTATATCCAGAACTTATAAAGAATTGGAAAACATCAAGCCCCCAAAACTCAAAGACCCTCTCCAAAAATGGGCATCTTAGATGAACACAGTTCTCAGATGAAGATATACAAATGGCAAATAAATACATGAAGAAATGTTCACCATCACTGGTCATTTGAGAAATGCAAATTAAAATAGCATTGAGATTTCATCTCACTGCAGAAAGAATAGCTGTCATCAAGAAATCAACTGATAACAAATGTTGTGAGGCTGCGAGGGAAAAGGAACACTGCTCTACTGTTGGTGGGAGTGTAGCCTGATTCAGCCACTATGGAAATCAGTATGGAGATTTCTCAAAAGACCAGGATTGGAAGTTCTATTCAATCCAGCTATTCCTCTCCTGGGTATTTTCCCAGAAAAAAATGAAAAGGTCATGTGACAGTGATATATGTGCACCCATATTCATAGCAGCACAATTTGTAATAGCTAACTCTTAAAAACAACCAAAATGCCCATCAACTACAGAGTGGATGAAAAAAAATGTGGTATTTTTCTACAGTGGAATATTACTCAGCTATAAAAAAGGATGATCTTCAGGCCTTCATGGGTAAATGGAGGCAACTTGAAACTATCCTCTTAAGTGAAATAAGTAAGAATCATATTTATAAATATCACATTGTGTCTCTAGTGTAAACACTAATAAGAACTTTAGGAGTAATAAAACCCAAAATATGTGATTGCTATTGTAAAAAAAGAGAGGAAAATAAAGTGCTTTGAAGGATAAAAGTGCATGTATGTTTATAGGATTGATAATCATATTACTAAGTTTTGTTGGATCATTGAGCAGAACTATTGCAGCCTCACTGTCTGAATGCCCACTTTGTATGCTTTAATCTTGTAACTTGAACAACTATTTCTAAGATGACAGTATGTAATTTATCAACTTGTGATTTCTTAGTGTTTATTTTTTTTAATTCTGTATTATTTCTACCCTTTTTTCTGGTTTGCTTCTCTTTTCTCTTTGAATAAAATTTAAAATAAAGAAACGTGTCAGTAAGTGTAATAAGAAAGTTACTACTTTGGGAGCAAGAATTAATCAGATCTGTGACCTCAGACAGATGGTTTGGCCTCTTTTTCCTCAGTATCCTTAACTATAAATTGAAGCAGTATCTTTATGGCCATTATTTTTCTTTTCCATTGTAAGATTATGAATTTGTGATGTTGAGCAGTCATTTTATCACTTTCTTATGCCCATGATAGGATAATTACAATGCTATTAAAAGTTTCCTTATGTAAGAAGTTGAATGAAAACTACTAATAAGTAGTAACAGTACTCAAGTGTGTCCTCCCCATGCCATTATAAATATCATAAAATTCCTACCTTAGTTTTACTAAATTGTATAGGTTACAGGTTCATTGAGATAAATTCCACTCTCATGTCACTGTGTTACTACTTTGGTCATCTCCTATTTACTCAGAGGATCTAAAAATAGACTATCTGCTGTTCTTTCTCTGGGCTCAGAACTTCACAGCAGTGAAAAAGTAAAGGGTAAGGACAGTATGGATGCATAATATTAAGATTAAAGGAACACTGCCAGTGGAAACATGCATAAATTAAAGAATCTATGAAATTAAACAAAATAATAGAGTTATTTTTGTGTTCTTTGCTTATAAATTATCGAGTTATTATGTTATAAATAAGCAGATTATTAAATATTACATTTTAAAATAATGGGTTATGAATTATTAATAGCTATTTACAAAATAAAAATAGGAAAATATTTTATCACCATCTCATCATCTACCATTTTCAGTTTACCTCATTCCAACTTTCTATATTAGTTGTACTTTGGTTTTCAGCAATACAAAATTAACATAATGAAAGTACACTAGGTTATGTTTGGAGTTCCAGGAGAAATCAAGTGATAGGGACCAGATCAATTTCAAGTAACTTGGCAATGGAACTTTATGGGACTTCTCACCACAGAATTGTTCTGACTTTAGCTCCAAAGACCCTCAACCTGAATCTTTCCTCAAACACTCTATCTCGATCACTTTTCTCATTGCTGCAACAATACTTGACACCCAAAGTTAAAGGGGGAGACGTTTATTTAGCTCACAATTTGTAGAAGTTTCCATCAAAAATCAGCTGTCTTCCAGGTAGACTGGCATATGGCAACAGTTCATGATGACAGCAGGCAACAAAAGCAACAAACTGGAGGGAGAGGCAAGCCTCACGGTGGATGTGGGGCAGGTGTACCACTGTAAGGCAGGTGTACTACCCACACCTTTAACTTCAGCATTAGACATGAATAAATCACAAACTCTAGATTTAGCCACCTTTGAAAAGTCTCGCCCCACTCCATGACTGTATTTGGCTTTAGGGGGACATCTAGACACAAACCATAACACACTCCAATTTTAACTCCTAGGAAAGAGCAATTTAGGTCAAATATTTTACTTGCACACAATCAACTATGATTAAAAACATTATTCAAGAGTGATATATGATGAATAGCCATCAAAGGCCAGGTCCCAGAGAGGCCAATTTTAGAGAGTGAGGAAACATTGTGGTCCAGAAAGATGCCTATCAATTTCATAAGCTTTTTTTCTACTCTTGTATTTACCTCTTCCTTCCTTGCATCACTATGTCGTTATCTATCTATATATATATATGATTTTTTAAATTAAACCTGAGTGAACTTAAAATGCCCTCCAAGGGATATATAATTATACAAAATTAATGAAAGAAGCAGAAAAAATAATATTTTGTTATTCGATATATTAAGATATAAACAATTCATTTGGATATGCACACAACACAGAGGCATCAAGGAGTTGAACTATAATAGACTAGCTATCAAATCAAAGCCCCCCTGGGGGCTGGTGATTTAGCTCAGTGGTATAATTACCTGCCTTGCAAGTGTTCGATACCCAGTATCGATTTTTAAAAATTGTCTCTGATAATAGTTTTACTATAGTAAATAGTTTGACCAACCACAGGAAAGTCTTTCTTGATTCCTAAAACTATGCAGTTATTTCTTAAAATAAAAACTAGATATTTACCAATACCAGATATTCTGGAATATAAATAAATATGCATATTCTGTTATGTTCTGCCCAGTCTGTGAAAGGAGTTCCTCATGGACAGTTTCAAGCACATTTCCTTTGTCCTTCTAGCTGTAGGATGTGTACCCTCTTATTTCCTGAAAGTTCTAACTTTCTTTGGCTTCCTAGATATTGAACTTACATATTTTACTTTTCACAGGTCTCTTTTGGTACTACTGTCAGTCCTATCCATAGAAATTTTCTAAGGCCCCTTTTTCTTTGCTGTGCTTTACCCTTATTCACAAAACTCAAGTACATAATTGCCAAAACAAGATCAAGGTTGCCAACTCCATTCTGAAAACTGTTTTAGTTCCTTGTTTCTATGGAACTCTTATTTTCATTCTTCACTCTTACTGAAAGGGCAATACCTCTTAAACCAAAGCCAGCATTATGCCTCAAATAAGATTAATTTGCTACATTCATTTTGAAATTACCACTGCGAATTTTTTCCAATCTTGGTACTATTCCAGAGCCCTAGAAATCATTCAATGACCTTTTAATCAAACTGCCCCATTCTTTTGATCTCCAGTGCCAGGAATAAATATATATATAAATTTCAAAATTGCACCAGTCTAATGATGAACAGTCCTGTACCCTGGTCTAAATCTCTAACCAACAAGGTCTTCTGAATTACGTAGAGTAGATGGACAGTAGTGTATCTTCCATCTTGCTATTCTTCAGATCAACTTTCACCCCCTAAAGCACTGCTAATTCTGGAAAACAATTCTTTAACAGAAAAGAACCGGCCCAAACTAGTGATGGACTACAATCCCATGATGCAAAGCAGGGGCCCAGACAAACGTTGGCTATGGTTTCTCCTAGAACCGAACAGTTACTCAGAAGTCCACTTTGGAAACTAAAGCTAGTACAAAGAATATCAACCACTTGTCACAGGACTAGATTTAAATTAGTTGTCAGACAGCCTGAGGCACACGCTCTCGGGAACTTCCGGGATGGGCGCGCTGCTTTACGTCACTTCCGGGACGGAGTCCCTGGCCAACCCCTCCCTCCTCCTCGGCGGGATCCCAGGCCCCCTGGCCAGACCGAGTCTGAGAAACGTGCTGAGCTGGTTCTTTGGGAACGGAAAGTCACGTGAAGTACTAGATTCTGTCACAGAGGCGAGAAGCTGCAGAGAGGAGAAGTAGGTTTTACAGCTCCACAGCTCAAGCTGAATCATGGAGTGCACTAAGGTAAGGACCGGTGGCGACGCCGTCTGTGCTGGGCTCCCGGGTGGGTGACACCTGCACTCGGGATGTCTGGCGGGAGGCGCGAGAGTGCGGAGAGACGCGGCAGGCCCCGGCACCCGACCCCTGCCACCGTCCGGCCACCACCGACTCCTCCGGGCGTCTGGAAGGCTCTGACCGCTGGCGGGGCGGCGGAGGCAGGAGGATCGCTGGCACCCAGGAAGCCCTGGGAGCTGTACGTCCTGCTGCCCACAGAGCGGGAGATCCCTACACTGCGCAGACCCCGAAGGTCTCCGCCTAAGCGTTTCTCCACTTTCCTCCCTCCACCCAATCTCGCCCACCGGGGTGGGTTGCTCAAAATCCGACCTTCTCACCTGACCTAGGTGAGACTAAAGGATTCTTCCTGGGCATCTCCATGCAAGAACAAAAGTGCACGATGTGTTTTCCTAACTCTTGAGTAGCGCTCACTGCTTTGGTTGTCAGTGGCTGTGTTAATAAGCTGCTTTATCTGGAGCCTCAGGTAGTGGAGTGGCAGAGTAGGGCCATCACCTAGGCCTTGAGAAGGTGAGGATCTCACTTTCGTGTACTTCTTTTGGGGGAGGCGATCAGATGGGATGGAGGAGCAGTGAATCAATCACTTGAGTTTCTTGAAGCTTTGCTGATGAGGAATCTTTCATTAAGCCGAGAGCAACGTGCTGAGTTTAAAATATTGTTACCAAACCCTCGGGATTCTTTTCCTACCCTTCTCACCAATAGAAATGCATAGATAAAGTTGGGCAGGCAGATCCTTGGTTGCTGTGTGCATTCCTGTCATTTTGTTGGCCTAGGTACTACAATTTGTTATAAGCTTGTTACTTAACAATTTGATGATAAACCATTGTTCCTTTGTTACTGTGAACTTATTCTGATACAAGGCATACTACTACTTTTGATACTAGATTACTGAATATGAGTTTATAAAGATTTAAGTCCTCTCAGTTAATTATAAAATATTCACCTAAAAACTGAAGTATGCTTTTAAATCATTTGATCGTGTTTAATATGCTTAGTATTCAATTGGATTTTATTTGAGTAATTTGATTGTGTCAAATACATTTGATTGTGTTTTATAAAATGTTACTTTTAGAACTATTATTACTTCATTTGATTCACTGTTATTCTTTCATGTAAGTGTTTAGAGTTGCACTAAATCAAAATGTAGTGCGATTTTCCTCCTTTTCTCCTTCCTACTGTATATAGCACTGTCAGGACGTTCTAAAAGAAAGCTTCAGAAGAGTCTTTCCTACTCTTTTGTCCTATTTTTTTTTTCTTTTGGCAGTGCTGGGGATCAAATCAGGTTAAAAGTGAACATTAAAAGTCTTTCACAAAGGGGCGGAGAATACAGCTCAGTGGCATAAGCTCCTGTCTGACACATGCAAGGTTGTCAGTTTGATTCCTTTTCCCCCCCACACACAAATTTCCTTCACAAACAAAGTGAGTATAAAAGGATAACATGATATGAGGGTCAAGAAAAGGGTTCTAAAGAAGTTTTACTCTTTTTACCTTGTGAATGAGAATTTTTAGGCACTGTTAAGAATTGTAAAAAGGGATTCGAAGCCTGTTTTTATTCCAAATATCACAAAATTTAAAAGAACATTTTTTTCTTTTGGATTGTGCTTCAGATAAAAGACTAATCTTTCAATATGTCCTTCTTATTTTTAGATAGTGAATTCCTAAGAAGAAAATGGATTTCCTAGTAGTTGTTTGCTAAGCATTTGGACACAGCAGTGTACAGATTTGTTGCAAAGGCAGAAAATGGCAACTCCTTATGTCCCAGTTCCTATGCCCATAGGAAACTCCGCTTCTAGTTTTACGGCCAACAGAAATCAAAGAAGTTCTTCTTTTGGCAGTGTCTCCACAAGCTCAAACTCCTCCAAAGGCCAGTTAGAAGATTCAAATATGGGTAACTATAAACAGACAAGTGTTCCTGATCAGCTGGACAGAACTTCATCTGTCTGTAGCAGCCCTCTCATTAGGACTAAGTTTACAGGTACAGATTCATCCATTGAGTACTCTACTAGACCAAGAGAAACTGAAGAACAGAATCCAGAATCAGTCAGTTGGGAAGATAGACCATCTACACCGACTATCCTGGGTTATGAAGTGATGGAAGAAAGAGCCAAATTTACTGTAAGTATTACTTATGATTAAAGCAGTAGAAAGTGAAAGATTGGCTTGCCTGTGTATTTAAACTAGTGTTAATTAAGGTAGCCTACACTTAAATTTTCTTAATACAAAATTCTGTGATTTTATACCACTAAATTTTTTCATGCTGTAGTAAACTTTTACCTTATCTTAGTGAATTTTCACAAAGCAGACACACCTATACAGCTAGTATATACACTAAAGAACAACGTTACTAGCGTTTTAAAAGTCCTCATACTCTGCCATTCAGTGCCCTCTCACCCAATGCTCTTCTGGTCGTAAGATTACTTTGCCTATTTTTGTACTATATATAAATGATAGTTTTTCGTATGTACTCTTAGGATCTGATCTCATTTCTTCAGCATTATGTTTATAGGAGTCATTCTTGATCTTGCATGAATTATAGGTAGCTTATTGTTATTACTGATTATTTATTTAAATGATTATTTATGTACATATACTGACTATTTATATACAGTTTTTATTTATTTTTTGAGATTCTTACCAGTATTACTGCTTTGACAATTTTAGTACATAGCACTTGACAAACACAGGTTTACACATTTCTATGTGTTACCTATCTAGGAATAAAATTGCTAGTTCATGGACCCAGCTTTAGAAGACTGACGAGCAGTGTTCCAAAGTAATTGCAGGAGTTTATGCTGCCTAGGCAGTGTGTGATTTCTAATTGCTCTGTACCTTCCAAGCGTAGGGTATTTTTCCATCTTTTTCATTTTCCTATTCTAGTTTGCATAGAATATCACATTGTGGTTTTAAATTTTCTTAATGACAAAGATTTATTTTAAAACTTTTTAGCCATTTGGATATTTCTGTGAAATGCCTTTCAAGATTTTTGTTTGTTTTTCTTTTGGGAGGTTTCCAGTTTTACTTGTAGGTATCTATGTATTCTGAATATAAATTGTTTGTTTTTTAAAAATATATGTGTCATAACTATCCTCTTGTTTTTTTGCCTTTTCACTTTCTTAATAATAGATTTGATAACCAAAGTTCTTAATTTTGATATAGCCCAGTCAGTTACTGCTTTCTTTTATGGTTAGCACTTTTTGAGATCTTTGCCTACTCCAAGCTTACAAAGATATTATGTCCTACTTTGTTATAAAAGATTTTGGTTAGGCCTTTCACATTAAGATGTGCAAGCCATCTGGAATTGTTTTTTGTCTGTGGGATAAGTCATGGCATTTTATTTGTTCTGGGTGAGATCAATTAGTTGAGCTTATATTAAAAATATCACTCTTGCTTTGCATTTGCAGTATTATGTCATAGTTATGTGACTGTAAATATTGAGGTTGTCATGTTCCATATTTCTATCCATTATCAACTCCAGAAGCTTAATCACTGAACTTTTGTAGTGGGGTTTGGTACTCAATAGCTTAAGTACTAGCTTTACTGTTCTTCAGGATTGCTGTGGCTATTCTTGGCCCTTTGCATTTTGTTGAGTCTATAAATTATTCTGGGAATAACTGACATCTTTACCATACTGACTGATTAAATCCATGAGTATAAACCATTTACATAAATCTTTAATTTTTAGTAGCGCTTTTTTTTTTTTGTCATTTTTAGTACAGAGATCTTTCCTCTTGTTAGATTTATTTCTGAATATGTGTGTGGTTGGATGCTCTTAGAAGAAATACTTCTAATTTCTATTTGTTTATTACTAATTTATATATTTTGACCTTATATGTTTATATATATCAACCTTGCTAAAGTTATTAGGTAAAGAAGTTTATTTTTTCTGGGGTTTTTTCCATGAAATTTTATGTTTGCTTCAGTGTTTTATGTTACAAATTTACATCAGTACGCTAGAGCCTTGAAGACAATATGTTGACATCATTTGTGAAGCTCGTGAGGTGACAGTCTTTAGAAAAAAGTTAGACTGGTGATACAATGATGATATAAGGGCAAAATCTTCATGGAACTATGTTTTTGAATAGCAATTTTAAAAATACAAAACCAGTGCCCCCATTTTCTTACACTGATCTTGGGTCCATATGAAAGAGCAAACATTCATTGAGATGATGCTATACTAGGAATGTTTGTGTTCCTCCAAAATTCATATGTTGAAACCTAATTTCCATGATGATGATGTTAAGAAGAGATAGGACCTTTGGGAAGTAATTAGATCATGGGATAGAACTTTTATGATTATGACCTTATGAAAGAGGCCTCAGAGAGCTGCCTGTTATATCCAGCCCAAGACATAGCTATAATGCAACTGGTGTGAACAAAAAGTGAGCTCTCATCAGAAACCAAATTTGACAGTGTCTTGATCTTGGACTTCCTCGCTTCTTCAGTGTAAGAAATAAATATTTATTATTATAAGCCACCTAGTTTCTGATATTTAGTTTTGTGACATGTAGGCCATTGGTAGGGCCCTGGGTTTTACTCTGCATAAGATGAGAATCTTTAAGAAGATATTTTTGGAGAAAAGGCATGTGCTGTCCTTACGTTGTAAGGATTCATTCTGGCTGCTGAATTGAAACTAAATTAGAAGAGTAGAAGGAAGCAGTTAAGTTCTTGCAGTAATACAAGATAGAGATAGTAATAATAAAAACTAGCATGTAGAGTAGGTCTTGAGGAGTTTGGAGATCCTGGATCTGTCTTGAAGGAAAAGCCAGAATTATTTTCAAATAATTTGGAAGTAGAGTATGGGAGAAAGAAGTCAAAGCTGACCTCAAAGGTTTTGATCTAAACACTAAGACTAAGGTTGCCATTTAATTAGATGTGAGATTCTGAGAGGACCATTAGAGTTTGTTTTGGGACATGTTAGATTTTAGATGTGTATTACACTTCCAGATAGTGATGTCAGGTATATGTGTGAGCATATCCACACGCATACCCAATCCACCTATATATATCCTGTGTACATATGCATGTTGAGTATATATGTGAATTGAGTTTAGAGAAGAAATCAGAGCTAGACATTCAAGATTGGGAGCCTTAGATTTACACAATAATTTTTTCCTAAATATCTTCTTTTGAATTGATCTCTTATCCTTAAAGTTGCTCTTTCAACTGAAGAAGGCATTAGGACTTACTATCAAAATCTGATAATGTATAGAATGTCAAATCTCCGAAAAGAGGTTTAAAAATAAAATGACTGGGAAAGATCATGATTAGAATTGGAAAGGAGGCATGAGGGCTTCAGTTAATATCTTCACTACTACCTACATGGTTCTGTTCACTTTGTAAAAATTCATCAGATCGTAGGCCTATAATTTATTTACTCTTCTGTATGTATTTTTTAACTTAACATGTAATTCACTTAAAAGCCTAAAAAGAGCTACATAAAATGTTAACACAAAGTAGTACATATAAAGTTTCAGAATAGTAACAATAGCTGGTATTAGAACATAAAGGAGGGAATGATTCGAACTATACACAAAGTTTTCATTGGAAGTACTAAACACGTAGAAAGATTACAGGAACGCTTTCTATGAAAGGTAAAGCACAAAAGTCTGTACTTTAACTTTCTTAAACAAATAGAAATGTTTAGGGGCCACAGCAGAGAATAGCTTGGTTTGAAAAGAACATTTTCTGAAACAGAAAATGAAGTCAATGTGGGTTATTTGTAGATAAACCAAATTATCACAAGAAGTTGGTTTTATAAGTCTTATGCACTCAGGAACTTTGAATTAATTCAACTCTTTTATGAGATTAAATTAATTCTATAATTATAGAAGAAAAATTAATTTTCTTCTATATATATTTTGTGATTTTCTTAGCTCAGAACTTTGTGTAGTCTTTAAAGAATATCCAAATAATCTTGTTCCACACCGTTATATGTTGCAAAGATAAATCACATGTTTTTTACTTGAAAGGATTTTTAACCCTTTTGGTTCTCCCATGTAATAGATGAAAAAAACAGTCTGTAGCAGAAAATGGATATTGGAAGGACGGTCTACAGTCTTTAAATGACTTGTTCCTCAAGTAGCTATCTGTTAGAAGTATGTGAATCACATTTATAATTGTAGATTTTTCTAGTGACCACATTAACAAAACTAAGAAGCCAGGGAAATTGTTTTAGTAAGATTTTATTCAGCCTAATATGTCCAAAGGTAATGTCAATAAATCATCCTTGTGAAGCCATTTTAATAACGATTTACATCTTTTTCACACCCTTGAAGGCCAGTGTATATTTAAATTCACTGTATTTGTCAGTTTGAACTGGTCGTGTGCCCAGTATCCATAGTCACGTGTATCTAAAGTGCAGCTCTAGGGTAACAAGTGAAAATTAGTAATTTCACACATTCCACACATATAGAACACCTCGTATGTTAGCTTAACAGAATCCTCTAGTAAAAACTACTAGATGTTTCTTTGAGATTGTCATAAATAACTCTTCTTCATAATAAATTTTAAAATTATACATTTAAAAAATAGAATCTAAGTTTTTCACCGTATGTTTTTTTAAAAAACATGTTGTCTTGCTTCAACCAAATTTTCCACTCAGTACCCAAGGTAAATACATAAATATACAGTGGACATTAGAAAAATTTATTACAATAAAGATACCTTGCCATTGATCCTCTTCAGCTTTAAACAAACTTATCCCATCTTTCTTGCCACTTTCTGAAGCAGTTCTAGAAGTCCTCTTTCTTAAGTGTCTTTATGAAGCATAATCAAAAGTATATGTAGTAAATGCTGCTGCTCAGCACCATCCTGTGGAAAGACTGACTGGTAAGAACATTAACAGTGTGTCTGCATCCTCCTGACTCCCTGGCTCTGGCGCCATATAACTTCTGGGTCTTCCCCGAAATCAAAATGATCATAAAAGGGAAACAGTTTGAATTTCAAGGCAAGACCAGCAGCACAACTAAAGACATGAAAGAGAACTACCAGAACTGTTTCATAAAATGGCAAGAACAATGGGACGCATGTTCAAATTGGGGGGGGGGGGTGCATTTTAAGAAGGGTTAAAGCAGTGTGTCTTTTATTGCAATAATTTTTTTTCAAAAGTTTAAACATTTACCATATTTTTATCATATCTCATAATTACAGAAATTGAATTTTATCAAATATGGATTTGTTTTAATATGTTAAGCTCATTTCAGCTTTGGAGATAAAAATAGTATTAACTTGAAAACATAGTTTGATAGATACTAAATTTGCAAGTTATATATTGCAAATAACTATTTTTTATAGCTTCTTCAAGCCCAATTGGTACTTTTATCAGTTTTAAAATACGTTGCCATAGAACACTGTGGAAGATGATGAGTTGGCTACAGTGTATACAAAGAAAGCCTTTGTCTTAAATTTGTCATGTTCATATTTCTCAAAAAAATTTTTCCTTTAGTACCTCCATTGATTATCTGTACTTCTGACTAAGTAATTTCTGATGCTTTTTGCAGAATAAGTTTCACAGTTTGCATTATCAAGTAAAAGATTTTAAAATAATTTGGTTCAAAAATCTTTCTTTCTCTCTCTCTCTCTTCTCCCCAGGTATATAAAATACTAGTAAAGAAAACTCCAGAAGAAAGTTGGGTAGTTTTCAGAAGATATACTGACTTCTCTAGGCTTAATGACAAAGTAAGTACTTTAGTAAATCCCAGAATGCCTTTTGAGTATTTTATCTGTACTCTACACTTATTTTATATTTGTATCTTTTTACCTTGTTTTTGAATCAAGTCAAATCTCTTGCTAGTTATAAGACAAATGGTTCATTTCACTTTAATAGCTTTAAATTTTATCTTGACCTTTATTTTTATGCAAAAAAAATATTTTAATGGAAACTGAAATCTTTAACATTGAATTTGTAAAACTGTTTATGTAGTCTTGTTAGTGTGAGAAATGTAAGATCACTTTGTTTTTATTTTTTTTTCTTTAAAATGAAAATTAAAGGGGCTGGGGATTTAGCTCAGCGGCATGAGCGCCTGCCTGGCAAGCAGGCAGTCGTGCGTTCGATCCCTGGTACCAATAAAAAGGAAAAAGACTAAATAAATAAATAAATAAATAATAAAAATTAAAATTAAAAAATCATTGTATTGTGAAACCATATGACTATGAAAGAGTAAACAAAAACATTTTAGCATATCATATTAGTTTTGCTGCCTACCATTATCACAAACCTGGTTACATACTTGCTTATTAGGGGTTCAGATAGGTTCAGCTTGCTTTTTACCATCAAGCAAGCTTAAAATCAGCGTTTCACTGGGCTAGGCTCTTATCTGGAGTCTCTGGGGAAGAATCAGCTTCCAAGCTCATTCAGGTTGTTGGCGGAATTTAGTTTCTTGAAGTTGTAGGACCAAGGGCCTTGTTGTTTCGCTGGCTGCTAGCCAGAGATAATTCTTCACTCAGAGACTGGTCTGCATTCCCTGCATATTTTCAAAGCCACCAACAGTGAACCATGTCCCCCACTTACCCTTTCAATCCCTCTAACTTTCACTTATGCCAGAGAAAACATTTTAAGTGGCTCATGTGATAAGATAAGGCTCACCCAGGTATCTCCCTACCTTAAGGTCAACTAATTAGTAGTAGCCTTATGATTACAGATGCAAAATCCCTTTGCTGTGTAACATAACAAAAATTGCAGAAGCAAACACAGAGTCAAAGGTCATGAAACTACCTTCAAATCTGCCTATTGCATATATGAAACTGGTTAATAATAAGTCTCAATATATTAAAAACACTTAAATACAAACCCAAAAGTAAAACATAAAAATGACAACAACGGGGTAATTCACAGAAGAAATATAAATGACCTATATATCTGAGAACATTTAATATCACAGGTACGCCAAGAAAAAAAAAACCATTTTCATGCAGCAGATTGCCAGCCATTTAAATGATATTATCCAGTGCTTCATAGAGGATACCATTAAAATTGGTATAGTTTTAACACACTAACCACATTTGTAGGATATATCTTATACATAAACAGTCATGAATATTAGGAACTCTAAGGATATTTATTTCAGTGTTTTATATATAGTGATTTTGTTTTTCTGTGTTCTGCCTTGTTTTTAATAATGAAAACTTAGAACCAACCTAATTTCTAATAGTGAGGAATTAAGTGCTGTTATGAAACTTAATGGAAAAGGAAGAGTAGAACTTGTGACAAACCTTGAGGAAAATCAAATGAGACGAAGGATGGGGTTGATACTTTGGAAGCTTAAAAGGACAAGTAAGATGACCTTAGAACATCTAGAAGCTAGTCTCTGGTTTTGGCAGGTGTTCAATAGAGAAAAATGTTCTGGTTCGATTTCCTTCCATTCCCTTTCCTCTTTCCTTAGGCTACTTAAAACTTGTAAAGTTAGTATAACTCAGTGTTTAGTGTTGGGAATCCACATTTACGTAACTTCACAGCTGTCTAGCTGCCAAGAAGTTTCTGCTTTTCTGAAAATCTCAGTTTATATTTAAAAAATGCAAAATATAGAATACTAAGCTATTTTATCTTTTATTAAGATACAGCCTTGATGCCTTTTTGTACAACTTAAGGATTTCTAATCCAAAAATGGGAAATTCATGGTGTTCCAAAATCCTACACTTTTTGAGTGCTGACATAACACCACAGGTGAAAACTTCTGTAACAGGTTACAGTCACTTTAAAAATACAGGCACTTTAAAAATATTATATGAGATTGACACATATATATACCGATATATGTAGATAGAGGTATATATGATCTATATGACATATGAATGAGTTTAAAGTATTATTTCTAATGTATCTCTATCATTTACAGTTTATTGTTCCTAAACCTTATATATTATACTGATGAATCAAGAACCTATAATTCTGTACTTATATTGGTTTTTTAATGATTAAACAGGAATATCAAAGCAATTTATTAAGTTCCCAGATATTTAAATAAAATTCTTAGCTTTCTTATAGAATCATTATTTTACTCATTCAGACTTATTTTGAACAGTTTCAATTTAGAGCTATTTAATCTTTTATGACTTTCTATTTTTCTTATACTTACTTTTCTTTAGCTCTCTAAATTGACCTTTATTAATTAAGGTAATAAATGTTTGTTCTGAAAGCTGAGATTGAGATTACTCAAGCATTTCAAAGAAAGATATTAAGTATCTCTTTATCTCCTTGTTCTCTAAGTTGGGCACTTAAAATCAATAGTAAAAGTCCATGTCAGTCTTGTACAGTGTTGGCCTTTATCCACTCAGGATACATTCTAGAATACTCAGGAGATACAGATAGCACCAAATCCAATCCATACTGCTTTTTCCTATATGTACACATCTGGGATAAAGTTCAATTTGTAAATTAAATATGGTAAGAAATTAACAATAATAAGCTAGAATAATAATAATATGCTGTAATAAAAGTTATATGAGTGTGGTCTGTCTCAAACAATCGTATTGTACTATATTTAACCTTCTTGTGACGATATGAGGTGAAACATTGCCTTCATGAAGATGAAGTAAAGTGAGTGAGATAGGCATTGATACAGTGTTAGGCCACTTGGAGAGAGTCCTGCAGCACCAGGACAGCCCATCTAATAACCAAGCAAGCTCCTGAGTGTCTTAACCGGCAGGTAGGGTACACAGTGTGAATGTGTTGAGCAAAAGGATAATTCATATCTCACTGGAACAGCACAGAGTGAGATTTTATCATGCTCTTCCAACCAGCACATAATTTAAAATTTATGAATTTTATTGATGGAATATTCTATTTAATAGCTGGCACCATAATGCGCATGGGAAACCGAAAGTCTGGAGACTAGAATAGATTCCAAAGAGAACACTACTTAGCATTGTACTTGCTAGATCAAAAAACTGTATGTCACATGCCAGCTGACACACAGTTAAATATAATTGTTAAAAATAAAGTAAAATCTTACAGGATTAGTCATGAAGTATTTATGCAATAACTAGTTTAAATTCAGCTTTCTGCTAGGAATTTGAGGTAATGTAGAAACCCTGTAAATATCATCCTAATTTTAAAGAAAATAGTGAAGAAAAAATAGCCAATTGACAATATAAAAATTACTAAATGTAGTTAAGGTAACACTAGTTAGAGAAAACTTTCTGAAGGATACTGACTTTCTTTTTCTTTTTGTAAATTCTTGGTGCAGTTTCTCTGAGAGTTTTCTAAGCATCTCTGGTGAGGAAGTGAGAGCAGTTTTTAGCGGGTTCTGGAACATATAGAGCTTTTCTCAGTTGAGGCAGTGGACAGAGTTGTAGGGTAGGCTGGATGAGGCATTAGCTGCAGAAATGTGACAATGAAAAGTGGAATTTTCTATAAGTTCAACTTTGGAACTCAGTATTTTCTGTTTTTAGGTCAAAACAATTGCAGTGTACTAAAATGCTTCTCAATCATAGCTGCACTTCGGACTTCCCTGGAAAGCTTTCTAAAATTACAATGCCCAGGCCACACTCCATCTAATTAAATCCTAATCTGTAGAGGTAGGTCACAGTCAATAATATCTTTCAAAATGCCTCTAGTGATTCCAGTATGCAGCTAAGGTTTAAAATAATTGATCTAAAATAAGAATCCAAAATTAAATAAATGTCATTTACATTGTAATAGACTTCATTAAAATATATATTAAAAATTTAGCAGTGTATGGCAGAATGTCTTAAAAATCACAACAATGCCTTCAGTTCCATAAGCTTTCCCAGAATCTTGCTGCTGCCCATCAAACCATATACTCTCCCCTTGAACCTAAGTGAGCTTATGACTACTTAACCCAATGGACAATGGTAGACATGATGCCATGGAACTTTCAAGGCTAGATCGTAGGACATATATAGCTTTTCATCTTGACTGTCTTTTGGAATGCTCCCTTTGAAGTCTAACCTCCGTGCTATGTAAAAACCCATGGCACATGGAAAAGGCAGTATTGGTTTGTGGCTGACAGCCACAGAAGTTTCAGCCAACAGCCCATATCAGCCGCTTACACATGTGAGTGATCTTCAGACAACTCTTGCTTTCAGATTTCCAGTCTTCTAGCTGGTTCCTCAATTCACTGTAGAACAGAGATAAGTCCTCATCACTGTACCTGTGATGAATTATTGGCACACAGAATCTATGACTTTGATGAGTGTTTGTTTCTTCTAAGTAGAGGTCATTTGCACACATACAGTATCTTGAGAAGGATATATAAAGGGAGACTTAACCTGGTTTCACAAGTTGGGAAGGTCTTCCCTTAATGTAGTGGATTGAAGATTTAACACCTGCTGAGCTGAATCAGTGTGGTGCTGCCTGTAGATGGCCCACCTGAGGATTGTAGCCAGCATAAAAAGGAGACCTGGAGAAGAAGAGAGTTGGTTCTGTTGGTTCTCCTGTTGCCATGGGTTCTCCTGGAGAAGCTTGCTGAGCTTCTTTCCTGATATGAACTTGGCTATTCTCATTATCAAAGGAGCTCAGGATCTTGTTGCTGAGAATGGCTATGGTTCACTTTGGGGGAGCTCTGCTCCTTACTTTGAGTATCACTTCCTTGCTTCAGCAGGGATAATGGTGCGCTGTTTAGTCTCCAGGAGAAGCTTCTCACACCTGCTTCCTGATAGGAACTCAGGTATTCTTATCATTGGAGGAGCTGAGGACCTCATAGTCATTGAAGAATGACTATGGTACTTTTCAAGCAAGCCCTGAGCCTTACTTTGAGCACTGCTTCCTGGCTCCAGTGCAGAATCCTCAACCTACTGGCACAGATTCCCTCATCCTGCTGATACAGACTTCCTAGCTTCTACCACTGACCTTGGAGCCTTCCCAGTGCAGATCTGCGAAACAGACTTGCATGAGTCATTATTGTGGGTTCTTGGACTCCAGTTGGACTTGTGGTGGACTTTGTCTTGGGCTCTAGGTCTTCATCTGGACTCATGTAAGACATTGCTGTGGGACCCAGGGCCTCAGCTGGATTCCATAAATCTTAGCATATGGACAGATTTACTGCATTTTCTTTGTATTTGACTCCTTGGGTGACCATTATAAATAATACTATAAATTGTTCTTCTTGCAAATCCTGACTACAACACTAAGAAAGTAAAATTAAAGCCAAATGTACAAGATGGGTCACAAACAAAAATATAGGGGATGAAAACGTAAACTCCTAGGGAAAAAAAAAAAAAGCACTGCTCTTTGCAACCTTGGGATAAGGTTGCAAATAATAAAAATTCTTATCTTAAAAAGTAGAAAAGTAAAAGTAGGTGAACATTAAAAGTTGAAACGTATGCTCTGGTTAGAATTAAAGTTCAAACTTCTGTCTGGAAGAAAAATGTTTAATTCAGATATCTGACAAAGGACTTGTATATGGACTCAATAAAGTAGTCTCACAACTTAATAAGAAGATGGGGGTGGTTGAAAGATTTGAATCAATAATGCACCAGAAGATGCATGCAAATAGGCGGATGAGAAAATATGCAGCATAGTTTTTCAACAGAGACATGCAAATTACAGCCACAGTGAAATACTGCTCACACTCACTGAAACGGCCAGCACTGAAGATGGACAGTGCCAAGTTTTGACAAGAAGATGGAGCAGCTAAAACTTATATATACAGACCTGGTAGAAATTAAATAAAAGAAGGCATAGAAAGCTTAGCTGAATTATTTTTAGCTTATTTTGTAGTCACATGGTGAATAGGGTAGAGTTTTATGGAATTGGTATAATTAAATTAAATATTGTACTTTCTCTTTTCTTTTTCAGTTAAAAGAGATGTTTCCAGGTTTTCGATTAGCACTTCCACCAAAACGCTGGTTTAAAAATAACTACAATGCCGATTTTTTAGAAGATAGACAATTAGGATTACAAGCGTTTCTTCAAAATTTAATAGCTCACAAGGACATTGCCAACTGGTATGTAACAAATTGAAATAAGAGATTATAAAAGCATTCCAACAACTTTAACTAATAAATCTAGGACCATAGTTATTTAAGCGCGCAGCAGAGAGTATGAGTGTAATTACTTGTCTTCTCTAATAAAATTCTTTGTAGGATTTTCTTAATTTCTTTCAATTAAGGATTTTATTTGGCATTTCATTTCTGTTTAAGCTTTTAAAAAGTCAGTAGGGTGATAAAGTCAGTGTACCATGTACTCAAACCATCCACCTGTAAATTAGTATTTACCATTTTCGCAATCATGTAAGCAGAATGCCTGGTATATTAGCCAACTTCTGTTTCATACATCACTGTATAATTTTGAGACTAATATCTTTTTATTTCTCAAAAGTAATGCAAAAATATGAAAATTGTAAAACTGGGTTGGTTTATGTAGAAAGTAAAGTGAAAATTTTAAAATCAATTAAAAGGTAGGAAAAGGATCTAAAAGAAGTTTTTGCTTCTGTATATATTCATAAAAGAATTGCTTAATGACAGTATCAGCTGAGCGTCTCATTTGGAAACCTTTATCATTTAAATTAGAACTATTTTGAAAACCAGTAGGGAATATTTACAGTATAAAACCATCTTGTACATGTCTCCATAACTTGTCTACCAGTTTTTCACAAGATGAAAAACAATTAAGCAAACCATTCTGTCCCTTTTCCTCAGTCTGCCTTTATGCAAGGCACCGTGTTACTCAGAATCCTACGACACATGAACATCTTTTTAATGTGTGCTTCCTAGACTTAGTGGCTTTTCAAAAATCCCTACCTGCCCGCCTTCATATTCTTGCTGGAAAACTACAAGCCACACCCTTCTTTATACTCCATATTCATGGACTTGTCTCTTTGATGACTCCCTCAGACCTAAAATTTAAAGGCAGAGTCTCCAAAATGTTTTTGGTTTTTTTTTCTTTTCAGCAGCAGCAGCTACCTGAAACTGCGAGTCATCCTTGACATATCCCTATTGTCCTTGTTCCTTCCTTTGAGGTCACACTCAAGCTGCCTGCTTTCCTACATTCCAGGCATCACTTTAGTCCAAGTAAGCAGCTCTGCCTTGATTACTGCAGAAGCGTTCCCACTGCTTTTCCGTGTGCTTATTTCTGTCACCCATTAGAGCCACAGTGGTCTTTGGTGACACAGTTGGATAAGTCTGGCCCCCTGCCTGCCTGCTTGTCATTCCAGTCTTGGTTTTTATTATTCATTGCCAGCCCCCATTCCGTATGCATCTGCCATATTAGTCTTTCTTTAGCCTCCTAAATCTCCTTGCCCTTTTATCCCTCACATATGCTCTTTGCCAGAAAGGCAGGGTTTACACTACTATCCCAGCTGGCTCCTTGCACGTCTAAGTCCTGTACATCCTTCAAATTTCATGTCTCTTCTTTAGGTAACTGCCTTCAGTTCCTCCCTGAGACAATCTCTCCTCTACTTCTAGGTTGGTACTAAGTATATGCCCATTTTTAAGAGAATTAAGAAATTAATCACTTAAATCATCATCAGTAGGTTTTAATTGTCTCATTGACTCCCAGTTGAAAAAAACTGTTTGTATTTGACTGCTGCATTTCAGCTCATAATGCTTTTGGTAGTTATTTGGTTGTGTTTCTCCAGCCAGATTGTAAGATGTGCAGGTCACACGGCTGTTCTCCACACAGTGGCACACAGCCAGCTCTCAAGAAGTACTTGACTGAAGGACACACTGTTGATATTTGTAGTTGTATTGTTTATCAGCCAAGATTAAAGCACACGTGACAAACTTGGTGAGCATGTGGCTAGGTACTGGGAACACACGTGTTCCCTGTTTTTCTGTACATTTTTTATATCGCTCAAAATAAGAGGAAAGGTTAATTTTAAATCAGGCACACAAGTAGGGATAAAAACCAACAAATGTTAAAATATGGAGAAAGACTTAAAAAAAATTTAATTCATACCACACTATAAAACAAGACTTTTACCAGTAAGTCAGCACCTCCTTTCCCTATTCTCCTGTCCACTGTTCAGTAAACCTCTGTGTTGAAAATATTATGAAGAATTAAAATCAGATTTACTCTGGAAATGACTATATTAAATATAAACAACTGTAACTCATTTTATGACTTACTGATTTTTAATTTTAGTTACATATTCATATGCATTTTTTAAAAAATTACTAATAGATTTAGGGGCTGGGGATTTAGCTCAGCAGCATAAGCGCCTGCCTTGTAAGCAGGCAGTCGTGAGTTTGATCCTTGGTACCGATAAAAAGGAAAAAGACAAAAAAAAAAATTACTATAAAAAATTACTAATAGATTTCAAGTTAGACACTACAAGGGACATTCAAGCTATTTCTAAACTGCACACCACATTGGTATTCATCAGTAGTTGTTCCAGGAAAGGAAATACATCTTAGACAAATAAGTTGTAGATTCTTCAAAATTCTAAGAAGTTGTAGATGAAAGAATCTAGTGTGCTTTGTATTTCTTCACACATGTAAGTGCCTGTGAAGACAGACATTTGTTGTTAGGCAGATAAATTTGGGTAGCCAAAGCCTACAATATTAGGCTGAGATTGCAGAAAGTCCAAGATTACCAAATAGCTGCTTAGGAAGTAAAAGTCAACCATTAAAATTTGCTCTTGTTCTTGTTGTGGAATTACACTGGAGTGTATCACCTCACCTTCATTACTGTTTCTTCTATAAAAATGAATGGATGATTCTCAATATGTCAGGGGCTCTTTATGTTAGACATATCATGAAGTAGTAACTATATATTAAGTATTCTTTCGCCCTTCTTTCTTATATCCTGAGCACCTTGCCACACAGTTACTAACCTTCTTTTGAGTTGGCTAAGAGCTTGCCATTCATGACACAACTATCAGCTTGGAACATTTCAGTTGCTCCTGTTGTAACAGCGCAGAAGTGCAAGGAAATAAGGAGAGAATATTAAGGATTGTTAGTTTGACTGCTTTAAAAAATTTATTGTTTCCAGATACATTTAGAAAATACTAAGTAAGAAAACAGATAAACATTTTAATATTCCATGTCAAAAGGATTTTCCTGGGTTGTATCTAGTCTAGTGAATATTTATTTAGAGCTAACTATATAAAGGATGTGAGTATGCAAAGTTGAATTAGATGCTAATCGGGTTTTCAAAAATCTGGATAAAAAGAAACCGTGCCCCAAACTGAGATAGTGAATACCGAGATAGATGTCTTTTAGAAAAAAGAGTGACAGAAATTTTTTTGTGGGGGAATTAGAGAAGGGATCGCAGAGGATGTCATCAAATTTGAACTTTAAAGAAGCAGTGATAATTGTACAAGCAAAGAAAAACTCCCCGGATGAAAGGAAATGTCATAATCAAAATGCAGCAGCAGCAAGGTGAATGCCCTGTACTAGAACAGTTTGCAACTCAGTTTGTCAAGGTGTGTGATACGTAATCACAGTCTTATATTGTAAAATCTGTTATAAAAGGTAGTTATTTATTGTTTTCTCTCATCTTTTGTTACCCTAAAAACATGACATTATTCAGCACGGTAATGTTTTACTAGTCTGTATTTTCAGAAATATTCCACATACCTACGATTGCCAGTATATCTTGTTTTAATTCTTTAAAATGCAAGTTAAAGCAATATATTTTCTATAATTACCATTCATCAATAAGGGTTTTGGTACCAAAATCAGTGTTTTAAATTTCATGGCCTCAAAAACAAAAGTTGAGGATGGATCTGGATTAGCAACAGTTTAATGATATAAGATAAATAAAATTACTGGTATCCACTCATTTACATGAGGGAACAATTCAAAGAAATGAGAGCATTTAGCCTTTAGAACTAAGAACTACTTGGGGCATTGGTGGCCACCTTCACATATTTGAAGACTAATAGGGAGAACATCTCATGGGGTATACTTAGCTTTCAAATAGTGTTTCAACTGTAACATGCTTGTGAATCATCCAGAGAGCTTGTTAATGTTGAGCATAATTCAGTAGCCGAAAAGATTCTGCATTTCCATCAAGTTTCTAGGTGATGTCCACACTGCTGATCTTAGGACATTTATAATAGCAGAGCTAATAAGTGTAACTAGCAATAATAGTGAGAAGTTAGAGAAAGGCACTGTCAGCTCAAATAAGAAAGAGGTTCCTGTCTTCTCAGCCTGCCCAATATAAAAATGGTGAGCCTTTTAAAACCATTGAGTTCGCCAGGAGCAAGTGGCTCACACCTGTAATTCCAGCGCTTGGGGGTGTTGCCAGAGGTAGGAAAATCACTGTGAGTTCTAGGCCAGCCGTGGGCTACAGAGTGAGTTCAAGGCCAATCTAGACTACATAGTGAGACTCAGTCTCAAAAAAATAAGTTGAGTTCCAGTGGTATTAAAGAATTATTAAATGAAATACATTTGATTAAATAATATAAATCCTTTCTTTATAAAAATTTAATAATTATCTACTTTTTTAATGCAGATAGTCAAAGATAACTATTTTATATATTTGAACTTTTCTCAGGAAATTTTATTATTAATGTTTCTAAGTTATTTTTGTATAAAATGATATTAAGAGAGGTTGGGTTAATTTTAGCATATTTTTCTTTTTATTTTATGGAAAAAAGTAAAATAAAATTTCATAGCAAAGAATTGGGAGAATAACAATAGTTAATATAGTATGTATTATTATCTTTAAAGTAATTACTCAGAGTACAAGATATGAGGATAAAAGTTCTCCAGTGTTAACACAAACCTTTCTTTTCAATGAACTAAGAGGATCTAGTAGTCTATTTTGTATTTTTTTCTTTTTCCCTCCCTTTCTCCTTTCCTCTGCCCCAGTTCCTCTTTCCTTATGAGTATAGTATCAGGTTGTATCCATTTACCTATGAAAGTCTCAAGTTTATCCTTCTTTATGACTGGGTAGTGCTCTGGTACATAGACATCCTTTTTTGTCCTCTCCGCAGTTGAAGGTATTTGGGTTGTTTACAAAATTTAGCTTTTACAATTGTGCTGCTATAATTATAGGTGCGCATGTATCATTGTGCTATGTTATTTTTTCCACAGTGTCTGGGATTCAATTTTAGTCTTTTTATAAAATGAAAAAAAGTCACTTATGTATGCTGTAGTTCATATAATGTCATCTCATGAGAATTACAAATTATTGCCAAGGTTGACTGAATGGTTTTTGCCACAAATACTAGTTTGATAGAAATTACATTATGGACAATTATAAAATATGCCAAAAAGACCAATTATTTTGGATTCAAATATATATGAACTCTTGACTGATTAAATTGGGTCTCAAAGACTTTATGCAGAACTCAAAATAATTTTAGGCAAATTGCTTAGCTAATTTTAGTGTGCAAAATAAGACAGTGGGCTAGATATTCTGTAAAAATCCTCTTTTAACTCTAAATTTCTGCTCTTCTCTTTTTGTTATACTTTGGTATGAATCATTATATTTCTTCAAGTCATAGCATCAGCAGCAGTCAGACCAAGATTCTCCTAACTCGAAGGATTGCTGCTCTGAGCCTACTTTTTGTGAAAGTCAGAGTACCTATAAAATCTTTCATAATTGTGCTGTCAGTGGATATGAATTTTTTTCTGGTATTCTTATTTTTTTTAAATTTTATTTAAGGAGAAAAAGAAAAAAAACAAAAAGGGTACAAGTAATACAAAATTTAAAAAATAAACAGCAAGAAATCACTAGTTAATAGATTACATATTCTCATTTTCGAAATAGATATTCAAGTTACAAAATTAAAGCATAGTGGACTTTCAAACAGTGACACTGCAAACAGTTTTGTTCAATGATCCAACAAAACTCAGTCATATGGTTATCTATCTTATACACTTAAACATATATGCACTTATAACCTTTAGAGCAATTTCTTTTCTTTTCTTTTGTACAATGACAATTATACATTTTGGATTTTATTACTCCCAGAGTTCTTATTACTTTTTTTGAAGAGAGTAAAACCAAATGCGACATATCAGAACAGAGTCAGTCAAATCAAAAGGATGGACATAATAGATAATGTAAAAACAAAATACAAGGTGATCAACAATGATTACCATACTGCCTCTTGCTATCTTAAGAAGAATTGCCTATATCATCAATTATAATAAAATTGAACAAAACAGTAAAGAATAAAACCAAGACATTAGAGACACTACAGGACTTTAAAAGAAGATAATGTCAACCAGAATGGGCGCTATAATGAATCTAGTTGTCTTCACAGTTGTTGCCTATACTTTCGAACTTGGTACTATTAAGCAAAGCAGAATAGGGGAAAGTCAGGCAAAACAAGATGGTGAGGGCAATACAGTGTTTCAAATCAAGTTAATAGGAAATCAAAGTAGGTTACTATAATGAATCCTGCTATTTTTTATTTATTTTTCCCTTAATTAAAAAGATAAAAATAAAAAAGTAAATAATTTTTAAAAAAGGAGATTGAGATAAAAGAGGGCATAACAACAAAACAGCGCAGGTCAAACATAACCATTTAAGCAAAATAGTATTTCACCACAAGATATCCTGACATAAAAGTAGTTACCATAGTGTCTCTTTCCTTGAAATCTTTGAGTATAACTTCGCATACTGTAGCGTCAAACATATCCAGACAATGTAAAACCATTTAGAGAATGACATTATTACAGGGTATTTAGAACCAACTAACAGAAAATGAACAATGGTTTCTGTATAATCTCCTTGTCTATAAAAGTTTTTGCTTATATTATCACATGTAATAAAATCCAATAAGATATAACCTGTTAAAACCGATGGAGACAGAAGAATAAAAGCTTGATGGAACTTCAGAACAAGATGATACTAAATCAGCACTAGCTATTATGATGTCTTGTTTTCTCCAAAATAGCTGTTCCTACCATCCAACCTTCTCTGCCTCACTTCTGTTGAGCTCTTTTTCTGTTGTTTGTTGTCAGTTTGTCTTCTTCATTTCTCTTACTGCTTCATTCATTGTGGCCTCTCTGTCACTATTTTTGGAATCTTGGTATTTTCCTTTTTTAGAATATCCTTCAGTATTCTCTGTAGAGTTGAATTGGTGGTTGCAAATTCCCCTAGCTCTTTATCCTGGAAGCCCTTTGTTTTTCCATCGATTTCCAGGGACAGTTGTGCAGGATATATCAATCTTGGCAGGAGGTTATTATCTTTCAAAGCTTGAATTATTTCTCCCCACGCTCTTTGTGATTTGATGGTTTGTGCTGAGAAGTCTGCTGTAATTCTGATGGGTGTTCCCTTGTAAGTGATCTGTTTCTTGTCTCTGATGGCTTTTAATATTCTGTTCTTATATTGGATTTCTGGAATTTTGATTATTATATGCCTGAGTGTAGCTCTGTTTGGGTTGTAGGTGGCTGGGTCCTGTATGTCTCATACATCTGAGTATCTTTACCTTTTGCTAAATTAGGGAAATTCTCCTGGATTATTTCTGTGAATAGCTTTTGTAGTCCATTTGTTTGTGTCCCTAGTTCTTCTTTTATGTTCTTAATTCTTAAGTTATAGAGCCTCTTCTCATCTTCTAGCCTTTGTATTATTGCTGTTTGTTTTCTTGTTATTTTTAAGAAGTTTTTCATTTCATGCTCCCACATTACAAATCTGCCCTCCAGTTCAGATAATCTATCCTTAGTTTCTTTCAAGCTGTTATGCCAGCTTTCAATAGAGTTTTTAGTTTCGTGGTAATCTCTTTGAACCTGCTTCATGTATCATATGTTTTCTCTATTTTCTCCATCAAACAATTCTCTCCTTTTTTTCTGTTCTTTCATTCCACCATCTGTTTTTTCTTGGGTGATGCTTAGCATTTCTCTAACTATTCTACTTATATCTTGCTTTAGGTCGTTAATAACCTCATTTTTGAACTTGTCTATGAGGCTCTGGAGATACCACTTTATGTCTATTGGTGTCATGTCTGATATTGCATGTTTCTCAGCGTTGGAGGCCCAGGACCCTTTCTTGTTGCTCCCTCTTCCCATATTTTTTGTTCCTTCCATACAAGCGTATATAGGAGGCCCAGTTTCTTTCTTTGTCAGTTACAGTTTGTTTGAATTGTGCCGGCTAGGTGTTCCCACCCACTGCAGTGTACTAGGGAGACACAGACCTGGGCAGCTATGCCCAGGGCCCGCCCCTCTAAGTCAACCTACCAAAGCCTTCACTGCTAGGGTGCACCTCCAGGCACTGGGACCTGGTTTGAGCTAGCTTACTGGGTCTTAGTCAGCGGCGTCACCCAAGCCAGGCCTGCTTGAGAGGGGAGTATGTGACTGAAGTCACTGCAGCATCCTGTTCTGGCTAGTCTGCCCAGTCCCAGTATGTCCTTTGCTGAAGCCTCCTACTCTATGGAAGGGTCCCCAATCCGCTCACTCACTGCAGGTCAATGCAGGGCTCCCGGCCAGTCCCACTGTCAACTCCATTCGCCACTTCCCACTCTCAGAGCTTTCGCGCCTCTCTGCTTGCCATGCCAATTGGGATGCAGCAGCGGCTGCAGGAAATTCAAATCGTGGCTTCCAGTGGTGCAGGCTCCAGCTTCCGCGCTGAGACCTTGTCCTGTTCCTGTTATAGCACTGGGATTGTGTTTCCAGTTGGTTTCTCTTAGTTTAGTTTGTTCCTGGGTTGGCAGGGTATATCTTCCCTTGCTTAGGACTTCTCGCCCCGCACCATTCCTGGATTTTAAGTGGGGTATCTTAGAGAGCCTCCGTAGCTGCTGCTATCTATCTGCCATGTTCTCCTGGATGTCTTTTCTGGTATTCTTAAGGGCCTCATAAATTTTATTTCCAATCATGTTACTCTCACAACTGATTATTTGTTGAATTCTTATTTTGTGCTCTGTTGGTTCATTTGGATATAGTCTGTATAGTCCAATTACTTATCATCTACTTCTGAGTGGAATAGATTGCTTGGTGAACAGAGAATGTGTCAGTTCTGTGGAAAGGATCTCTTCAAGATGCTATGTCATTCATAGAATACCAAGCCCAGGAGAGCTCAGAGAAAGTGATTTAGAAAAGGCTTTCATGAATAGCTAATAGGCTGAGTCATGAAGAGTCAGAGTTAGCCAGGTGAAGGCAGGGATGGGGCAGGGAGCAGCCAGCACAGCAGAGGCATGGAAGCATGAAAGCACTGTAGGCCTGAGGGGTACTGCTGCTGGAGTATCAGATAAGACGTTAGACTTGAGTGGAGGATGGGTCTTTATGAGCACCCCCAAGAGTTTAGCCCTGTTCCCTTAGCTAGAGTAGACAGGGAGATATTCTGGATTAGAGGGATAAAACTGATATTTAGGGACATTTCTGGGCCTAGGTAAGAGATGATCAGGGTTTAAACTGGGCCTCTGCCGCCCAGCTTTCCATCTAGGGTAGGAAGCTGGGCATGAGCCCTTCCACCTCACACTCACCCACCCGTCTCATCCCCTGTCCCCTTCTGTTCACAGCCATGACCCCTGAGTCTTTAACCTCAAGGTTGCATTTTATGTCATCTTTTTCTTTAACTGGTGGAGAACACTAAAAGCAGTATTAACCAATATAACGTGTCTGTCTGAAATCCCTCCAGTGTTTCTAGGCAATAACTTTGCTGTTTTGGCAGAATTGAGATGTACTATCTTTTAGTTTGTAATTGACCTTTTAATGAATTGTAGGTCTTAATCTTAGGGTCCACCTTTTTTTTTTAACTACAGACTTTGAAATACATCTAACTATTAAATCACTGGTCTTTTAAAAAAGATTTGTGAAGCATAAATACATACATATCTATGAAAGAAAAGAAAGAAAAACAACAATAAATATAAGATAAAAGCTCCATACATGGAATTAGTTTATTAGGATCATGGCTTGAAAATACAATTACTACAAATAATATTTTTTAAAGTAAAGAGTTGAAATTATAGTGCAACTTTGATGTAAAAATAAAAACAATATTAAAGTATACCATCTACTGTCTCATTTATCTTTGAATAATTTAAGCCAATAATTGATCTCAATTCCAAAACAGTTTTCCCAGATATGCTAAAAAGTTACTCCAAATAATAAGATGAATAGAATAATATAGAATCTTCCCTTGCCTTTTTTATTCAAGATTGTTAGATTTTTCCTCTTAGAAAAAAACATACCTACTATCCTGGTATTTTTGTTATCTCGCCACTGTCATAGTCAAATAGAAGCAGAGGTTAGGGGCTATGTCCAACCTCTCAATGAAACAATTCAAAAAAAGAATAAGGTTTTAAAAAGTGATTTCCATATATCATTTGGTAATACAGAGATTTTGGTATTTGTTATTAGAATTCACTTGATTTGTTTATAAATCATGCATTAATAATATACCGAAAATTACTGAGCAGAACCATGGCACACATAAACCGTCAGTAAATATTTATTGAATCTAATTCAAGTTCTCTAGTCTGTGATTCCCAACCAGCAGTGAAGATTTCCTTTGGGGAGGATGGTGTTGAAATTTCTGTGTTTCTCAAACCTCACCATTTCTCAGAGATTTTTGTGTGACCTGTCCTTCTCTTTGGATAGGAATATAGTGTGAGAGGGTGCTGGCTTATTCTCTGCCACCTGAGTTTGCTGAAGCAGAAGAAATGTAGTGAACCACTAAAAAGTGTACTATAAATTAAATTGTAGAAGTTTCAAATTTTGTTTGTAAGCTAAAGATTTTTAAAAGTAGGGGCAATTGGTATAACCTGGAAGCTAGTACATTGGAAAAAACTCAGGGAATCTGCTAAATTTAAGAACTCCCATGAGCCATAGATCATTAAAGTAAAATAAAGTAGATCCTTTCAGCAGAGAGCCAATATCACTGTTGATCTTAGCTAAATTTCTGCTATAAACCAAAGGTATAAAAAAGAATATAAACTCCTTTACACATTTTTCCCTGCCTAGCTACAGTAGTCCAGAAAGTAAGTAGTGAACATAAAAGGAAGTCATTAAGTAGAAGAGATGTGGGTATAAAACTGTAAGAAAATGTTTCACATTAGGTTGTCGTACACTGAAAGTATTAAGGTCCTTCCAAATGCTTCTTAACATTTTCCTTTCCATTTTAAATGCTGTTCATTTAGTGTTTCATGCGTATTTTTATCCTCAAAGCTAAGCTGAGTTCATTTTCTGTGGCTCATTTTTATGTAATAATAAGTACTGCAGTGTAAATAATGGGTGGGTGTGATTGTATCTATGCAGAAAAACTGTGTGGTAGTTCTGATCTATTGTGCGCTGTTAGACCAATTAAGTATCCTAAAGGCCATGTATGATTAAAGAGGTATATGGACAAACTGAATGTGTTTAGAGAGAAATGGCCTAGAAGGAAAAAGGACATAAGTAAACCGACACATAAAAGAACTTAAAGATAAAAGGCCATATATTTAGACTCAGAAGAGAGACTAAAATGCAACTATGTCACTTGTTCTTTGTGACAGCAAGTAAGTTGTTTTTCCTCTCTGAATTTGGTATGATTTGTAAAATGGAGATACAGTTCCTATCCTAACCTCACACGATTGTTGTGAAAATTAAATAAATAATGTGTGTCAAAGCCCTGAGTATACAATATACTTTGAAAATGTTAGTTTATTACTGTTGATTCTTAAAGATGTTGGGTCACAGGAAGTAAGCTGACGTTGTTGACATATGTTTAGCAGTATGGGAATTTATTCACACATGGACTGATTCATATAAAAAGCAAAGATACTACCCCATCCTCTGGCAGTATTTAGGTACTGTATATATGTGGCTGAGCCTGTAAAAGGGACAAAAACCATACTACGGATGGTTCAGATAGATCACATTTAAGATCTCTTTCATCTCTTATTCCATGATTATAAATACTCCAGTGTTTTCTGTTTCCCTGAATGTGTGTCCATTTTTACCTATATTAGCATTCTATAAGCCAAAATTCCCTTTTCCACATGACACTTTACTAACTTCTTTGTTCTACCTTTGGGATATTCTTTATTATTTTCTTAGTATTGTTCTCTGTATTGTTATATTGGTTTTCTTTTGGAAAGATTCTACTCAAAACCTATTCATCTCTTCATGACACCCTGCCATGATCAACTTTGTCTGGTCCCACCTGAGCCCAAGTCTCACTCCCTTAACTTCACTTAACATCTGTTGATGTAATAAGTACATCTATCATGTTCTTATACCTTCACGAAATGAAAACAATTAAGGCTCTCCATTTACGATTTTGCACACAGATAGAGCTGTCTCTTACTCCAAAATTGCTTTTTTAGAGACAGAGCTTATTTTTATTATAAGGAAGTTTGATTACTTACCTTCCTAACCTGTCTTCTTTACCTACTTCTGACTACAAATTATTAACATAAGAATATTATTTCATTATTTTAAAATTTTGGTTACATAAATAAGTTAAATTTTGGGAGCTTCAGAATTGTTTTCTCAAACTGAGAAAATATTTAATAAATTATATTTGCTTCAATTACTATTTTAAAAATATTTAAATAAAATGGCAAGGAAAATCTTTAAGTTACTTCAGAGGAAATACTTTTAGCTCACTTTTTTTTTTGAGGCAAGGTCTCAGTATGTGGTTCAGGCTGGCCTGGACTCTGTGTGGCCCAGACTGGCCTCCCAATTTGTGATAATCGTACCTCAGCCTTTCAAGTGCTGGGATTGCGGGAGTGCACCACTCCAGCCAGAATTTTCACTTATTTTTGAAACATTCATCAAAAAGAAACAAATGGAATATGAATTGAAGATTACATTTATTCATAATAGAATAATGACTTTAGTAGCCTAGCTAAGACTAATATTTTCTTTTGAAGTTACAAAGAAACTATTCACTACTTAGGTTGGTCTCTTATACCGCTATTCTGAATTGTATTTTATATCTATAGGTAGTATGTAATAATAAATTCATGATTTTTATTTAATTTCATAAGACCTTAAAAAAACATCTTAAAGTTGCATCTTCTACAATTTAATACTTGTTTTTGTTTCTCGTATAAAGACATGGTAACTAACATGTTTATTTTGGTGTATCCACAAAATCAGTTTGCTTAAAACACAGATGAGCTTCATAACTTCTGCTGTTTGCTATCTTTTGTAAACTTAATTTGTACCCACACTAATTTTTTTTTTTTTTTTTAACTTTGAAAAGCCTTGCAGTGAGAGAATTTCTTTGTCTGGATGATCCGCCAGGTCCATTTGATAGCCTAGAAGAAAGCAGGGTAAGTGCTGTTTTATATATCAAATGAAAGAGGAATTAATACAGTACAATAACTACATTATTCCTCAAATGGAATAACAAACAGCAAAATATTATTGCAGACTGCAGTAGTTTTACACAAATTTTTTAATATATTAGCCAAAGATTTGTTTCTTTAAAATATGTGGAAGTTATACATGCCATATAGAAGATCTAAAATAAAGTCCTTTCTTTCACTGTTGCAAAACCCAAAAATTTTTCTGGAATTTAGCTTCACTTCATTTAATTGTATTATTTGTACGTTGAGCTTTCTTTCATCTAAGTATCTGTGAACCTACAATTAAAATCAAACCTACAATTAAAATCAGACAGTTAAAATCAAACGTACCTCCTCAGAGGTGGAAGTGATTTTCTGTTATCAGTTTAGCTTGTGTTTGATGCTATTCAGATTACATTAGTTGACATGGTAGAGTGACCTATTTCTTGAAGCAATGGGCTAGATTTACAAACAGATTTGGTAATAATAAGTTGGATTTTATGCAAGTTTTCCCCCAGATGATATTTAATTGGTAAAAACTTAGCTGGTAAGGTGTATGATGTTTTTCAGTTAAACTGAGACAGTTCGTCATGTTGGCCTGACTAATACAGCTTTTTTAAAAAACAACCTTATTGAAGTAAAATCTTCATCCATAAAACTAAGCCATTTGTTTTTAGTCTATTGTAAATTTATATTTTAATAACTGTATAGGCTGTTTCACCATCATAATCCTGCTGTATTCTCATCACCTCAAAAACAAAAATTTGTTTTTTTAATTTAAAAAAAAAAAAAGAATAAAAAAAGACAAAATCTCAGAACAAAATAATAGGAAATTAACAATGGCGAATATATTGCATTTTGTTTTCTTCAAAGTAGTTGTTCCAGTTACAAGATACAGACATGAAAAATTGATCAAACAATGAAAGCACAAACCATCCTTTTTTATAAACTAATACAGATTAATAGTATAACTATCTATCTTGTGCATATGTATAATCTTTTCCCTACTTTCTTTTCTCCTTTCTCCCATTCCTTTCACAATATGTATTACACATTTTGGATCTTACTTACTCTTTCAGTTTTTTACACTAGGGAAACAATACAGTGTTTACACATGCATGTCTGGTTTATTTCTCTTATGAGTATGAGTAAGTTGCATCCATTTACCTATAAAAGCCTGGAGTTTCTCGCTCCTTATAGCTAATCAGTACTTCATTTTATAAAAATACCATATCTTTTTTATTCATTCCTCAGTTTATGGGCATTTGGAGTTTCCAAGTTGTAGCTATTAAAAATTGTGCAACTATAAACATAGGTGCACATATGTCACTGTAGTATGATGTTTTCAGTTCTTCTGGGAAAATGGCCAGAAGGCGTATAGCTGGGTTCAGTAGGACCTCCAATACTAGTTTTTTGAGGAACCTGCACACTCACTTTTGCAGTGGTTGTAGCAGTCTATACTCCCACCAAACAATTTCTGTAAACCATTTTACATACCCAGCCCAAGAAGCCATTAATCTTTCACTCTCTACATATTTGTCTTTTCTAAATATTTCATATACATAGTGTTATAAATGTCTACATACAGATATGTAGATAAATAAATATAAAACTAGTATATGGTATTTATAATCTTCATCTAGCATCATTTATAGCTTTTATTGCTGTATGTTTTATTACTAAATGATTTTCCACTGTATGCATGCACATATATCACAACTTTCTTTATCCAGTTACCCATTGAGAAATTTGCATTATTTCCAGTTTCATACTATTACAAATAATGCTGTGAACAATTTCATAGAAGTAGGCATGTGTTTTCATTTTTCTTGAGTTAATATTCAGGACAGAAATTGTTTGATCATACAGCAAATCTGTGTTTATCCTTTTAAAAAATTGATGCACTGTTTTCTAAAGTGATTGTACCATATTACATTCCCACTACTAATATAAGATTGTTTCAGTTTCAAAAATATTTGATATTACCCACTTTCATTTCTGAATGATACCTTCACTGACAGGTGTTTTCTTCCAGCACTTTGAAGGCATTGCACTGCCTTCCAGCATTAATTGGTTCTGATGATAAAGTCAGTCTTTAATTATATTGTTGTTTCCATGAGTTGTTTACCGTCTCCTCTTTCAAGATCTTCTCTACCTTCGACCCCCAACAATTGGATTATACGTTATGGAGATGTGAATCTCTTTGTTTATCTGACTTTGTCTTTTTAATTTCTTGGCAGATAAATGCCCTACATCAGACTTAGAAATTTGTTAGCCATTATTTCTTCAAATATTTTTTTCAGTCCCGTTCTCTTATCAGCTTTGGGACTCCCATTTCTTGGAAACTTGTATGCTTCATGTTGTGCCACATCTCTGAAGTGATGCTCATTTATCTTCATTTTTTTCTCTATTCTAGAGACTAGATAATTTCTGTTGATCTGTCTTCAAATTCATTTTTCTGCTGTGTCAAATCTTGTTAATTTTTCATTTCTGTTATTTTTCAAATCAGGACTTTCCATTTGCTTATTTTTATCATTGTTTCTCTTTATTGACTAACTCTATTGGGTAATAAAAGTCTCTAATGCATCATTTTGCGTCATTTAATATATGTAACACCGGCTTTAAAAATTATGGTCCAGTATAGCTAATACTTGAGGATATTCTGAGTTACCTTTTTTCATGAGTGTGCTTAGATTTGCTCGATTTCATGTCTCATAATTTTTTGTTGAATCCTAGACATTTTAGGCAATGTATTTTGACAACTCTTGGTTCAGACAGGTTGTTATTGTTCTTTTTTGTCTGTTTAGTAACTTGGCTAAACTAAATCTCTGAGTTTGTCTTCCCAGCAATATGTGGTCTTGCTTCTGGCCATTTTGTTACTTTGATCTACCATTTGTTTAGAGATTTGGCATCCTATTGTAAGTATATATTGAACTAAGGAAAATAATTGCTTATCATTTCTTTTCTACTTCACATATTCCATGATTTCATTTCTTTAAATGTAGTATCCTTCCTGTAAGAAATTTTTGCATGTACTATTTTTTTTTAAGAATTTATTATATTTTCACTATCTTTTAGTTTGAAAAACACACTGGCTACTGCAGTTAGGCATTATGATTGGATAAGGAAAATGTGGAAGTTAGTTTGAGCAAGAGTTTCTCAACCGCCACACTATAGGCTTTTAGGCCTGGGTAAGTCATTATAAGAGAAGTTCATTGCCGAGTATCCTGGGTTTAAAGTTACCCTCGGTTTGAAACAATTTAAGTAATCATCAAAGCTGTATTAAATTTACATGCTTAATAAAGTAATATGAAATATATCTCCCAGAATCTTCCTCAGCATTTTCCAAAACTTTACTTGAAAATAAAGTTCATTTGAGTAATAAATACAAGCAAATTCTATGCTAGATCTTCTTCAAACTAAAACATACAGTGACCTTGTAAGATATATATCTATGTATTATGGGAATCTTTTATGCAGGCAGTGTTTCACTGTGTAGTTCATACTGGCCTTAAATTCACTTTGTAGCCTTGGCTGGCCTTGAACTCATAGTGATCCTCTTGCCTCATCAGCCTCTTGAGTGCTTGAGATTACAGTCTGAGATGTTCTTAGGTACCCTCTCATTTTAAGAAAAATTCTAAAATGACTTATTAATCCATATCTTGTGGAGTATAAAATTAAATTTATTCAAAGAATAATGAAATTTCAAAAGTCTAGTAAATCTCTCTTTAGCCTTGTCCTCCCAGTACTCTGTTGAAGGCAGTCGTTTCTTTCCCCTCATGTACCTATACTAGAAGAGATTAAAGCCAAGGACATAAATTTAGTCTACATTTTGGGAAATTCAAATCTACTATTAGTATCAGTATAAAATAGTTGAAAGAAATGAGATTTACTACACTGGCATTAATGAATAGTTTATAATTAGAATGAATTATAATTAACTTTAAAGAAACTTTTGTTCAAGTAACTAAAGCCAAAATCCTTAAACTTTCTATTCTACACTTAAATTCCAATCTTCAATTATTCTGCATTAATAACTGTTTTCTTGTTCCTATTTTTGAGAAATTTGAAAGATTGTTGACACAATCTGAGTTATACAATGAATCTGTTTTTTAGAATCATTTGTTAGCATATCTTCCAGTATCAGTGGAATAATATGAACTCTTATCAAAGAGGAAAATCATATACATCATAGAGTTTCCTTTAATTAACAGAAGGGAGACAAATAATTTTTATGATTTCATTATTAGAGCTAAATATCTCCATCAGTGTGTTAGGAAAACTAAGGCTTTTAAAGTACTGCTTCCTACTCGTGTATACATCTTCCCTAAGATTCCTTAGTGGAGTGCTTTTTATTCTTGGAAGAAACTCAAGGGCTTATATAAGGTATGTATAAATATGTCCTACAATTTAGCACATAGTCCTCAAAAGTGGAATTGTAAGTAAAATATGTTCTTCAAATTCACAACATATGCTTAATTACTCCCCAAATTTGATAAATTAGTTTGTACTTTTACCAACAATATATTTTCCCATTGCTCCATAGCTTCACAAATTGTATTGTCAGTCTCTTAATTTTAGTCTAATTTTCTTGACTACCGGCTGATATAAAATGTAGCTCTTTAGGACTTCTGTAAATTTCCTGTCACATACTTTGACATGTTTTTTGTGATTTTTGTTCCTCCCCTACAACTCAGGTCATAAAGATATTCTTCAAAAAATTTCCCTAATAAGCTTAAACTTTGCCTTTTCACATCAGGTTATTTAATTGTTATTCTTTTTGTGCAAGTGGTCATCCATCTCAACATCATTTATTGAGATGTTCATCCTTCCTTTATTTGTTAGAAACTCTTCCTCAATCCTAAGTCATTTGTTACAACTGTTTGTAGTCAGTCAGCTCTGTCCAGTGTGTTTCTCTGTCCTTCTGCCAGTAGTATACTACTAATTACTGTAGCTTCTTAAACCTTAGTGCCTGGCAGAGAAAGGGTTCTCTGCCTTACTCTTCTTCAAAATTCCACATTACAGTCATGTATCACTGGCTTCAGAATTCATCACACCCAGTTCTAGTAGAATTCTGATGAGAAAGATCATTCCAGATTCCGGCCCCGTGTGTTCACTGAGGACCTGTCCAGCTAGCTGGAACTTGTCTGAGTCACCATACAGCCCCACGGAAGAAAATGCTTTTATCACATGTTTATATAATTAATTGCTTTTCTGTGTTTTAAGTTTCTGTATTGTAAGAGAACCTTCTAATAATACCCCAGTAAAATGTGAAACTTTTAAAAGAACTTTCACAGCTTATTTCTTTCTGATCATATTTTGTCTTTGGAAAAATTCATTTGATACTCATTGGCTTTGGCAGTGCCACAGTGAATTAATAACGGGTACCAGAGTACCACAGTATTACTGTTATGTGTTTGATTTTATGTATTTTTTATGTCACATCCTTCTGAAATCTGTCTGTAGTTTTTAGATCGTTTTGGATTTTCTGTATAGTCAATCATATTCTCAACAGTATGAACAATTATATTTTTTCCTTTTTTTATCTCTAATATCTGTCATTTCATTTTCCTGTATTACTGGACTGGCTTGGTCTTCTGTAGGTAAATTAAAGCCATTATGGTAGACATCCCTTTCCTCCATAACTTTAAAGGAAATGATCCTGTGTTTCACAATTAGATAGGGTGTTATCTATGAGCTGTTAGTAGTTCTGAATTAAGTTTATTTATTGTCCTTATTTTTGTTGTCAGGATAAGGAAGCCATGTATTTCTAATTTGCTAAGTGTATGTCTGCATTATTAATGCTTTTATTAGCATTCATAACGATGATAATCAGAGGTTTTTTTCTTTGATTTTTAAAGTGGCAAATTAATTGTAGATTTTTCGGATGATAAAAAATTACTTATTTGTGAGATTGAGAAATTCAGCATATTTTAATTGAATGATAGTGATTTTACTTAGAATTTTTGAGTCTGTAATTTTCCTTTTACTGTCAGCATTGAAATTTCTGACAAGATAATATCAATTTTCTAAGTTTTTGTTCATCAGAACTGTTTAAGTAGGATTGCAATGATATTATTCATTCTTAAGTGTACACTAGCACTTGCATGTAGGCCTGAGTCTGGTGTTTTCTTCAGTTTGTTTTCAGTTTTCAGATTTTTAACAACTGTTCTTGTTTCTTTAATGGCTGTCCTGCATTCAGATTATCTGTTTTGGAGGAGATCAATTTTGATAGTTTATATTTTTCTGCAAATTAACAGTATTGTCTATATTTTAAAATACATTTATGTAAAGTAGGTCATAATATAAGCACATAAATTTTTTTTAAATCTTACTATAATATATATCTACTTCCAGGTTCATTGGCTTACTACTATAATAATTATAAAGAAAAGAGACCTGTAATTATAAGTCTCCATGGTGCACAAGGACTAAAATGCCAAAATAAATCTAAAAACTGTAGAAAATAAATCATTTAGATTGTATACATACTATTTTAGCTTCAGTAATGCATTTGAGAAAGATATTATATCAGTAATTAGTTGTATTCTCTGTGTGTGTGTGTGTGTGTGTGTGTGTGTGTGTGTATTTAAGGCTTTCTGTGAAACTTTAGAAGAGACCAACTACCATTTGCAGAGAGAACTACTTGAAAAACAAAAAGAGGTGGAATCCCTGAAGAAATTGCTTAATGAGAAGCAACTTCACATTGACACCTTAGAAAACAAAATCAGGTAAGGATGATGCTCATGTTTGTAGTCTTACTAAGTCAGCTCCCAGTACTCTGGGCCAAATGTCCTTCGTATTTTAATATGATTTACCATGTTTCTCAATCTGAAAGTTATAGAATCCTGGCCTTGTAAATTGGAAAAGTTGTCTTTATATTTAATTTAGGAAGCTGCACATTTGAAGGGTGGGAAACATCAGCTAAATCAACATTCCATTGTTCAGCATCAACACGAGCCATTGTAATGCATCTAAATGGCATTTTTGTTTGTTGACATATATGCTAACTTTTCACATGTGAAAGTTCTGATATATCTTTATATTAGCATATCCTAAATCAATTATAGCTATGGATTTCCATGATGACTCCAATGGAGAGCAGCTAGCCGTATAACCACATTAGACATAACACCTGAAAACCACAATCACTACATATGTCCACAGAAATGAACATTATTCATGGAAAATAACTTTTTGCTTTTAAACATACTTTTAGAACATTGTCTCTAGAACCTGAAGAATCATTTTATGTGTCCGAAACAGAAAATGGACAGATCCTAAGGGTGGAGTCCTCTGCATTTACAATTGACCAAGATGTCTTAGATGAAGAATCTAGGTACATAATGTTAACTTTATTGTAGCCTAATCATTTAAATAGTTGCAAAGAAATGATTCTCTGTATGTTTTATACTCTATGTGCTTTATGAACTTGCTAGTATTATATCATGAACTGCTGAGTTAATAAAGACTGTAAACTAAATTCTCTCTAAAAATATCTTTGTCATCAATCTGTATATTTTGAAGCAATGTTGGATTAACTGGGTTTTGACAAAGTTAACTGATTAGTTTTATAAAACTTAAATTAATTTCCCTCAATATCACCCATTTTCCATTCAAAAAGTAGAATGCCATAATAGCTACCATCCTGTCTAGCTCATAGGAATGATGAAAAAATAATTTATTTAAAGCACATAGAATTTTTATTGCATACCTATCAGGGTAATTATTAATACTTTAGTGGTAATATCTCCAAAAGTATTACTGGATACCTGTTATTACAAATACTAAATTTCTGATAAAATGTTATTACATATATATTAAATATTTAAACATATATATTAAATATTTTCCATGGATAAAAGATTTTTTAAAGTAATACTAAATGGTAAAATAGCATACATCGAGTCTTTCACTGACACATTTCTCTTTTTTTTACAGAGCTGATAATAAGCTACACTTAAGTTTCAGTGACCCTGAAAATGCCCTATCAGAAATAGAAGTGGCAGAAGTGGCATATAATGCTGAAGAAGACTAACACAGTGCAAGCATTTCCCTCCATTTGAACACATCAGCAAGTTTAGAATAGAGTGGCAGATGCCATTTGAAAAGAAAAGACTGAAACAGTTACAAAAAAGAATTTAAATATATGAAGTTTACATAAAATTTTTCTAAATTATTGGAGTCATAAATATATTCACTGCTGCTTTTGTCTTTTATCCAACCTTGTATTTAATACACTGAAAAAAAAAATCTAGCTAGAATTCTGTACCCAATGCCCAATTCTTAAATACTGTGCATAAATTATTATGGTGTTTTGCCTATAATGTTGCTCCAAACTAGGTTGTGTGCCTGTGTGTCTGTTTGCACCTGTTTTAAATTGCCAGTTATATTAGTCAAATGGAAATTAATTGCATGTTACTATCTGTGTGATACTTCTTTGTATCTGTAATATGAACTGTTTTCATTAATGGCTTAAATCATTGAACATATTAAAGGTAAAGATGAAGTGAGCATTTAATGTTGACATGTTTGTCATCTCTAAATAAAAATAACTTTAAAATGTTAATATATAAAAGAATAAGATGATTCTCTTAGTACCAAAGGAAAACTATTTTAAAGAACTGTTGTCATACAGCTAAAGTGCAAAATAGCCTTGATTTTAAAATCCAATTCGTAATATCAAGATACTGTAAGTATCCTAGTTTATTGCTGTTACAGCTTATTTTCTATATTTTAGATTTCTACCTGTAGATTCAGTGAGTTTTCCTCTTTCGGAATACTACCTCTTTTTTTGCTAATCAAGGCATATTCTTTAGGAAATATAGATTCTAAGGTAGTAAACGCTTAAAAAACAATAAAAAGCCATATATACTACTAATTCTGTAACTAGCTTGACACTTGGCATTGCGTTTTTATTTCTGTGGTTATGAAGATGTTGTTGTATGTAGTTGGCTAGTTTTCTTTTAAATATATTTCGCCAAGTGATGCACTTTATAATTAAACTACTTTGTGCCAAGTTTAATTGGTGAATTTCTTTAATAGGGTACTGAACTGGATGAATTATGTAGTGCCTTTACTATTTCCTTTTTACAAACATCCTTTAGGGTGTGAGTCAACTTCACAAAAATGTTTATGCTTGTTTCAGCTCTGTGATATTTATCAAAAGTGCCTTGTTTCATTTTTATAGTATGAAGTTATTTGTTGATTCTCTATTTCTACTGTTTTGCATATTGCTGTTAATATATATTGCAGTGATAGCATTTGAAATCCCAGCTGGTATACTGAACTACATAAGCTTTATAAAACCTGAGAAAACTCTACTGGGGAAATAGAATAACAATCTTTGAGGGTTTGTTTTTCCTACTTTGTTACCTAAAAGTTTACCAGTATCTTACTGTGCATATTGATGTGTGGCTGTTTAAAATTCTACTGACATAAAGCAACACATCCAGTGGATGTTATTAACCTTTGTTCTTAAAAGGAGACTATACCAAAGTACCCAGATTTTAGGTCTGTGTCAGAATACACAAGTATTCTGGCTAAGAACATTTTCCACAAAGCATATTAGAAATGTGTTTATTATTTTTAAAGGCAGAAATAAATATAATAAACTAGTGTGCTTATTCATTTTTAAATTATTCTAGGCTTTAAAAAAAAAGCATATTGTGAACAATCACTTAAATTAACACTAATTGATGTTAATAGTAAAACAAGATGATCTTTGCCAAGTGCCGGGTAAGTATAGTGCTACATGTCTGTCTGAAAGGGAACCACATATTTTAAAATGACATTTTTAAATTAAAGATTGTATTTAAAGTTTTGAATGGAGGGAAAGAAACTATTAATTAGGTAAACCGCTATTATTTATATTTAGAATTTACTTTTTTACTTGTATATTGCATTTTGCTCTCAGTATTATATTCATTTAATAAATTATTTTTTCCATTACAACAGTAGCTGTGTCTTCCAGTGTCGAATACCATATTCTCCTCTACTTTCTGTGTTTTCCCTCTCCCTAGGATTACTGTAAATTGAATTGTATCTAAAAGCCGTATATCACAGATGTGGAATGAGTCTGTGATTTTCTAAGTTTCTGTTTTATTTCATTGATCATCTTTCAGAAGCATTTGTGAATAGGTGCAGTGCACTTCAAATGTAACCAATATTAATTAAAAAATTGTAACTAAATTTTGTGTATGATCTTATAACTTAAACTTTTAAGACTTAAGCTCATGTATAGATAGTGCAGCCATCCAGCATAGCTTTTTAAAATGTGTTTCATCTGCCTGCCACTCTGAGACCGCCCACTTAAAGCACATTTATTTAGAAAGCTGTTCCTTAGAGTATCATCTATATAATATGGCTCAGCAGTCTGATACTAGAAGTCTGGTTCTAGGTCCTGAAAATAATTTGTCTTATTTTGAAATAGATTTTATTACTTATAGAGGACTTTGTGAATTACACTAAAATTCATATACTCAACTACTGCAGACAGAAATCCTAATATCATCTTAAGTGACCTTCAGAGGGCTGCGTAGTGAAGCACATTGCTGTTCATCGCATTGCCTTTACTGCATTCTCCTTTGTTTTTTGAGCCCTCGACTTTGAATAGCAAAAACAATCATTGAAATTTAAATTTTCAGTGTATGTGTTTTTAAGACTGACAGCTGCTATTTCACAGAAATCCCCTATGTGAAGATCCCAGGAGGAGTCTCTTCCACCCACTAGTAGTAATACCTGTTCATTTCTTGACCAGTTAATTTGTTTTTAATCTTAAAAACTGTTACTCTCTTAAACTCTTTGTAAAAACCCTAAGCCAAATTATATTCATCTAGAGCTGTTGTATAGGCTTGTATAAGTCATACTTTTGTGTAATAATCATGAACTTGTTTGTTATTTCTTAAGCCCCAAATTTTTTCCTATTTAAGTTAGTCCATTAAAATGCAAGTCTTTTTATTCTGACATTTAAATGACATTTTAGACTGCATATACTAAGAATTTGTCTGTACTTGGTCTGACACTATTACCACCACAAATAAGTGAGGCCAGTGATTACAAAAACTGAATCCTTGCATTTTTGGTGTTTGTTTTTGGTACCAGGGATCGAACTCATGACCTCGTACTTGTCAGGCAAGAGTTTATGCTGCTGAGCCAAATCCCCAGCCCAAAAATGCATTTTTGAATTTGAGTAAGATCAGTGAACATGAAATGCAAATTTAGATATGCTAGCATGTCGGAAGCTATAGTTAGGTTTCTGGCCAGAAATTAACAATTACAGATAAAATCATGACCATGGCTTTAACTACAGCCCCAAGTTCAAACAGCCACTTTCTCATATTCATTGTTCACAGGAAAGAGCACTGTCTTCTCTACTCAAAATAGTGCAGCCAGTGTATGTTCAATAAGTGCAGGTGGGTGCTTTAGGATAGTAAATACTGGTGAGAATAAGTATTAGCCATAAATAACAATGTTTACAGTCTAGTTGTACTCAAACTGGCATTGGCACTAGTCACATCATGCCTAAAGTCCTTCGCTGAAGTGCGATACATGGAAACCCTTCCATGGAGTTGTTAAGCCTAACTGAAGGATTCCATCTAGAATTAGTTGATCTGCTAGTCTAAACTTAACAGTTCCTTTGGGCAGCTGGCACTGTTCATTGGCTGACCCAACAAATATTTATTTGCTTCCCTTTTCTGCTTTACTACTGCCATAATAGGATCTGGAAAAAACTGTCTTCTCAACTCCTCGCAGGCTTAGATTTGAGTCTGTGTTGTTGCTGTGGCTGAGGAGACAAATGGGAGTGTAGGGTAGATCCCAGATCTTTTCTCATCAGCAGATGATTGCCTACAGATGCAGCCCATCTCCTTCCTCTTGTTTTGACCTCACATGATTTTCAGTGGTGTTGCAGCAACTGATTTGCAAAATAAAGTCTGAGCAACAGAAAAGAGCAAAGAATCTTAGTCTCCAGCCACTCTTTAAGCCCGTGAGTATAAGCCAGTTTGTGTTTGGTTTGTGAATTGTCAATTCAAGGGGAAAAGGCTTTTCAAAAAAAAAAAAATTTCCTAACTATTAATGATACTGTACATTTTGTCAGCAAGGAAAAAGTTTAAAAATTCCTGAAAACTAAAGGAAACAGCATCTATTAGACATATCAAAAGTCCCTTCTAAGGCTTCTAGAAAATGAAATATGTATGACACAAAACAATTTTTCAATAGAGATATATCTAATACCCATGTAGTAGGTTTGCTTGACCTGTTAAAAAATACCACAAACTAAATGGCTTAAACCACAGAAATTTTACTTTCTTGTAGGTCTGGAGGATGAAAATTCAGGTCAAAGTGCTGGGAAGACTGGTTTCACTCAAAGGCCCTCTTGTAGGCAGCAACATCTGGCTTGTGTTCAAATTACCTCCATGTGAGTTTTGAACACATAATGTGAAACATCTTACAAGGCAATCAGTCAAGTCAGATCAAGGCCTCGCCATTATGACCTCATTTAACCTTAATTACTTCCTTAGAAACCCGTCTCCAAATAGGACCACATTGAAAGGCTTAAGTCAACAAATGAATGGAGAGAGTGTATGTAAACATGCAGTTCATATTTGTACACTCTGGCTGTAACATCATTAAATGTTTGCAAAGATAGCCCTCAATTCAAACGATTAGATAGCTTATTCTTTCATCTATTCATTTAATAAATACTGAACCTCCATTGTGTTTTGGCTCTGAGTTGTAAAAATTATTAAGAGACTTATGTTCTTTCCAACTGAGTTCAAAATGATACAGGCTGGTCTGTATAAAAGAAGGAGCATCCATCTAGAACAAAATTTACATTTTATTAGCAAAGGAAAAAGAGAAAAGTTGTTTCTCTTTTAAGCTAAAGGAGAGAGAAATGTTTTTTCTGCCTACCAAAGACTCCTGAACTCTTAGACTCCTTCAGAAAATATATGTTTGTGCTGTGGTAAGCCTGGTGAAAGAGTTATTCATGGTGAAAGCCAGGAATGATGGCAAAGATGAGCAAAAAGTACAAGTCTACACTTTCAAGTAGAATGTAGAGCGTGCCAAGCAGAAGGGTGGACTTCAGCCTGGTCACGTGTACCGCCCTTCCCATTCATCACATCAAGTATAGCTCTGGAGTGGACTTACCCAGTGTGATGCTTCAGGGAAGAACACAGCAATTGTGATACCTTAAACATATGATTTTAATTTATTGTGCATAAGTATGTATTTGCTTGCTAATATTCTGCTAAAAGTCCAAAGCCTTTCTGTGAGTGCTTTCACTAAAGACAGTTTCGTCTCTTTTTGGCAAACCGTAACCCTAGCGAATTTTCTGATTACCAGATTTAGTGTCTGTAGCATTACAACAAAGATATGTATGGAGGAATCTATGACAGCAGAGCTCAGTTCTTGCTTTTTTTTCCCCCTCAGCAGTTTTGTGCTGCAAACTTGCCTATGATTTTACCAAGTCTAAAAATTCCTTGACCTAGTTTATGTCTTGCACTCTTACTTCATTATTTCATAGTACTATAAATTCTTTAAAATTTAATTTTAAACCTGGCTGGTATACACAGATTTGGAAGCAAAATTGATTCTTGGTAATCATACATCTCCTTGTGGGTCAGAGAAGAGCAGGAGCCATGAGCGCGCAGGGTTCTGTGGTTCTTAGTGAATATGTTTTATAGAAAGGACAGGGAACTCCAGCAGATCAATGCAGTGTGTGTCCCAGGCTGAGGGGCAGGATGATTTACCTTACCCTTTAGTCTATCCAGTTTTCCTTATCTCCACTGGCATCAGTCTGGTCCCACCATGAACACGTCCTTATGTAACCACTACAACAGCCACAACTGACCTCCCCACTTCCACCTCCGTCCTGTTACGGTCTGTTCCTCCACAGCAGCCTCAATGTTCTCTCTGAAAATCTTAAATCTTACCTTGTTTTCTCTCTTCCTGAACTATTCAGTGAATTCCCAGGTGCTTAAAATAATACACAACGCAGGCTTCTTTATAAGGCACCTAAACGTGGTTTCACCTCTGCCAGCTGCTCTCTGCTGTCAGAGCATCCTGAGCACAAGGCTGAAAACTCCTTCTGGCCAGTCGAGTTGTCCCGTCTCGGCACTATTTCCAGACTCCACCCTTCAAGTCGTAGGTTAGATTTTTCATCTTCAGATTGCCTAAAGTGATCACTTGAATACCACATTTATTTACTTTTTTTCTGTTTCACCTCCCAGCTCTCACACCCTCCAAAGGGTGCTTTGTCTATTTTTCTCTAATTTTTGACTCTTTTGTGCCTTAGAAGGGGTTCTATCATATAGTAAGTGTTCAATATTTGTTGGGCGATTAAGATTACAACAGCCTGAATGAATTAGTAAAGAAAATGCAAGTCAATAGTAAAAGATATCTTTAAAGAAAATTCATGTCTTGGAAATTGATATTCTCTGAGTAGACTGTTGTGCCTTACAGGGTAAGGAAGTCTAAGTGGACAGAGTAGATTCCCTTTGGGCCATGCTAATTCAGCAATACTACAGGCAACCCAGATGGAACTCTCTAGCAGGCACACAGATGCAGCTGCCAAAATTCCAGGCAAATGTCTACTTTAATAGAATTGAAGTCAGATTAAAGACACAGTCTTCCCCCTCCTGTTTGTCATACCTCTTGCTCATAGCACTGTGGTCTAGACCATACGTTATCAGAACTAAAACAAGAAAACCAGAAATGCATGATTCCACATTCCATGGTGAGAAGCACCATGGAAAGATGCCTAATGGCCCACATGTCTCATCCAGCTGATTTGTTTTCCATCCCACAAGTGATTTGTTACAGATCATGTTGTTTCTACCTTCAGAAGAAATATAATAATAATACAATATCACAAAGTTTCACACTTGTTTTTTGTTTATTTTAATAATTGGAATTTAAAGCAGTTTAAAAATTCAACTATAGTAAATAGTAAAATAAAAAACCGTATCACTGATAATCAAAGAAATATGAGAAATCTATATCTATACAATATATTATCTAGAACATATTAGCTGAGAATTTTTCAATGGCGTTTTGAGTATAGTATGAGGAAATTGGGTCAGGGATATAGGTCAGTGACACAGTACCTGCCTGGCAAGTGAAAGGTTATGGTACAAAAAAAAAAAAAAAAATTGACCTAGTATGAGGAAATTAACTTAGCTCACTATGGTTGGGGCTGAATTGGTCTGAAAATGACATTTCTACAGCTAATTTGGAAAAATAAAGCTACTTAAATTTATTATTCTTATCTGGATATACACCCAAAGCCTGATGCAGTCAGGGGGTAGGCCTTTGATGGGTGACTATATCTAGAGTGTACAGTGGATTCATGGCCCAGTGCTGGAATTACGGATGTGAGCGCTACATCCACTCCAGGGTGGGGAGCCTGCATTCAGTGTAAGGACAGAAAGAGCCCCGTGTCTCTCTCATTGCTCTTGCCTTCCCTTGCTTGCTTTTGCTGTCTTACACTGCCGTAAACCGTTGCCTTCTGCTTATGGCCCCCTGCCTTGGAGCCGGCTGATTATGAATTAAAACCTCCAAAACTGTGAGCTCAATAAACATTTCTCCCTTTAACCTTGGTTGTTGGGTATTTTGTCTCGGCAATGAGAAAAGTAACAAAATGTTCACAGCCTTCAACCCAGCAGTTACACTTCTAGAAACTTAAGGACATGTATGTGACAGGTAAAGCATACATTACTTTATAATTATTTTCTCTTAAAATAAAAAAATAAAAATGACTACACAGAGCTTCAAAACAAAATAATAGATTAACAATGATTAATATATTGCTTATTGTTTCTTCAAAGTAGTTGTTCAGATTATAGGAAATATACATGAAAAATGATCAATCAATCAAACAATGAAAGCACAAACTGTTCTTTTTGATGGACTAACACAGATTAGTAATATAGTTATTGATCTTGTACATATTATTTGTATATATATAGTGAAAGGGAAAGAAATTGTTCAAAGGGATTAACTTTATAATTACAGAAAATTAAATTTTAAACTAACAACCCATCTGTCTTATATATTTGCAGAAATTTCTTCAACTTATCTGACTCCTGTAAAATCAAGACAAGGCCACCCACATAGCAGCTTGTTGTGACCTAAATGGAGTCTGAACATGCTAAGCCCTGTCTCCGGACCCAGCAGGTGCACACAAATGGATAGATTTTTTTTTTTTTTTTTTTTTGGTGCCAGGGATCAAACTCACGATTGCACACTTGCAAGGCAGATGCTTATGCCGCTGAGCTAAATCCCCAGCCCAAAAAGGTAGAATTTGATGTTCAAGCTGACACGATCATTGTTGCTCATTCAGCAAAGTCTGCTTGAAACCCTAAAATCTAATGGGAACACTGTGATTAACTGATAATGGTGAACAGATCTAATATGGGTCACCAATTAACCACGTCATTCCAGGCCTTCACCCTGGATTTCACATTGTGAAGGCCTGAGAAGGCTCTGTACAGCTCGCAAGCAGCTTTTGTTCTCACTGCATTTCCAAGTGACACATTTGATAAATGGTAGTTATCAAATTAAACTTAAAGGCTTTTTAAATCTATAAAATACTGTAAATTTGTGTAATGTTTGCAATAGGAGAAAATAATTTTGAACTAGTAATTAAATCAGAATAATGCACTGATATGTATTTATCTGGACACATAGAGCAGAGGGAAACAGTTTAATTAGAGAGGAAAAGCAAGTAGAGACTTTGTAAAGAATCTAACAGGGGATTTCAGAGAGGGGCCCAGTTCACAGAGCTGACACAGATTTGAAACCTGCTAAAAATCAACAATTCTGACCACAACTAAACAAGCCAACAGGTAGGGCAAAAGTTGCACCTGAAGGACACAAATAAAGGGAGCCATTGCTCCCCAGGTGCTCCCGGCTTCCAAAGGGAGGCCAAGGTTAGGCTTGATGGTTCTTTCTCGCAGGCCGAGTGTACCAGGTCACAGGAGTAAAGGAGTAGAGAATTCACTGGCCTCTGCCTCCCTACTGCATATGCACGCAGGTGGGGAAGGAGGCCAGCTCTGTGCTAAAAGGCCAGTCTACCACGGCCTAAGGGAATCCCGCAATGCCACCATTTGTCAGTTCCATTTTAAATGTCTAAGTGCCTTCAGTAGGCCAAGCCATGGCCTGCCACACATGGGTTATACAAAGATAACACAGAATCCTGAATCTCTCTCTCTCTCTCTTTCTCTCTCTCTCTCTCTCTCTCCTTTTCTTCTTCTCCTTCTCCTTCTTCTTACACATGCTGTAGCAAACACTAGCTCTAATTTTATTTATCAAAGTGAGAGCTGTGTTTTTGCCTAAAATGGAAAAAATTGTCTTGTGGTAGCTAAACAAGAATCAGAAGACAAAAGAAATAGACACTTCTGGCTGAATTACTTAAAGTATGCATGGGTAAATGAATAAAAAGTTATAATACACGGGCTTAAGCATCTGTGAGGAAAGGGAAAAAACAAAACAGAGGACTAAAACAGGAAAAGATAGGCTAGATAAGAGGAAGAAACGCTGTCTGGGGGGTCTGTGCTTTGCCATGTGTGAGACCCTTATCCTTCAAATGCATCTGTGGTCAATGATTTTAATAGGATCTGAAAAGGACTGCTTTCATAATACATGCACAACTCTGTGTTCAAAGTAAGACCTTGCTGCATGTGCTGAAAGACATAAAACATATAGAACTTTCACTTATCAGCTAGATGATAATTACTAAAGGTTGGTATTATTTATATGAATATGTATTTACACTGCCTTACTCAAAATATTGTTTAAAAATATACTGTATTTACTTTTCTCAGTATCTCATGTCTGCAAAATGTTTCCTAGTTTGCTCCAATTCTTAAAACCCCAGAAATTTGCAAGTTCACCTGCCTCTTAAGCTAATACTAACTGTGAGTATACTTTTTGATGCAGGAGGATCTCAATTTGGGGACCAGCCACAGCAACTTCCCATCTCAAAAGAAAAAAGAAAAAGGGCTGAAAATGTAGCTTAGTAGTAGGGCACCTGCCAATCTTGAATGAGGCCCTGGGTTCAGTATCATATACTAAAAATAAATTGTGACTCTGCTTCTTAACTACTGTGTGTTGGGGGTGAGGGTGGGGTATGCATTTCTGAGTCTTGGTTGTTCTGTAAAATGGAGATGATGTGAATGCCCATTACTCAGGCTTGTTAAAAGGAGAGCTTGTAAAAAGTGTTCAGAGTGATCTGTACAGCACTGGGCATCAGCTGTGACCAGGAAATGTCACGACCACCCAGGACAGCACAGATGCTCAGATATGAAGTCACTGTATGGTTCTCTGTGACATGTAAAGATGTGTGTGCCGCAGTCAGGCATGTCTGCCTCCCCCAGGGCCTGCTAAGCTACAGAATGACAGCAGATCAGTCACAGTCTTGAGACAAGTATGGCAGTTAGGTTGGTGTGTCAGTCTGATTGGTTTTGGGGTATGCCCCAGGGGATTGGTGAAGCACACTTCTGGCTGTGTCTAGGTAGGTAATGGATGTGTAGCTTTGAGAGTCTGTGTCCGGCCCCTGCTGCTTCCTCTCTGACAATGTGACCAGTCTGCTTCCCAGCTACTATGAGCTAAATATTTTTGCTTTTCCATGAGCTTCTGCCATGCTTTTCCTGCTTTGGAGCCACATAACCATGGACTGAATCTCCAAAAGCCGTGAACCAAATGAATGAGTCAACCAACATAGAAAACTAACTTCAATGCTGGATTATCTCAATTACTACCTTCCATGGGCTCATTTGGTGATGGTGGAATTTCTGTTTGAATAGAAATTTTCATGGGGATTCACTTTAAATACATTTTAAATGAAGTTGATAGTAAAGTAAAACTCACTTTTGCAAAATTCACCTCTTACCACTCTTCTGATTCACTGCCCACGCTAGCCTCTTGCTGTTCGCTGAGTGTTCAGAAGGTACTTTTCTACCTCGAATCTTCAAAAAATTTTTCTCCACATTTTCCTTCTATAGAAGTAAAGGCAGTTGACCAATTCATGCTCAGGTACCAAATTCCTTTAAACTGTTTCTTGGAAATATTTTTTCTTTTGGCTTAATCTCATCCTTCAGCTATGTCAAAGGAATGATATTGATTCTGTGTGCTGTCAAGGCATAAAAAGTAAGTACAAAGGCTAAATTTATTTTCAAGGTACAAAATGGTCACCATGACTAAACAGTGTGCCTTTGCACTTTGGTTCCTCGCTCAATTCCACAAAGTTTATAACTTAAAATGTTCAAAAGTAAATTTTTAGCGACTTTGTTCCACTCTTTTTTTCACTAATTTTTGCTGAAACCAGAGTCTATATTCTAAGAAAGTCAACTAAATTTGGAGATATGAAATAAGAATTTCCTTCAAATCAACATGCTCATGCTGAGGTCCATCGGGCATCTGGAAGAATGATGACAACGTGCATACAAAGCATGCTGGCCTTGGCTTCTGCCGGAAAAGATCTCAGAAACATTTTAGGTATTACTCAGTTACACGACACTTTGTGATCTGTAAGCCTTCAAGCATTTGATCAGCGAGCAATACTTACCATTTACATTACATGCGATAAGGCAGGTACTCAACATGCACAGCAATGAGCAAAGACCCTTGTAACCCCAGCACTTCTCAGTCCCCGCTGTCCACCAAGCCTCAGCATCACCCTAAACTCTAAACCTGCTTCATGCCAGTAATGTTTGCTGTTCCAACCAGAACACCTCATAAGCTCCTCCTTAGCATCTTTCCCTTCCTCTTATAAATCACTTTCTACCTTGGGTTGTAGTCCTCTGCCCTAATTCCATCCACCAGTCAACTCTAAGCACTCTTCTCTGAATATCACCACACAATGCCAGGATATATTCCACAGGGGCTCAAGAGATGTTTATTGCACATAAATAAATTATAGCGAATCTTGGAAATAACATTTATAAAGGATATTTGAAACTCTTAGTCCCTAGTCAATTAATACTTTAAAACCCAGTCTTAAGTAACATGAACTAGAAGATCTAACAACTAGAGGTACCCCAGAAAATAGATGGTACAAATGGACCCTCAGCACGCTTTGCCAGCAAACTGACCTCCCACTGAAGCGAAATCCTGCAGGGATTATAGGGTGAAAATTTGTTGACAGCCCCTACCTGGATAAGTTCAAACACAGGAACATTTATGCCTGAGGCAGGCTGTCAAATCATTTTGCTTCAAAACTCCTTTTTTACAAATGAAATCTCAAACCATAAAGGTTACATGAACATAGTGAGCAAGTGACAAAGTATTATGGAAAACAAAGCTCTTTGGCTCTCAGCCTAATGCTTCTTTGTTTCTTACAAATATCTCCTGCATTTGGTTCTATCTGTAAAGATTTCATGGATGATGGATCATAGCCATTATCTGTACATTACGCTGTCACAAGCCTCAGTGAAAGGCGAATTATTTGTCTTGCCCCTGATTCCAGATTTTAGATCTAACTTTTGGACGCATTTGATAGACAATCAGGAGTCACATTTCAATACAACCAACAGTCAACAGCCTTCCACCATGCCTTTGGGCAACCCACGCAACTTCCTGCAGTCTTTGAAAACTACTAGCTATTGCAACATCAAGCGTGCACCCACTAGTCGGGCTCCTCTGAAAGGGAGTCATCCTGCTCTTGAGAGAGCAGATACTTAGCAAGAAATGAGCTGAGTCTGGGAAAGCGGCAGTAGGACCCCAGGAGAAAAATGTAACAAAGGCCGCAATCTAGATTTCCTGAGTTTGTGGTCTTCCATTTCTCAAGAAGAGCTCAGTGAGCCCCCTTATGCTACAAGTTTTTCTTCCTCAGCCTTAGACTTTTTGATCCCACACAGTGACATCTCAAGGGACCAGCCCAAGATTAAAATCTAGTGACTCCATTGACATAATTAGCCTCATTTATATTCACTAGCATTGTGATTTTGCCTCATTTGATGGGTTTTGGCCGTTATACTGACTCTGAGTTCACGTAGGTTCAAAACCTCCTCTCCCGATGTAATAGCAGAGATTCTTGGTCATTTGGAAAGCACCCCCTTGGTTACCAACCAGACTCGTCTCCAAATTTAGGAAAACAAGAGAGAAACAAGCCTGGCCCTTGCTGCAGCTGCCATCTCTGGGCACTGGCCACTGTCCCTTTTGGAGGGTAATTTCATAGTGACCCCTCTGTTCCTCCTGCTTGGAAGTATACTATCCTCATTGTAAAGGCTAATCTTGCTCAGAGAGCACCGTTTGTCTATCACCTTGTCTGCTGGAAGCTACTACTTTCCAACTCTGAGTCCTACCCACAAGGGCTCTCAGAGAGGATCCAAGAGTCACGGTGGCCCAGAGCAGAATCCAACCCAAGTTGACCCCAGTTTTCTGGCAATAATTCCACTGCCACCCCATCTGTCTCCTTAGCTGCCATGGCTGCAGCACTGATGCTAGGGCAGAGCTAGAGTAAGGCTAGAGGTCACTGTGAGTCCAGGGAACAGAATCTCAGGTTATGGGGAAGCTTTGTCAGCCACACGAAGAAGATGAGATACGACATACTCTTACTCCACCTTTGAAGAAACCACAGTCCCTTTATTAAAGTCTCTCCCCTTGCAACTCTACTTCTGGATTCAGGATGTGCACATACTTCCAACACACGTCCTTGCTGGAGGAGGGTCCGATCCCTGCTCTTCGGGTTCAACACGAATGTTGATCATCTCTGTGCTATCACTTGGGAGAAACTGAAGCAGCCAACCAAGCCAGTACCCTAGAATGTTGTGATTTCAGGTGAATAGTAAAGACCCAACAGGAAAAAACACTGGATGTACACATAGGTAAATCATGGTGTATTAGCTGGTGAATCACCACCTATGAACTCTTTTCTTTCCCCACTGGTAACCACCAAGAAGTTGAACTTCCCAGATTTTTATCAATCTGCAGATTCAGGGCAAGACAAAAGGCTAATATTCACAGCAGAACCACAGTAGTCAAAGTCCAGGATAATTTAATGTCAATCCAACATGTACTTGGGAAGTTTCACTCCTCTTTGTCCCAGGGGCTACAATGAAAAGCTAAGCAACTGCAGGGAATAAGTGGTTGCTTTAGAACTTGCAGGACAGGAACCTCACTGTAACCCTGCTTAGCGAAGATTGATCTCATGGCAACAGCATTACTTTGCTCCACTCACGTGTTTATGTGACTCCCTCACTCCACTGATGAAGGGAAGAGACCACATCTTTTTACCCTTTCAAGGCTGCCACCTAATCTGATGCCTGGACGCAACAAGTGTTTCATAAATAAACTTTCTGTGTTCATACTTAGCTAGGCTTCTAGAAATGACTGCACAGATTGCTCAAGTGTTCTAATAATTAACAAGAAAGAAGTCTCACGGCCTGTTTCCATACTCACTTAAAATTAGCACACTGAACAAAGTCTTACTGTCATGGATGGATGACCTTTCATGAAGCAAATTCTATTTAAATTCATGATGTCCACATCGAATCCCTAGAACCTGTATCTATGTCACTGCACGCAGGAAAGGGGTCTTTGCAGATGTGATGATCAACTCAAAAACCTTGAGATGGAACGGTTATATTGGTTGTAGGAGCAGTGCTGTCCTGTTAATCTCACAGGTTTTTACAGCAAAGAACATTCTCTGGATGTAGTCAGAGAGGGTATAAAGATTGAAGAAGGGTCAGAGTGCTGCAGTGTGGCTGGTTCTGAAAAAAGAGGAAGAGGCCATCAGCCAAGGAATGGCAGCAGCAACCAGAATCTGGAAGACACAAGAAAACAGGTTCTCCAGGGGTAAAGGCAGCCCTGCTCACACCCTGACTGTTGTTATCTAAAGTCTGTGTGTGCTGGACTTGTTTAAGCCACAAGATTTGCAGCAGCCTGTTTGAAGAGCAAAAGGAAATTAATACTACAGCCCAGTCCCTGGCCACTCACAGGCCAGAGGGCAGCTCTCCTGATCTCATCCCCTCCTTCAGGAGAATACAGAGTATTAAATACCCTCCTCAGAGGACACGTGTGAGGATGCAAGGCAAGGAGAAATGCGGGGTGCCACGGGATGCCTGGAAGCAGGAGGCGAGCAGCAGCGCTGCTCTGAAGTAAGCACAACCCCGGGCAGACCCGGTTCCCCTGCCCACCCTGCGGGGCACGCCCACACTCCTACTCCTGCCCTGCCTGGCACCCCACTACCTCGACCTCTGGCCCACGGCTCAGCAGGATTGCTGGAGTTCACGCACATTCCGTGGGGAGCGGTAACAGATTTCCAGAGGACCCAGCCACCTCCGGGTTGGCAGAGCCCAGGACAGCAGCTGCACGGTGGGAGAGGCCGCTCCAAGGGCGGCTGCAAACCTCCTCCTGTCACCTGCGCCTCGCCTTGGCGGTCTGCAGGGAGGCACCGCGCGCTGAAATGAAGCAAAACCACATTTCCAAAGGCTTCCTGCGCTCAGACTTAGTTCCACCATATGGTCCGTCTCGTTGCCTCATTTAGAAACAACCGTTTTCATTTCAATTAATAAAATCCAAATTGTTATCAATTTCCCCCAAACCGAGGTGACTGCAGCAGGTTTTAGTCCGCGGGAAGTCTCATCTAGGGTGGGCGTAGGGTGCCGCCTAGTGACAACAATGAGTAGCGGCACAAGATAACACTCGAAAAACTACCAAAGGCGACGTCAGGAATGCTTGAAATGGGAAATCTCAAGGCTGCATGCAGTTCTGCAGAGTTGCTGGCCTAAATAAGAAACATGCCAAAGAGATCTACGTTAGATGAGTGCCGTCTCCTCTAAGAAAATGTACCAGCAAGCCAAAAAGAAAACGTACTAACTAAATCAGGTTAGTCCAGCTCTCAGCAGAAACAGCAATGTTTTCCATTTAGCACAGGATATTTTTGATGAATTCTTCTATTTGCTTTCAACCTGCTGACTCCTGCAGCCCCTCAGTGAATCTCCTCATACTCAGTTTGTTTACTCCAATCTATTTGTGTGATAGAACCCTGTAAAACGCAAATGGATTATCATTTGTGTGTTTGTATTTTGAGACAGGGTCTCACTGTGTGGTCCAGGCTGTCCTTGAACTTTCTATGTACCTCAGGCTGGCCCTGAATTCCCAGTGAGCTTCCTGCCTCGGTCTCCCAAATGCTGGGATTACAGGTGTGTGCCACCATGCCCCGCTTAATACTGAGACCGTTGTCTTCTCAACGTCTTCAGCATAAATCCAGATTCCTACCTGAAGACAGCCTTATCTGTCTCCTTAAACTTCTCCAGCCCCCCGCCTCGCCACCCGCCCAGTGCCCCAGCCTTCCTAGTGCTGGCCCCCCTTTCACACCTCCCTGCCCAGCTACTTCTCACTGTTTGTTCTTTCAGTACTGATTCAGGCCAACAGGGGTCCAGGAGATCAGCCTGTGTGGTGTATCCACCAACACTGGGACATTATCACATTGCATTCCCATCTATTTGGTTCCTTCCCAATGAGACCGCCTGGGAGTTTATTTCTGAAAACTAAATGTACTGCGGAATGGTTGCTATCGCTGTTAGAGAAGTTATAAAGAATATGATAAAGGAAAGCTCTTCATGACTCTGTACAGTTGGCTTAGGCAGTACAACGCTGTTCCATGTTTTGTTGTTATATTTAATGTTCATGTGGAACTTCTATAGATATTGTTCAATATTCATTTCACAAATGCAGGACATGAAGGTCAGCAAAGTTAAATAAATTATGTGACGTCACCATAACGAAAGAAACTGTCCTTCCACATCTCCTTCAGGAATGGAATTACTACCTCCTTTGCATGGACTGTTGCTGATGATGCTCCTCACCCAAGGCTGTGTTTTTTGCAGGATGGTTACATTTAATGATCACACTCCAGGATCAATTCAGATGTCACTCCGAGCATCCCATGGAGCTAAAAGCTTTCCTCTGAGACTTAACTTCTATCCAATCTCATCTCTTCCCCTTCTCTACCAGGTGTCCATGCTAAAAGCACTCAGGAACAGACTTTATGCATTCTGCTCTCCATCTCACTTGGTAGAGCACATATCTTAGCACAGACAAAGTCCTGGGTTCAATCCCCAACACCAGAAAAAGAAAAAGGAAAAAACAACCAATGCAAAGAATTTGAAAAGAAGCAAAAAAAGAAAAGGAGGCAAGAGATTCTTAATAAAAACTAATGGTCTTTTCTCATCAGAAAGAACACAGATCACAAGCTAGTGCAACAACATATTCAAAATACAGAAAGAAGAAATAGTCAACCAAAAACTTTATACCTAGCACAAATATTCTTCAAACAATGAAAGAGAGCCCCAAAGACTTAATCACTTTCCAAAAGCCCCACCTGTTAGTATCACAAGAATGAAAGCTAACTTTTAACACCAATGGTGAAAAGATATAGAAAACAAAGCAAAATGGAGGACATGATAATCACACTAAATAAAAGTGGATTAAGTTCTCCATTTATAAGGCAGAGATTGACATTATTATAGAGGAAAAAACATCAACCAATTAAATGTCATCTACAAGAGATTTTTAGATTCAAGTAGAGTGATGAATTGAGAGGAAAAATGGGGAAAAAGAAATTGTAACAAAAGACTATTTCAGTAGCTATACTGATATCATACAAAATAAACTCTAAGATATGGGCATTCAGTCTTTGCTTTTGCTTGGGCCATAATGAGTGAAGAACTGTCTTAGGCCACATATAATATCTGCAATATATTTAAAGCAAATAAGAATTCTTTCATTTTCAGTATTTTTATAACATATCTTACAAGAATAAATGACTTACCAACCACAGATTGTACATAACTATTTTATGACAAAGAAATCTATACTGAGAAGGCAACAAGAACAATAAAGGAAACCTCTAACTTCTAAAGGACTAGAACTTGGCATAGAGGTCAGACTACAGATACACACAATGATGGAGACCATGTTTTATTGAACTTTAATTTGTATACTTAGATCAGATCTCAGTGTATAAGTATTTACTGTTTATTTGTAAATAAATTTACATGTTAACTGTTAGTCTATTAGTCATTCCCATAGAATTGATAGTTAAAGGTATAATTTAAGAGAACCACATTGGACCTATGATCCTGTGGGTGAGCCCACCTTCCATCCAAGGAACCATGCCAGGCCTACAAGATCCCAAGTGACACATTAGGGCCTTGCATAGGGCATACACAATAGACAGATAGGTCTTGCAGCCTGGAAAGAAGACTGAAGCAAGAGGAACAATATGTGCCAGCAGCTGGTTCGCATCAGTACTGCTAGGCTAGTCAGCCAGGAAGAATACAGGACTTGTCAATAATATAAGAGTAATAGGTGAAAATATAAGCTGAAAATATAAGACTAACACAAATCACACACACACACACACACACACACACACACAATTTGCAGAAGTAATAGCAGAAAATTTCCCAAGCAAGGGGGACAGAATCTGACATATATATGAGATGTACAGAACTCCAAACAGACATAACCAAAATAAATCTACACCCAGACATATAATAATCAAGATTCCAGAAATTCAACACAAAAACAGAATATCACAAGTTGTTACAGAAAAGAAACAGATCACCTATAAAGGAAAGCACATCAGAAGTGCACCAGACTTCTCAACACAAACCCTCAAGATAAGAAGAGCTTAAAGTCTTTCAAGTCATGAAAAAAGACAACCTCCAACCCAGGCTAATGTACCCTACAAAATTATCTTTAAAAATTAATGGAGAAATAAGATACCTTCATGACAAAGAACAATAGAAGAAATTCTTGACCAAAAATCCAACACAAAAAAAGAGTACTGAAAGATATTCTAGAAATTTTTTAAAAGCTCAAAATTCCAAGAACAACATCAGAAATAAACCATCAGCCAGAGCAAACAAATAAACAAAGGGAAAAGCAAGAAACCAACAACATGAAAATAACTTGAAAAGATAAGCCAATACATATCAGTTATAACCATCAATGTAAATAGTCTCTCTCTCTCTCTCTCTTTTTTTTTTTTTTTTTTTTTTTTTTTTTTTGTACCAGGGATTGAACTCACAACCTTGCATTTGCCAAGGAGGCAGTCACATGGATGAGCTAAATCTCCAGCCCTAATGTAAATAGTCTCAATTCACCTATCAAAAGAAATGGATTGGCAGAGCAGATCAAGAAAAAAGAACCACCAATATGCTGTGCACAAGAAACACATTTAACTCAGGAAGAAACTCATAGATTGAAAGTCAAAGGATAGAAAGCAATATTTCATGGAACAAGAACCCAGAAAAAAGCAGGGGTAACTATCCTGTTGGCAGACAATGTGAACTTCAAACCAAAAGTTATTTAAAAAACACAAATAATTTTTCCCCTAACATACTTGCTAGGTGAAAAATTCAAGAGGAAGAGATAACAATTATAAATATATATGCACCAAATACAGAAGCACCCAACTATATCAATAGACAAATATTAATAGACATGAAAACAAACAAGCAATAACATCGATGTAATGGAGAGATCTTAACACCCCATTATCACAAAGAGATAGATCAACAAGACAAAAAATCAGCAATCAGGGCCGGGGATTTAGCTCAGCGGTGTAAGCACTCACCTGGCAAGCATGAAGTTGTGAGTTTGATTCCCCAATTAACCCCCCCCAAAATCAGGAAACACATAACAGAACTAAACCAATTATGTGAATAAATGGACTTAGTATACATTTATAGTGTTCCACCCAACAAAATCAGAATCCATATCCTTCTCAGCTGTCATGGGATGTTCCCTAAAATAGACCATATACTAGCCCACAGGGAATGTGTAAGTAAATGCAAAAGAATTAAAATTATCCCATGCATATTATGTGGTCATAGTGCAATGAAATTGTAAATTAATGGCAAAAGAAACCACACATACTCCATAAACACATAAAAACTAAGTAACACCCTTTTAAACAACTAATGTGTCACAGATGAAATTAAAAAATTAATATCTAAAATCAAATGAAAATGCACATAGAACATACCAGAACTTGTGAGAAAAACCACTTAAACAAGATTCAGAGTGTACAACAGATATTGTGAAAGGAAAAGAAACCACTGAAAAGGAAAGAACAACTAGAATGAGGGAAACAAGAAAAGTGAAGGGAAAAGAATATATATAATATATATGATGTGTGATATATATCCTATCATACATATTCTAATGTTATATATTCTATCATATATATTATATATATCATATGTATGTATTCTATCATTAGTTCATTGAAAAAATGGTATCATTGTTCAATTTCTTATATCTTTATAACCTGAGTGACTACTTTGAAGATAACAATACACAATATTTAACCATCATTAATCTCCAATTATCTTGTTTTGAAATTCTGTATTTCCATTATGTATAATCATTTTTTCCCAAAAAAAGCCTACAATTTGAAACAGAAGTATGGATAGTAAACAGAGAGAAATAACCAAATCCTGAAAACTCTAAGAAAGATTCACATTTATAACACAAGAAGAAAAGAAAGAGACAGGATTTGGGAAATACAAGAGATTAAAGAAGGCAAAAAGGATCAGACTTTTTTAAAAGTGTGCAGACTTTTAAGTATACCTCAATTTGGTTAACACAGAGCATATACAATCTATCTTTAACATGCACACATTACACACAGTTTAGAGTAGTCCTGTTTATCTGCACAGAGTATTTCTAAGATAACCAGACGATGCCTGAAATGATGAATAGAAGCAAGCCTGATGTACACTTTTTTTCTTTACACACACATTGCTACAAAGTTGAATTTATGTTTTGGTGCAATACTAGATTAACAATAAGAACTAGTAACAAAAATAGAACAACTATAATCTTGTCCTGAAATAAAATTGAATAAAATTGGACATGTTCAAGAAAATAATTCGTAATCAGAGCATTCCTCTCTGCTCAATGCATCTCTCTTCTAAATAACACCTATATTACTTTGTCCTGTGTGTACTCTTTTAGTATATAACTCAAATTGCATATAGTGCAATAAAACTTCTTGTAAGCCAAGATGCAAATGATGCAAAGTGAACTGAAAGTTAGAGCAAGATTTTACATAGAAATACTTTCTTCCACAGAAACGTGAATGTCTGTCTTAAATTAGGGAGATAGAAGAAAGGAAGTGGAGAGATGAACTAGAAATTGACTAACATTCCATCAACTTATTTGGGGGCTGTAATGTAATGGTACAAAGAGACCCTTATTAGTCCTACTTCTTTTAGCATTTTCTTTTCTTTTTTCTAGGTTTGCTAACTTTAGCAAATTATCCAATTTCTTCAGTTAGACACATACCACTGGGGTGTAGGAACTGTTTCCTACTCCAATTTTTACTGAGTAAGTCAGCTCTTAGGTTGTGTCTGCCAGGAATGCAAACGTGTTGAAGTCAAGACTGAATTACCCCTAGATGTTGAATGTGTATCAGTCACTTTAGGTTGTGTGTTTTGGTGATCAGCATCCATGCCCTCCTCTTCAGGTGGGATCACCTTGACTAATGAATTTACCTTCCTGCTTCTCTGTTTATTTGCTTCCGCAGGACTGTCCCACAGGTAGCGACATGACCTAAACTTGGTCAGTCAAATTTCCTGGCACTGGAATTTGACTTGAGAATAGCAACTGCCCAAAACAGTGGTAGATTTCTTTTCCCTACAATTGGTCACTCAGAAGAATGACTTTCTTAGCTCTGTCTGTTGCCTTTATGTGTTACAAACTTTCTTAGATTTCCATTTTAAGCATTTCTTTCTATTCTGATTACTATTCCAATAAAACTCCAAGTCTATCTCTCAAGTTACCTTGAATGTGTTTCATACAAAACCAAAATAACAACCAAAAATTGGCAGGCATCTTACATAGCAGCACATGGCACTAACAAATTATTCAGGCTGGTGAAAGCAAGAGCCAACATGAGGCATTAGGTAAATTTATAGAGTTAATCTTCAGCAGGCACATTTGATAACATCTCACAAGATTTTTTCTGCACACAGGATGCTTTGCAGGAGAAAACTAGACGTTCAGTAAATTTCTTTGTTCTTTTCAGTATTTTTCAATTTAAGAATGTTCTACCCTTACAACTGTTCTCTAGTTTCATGTTTATTGTCAGCATGGAGGTCACATTATTATTTACTTCAAAATACTTTTTTTTTATTCCAGTTCACACATTATCTGCATACTTACTGACAGTAGGCAGTTGGCCTTACCCAGAGTTAGCCAGAAAAAATACAAGGTCATATGTAATTTTAAATTTCATAGTAACCACAGATTTTAAAAGTAGAAATAATTATATTTAACACATTTTATTTAACCCTGTACATCTAATATTTCAACATGTAATCAATATAAAATTACTGAGATATTTTACATTATTTATATATACAAAGTCTTTGAAAGCCAGTGTGTATTTTACACTTAGAAACATCTCAAATCAGATGCAAATTTCTACCAAAAATACATGATAGATATCTAGACTTCATAAGTTTTACAGTTGAAACAGTCAATTTGCATATCCATGTTCAAAAATATTGTTTATCAAATTATTGTTTTTTAAATTTAAATTAACCAAAATAAAATGAATTTCTTCTATTGTACTAGCCACATTTCAGGTGCCCATTTCATGTATCTAACTAACTGCCCAGCATATGTTTAACCACAATTAGAAGAAATGTTCAAACATCTGTGAGTTCTCACTTGGAAGGTTCTAATGTTTTAAACAGGCCACAGTAACTTTCATTATTGAAGGAGACAAGGATTTCTACTTGAGGTATTAAGCTGGTTTGAATGTGTCCTCTAAAAGGTCATGCATTGGAATTTTAATCCTCAAGTACACTTGTTAAATGTATTTGGAAGTGGGACTTCTGACAAGTGAATCCATGGGTTCCAAGAATGGGTTCCCTGTGATGGACTGTGGCTTTCTAGAATCAAAGAGATCCAAACTAGCATGCTTGCTCTGTTAGATGCAAAGCCTGCCACCATACTTTAAGACAGCAAAAAGGTCCTCATCAAGGACACACAGATGCTGGCACTGTACTCTTGGACTTTCCAGTCTCCAGAACCTTGAGTTACATGAACTTCTTTATAAATGACCCACTCTTGGGTATCTTGTTATGGTAGCAGAAAATACAAGTGTGTTGAATCTCATTAAACTGTATCTCTATACTTTTCATCAAATTTGGAAAAATTTTGGCCATTATTTCTTCAATCATGTTTTCTCTCTCCTGATCCCTTCCCCAAGTACCCTCCAACCCACCCACGAAGCCCTCCTCTGCCATTCTAAGATCTCTTGCTCTATTCTTCTGCCATTTTTTTCATTTTCCCAATCTGGTTTATATTTAGAGTGGTTCCTGTTATAATATTTTTGAACACACATGCCTTTTTTAGGCAGTATCAAATCTGCTGTTAATACTATCCATGATGTTCTATATTTATACTTTCTTCTCCTTTCTTAAAGTTATGGAATATATTTATTATAGTTATTTTAGGCAACATATGGAGAGTATTTATCAATGCTCTTTTAGCATCTTTGTCTTCTATCATTCATGTCATTTCTGAGTCTCTTTTTACTGTATGATGTTTCTCTTGTACCTCCCTATACTTTGCATGAATGAAATTTCCTGACAAGTCCTGGACTTCAGAAATGCTATTCTACTATGTGCCTAAGCTTTGCTTGAATTATTTTGTTATTGTTAGCTTTTATATTCCTTCATGTGGTTAGTTAGTTGGTTGGTTGGTTGATTCATCGGTTGGGTTTGGGTATTTTTGCTTGTTGTTTTTCTGGAGTGCTAGAATCATTTTATCATTTTGGAATGATCACTTGGAATCATTTGATCATTTTGAAGCTTACTTTTTAAGCTTTTTTACAGTGCACCCAGAATAGCTTTCATTCTATACATAATTTGACTACTGAGGCAACACCCTCTGAGGACTCCACCTGTGCCCCCACATTAGGAAAGTTCCACGCTGGTTAGTGAAAACACAGAGGTTCCAGGCCCAGCAAGAGCTCTGAGAATTGATTCTCCTGCATCTCTCCAGCAGTTCTCAGCCTCAGTAGCTCCCTCACCAACACAGAAATTTATTTTCAGCCAAAGACTTGAAGGAGCCCTCTCCTCCTCTCCAGTCTTCTTGTACTCTTTCTCAATCTTAATCTGTAGGAACTGCCATAACGAAACACCAGAGTCTGGAAACTTACATAAAACAAGATTTTAGATCTCATAGTACAAGAAGCACTAGACTCTAGAAGGACTAGAAGTCCAAACTCAAGCACCAGCAGACACGGAGTCTGGTGAGACACTCTGGCTTATAAATTGTGCCTTTTCCCTGTGTGTTCACATGGCTAAAGGTTATAAACAAGCTCCTGGGGGCCTATTTGATGAAACCACTATCCCATCCCTGAGGTGCTGCCCTCATGATTTAATCCTCTCCCACTACTGTTTTCTTGGGGATTAGGATAGGACGACACTGTATGAATGGGTGAGAGGCAAACAATTCAGTCCACAGTTCAAGACCTCAGCCCCTGACTGGGTCCTACCCTGGGAGGCAGTGAGCCAGGGCACTGGTTTCCCTTCTGTTAGGAATCCCTGCCTGTGCCGGCCATTGCCCAGGGTCAAAAATTGTTGTTTTCTATACTTTGTCCAGTTTTCTACGTGTTTAAGGGCAGATGGCAAATCTAGTTCCTGTTATGCTATTGTACCAAAAGATATAAAAACTCAATTGCTGTTCATTTAATAAGTATTGATTGAATTCCTGCTGTGTATGAGAAATGGCGCAGAGCGCCAGGCATGGACTATTGAACTAAAAGATATACAGTCTCTGCCCTCGTGGTTACCACAGTCCAACAAGGACAAACGATAATTAAGTGATTGTTCAAGGAAAAATGTAATATAAATCATGAAAAGTGATAGAAGAGCGAGCAGGGAGCTATGAAAGCATATAACAAGAAGACCTAATTTAGTCTGGGAAAGCAAGAAAAATTTCCCCAAACAAAGGCCATTTTAACCAGTACTTGAAGAATAAGGACAATTTCTTCTCTGTGTTCTGAAGGCTGGGAAGATTGCTAAAGACCAAGGATGACACAGAATCACTGGGATCATGGAGTCCAGCTCTTAAATTTCCCAATGAGCTCAGAAAGTTTGTGAAACGTGCTTGTGGCACACCAGAGACTGAAAGCAGGGCTTCTTACCTTTAGATCCAGCATTCCATTCATTCCGCCACATTGCTAAGCAAATGCAGAGAACACTAAAGCATGTTCTCTAATGATACTTGCCATTTGTGCGCTATGATATATTATCAGTAATATATAACTGTACAATTTATTCTGATTTTAAAGCAAAATGGAAAAATATTATTCAAGATATATGGTTAAATGCCAATATATTTTTCAAAGTATATGTTGTAAAGTGTGAAAAAAAAACTAATAAGGAGCACGAAACACATTTAGTACACTGAAGCTGGAACAGCATCATAATGGCCTGGAAGTGTTAATGCAGCTCCCTAAGTGGCTAAATTACACCCGGGAGACCCTTGTTCAGCAGTGTAAGCTGTTAGTACTTTCAGACATCTTGGAAAACGCACCCATTGCCCCATTTCAAGCCTAATTGGCATAATAAATGTCAATTAAAGCTCCTTTAAGGTTTTAAATTGCAAAACTCAACTGAAACTATATGTATGTAGACTTAAACAAAAGAGACTTCTGAGCAAGAAGTCTCCCCTGAAAGAGATACATGAATACACACAGGAAACTTGCAGTTACATAGTCAGGAAATTTTCCCCAGCTTTCCAAAATGTATCCTTAAACAACAACTTTAAACTGTTGTGTGTCTGCTATGTCAGTAAGAACTTTCGTTTTCTTCCAACAATCACATAGAAAGTATCAACTGCATGCGGAGACTGGAAAGACAGTTGTGACACAGTAGATCCACACAGCCCCCAGCCCCCCCACATGGAGGGATCCTCTACACTGAAATGCCCTTCCTGTCCTTGATCCTATGTCTACACATGACTCCTTTCTTTGTTTTTAATTATGAAGCTTAAATGATAATTATTCATCAAGTGTAAATATAAAGTAGGGTCTTGGTTAACTTCTGAACTTGGCAAAAAAAAAAAAAAATTTACATCTCATGTATATAGTTCACTCATGTGTATCCAAAAAGTCCATCTTAGTTTAACAAGAAGCCCAAGCTGCCAGTTCATTGAAATCATCTTCCTCTTCTTTCCTTTTGGAAGATGCTGGAATATAAAAGTGATGAAAATTAGTCACTGAAATTATTCACATTTTCAGCACATAAAACAGGACGAATCATGTATAAAAATGTGTTCACTTATGAAATCAAAATATAAAGAAGGGCATAATGGGATGAGCCCGTCTATTGCTTGAGCACTCGTACATTGAGTACTATGAGAACTCGTACAGTGGGTTTGCATATCAGACCTGCACGGGACCGGTGTGCGCTGGGCTTTCTATCTGGCTGTGCTGGGAGAGAAGACGAAGGCACGGTCGGAAGCCGGATGTTTGTCATCTTCTTATTTAATTCCTCCTGCTCCAATTCTTCAAGTTCTGCCATCAGCTCATCCTGAGCGTAGGAGAAAGGAAGAATTAGACAGTTAATGTTTCAAGAAGTTGGTTTCCTTAAACACAATAACAAGAACATCTGCTACTCAATTGATATGTGAGAACCTAGTGAAATGGAATATTTATTTTGAAACTAAGTCTTTTTTGCAACACTGAGCAATGATTAAAAAGTGAATATTTTTGGTTGTGCAAATTTGTTGTAGTTAATCTTATAATACTTCAGCAAACAGCCATTCAAGTAATTTGTTCTAGTTGAATGTGTAATCTCTTCAGTTTCTGGAGAATTCACACCTTGCCTGTCATTTTTCCAATATGTTCTTTTCTCCTGTTAACAATCTGTGAAACTTTAATTAAAGAAAATAAATATTTTTACTTGGGCTAATGTTGAAAAAACAAACATAGCAAGACCATAAGGCATAGAAACTAGAATCAAAGGTACTTTGTCTCCTTTGTCAAACTATTGAAGTCAGTATAAATCATGCATGCATTTGGGCAATAAAACTTCAATTTCGTGTAGATATAATGTATTTTCTCTATTAAAAATGATCCTGGTGAGTTGAGTTTATTTTAAAATGATTATTTGCCCAATAAAACACAGAAAGGTAATACCAGTTTAAGATCTTCAGGATGTAGGTCACCTTAGATGACCTGAACTAGTTCATATAGACCTGCCTCTAAGTCCTCAAGTGGAGACCAACTCCCTCCAGGAGTCAAAACTAAATTTGTCATCACAGGTTTCTGTGGTTGACATGCTGAGAAAGGTCAGAGTGAGAAATGAATAAACACTTACATTCTATCAAGTAAACACTTCATTCATTCAGTCATAACAAATTTATTAAGATCCCTATCCTGGGAAGGTTTTGAACTCATCACTGAGGGTGCAGCATTGAATCAATACTCTCCATATTCAATCAGCTAATGCTTGAATTTGGGACTAAAGGCATATAAACAAATATATTAAAGGGAGAATTATAACACCATGGAGCAAGACAGAATATATTTAAGTCACCCACTCATTGATCAAGTCAGTGAGTATCAACTTTGCAACATTACCTGATTATCTGACTTCTATTTAATCAGTCACGTGAAATGAAAATAAAGTATGAAGGTGCATGGTCTCAGTGAAATAGCATAGACAGAATAAGTATGTGTTTTGTAGTTTCCACAAGTTATATAAACAAAATAATAGGATAAATTTTCTGATGTTCTATTTCTGCTCACAAAACAATTAGGAAGAAATATACAAACCATATTAATGGCAGAATAAGGTATCCTATGTTGAACGCTTGACCAGAATTTCCAATATAGTGTTTGATATTTATCAACAGCACCAGAAAGATACTGATTTTTCTTTGCACATATGACAACAGAGTAGTCATCTCCATCATTTTTGGCTTTTGGATACCAAACACTTATTCAATCATCATAACAGAGTTGCAGAACTTAAGAACTTTTAAAGATAATCCAATGATCCAATTGTCTCTAGTTTATAGGCGATAAAACTAAGTCAGAAAACTAAACGGACTTCTTTTTGAGTTTTTACTAACTGGTAAAATTCGGATGTCTTCGTCTTTCCAGGCCCTTCCCACCATATCATAATGCCCTCATTGGATGCGTTATAGTCTACACCAAAGGCTGGCAAAGTTTTTCTATGAATGGCCAGAAAGTCACATTTTAGGCTTCAGAGGTCAAATATGTTCCTCTGTCACGTGGTCTTTATTTTTGTTCTCTACACTTTAAAATGGTGAAAATCATTGTCATCTCTCACTGTAGAATGATTTGAACTACAAGCCCTCTTTTGCCAAACCCCAAACCTTTTATTTTATTTTTTGTCTTTTGGGGATAGGATCTCACTAGGCAGTTTAGGCTGCCTTGAATTCACTTTGTAGCCCAGGCTGACCTTGAATTCACAGTGTTCCTCCTGCCTCAGCCTGCAGAGTGCTGGAATTATAGGTATACACTACCATGCCCAGTCTCCAATCCATTTTTAAAAGTTGTGAACAATAAATTCTCATCTTCTAGGATTCCAAGGGAACACGTATTTACTTCTTAGATATATAATAAGAGCAGAAAGTTCGATTCTTCTCTATGCTACTCCAACATTGGGAAAGGCTTCTAAATGTGTCCTAATGCTACTTGTGTAAGCTTTGAGCAGAACAATTGAAATTCACAGTGTAGACGCCATCATTATAATTACAGAGTGTATTATCAGACTTGATTAATCTAAACGGAATGTGTGTTAATAATGCCACTCCACATTTGTTCTGTTTCATAGCCTGAGTCATAAACAGAGGCAGCCTAACCTCTAATTTTAAAGCTATATAGCGCGGTACGTCTGTTCTTTGCAGATGGACACAGTCTGCTTTGTTTGCCCAGATGTGCTAGCATGTGACTCCTTATAATGGGGTTATTTAGGCTCCCACCATTAAGTCACTAACTTTAATCACATGCTGCTTTTCCTTTAATAGCCGAAAACTTAATTAGGAGGCTGTTTGCCAAACTATATTAATCTTTCTTTTAAATCAGAGCTACTAACATTTCATTTCCCTCCTAAGAGAAGCACATTTCCAACAACTAACATTTATTCTCTAGGTAATAAAGGAAACCGACAACTGTATTATAGGAAGCTATGCTTTATGACAGCCACAGTACCACCCTGTTTATATTGTTACCCACCTCATCAAAGCCATCGCCAAATCCAACCCTTTGAGAAAATGCTTCTGAGATTTCTTGGGCAATATCCTGTTGTTCTGTGATATCTTGCATCAAATCATCAATTTTGTTCAGATCCCTGGGAAATAATATTATGTTGAAACATTTCAGGATTTCAGCTTACAATAGTGAATTTAGAAAAATGAGTCAATGTAAACTCCAATAATTTAAGTAGTGTAAGAAAAAAACCCTGGTGATAATACTTTAAAAATAATTTGCATTAAAAATTAATAATCCCATAGATCCACATTTTTTTTAAAAGACAGGGTCTCACCATGCAGTTCAAGCTGGCTTTGAACTCACTATGTATCCCAGGCTGGCCTAATTCATGGTGATCCTCCTGTCTCAGCCTTCTACAAGCTGGGACAGATGTGCACTGCCACGCATGGCAATTGCATATTAAATACCAATAAGTAGCCATTATTGTTGAGAGTCAATAGAAATCAAATTATTTTATAACTAACAATATTTATAGAACCATTTTGAAAATTTGGCATGGCATATATAAAATTTAAATGTGCTGCTGTGTATTTCCTCTGGGAAACATGGTACCAAAGACCACCATGATCAACACAAGTATGGCAGCTTTCAGTAGCCACTCTGAAAGCAGGCCTTTAGAAATGTTAAACTCTGGAACTAGAGATCTATTTCTCTAAGAGCTAGCGAGCCTGAGGTTCTTGGTTCCCTGTGGGTCTCCAACAGTGGTGTGATGTCCTGAGAGGTTACTACAGAGAGCAGGATCAGGTCCCCTAATTCTCAGAAGAATCAGTGACCACAGCACAGTGATCCAAGCAGCCACACAACAGACAGCTACTTCAACAACGATTCCTGGTGCCTGAGACCCTCTGGCACCATCAGGATGTTGGTGTCTGAAAGCCATGTTCTGAGCTGTTTCTATAACTCTGTGCCTTGAATCATTCCCCCAACTCTGCAAGTAAGCCAGAGTCATGCGATAGGAGAAAAGTACCAGCTTCCCTTATTACTAAGTAACCTAAACACTGAAACTTTGAGTCCCAGTGGAACTAATCTTTTTGTTTCTCAGGCTCTGTTTACTATAAAAGCCACATACTTCAACACATTTTTATATAGTAATCAAGAAGAATACTTACACCACTCTGCTACCACCAGGTGCCTCCAACTTTTACTATTATATGTACAGCGATTGTATTAATTAAAAAGAATAAGAGAAACGTATGGCTAACGTCTGGAGCTGGGAGTGAATTTTCCTCAGAAGGGGTGCAATGGTATGAGGGTGGTGACCTACCTAGGAAGGAAGGCCAACACTGTGGCACATTTCAACCCCTGGGTTACAGCAGAGATAGAGGATTTTGAGTCTGATGATGAACCTAATTGCCTTCTCTAAAATTGCCAAAATGGTGGCTTTTGTTAATCAATTATCAAGGAAAAAATATTGGTAAGGTTATTTTCATCATCCTAGCCTCTCTCTTTTTTCATCTTTTCCCAACCTATGAAAAGTGGTCTGCACCCTTCAGTCTCTCACGGCTTTTTGGCAGTCCTGGCCCACATTCCACTATCATTTCTGATATCAAGAAAGGATCGGGTCCCAGGCATTTTCATCTACACCATGGTCACCACAGACATGGATACCGAGCAGAGAGATTTTGTAACAGGAACTCTGCTCAGTTTATTCTGTCTAGTATCTCATGAAACTTCACAGCAACCACACAAAGTAGTATTATTATCACCAATGTACACATAAGGAAATTAGATCACAGTGAGGCAAAGTAATCTGACCAATGAATAATCAGCTATAGAGCGGGGAACATTAACTACACAGTTTGATCCCTGAACTGTAGAAAGTGGATCCTGATAACTATTTCTGGGTCGGTGGCTCTCAGTCATGGGATAGAATCAGAATCACTTGGTAATTTGGTTAAAAATGACAAAGCCAAAACTATCCTAGTTCAAAGAGTCAACTTCATTCTCTTCATCGGTTCTTTATTGGGACAATTCTGATTCCCATCAAAGTTTTGGCAACCACTTTCCTACAGTGCTAACATCCTCACCAAGGTTGGTAATGAAGACTTTTTAGAGTTATAAAGTTAAAGCATGCTGAGGTGAAGTTTCAGACTGTCACGAGGAAACTGAGAAACATTGCAAATTCTATTTTCCATGGGTGTTTTTTGTTTATGTGTTGTCAGTGCAACCTCCAACTTTCCCAAGAAAGCATTGCATTTGATAAATCAAAAAGCTTCAGATGACTGAGCCCATTCCACCAAAATTCATCGGTAATTGCAAAGGCCTTTCCAATGCTGAGGATATTTCTATGGAAGGGTTACCAATGTCACTCACATGTTTTCATGAACCGCTCTCATCACTTTTGCTGCAAGGCCCATGTTCCTTAGCACCTCGGTGTTGGTGTGAGCATTTTCCAGGGCTTCTCTCTGGAACTCAATGGTGGAAAGGGTCCCATCGATCTGAGACAGCTGCTTCTCAAACCTCTTCTTCCTTTTTAGTGCCTGCAATGCAGCTGCAGAAGGAAGAGGCCACATGTGTAAGGGAAGAGATTGAGACACCCAAGAGATATTGGTTCAGAGCAACCACAGACTCAAAACTGCTGATATCTAAAGACAGAGAGGATACCAGATAACTCTGAGACACAGGTGACACCTGTCCTTTCAATCACTACACTATCACACCCTTAAACTTTTTTTTTATTCTTCTAAAGATCTGGTAAGTGTAAGGATAAGAAGCGATTTTGCCCACTCCAAAAAAATGTGTCACAAAAATGTTTCTCTCAATACTGGATTTTACAAAAAGGATCAGTAAACTGTGAGTAAACATCATGCGATATAAACATAAGTCTTTAAAGAAGGAAAAGAGCCTGATAGGTGTTGCCTTTACTCTTATTTACTGAAAGGCAAGTTCACTGAGACTTAGAGAAAGAAAGTGACTTGCTTGCTAGTGGTGGCTGAAACCAAAACCTAGAAATTTGAGCCACATGACTTGATCTAAAATAATTATGAGCAGACTATTAAGGTCACACCAATACCATGAATGTTCATGAAATCTATGCAGCTAGAGTCACATTCAGGATCAAATGGCATACTGATGAGGGAAAAAAAAAAAAAACCACTGTTTTTAAAGAAGCCTCCCATTTACCCCCCACCCGTTTCATTCTGAAACTTCAAAACTGAGCCCTCCTGACTCTGGCTCCTTGGAAGACACACACACACACACACACACACACACACACAGCTCTAATGTCCATTCTATCCAACATAGAAAAGTGTAAGAAAAAAGCAGCCAAAGAATATTCATACACAGACAAGAGTTCACTAAAGGGACACAAGAGGCCAAGCCGGGGGCTGGGGATTTAGCTCAGCGGCATAAGCGCCTGCCTTGCAAGCAGGCAGTCATGAGTTCGATTCCCAGTACCAATAAAAAGGAAAACGACAAAAAAAAAAAAAAAAAAAAAAAAAGAGGCCAAGCCCGAAAGATTAACACCCTCAACACACCAAGCTCCCAGCTGCCATGTGCTCTTGTTGCTGGCCCACTCTCACTCTGTAGAGTGCATCTTGTCTTTTCTCTTTCAAAAGAATCAGTTTTGATATTATGCTTAGGTGTTCTGCTCAGTACTTTGTTAGGACATCAAGGACCTAGGCAAGACACCAAACCTGGAAACATTATAGCAGGGATTTCTCGAGGCTCATCTATTTACCTACAAATATCTCAAATGCATCATTCTTTATAGCAGAGTAGTACTCCATTGTGTGTAATAAATATCATACCTTCTCTATCCATTCATCTGTGAATGGTCATATAGGCTGATACCAAGATATAGCTATTATAAGTTGGGCTTTTATAAACATAAGTATGCATGTCACTGTAACAGGATGACTTTAACTCCTAGGAAGACATCTAGAAAGAGAATAGCTGGATCAAGAGGAATTTGTTTTTTAATAATCTACATGCTGATCTCCACAGTGCTTGTACTAGTTTACATTCCCATCAACAATGTAGAAGGATTCCTTTTTCCCACAGCCTCACCAGCATTTGTTATTATTTGATTTATTGATGATAGCCATTCTTTCTGGAGTATGATGGCATCTAAATGTTGTGAAATAAACCCACACACAACCTTAAATATTGCATGGTTTCTCTTACATGAGAAACCCCAAATATAAATAAAATAAAAGATACATAATAGTAATAATAGGAAGTAGAGAGACTGTTCTCAAATGGGATGGGAAACAAGAGATGGAAGGGAAAAGAAAGAGAGAGAAAAAGAATGGAAAAAATCAAAAGAATGGAAACACAGCTTTTGCAAATAAGAAGAGGACCAAGAGTTGGAAGGAGCAGAGTGGAATGGAAAGGGTAGAGGACGGGAAAAAATTAAGTTGTGTTATTGAGTTATATACCAACTCCACATGTTAAATGTAATAAATACATACTGCAAACATGTACTCATAAAAACAAAGTCCAAATCTACTCTTTAAAAAAGAAAGAGAGATCTCTGAGTGGAGACTTCTACCTCTGAGTTGGTCAATTTCTTGTTACCCCAACAGAACATTATTGAGGTAGAAGACTATTTACGCCAGTGCTTCTTTCACTGATCTGGGAAGACACACAGCCATAACATTTTTTTGGTGAATTTTGTAAGTTTTCAGTACAGCACTTTTATCTCCCCCTCCGGGTACACAAAGATCAGCTACCATCATGAAAGACACAGTAGCTATCCAGACCAGCAAGTTCATGAGCAACTGACTACTTCAGAAAAACACTCAAGAAGACAACAGGAATTTGGGCAAAATTAGCCTAAATATTTAATATCACATCAGATGTTATCTTTGTGTTTCACTTTAGGACACATTTTGGTGATGGCAAAACAACCGGCTTTAGAATGATTTATGAATAATGGGATTATACAAAAAAAAAAGAATCCAAACATAGATAAGACATGGTCTGCATAAGGAAAATATCTCAAGAAAACAGTGAAAGGCACGGAAGTACCAAATGAAAAAATATAAGGGGGCTGCAAATGCCACTGTTAGTTCTAGCAAAAAAAGCAGAAGGAATAAAGATTCTGCCATAAACTTTATCTGTGCTGATTATGTGAATTTTTCATGAGATGATTAATAAACTGCAAATTTTTTAAAAAATCAGTATGCAATATTATTCTCTGTCTCATTTTACCTTTTCACTTTAAATTCCACTTTGTTTTACATTAATGTTTTGACCTTCTTTTGGTTACAGGTTGCCTATGGCAATTTTTACCTAAACCTTAAATTCAAAATAATTATTTTCATTTTTAGGATGCCTATTACAAAAAGCATATACTTGGATATTTAGTTTGTTTAAAAGTGTATAACCATCTTATATAATCTCAATGTTTCAGGGTAAATTTTAACTCAGTTACAATAGTGTACAGGTATGTTATCAAACTGGTCTTTTTACCATTATCTTCTGTGTGCATTTTGTTTATTACACTTTATATCCTCTTTGTTTTCAGGTCTTCATGTAGACTGATCAAATATCTGTTCATATTTTCCCTTTGTTTATAATTTGATATACTTAATTTATTATCTTCATACACTTATATTTAGAATATACACAACTAATAGAACAAGTTTTCTAACCTGTTGAAAAATTAATCAGTATCATTTACTCTTTCCAAACAAGATTCCTTCTTTCCAAATCCAGCAATGTTTAAAATAATCTGTAATTTGATTAATTCCAGATGCTTACCTATTATTTTGCTATCCTTTCAATTTTTAGGAGACTATTTCTCAGCTTGGTTCACAGTTACAATTGTTATTATTTTGTTATTACAAATTCTTAAATTTTACATCGTACTCTTTCTTTCTTAGATTGCTTTTTAAATTTTACTGGAATGAATATTATTTTTTTCAGGAGAATATTTTCAGGACACAGACAGAAATTTACAGAGGTGCATACATATTAATTGTCTGAATACCCCTAAAGAGTCTTCATTTTGTTCCAAATTTGAGTGATATTTCATATTTTTAAAGAATTCTGGGTTCAGAATATATTGAAATTTTAAAAACCAGTCCCATTGTCTTGGCATAATCAACATTTCAAACATTTGATGAAAATATGTTTATGTCTTTGGAAATAATATGATTTTTCTGTTGCTCTGAAAATATTAAAGACTAGTGTTTATCTTGTAATCATAAAATTTCACCAGTATGTTTCTTAGCCTGTAATTTTTTTTGTTTTATTCCAACTAAACATCCAGTGAGTATTTTTATTCTAAAGAAATCAATCTTTCTTTATCTTTGGAAAATTATAATCTTTTGTTGGGGGGGCTTGTGCCACTGAGCTAAATCCCTGGCCATAACCTATTATCTATTTCTTTCATTATTTCTGTATACTCTGTTCTGAAACCTACTCGAGTTTTTGTTTAATTGTTCCTTTCATTACCATTCTTTTTACTCTTTTCTATATGAATTTCTGTATGAAATTCCTGTATGATGGATGTTGACTTCTTTGGCTCTGTTGTCCAATTTATTGTTATGCTTCCATCTTTTTGATCTATGTTCTCTGAAAATTTCTTGACTTCATCTTCCGGATCATTAACTTAATTTTCAGCCATGTTTATACTACTCTTACTAACCCCGTAATTGAATTTTTAAATTATATTGTTAATTTCTAAGTACTGTCTTGTTTTCTAGTTGGTGATTTTTATGGGTGCTTCTTCATGTTTCAGATGCAATAGCTTCTTGAATCCCCCTGAGGATATTCTTACCACCTTTTATTTTGTTCTCTCTTGTTTTGAATTCCATCATTTACTTTGCTGATTTAATCTTTCATATCAATGCCTTTCTTCAAAATTCTTCTAATCTTCTATTACAGGCTCATATTGTAAATGAAAGGCTAGAACAGACAATGCAGTACTGTAGCTGCGTGTCTCGTCCTTACGTGACAGTCGTTCCCCAGGAGGCCTCTGTACTAAAAGACAGCTGCCCAGGGCTCTGTGAAAAGTGGCTGGGAATGCCAGCAGCAAGGCCCTTTCCATGGGAAGGAGAAAATACAAAGCTGGGGATTCCTAGATGGCCAAAAAGGCTTCGCTTTGGGCACAGACCATTTTTACCTCCCATGTGAGAGATGCGGCTTTCTTCCCGCCCTCTCTGCCACCGCGGAGACCAAGGGTTATCATCACAGGCTCACCTCTGTCTCCCTCTTCAGCTGCACTGCCGCATTCAAGGCTCACTGAACAGTATTTACACTTTAATTGTAGAGCAGCTTTTATTTAGTTAACCTGTCCTTTAGAAAAGAATCAAATTTTTAAAGTCAAGTGGTTCGAAGATCTTTGTACAAATCACACTCCTCAAGAGAAGCATATCATATTACTGGCCAAGCTGTGTGAGGGTTTCCTACACCATGCAGGGAGAACGGCCGACTGACGGTCCTGTACTCCACTGTGGCTCCATGGCTATTGCTTTATCTAACATAGTGATGTGTAGGGATGATTCTATGGCACTTCTCATGTCAGATACAAGCATCAAAAAGACAAAGCACCCTATGTTTTTGTTTCCCGGTACTTGATTCACATCCTGGCATATGCTCACCAAAACATGTAATAAAAACTAACATTTATTGAGCATTTCTACCTACCAATTTAAGCTTAGTACTTTATATGTATTATGTGATTTATGCCACTTAACTCTCACGAAAAACCCAAGTAGTTTTTATTATTAACTATTTTACAGATGAAATAAGCAAATGAGTAAATTTCACAATTTTGTGCCTGGAGTATAATAATAGCATGGTTCAATGGAAAGAGTACAGGCTTTAAGACCAGTTTATGAAGCCCTCTTACATGAACAGATGCACTTTGAACAAGTCACTTGCTGCTTTTAGTTTCAGTTTGCTGCCCTGGGAATGAGGGTTATATCGGGCTGGGAGAGTGTAACAATTAGTGATAATTTATGGAAAACATTTGTACAGATCCTGTGAATGGCAAATGTATGGCAACAAAATATTATCATTAGCATTCTATCTTAATAATATGTAACATTCTTAAGGAAATTGATAGCTTATTTCTGATCATCATTGAAAAACAAATTACCCAGATTTCAGCACAGCTCGCCATAACAGAAACATAATATTATAAAATGTCCCCACATTTCAACAGGTACAGCAAACAATGATATACAACAGAGAATCCTAAGAAACTAAACTCCAAATATACATCTCCACCCAGCATACCCGGAAGTGGAAATATCAGAGCAGGTTTCCTCCCTAATCTTGCCAGGCTGGTTCTATGCTTACACCAGTTTGGAATCTAGTGTTACCCAGAGACAATATTTTTCTTTCTTTCTTTTTTTTTTTTTTTTTTTTTGGTCTTAAAAACATTTAAAATTCGCCATTATAAAATGCTATATTGCCTAGTGAAAATTAATTATAGATGTCTTTGAAAATCAATTTGGTATCAAAAAAGCCTCTATACCTATGCTTTAATCCTACATCTACCACTTACTAGCTGTGTATGGTAACCGGGGTGTGTGACCTCAACTCTTCCTACTAATGTTCTGTCACTTGAAAAACAGCACCACTTAGAAGACAACAACAGACTGTGGTGCTCTGAAGTTGCCTATGTTGAAATCAGGGCTTCCTCTTTTATGGCTATGTGGTTTTACATACATTGTTTAGATTCCTGGGAAATGGGACTATAACTCATTCAACTGTTAAGAATTAAATGAAATAATACAAGTAAAATGCTTAGTACAATGCTTGGAAGACAGTGCATGATTCCTAAATATCAAGGACCTTTACAACTTATCAGAAACCCACAGAGGGAGCCACACAATATAACACTCAGCTTTGCAAACATTACATAGTCATTAGTAAGTTCTGCCTTGGACACAAACACATAGTTTTAAATACTATGTTAACATTTGGTTACTTTCATTCAAAATATTTGAGAGAAATAAATTCACCAAGTGTTGGGATCTCAACTTAAGACTCTAATCTCATACCACAAATCACAGTTTACTCCACACTAGAGTCCAAACTCAAATGGAGCTAGGTAAGTAATGAAAGAAAGTGAAGCAGAAAGAGGGTCAGAGAAAAGGTCTTTTTTGTTTTCTCTTCTGTGAGAAAGAGAAATGTTTCTGTACTATAACAATAAAAAATACTGCCAGGCTACAAGGAATGGCATTGGGCACTGGCCTCAGTACCAAGGAGTCAAGAGAAAGATGTGGAGGCCCAGTGACCCAAAAGCATAAGCCTGATCTAATGGAAGCGGCGCTCCTGGGCTCAATCCACAGCTGCCTTCAGGTCCTCAGGCCCGGCCTCCCACAGGAGTGTTCAAAAGCAAGAAACCTGGGTTGACATGCAGAATCCCTCATTTTTAAATGGTAATTCATTTATTTTTTAAATTCATTTATTTTTTAACATCAGTAACTTCTGGGTAGCTGGATCTGACTCCAGGACACTTGGAGCTCACTGTGACTTCTGCCTGCCATGTGAAATTCCTCCAAACATTAAGATGAAAAGCTTCAGTTCCCAACAGCCAAGAGTGCATGTGAGCCTCTCTCTGAGATGTTGATACTACAGACACATTATGAGTTGAACAGTCCTTGAGTTTGCTTCCTAGCAAACAATTTAGGAAGAAAAGAGCTGCAGCTTTGTTTCAAAGGCTCACAAGAACCGCTGCAAATCAAGCCGTATTCCTGATTTGGCAAAGAACAACATTTTTAGAACCATGTCATTTAACCTTTTTAGAAGGTATAATTCAATCCCCCAAACTCCCGCATGTGCTTTTAAGCAGCTGGTGAGAACTGGACAACATTCTGTCTAAAACAAAGAAAGCTATTGTTTTCCTTTGTGGTGCAGAAACAGCCAGAGGTTTTGTCTGCTCTCCTAACAGGGGTGTTTCTTCAGCAAAAGAGTTACAGAACAATGTGCTTTATGTGCACCTGCTGACAGACACATGAAGAGTCCCTCCTGCAGCCCACTGGGGACTGAGACTGAAATGCCAGAATTATCTACCAAAACCAAAATTAAAGTAGCCCTCTGCAACTCTCCTATGCTGCCAAAAGAAGAGACTTTTGGCCATCTCTGCCAAATGACTTAAAATAGCAGAAAACGGTTGCAATTTCACTGCTCATTTAATGTGTAGGACATCTTGGTTTTCAAGGTCAGTCTGTTATTCTTCACTCAGTCAAGGTGTACAAGTGGGCATTATTAACCAGTTAGTGAGCAAACAGAAAGAACTTCTGAAGAACCGGTCCTCTCCTGTGAATGTAGACAAACCTGTTTTTGAGCTGTGACATTGAACACAATAGCTTTTCTTGTACCCACAAATAAAGGAGTTGTAAAAAAAGACTAAAAGCTGAGTCTCTAAAGTGTAAGCTCGGTTATGAGACTGCTTAACAAATAAGCATCATATATTATTGGTTATGTCATTTTCGGCTTTTAACCAGGAAATCTATGATAATGTTTTATTAGAAGAAATTTAGTGTATCTCTGTTCTTACCCAGATATATAATCACCCCACTAAGCAATACCTTCCATTTGTGGCACAAAGTTTTAGTTCTCAAAAAACAAAATCTAAATAAGCATTATCATAAGCATTTCATACACTCAAAAGTTTCTGTCCAAAGTCACAGACTGCACTGAAACAAGTGAGGAAATATTTTGCCAGGGTCATTCCATGATGAATTTCTCTAAGCATGTTCACTTTTTAAAAAAGATTCTTCATTCATTCATTTAACAAGTGAATTTCAGTCACTTAAGAAGTAGGTACTGAAGATCTACCATATTTCTGGCACTATGTGAGTCACTGAAAGGACAAAGAAATAAGGCAAAAGTCTCAGGGAAAATATGAAGTGGGTATTCACTTATTCGTCACCAAACCACCGTTTATTAAGTACCTACTCTGATGTAGCACTGTGCCCAGACATACGATATATGCACAAGTTCAGTAGGCACCTCAAGTACTAGAGAAGATATTGAGTGCAGTAAATTACATGCAAAAGGTACAAGGATAACACAGGGAAATTTACAAGCTCTCTCTTAAGGGTAAGGGAAGGCTTCCCAGAGGAGACGATACAGATGAGGCCTGCTGATTGTCTATACATAAAGCAACACATTGAGCCACAGAAAAGAAGGACTTCTCTCCTACTGCAAATCATCTCATACCAATGTGAACTTCCTGGCTGAGATATATGAGAAACCAGGAACTATAAAGCTTAGAAATAGAGCAAATCACACCTGCTTGCCACAGTGGTTGAATCTTATATACAACCTCCGTGTCTTCAGAGGTTTCACCAGTATTCAATGTCGTAAGGAGGGTAAATAGCAAACCCAAGGAAGATTAGAACACAGCAATGATATATGGGATTATATAAGGTCAATGTCAAGACTTGAAAAAACAGTGAAAGGGAAGGAGATAGGAGAAAGTAAATAAGAATAGTTAGGAAAGAGCATTTGGAGGTAGAATGTCGCTGTAAGCAAGCCAGTAACTTTGGTCCTAATTTTGTGTTTAAAAATGATCAATATTACAAAATGTATAAGAAAAGAAAGACCAATTGATTGGTGCCCTCTCTTCTCCAGGGAGATAGAAAAAGACAAAAACATTTTCCAGTGGAAATGATGCTCTTTCCTTGTTCTAAAAAGCGTGCAGTTGCTTTTGAAGATAAGGACATTCTTGCAGCCAGGCTAAGAAAATATTAGAGAAGAGAAATCTGCAAGTGGAAGTCTGTGATCCAATAACACTATCAACCTTGAGTTGTCAAAAAAAAAAAAAAAAAGAAATATTAGCATAAAAGACTTATTTTAAATATGCACTGGAACTCTCACCCCTTGTAATTAATTGCTTCAGAAGTAAATTACCAGGTAAGTGAAAATAACCTGTTACAGAAAAACATACCAATACATTAATTAAAATTTACTTGATATTCTTTGTAAAAAAGAAAAAATCCAAATTAATTGTTATCAGGCAGAATATATAATTGACTGTATGAATCAATTTTTTACTGCTATTAGTTTATTCATAATCTTATGATTTGTATGCTTTACGGGACTGTGATCACTTATGAATATGAAACCAGAAAATATTACTAGAAAAACATAGAAATAGCTTATTATACTTAATGTTACAGGGCAGAATATATCTATGGATATAATTTATTCTAAATTTTATATAAACATTATTTGAGTAAATATTAGATACATATTTAATATGGTTCTATTTTTTATATTTCAAAAAATTCCTTGTTCTTATGAAGCAACAATATTCTTTATTACTACACCTGTGACATGTAGGTGAGTACCTTAAATTTAGGTACCAACAAAGTATATATCCCTTCGGCTCTCACTGTCTATGGTTCTATTACCATTCCTTTGAGAGCGTATAGTCAACAAGCCTTGGAATAACTCAAGATGACTATTAATGTTTTAAATTCTTCAGGAATAAATTCCATCTTTAAACTGATGATACAGAGGTGAGGTGTACCTCAGCGGTACAGCATTTGCCTGGGTCTGATCCCCAGCACCACAAAATAAAAACAAAATAACAACAAAACCTGATGATACATTACATTACTTTTTAATTTTTCAAGACAAGCAACACATAGAAAATTATGTTTTCATAAAAAAATGTGTGAACTGTTTGCATAATGATAAGATAAAGGTTTTTATGTGTTCTTTGAAACATGCACAAGAGGTTCACCATAATCAGATTTTTTTGTTTGTTTGTTTTGCTGTAGTTAATATAATAGCATTATTGAGTTAGGATAATATCTCTGTTCAAATTCCAGCTTATATTTACTTTAATGTATCTATATTGACTATATTGAAGGAAGCAGAAATGTAAGTAACAAATCCTGTTGGATGATGTTACCCATATTGCAAATAAGACACTCTTTATACTACATAGCCCTATGGAAAAGAGCCAAAACAATTCACTAGAAATTATTTCAGTGGAGAGTAAAATATTCAAAATTTAGTTGCATAATAGAAGCAAAGACAAAAATCACATGATCATCTCAATAGACACTGAAAAGTCACTTGACAAAGTCAACACTCACTCATGATTAAAACCCTGAAGACAATATTTATAGGAGGACCTTATCTCAGACTGACAGAAGCCATTTATGGCAAACCGCAATATCATATTAAACAAGGAAAAACTGAAAGTTTCTCCTCTAAAATCAAGAACAAGACTAGGATGTCCACTATCAGCATTCCCATTTAACTTGGTCCTTTAAACATTAACCATAGCAATCAGGCAAGAGAAAGAAATACAAAGGATATGTATAGGAAAAGAAACATTAAAATATCATTACTTACAAAAGACATGATCCTCTACCTACAAGACCCAAAAAATTTCACTGAAAGTCTCCTAGAATTAATAACCAAATTCAGCAAAGTATCAGGACACAAAATCAACACACAAAAATCAATAGCATTCCTATACACTAATAATAAACTCACTGAGAAATAATTTAGAAAAATAATACCATCCTCAGAAGCTTTAAGAAAAATAACTATTTAAGCATTAATCTAATCAAGGAAGTAAAAGACCTCAAAACAAAAATTATGTCACTCTGCAAAAGGAGATTGAAGAGAACACCAGAAAATGAAAGGATATTCAATGTTTTAGATAGCCAATATAATTGAAGTGACTATACTACCAAAGTTGATACACAGTCTTAACATGATCTCAGTCAAAATACCAACAGCATTCCTCACAAATCTAGAAAAAATCAATCCAAAAATTCATGAGGAACCAGAAAAGAGAAAGAATATCAAAAGCAATTCTGGGTAACAATCACAAAGCAGAAGGCATCACAATCCCAGGTTTGAAAATATATTACAAAGCTACAGTGATTTAAAATAAAAAACAGCATGGTACTGCCATGGAAAGAGACATGTGGACCAATGGAACAGAACAGAGGACACAGAAACAACCCCAGGCACATTCAATTTTTTGATCTTAGACAAAGGGGCCAAAAACATACACTGGAGGGGAAATAATTTTTAATTGCTGTTAGGAAAATTCCACATACAGAAGATTGAGTATGGACCCATATATCTCTAGAAGATAAAAATAAGTAAAGCTCTTGGGACATAGGCATAGGCAAGGACATTCTGACTGGAAGCCCAGAGGTACAAGAAATAATAATGAGAATCAAAAAATGGGATCATATCAAATTTAAAACCTTCTGCAATCAAAAAACAATCAACAGAAAACCTGCAAAATAGGGGGAAAAAAGCTTTTTTGCTAGCTATTCCACAGACAGAGGTCACCTAGAATATAAAAAGAACTGAAAAAAAAAAGTTCCTTCCAAATAAAAGATCCACTCAAATAATGGGCAACCAAAATGAATAGACACTTCTCAGAAGAAGAAATACAGATGGCCAATAAATAAAGGAAAAAATGTTCAAAATCATTAGCCATTCAAGAAATGCAAATTAAAACAACAAAATACTATCTTACTCTAGAAAAAGTGGCTACCATCAAAAAATCAATAAGGAATGCTGGCAGGGCCTCAGAGGAAAAGGAACCTTCTACAATGTGAGTGGGAATGTAAGCTAGTACAACCACCATGGCAATCAGTATGGAGAGTCCTCAAAAAAACAAAAATAGAAATTCCATTCAACTCAGCTATACTGCTTCTAAATATCTTCCCATAAGAATTTAAAATATCATATTACAGTGACAAATGCATACCTATGTCTCCAGCAACACAATTTACAATAGCTACATCTTGGAAACATCCTAGATGCCCAATGAATGAGTAAAGAAGGTATGGTATTTATATACAATGGAATACTACTCTTCTATAAAGTTGGATAGATCTGAGGCATTTGTAGGTAAATGGATGCACCTTCAGGCCATAATACTAAGTGAAATAAATCAGACACACAAGTTTATGGCACAACATAAATATAAAGAGCAAAATAAAAAACAGGAAATAGGCAAATCTTTTTCAAATGGGATGGGTAACAAGAGATGGAGGAAAAAGGGAAAAGGATTTGGAAAAAAAAAACAAATAAAGAAAAATGGGAACAGACCTGCAAACAGGAAGGTGAACAAGAGTTGGAGGGAGCAGAAGGCGACAGGAAAGGAAGGAAACAAAAAAGAATTAAGCTGTATTATGTACAAATTCCCCACGACAAATGTAATCATTATATATTCCAAATATATATTAATAAAAAATAATTTTAAAAGGCACTGTCATTTGAAGACACAGTTAAAAAGTATCCAGATATAACTAAAAAAATGAGCTGAATGATATTGTTAAATCATATTTTTTGGCCAGATGATGTTTGTGAAAAGTATTCTCCTTTAAAAATTTTTAACTTGTGATTTTGTTCTCATATTAAATACTCTCATATCTAAAAAAAGACTTTTACTTCTAATGTGAGATTCTCCATTCTTTACCCAGAATGATCTCCTTTTCCTTGCCCATAATTTTAAGATCTCACTGGAGCTTCCTTGCACTTTTGTGCATGTTTGCTTGTGTAGGTGGTGATTACCATGCTGGTATTTTAAGTCCCTAGATTACTAGAACAAGGAAAAGAAGTTGGTGTTTGCCACGGCAGAAGGGGCTCCTCCCTTCCTGAAGAGCCCATCCTCCATCTGGCCGCTGGAAGACCTACAAGTTAAAATGCTAGAGCAACGGCTTACAGAGGCTGAAAGAGTCACCACTACTGTTCTAACTGATGATCTTACAAGCGTTGGAATGGGTCCTAAATATTTCCAAGCAGTTCCTTCTATCTGTACCAGCTGTTTGAGGAAAGAATCAAAGACCTCTGGCATCACAAAGTCCATTATTCAGGAAATGGCTTTCCATGTTGTACTCAAGCCAGCACCTGCTGTTTTGTTTCTTCTCCTGCAAACTTTTAAACCAATCATGTATTTGTTAGAACCTCTACCAAGTGAAACAGCAGGAGAAATTAACATTACCAGTGTGCCCTAAAAGCACTAAAATGGTGAAATTTACTGAGGCAAAAATTCAGAAGATGATTTTAGAAAACAAATCCTGAATATTATCTGTATATTTGAAGTGTCTATCATAACTTCATCCCTTAAAAATACAATTAGATTCACAGTCAAGTGTATTACAATAAACGGAATTTGTGTTCATTACAAACCTGACCTACAAAGCATAGAATTAATAACTCAAAAAAAATTTAAATGAATGATAGTAATAAATAGTCCAGTGTGTCTAATACTACCCCAAATTCATGAAAACTAAAAAGAAAGCCAATGTAGTGTTACGCAACATGAAAAGCAGTACAGTTGCTCTCTTAGAAGCAGGCAGAACACATCAGCTGTCAAAAGCCATGCCACACATACCTGAATGGTACCAAAGCAGAAATACTCTGCACTCTAGTTTTTGACATTAGAAAATAAGACAACAATTAGAAGCTATTATGATTTCATAAAGATGAAGAATACCAAACTAATCTCATAGACATATTTTCTTTGGGTGCTGACTCAAGAAAAAAATCACAGACTACCTACTGTCCTTTTAGCCTAATGCACAACAAAACCATCTGGAACACTTCTCTAAGCCTGTAACCGTGAAACCAATCCCTATCACTTGAAACAGAATTTCCTAACGTGACATTTTAAAAAGCCCATTAGTGAACTGATAAAACTAGTATTTGTTCCCAGCATCTGTGAATCCCAGGCATGTAAAAATAATTTGGTATTAGGAATATCATCCACAAATTATCTGGGGCATTAAGAGAAAAAGTTTGAGAAACAAAATAATATGGGTTAGAAATGTGAGTCAAGGAGCTGGGGTGGTGCACCAGGCACTGGGCTCCAGCCCCACCATTGCAAAAAGAAACGTGGATCAGGTGTATTCCCTGTTAAAAAGCTGATCTGTCTAAATGATAATCATGCCTTGGGTGAACCTAAGACAAAACAGTTATTGATGTCACCCACCAGCTGTCTTGGAAGGAAATTTCTAGTATGAGCCATAAGGGTCCATCCCTGGTTCTGTCATTTTCAGAATTTTAACAAATATTTCCACAACAACCCAAAAAGGCTGATTGTAGCTGATGCAACCAAAAAAAATAGTTCTTATAAAACACAATGTATTTGGAAATTAAAACTCTTCAGCCTAAGAGAAATAAAAATAAGATGATGTTTAACAGAAATAAATACAACCTGCCAGATGCAAGCTTAGTATATTGATTTCAATAAGGGCATTAATGAGGCTGAGAGTTTTTACCTTTTGCAAATTCAGTGAAGAAAAAGTGAGACAGGCATTTGAAAAAGTGTATGCAAATTGGTGCTGTACTGACAGAGAAAGGTGGTAACAAACGCAGGCCACTCTGTGCTGTCAGTAGTCTACGGCTGAGGGTATAAATCTGTGTAGGATTCTTGTAAAGGGAAGAGGATGGCGGTAGCATGGCAGAAGTTTTAAAACAACAGATTAATGGAATGGGGTCCCCAGGGCAAGTGCAGATGCTTCAGGCTCCCCCACCAGGGGCTGAACATCCAAGTGAGTGTCTGAGGTGAGAGATCGAAGCTCGAGAGGAGGTTGTGTGGAGGATCACACAGCGATCTAGTGATTCTCCAGTTATAAAGTTTGCTGGGTGTTTTTGTTTCTGTTTTCGCTGGGTGTGGTGGTACATACGTGTAATCCCAGCACTCGGGAGGCTGAAGGAAGAGGATTGCCATGATCTGAAGGGCAGTCTGCATTACATAGTAAGTTCAAGGCCAGCCTGATCTACACAGTGAGACTCTGCATAAAATAAAATAAAATAAAATTTGTCATTTTTCTCCTTTCATGTATGGGAATACTGGATATCATACAAGGTAATCATATCCAAAGGGAAACCAAACCACACAGGATGACTACTGAGTAGGTCGGAACCCTGTCTTAACCTGTGTGAGTTACAGGTTACCATGAGAATTTCCTTGAAAAACATAAATTCAGGCTAATGAGGACTTGTCACAGCTCCGGACATGCGTCTTCAGGAGTAAACAGACAGAAAATGTAGGTGAATATTTCTCACTGGAGTATCTGAGCAGTGATGGAGATGAAAAGAAACAACAGAAACAAAGCAGAGACTGGTCCCTCCCACTTGGACATTTCACTGCGTAATGTATCACAGGCTCTCAAGTGTCATGAGGATCAGAACTGCTGAGCTATTTATTCAAAGTTTCTGGAACTTACCCCCAATCTAATACATTAGGCTATTTCATACAGTTCAAAGTACATTTGAATGAGCATCTAGAAGGAATTCTATGGCAGCTGATCCAAGACCTACATTTTGAGACACTGTAAAGAAAGGAGGTTGCCAGGTAAGCTATATCTCCCAGGAGACTTCCATCAGCATTCTGCAGTCCACGGCCTGCTCAGGTTACCCGAGCCACCACCTGACTCTTGCAGTTCTCTTTTTCACAGAATTCACTCTAGTGCCCAGTATCTGAGAGTGGAAGAATTCAGTTCTGTGACAACTACAGTGAAGATGAAAATGTGCCATCCACAGAGGTTCCTTGCTCTTGATTTAAGCAAGCAAGCATTCCTGCTCCACACAGACCCTTGTGATTCTGAAGGCAAACCCAGCCTTCTCAATTCACAGCTTAGGCTTCAAAGCAAGATGGCCTATTCAAGCAGAGTGTGCTCACCTTGAAGTCCTCTTTCCCCAAAGAGACAAAGAGGCAATGATCTCACACCAGATTCATGCTGGAATTATGAACCCTTATACTAAGGATGGCTCTTGAACAAATCTACTTCCTCTGTGTCTTATCCTTTTGCCTCAATGGGCCCAAATGTCCAGCAGACTGAAACTTACGGACAACCCCAGCCTGGACCCACGCCCTTTCATATAATTACGTTTGCAGTTGCAGCTCCACCCTGGACAGGGTAAGGAACAGGGACAAGATTAGGGTGAGGAAAAAGAGGTATGTAAGGCACAAAGCATAAAGACGCACTCACTCTCAGGGCCACGTGGGTGTGTTTGAGACATCTTATCAGTATCACTCTTGACCTCGCCCTGGAGAGCTACCTTTAGCACAGGCAGTAGTTTCCAAGGGTGTGTAAAAGAGCAGGCTGGGGAAAGCGAGATTTGAAGACATGATTGCTGTCCACAAATATGTAAAAGGGGAGACAGAATAGATTAATTCAATACTATTCCAGAAAACCAAATTGGGGCCAATAAGTAGCCTGATTTCAGCTTGAAAAGAATACAGTTTTTATGTAGCCAGGGCTGGCATTTATAAAGCAGTGTACTAAGTGCCTCACCCAATAATATTACTCATCCTTACAACTCTGAGATGCTGCAGTGTATCACTGCCATTGTAGAGAAGCAGAAACTGAGAATTAGACAGGTCAAGTGATGGGTTTAAGGTGACAGTGCTCAGAAGTAGATAAAAAATTTTAAGTCTTACATAATAAGTTTGCTTGTACACAAATCAGACCACTAGTTATAAACAACAGTTATATCATAGTAGCCTTAATAAATTTTAAAAATCTCTGACCTCCTACAGTTCTTAACTAAATTATAAGTCTTGCTCCAACCCTAATATTTTTAGGTCAAACGGGCCTTAAATACCATATCACGGCTGTCCCTGGCAGAGCCAATGTGATTGTGCACACTTAGATTCTTTTTGGTAGATGATGACAGTAACTACTAAAGAAGTTTAATGTTGGAAAAAGTGGTGCACATCTGTAATCCCAGGACTTTAGGAGGCTAAGGTAATAGGACTGCAAGTTCAAGTTCAGTCTGGGCACCTTAGCAACTCACTGAGAACCTGTATCAAACTAAAAGTAAAAAAAGAAGGCTATGCATGTAGCACTAAAAATAGACAGAAAGAGAGAGAAAGAGAGAGAGAGAGAGAGAGAGAGAGAAAGGTGGTGAGCAGAATTAGCTACTACTACACTATCTTGCAACAAATTATAATTCAACCAGGTTTCAGACTAAATTTTGCATGTACATTATTAAACAAACAAACACTGGCAAGTGGGAAAGACTGTCAACCTGTGTCATGACATCAGTGAATTTCCAACTCTAGTCTTCTCAGGTGTTCCAGTGCACCTTGCTTGAAAGGCTCACAGAGGCAGACAGTGACGCTCACTTTTGTGTGTTGCATTCCGCATGAGGTGCACTTAATCAGAAGTCCACTGAGGTGAGGACCAGACATGGCAACGATTTTACCTCAAGCCTCAGGTACCACCCCAATGTTAAATTAGCTATACATCTAATGTGTTCTTGGGTCACCTGTTCATACAAGGGGGAGGGGATCTCTGAATTATTTTAGCTGTCCACATAGAATGTTGTAATTTCACTAAAGAGGTTAAAAAAGCAGGGAAAATATTATATAGGCGATATATATATATATATCATATATGATAGATAACTATACAAATATATATACAAGATAGATAACTATATTACTAATCTCTGATAGTTCATCAAAAAGAATACTTTGTGATTTCAATGATCATTTTTATGTCTATATCTTGTAATCTGAACAACTACTTGCAATCTATTAACCATTGTTAATCTCCAATTATTTTATTTTGAAATTCTGTATCATTTTTATTCCTTTTGGTTTTTAAAATTTAAAAAGAGGTTGCTTTTATAACACTTACTATACTAATTTAAAAGCTACTCATTTTACCAGTAAAATTTCTTATTCATATCAGAATACAAACTTTCAATGCTCTAGTGTTGTAGAGAGATAGATCATAGAAAAACTTGTATTTTCTGACGTAGGGTAGCTGGGCACTGGGCTAGTACTCTTGGCAAAATCTTAGCTGGTCAGCCATCTCAAGAAATAAAGTGTCAACTGCATACATATTTATGCTATTCTGTAAATTACAGACATTCTAACAACAGCATCATTTGGCATGGGCACTGTTTTGTACTGAGTATAGTGGGCTTTATTTTACTTTGTGTGTGAAAATATTTTTGGTGACCAATTACAGTAACTGTGCATATGAAGTTGTCTGGTTTGTCTGGAAAAGACTGATACTGATAGTGCTTGTAATGACCAAACTGTGACTGAATTCATGCTATAGTTTAATAAGGTGACCTCATGCTATCCGGCCTCTACTTACTCCCTCCCAAGGCCATTATAGCCTTGGGCTGGGGTTGAGACCCATAGAGCTCCCAAGAATAAATGACAAAGAATGAGTGAATTTTCCATCACCAGCTGGTCATTTATTCTTGACACTCCTGATTTAAGGAAAGTAGAGTGAATACTTTTGTCTTTTAAATTTTTTGTTTTTATTTATAAATATATCAGCTTGTGGTAGATTTTAGGGCACTGCCAACTGAAGAATATTTCTGAAAAATTTAATAAAACCCACAGTACTGGGTTTTATTGTTGTTTTGTTTTGTTGAAATAGAGTCTCACTATGCAGTTCAGACAGGAATTCACCACATAGCCCAGGTTGGTCTCACACTCACATCTGCCCTCCTGCCTCAGTCTCCCAAGTACTGGGATTCCAGGCACGTACCACCACGCCCAGTCTTAAACCCATAGTATTTTATGTATTATTCTATGTATGCAAATCTACATTTTTACTAGTTCCCAGAAGATTTTCAAGTTTTCACATTTTTTAAGCCTATAGGCAAAACTATGACATGTGATTAAAAAAATACACTGACGATTTGGTTTTGTTTTACGTTACAGTAAAAGATACATTGCCATTAACCCATCTAAAAGATTCCCCCTGGCTTCTAACACACTATTCTATAGTTCTTGTTACTTTCTGGAGCAATTGTTAAGTCCTTTTTAGTGAGTATCTTTAAACGTGTTGTTGTGGCTGCCTCAATGTCCTGAGTCACATCAAAATGTTTACCTTGCATGGCTGACTGTCTTTGAGAAACAGCCCACAGTACACAGTGTCACATCCGGTGAATGAGAGCACACCTTAATGTTTTTGTAAGCCTACCTTTCCAGTAGCTAATGCTCGACACTTGCGCCCACCATATTTTGGATTATACCTCATAAAGATACTTGCAAGGGGCTGGGGATTTAGCTCAGCGGCATAAGCACGTGCCTTGCAAGCAGGCAGTCGTGAGTTCAATCCCCAGTACCGATAAAAATGAAAAAGACAAAAAAAAAAAAAAAAAAAAAAAAAGATACTTGCAAAAGAAGGCGTCCCAAACTGCTTCAGAAAGTGGAAAGAATAATGAGATAAGTGTGTTCAATGTGAAGAGCAGGATTTTGAGGTGGGGGTTAATATTCACTATAAATTTGATCACATCTTATATGTACAGATTCAAATAGATGAAGTGGGAAAATGGCTCAACCGACACCAGGCAAATGTTAGAAGGCACAGCCTGCAGACGGGAAAGGGTGGAGTCACAGAATGACCAAAGCCATTTTATCCAGCCCTAATGGCATGGTCTCTGTTTAGAAACGGCCTTTTAATAACTTCCCAAAATATTTTCTGATATAAAGTAAAAATAGAAACCAATATTTAGCTCTCATGCAGCCACAAGTTACATGTAACAGAAAGGAAAATGAAATTCACCCATTTTCAATGTTAGAAGAGGCAGGGCTTTCAAGGTTAACCCCATGAGACATTATCCCTTTCCTACATTAAACAACAGAAGCGTCATTTAGGGTGAGCTAAACCTCTGAAGGGTTCCCTGTGACTGAGGAAGCCTGGCTTGAACACAGATGTTCAGGCTTTGGTGGGAAGCAGTCTTGTATTGCTGTGTCTATTCCTGGGGGTACCATCCACCCAGCGCAATAGGAGCAAATGACTTCATCTTCTCACAGGACTTTATATGTGTTTAGACCCTTTCCCATAGAAAGTGCAGTATCCTGAAAAACCAATTAACTGTGCCCAAGAAAAAAAAAAGGTCCAAGGTGCAAGGAGCGCACTAGTGATCACTACTGACTCAAAGTCCGATGTGTGTTAAAAGCAGGTGATGAGAAATTTAATAATTATTTCCCTGATTTTTTTAAGACCTATCCTCACAACAGTTAACTGAACAGCTGAGGAGCAAAATAAACTAGAACATACTAAAACGGGCTTCCCCTAAGATTCCCATGTAAGTTAAAAATGTGTGACCCGGCACACAGGCACACAACTGAAAACCAGGTGTTCAGAACTGCAGTCCCCCAAGCAGAGTTATCAGAAGCAGAATGAGAGCAAAACTCGAAGGGGCGCCAGGAGAGTCGGTAATTCGTAAGTCAGGAGCAGTTTAAGGCAACACTTTTCAAACTCGAAATGTTTAAAGCCTGTGATGGGGAAGATATCACATTTAAAAAGTACTTTTAAACAAAGCAATACCATACAGAACCATATATGAGCTAGAAACAAGAAAAAAAGAATCAATAATACTGATCTTGTTTTTCTTTAAAATTTTGATTGGGGCTCGTCATGGAGTTTGTTTTTTGTATTATTAATTTGGAAGCTCAATTACTACAGAAAACTCGCTGGATGGCTGGATTTCCGGGGCCCCTTACATTAGGAGCCCGCCTTCGCCACCTGGGCCCGGGCCGGGCGCCGCGCCTACCTCGCTTGTTCTGCGTGCCGAGCCTCCGGGCCAGCGCGAGCTCCCGCTGGATGCGGCTCTCCAGGTACTCCTGCTTCCTGCCCAGCATCTCCTCGGTCTCCCGCAGGCGGGCCAGGGCCTCCTGAGCGCTGGGCGCAGCCCGGCCCTTGGAGGAGCCGCCCCGTTGGAAGAACTTGGCCAACTTGCTCATGGCTGCGGTGGGGGGCCAGCGGGCCCCGACCCGGCGCCGGTCCGGGACACGAGGACGAGACGGTCCGCCCGGGCCCGAGCGCCGCGCTCCTGCGAACCGGCGAGCCGTCGGGCAGGTGACTCGCACTCGCCCGGCCTTCCCCGGCCGCGCTTCGGCCCCGCCCCTCGGCGCGGCTGCCCTGCGGGCCAGGGAGGGCCGGGATCCCGGGCCAGCCGGCGCCACCGGCCCGCGGGGAGCTGGCTGAGCTGAGAAGGGTTGGGAACCGAGGGAAGACGGCTTTGTCCGCACTGGGACGCACCGGGGATGGAGAGCTGGTTTGTGAGTCGCTCAGAGAAAAGAAACCAGTGGTGCGAGCTCTGGTGCCAGGCCTGAAAGGTGTGTGTAATGCATATCAACGTGCTTTATCGTATGCTTGTACTTGTGTGTGTGTGTGTGTGCGTGTGTGTGCGTGTGCGCACAGTGTTCTCATACTCGGGTCTCTTCTTGTGAACAAGAACATTCAGGTAATTTCCTCTAAGTGCTGGTTAGGGGAAGATGTGTGACTTTGGGGACATCTGCCTGCCCCAGTAAGTCAGAAGCCACTGGGCATGCTGAGCCTGTTTGTGTTCCTGTGGTCCCTGCTGGTTGATGTGGGCCTGGCTGCCAGGTGACCTGATCATCTTTACATGGCTTCAAGTGGATGAAAGATGGTGGTCATCTCTCTTCCTAATGTCAGGACTTAGGAGTGTTTTGCAGGTTGAGCTTACTTCTATAACTAGAATGTTAAACTTTAAGCATGATCGCCAGTGTAGGAAAAAGCTTTCTGTGGGGCTATCCTGTGTGTTTAAATCTTTGTCAGATACTTTCCTAGACATGCAAGTAACGTAACATGAAGAATATCCTAGAGAAAAAAAAAAGCATCATTTTGCTCATGTTCCTTATCTCTGTCCCATCTGGTACAGCTGCAAACAAAACACCATGTCAAAATGCCTGGACAGCAGGGTAGAATGATTGTGGATGCTGGACCACTGGACACCTGTATATTAAGCATGCTACAAAGAAGTAGCATGTAGAATTGAGTCTGTGTTCTAGTTTTCATAGACAAACATGGTACACTGCATAAGCAACATTATCCAACATTATCAGAACCTATTTGTGATCATTAGCCAACCTCTGCTAAAGGGGAAAATGGCATCCATTACTGTGACAAATTCACCTTGATATCCAAGATCAATATCACAATTTTGCCCGCCATCATATTAACACAGAGCAGCAAATGAACCCATGTTATCTGGCATTGTACAAACAGGATCAATTTTTGCCAAAGAAAATGAACATTTTCATAGGAGGCTTACTAGTACACTACACACGTGCATGGGTTCTCTCTCTCTCTCTGTCTCTCTCTCTGTCTCTCTTTCTCTGTCTCTCTCTCTCTCTCTCTCTCTCTCTCTTTCTCTCTCTCTCTCTTATAATTTCTGAGTAATCCAAGCAAGTCACTTCTTACCATTTTCTGCCTGGCCATCAAAAACACAGATGGTATCTGTTTTACTCTAATTTAGTATAATCATAAACAGTAACAAGTATATATTTTTGTTTTCTCAAAATGTCATCAGTATTTTTGGCATTTATTTTCTTGATTAAATAAAGTTGAGAACTAGCTCATATTCTACGATAGTTCACACTGCCAGTCTGTTGACCCGGCCTTGAGTGTTTTCTATGTAATACATAATAAGAGTACAAGCAGAGTCTCTCCTCCAAGAACTCACTTTCTTTCCAGGGAATAGTGACATCTTTTGAACTGCTGTGTGGCAAGCATGCTACACTACATTATCAATTTCTACATAAAACCTGCAAAATAGGCAATGCTGTTTCCATTTGAGATAAAGTATCGGGTTGACTTGGTTATTGGGCCACACTGACATAGAGAATAAGAGTAAAAGGTTTTAAAACCCATGATATTTTTATTATTTACATGACCTCATTCCCCCTGAGTTGGTCTAGAGGAGAAATTCATTTAAAATGTGTTTAATTTTAAAAAAAAAATGAGTAAAGAGGCTGTTAGGAGTTTATTACATTTAAGAGACCCCAGAAGCGTTACTGAATTTGTGGAAGGTTATAGTCAAATAGGATTCTAAAACACTGCTTTGTGGTAGACTGACTGTGCTGTTTATTGAAAGAACATTGAACAATGGAAAAGAGGGCCTGAAAGTTACAGTGAGGAGGTGAGCACCCATCCATTGTTCATCATCATACACTCGACAAGTATGTGCATGCTATAGCCATTGTGCTGGTAGTATTTGGAGGATATGATTAAGAACAAGATAAAATACACCTTTTCTGTTCCAGTATATCTTACAGTTTAAGGAAGAGGCCAGAAGTTAAATAAATTATCTCACAAAAAACAGACTTCATAAGTTAAAGTTCTATTAAGTTCTATGGAAAAATATGGGAACTATGGGAATAAATAATAAAAGAAACTGGTTTTCTCTTCAAAGAATGGTTAGAAACAGTTCCATTTAAGTGGAGATTTCAATGACAAATAGAACTTACCTGACTTTGCAGAAAGGAAGCTAGTGTTCCAGGATAAGCGATCACTCATTTCTTCCTTTATTTGTTTCATTATTCATGTATTTTTGTCTAGGTACATTATATTTAACCAACATAGCTCTAAGTGCAGAAATTTAATAGTAAATAAGAAGATAAAAATCCAACTATTTTGTAGCCTACTTTCTAGTTGAGAAGACATAATTAATTAATGAAGGAAATAGTGTACTAAATATGCTGTATGGAAAAAAGTGGAGGCTATTAGAAAAGTAAAATGATAATCACTAAGTACAAATATCTTGAGTCTGTAGCATTAGAAATTAAAATAATGATAGAGCAACTGGGGTTTGGAGATTGGACAGTGTGATGAAACTGCCTTCAAATGTAGGCAAAGTCCAGATCATGTAGATTCTGTACCAGATGCTAAGGATCCTATACTTTCGCTGGAGAAAAAATAGGAATTAATCAGAAATTAAAGAGCCTACTTATTAATTTATAATTTAATGAAAAAAATCTCAATTTATTATGTAGCACTTTTAGAAGACCATATGGTATGCAATGCAAGATACATTTAAATTAAAAATCATTCCCTTCCCTTAATACATAAATTCAGCAGGGAAAAGTTAATACTTGCAAGCAAGTAAACCATCCAAACATATATTAGTGTTTAATCTGTCAGTGAGATGTAGAAAATAAATTTTTAAATCAATGGCTTAAAAGCTGAAAATAATACATTAATCTTCATTCAATACTCATCCTACAAATGTAGTTTCATAAACAGTTCTCAGTATCTAGTGTATTTTTCATTTTCTAATCTCAATTGATCTCAACTAATAAGGAGGCTGTTGTTCAAAAAGAATGATCTTGTTCTGGATGATTTACCATGGTTAAGATGGTAAAGGAAATTAGAAATTTATAGATCTGTTAAAAAGACCTCGATGTCAGGTTAATTGATACATTTTGGCTACCCCTTGAAATTGCATCCATTTTTAGAATGCCAAATGAGCTTGCTAAAGCAACACAAGAAGAATTATCTTTTAAACATACTGCAGAATAATCATCAAATAGATATTTATTAACCAGCTCAACAAGCATGTACACATTCTTTTCACCAGCAGTTCTTTTTGTTTCTTAGACCAGAATACTGATGGTCTGTAATACTCAATTACAATCAAGAGGACAAAAGTAGACATTACAAAAATAATAATTTTGCAAAAATAAAACTTTGCCCTCATTCATAATGAAAAATATATGGTGCCTGTGGCTGAGTTTTCCCTATGTAGCTCTGTATCCATGCTCATTTCATCCCTGATCAGATAGAAGTTTAAAACTCTAAGGTTTATCACAGCAGATTAAGTGTTTCTTTGCTACACCAACCATTTAATGGATTTAAAATGAGATGCGGCCCCCTACCTCAGTGTCACTCTTACTGTACAACCTACTCAAAGCTGAGTTTTACACCTTCCTTTACCACCAGAATGTCATTATACATGAGTATAATCACATGAATTAATTTTGTTCCTAATCAAGAAACACACACTTCTCCCCAGTGCTGTTCCCTCCTTTCTCAATTAATAACCTCTGTCTTCCTTCCACTCAAACCAAAAACCTTAAGTCTGCTATGACCACCTCCCATCCATCTTCAAATTCCAGGACTCTGATACGGAATGCTGACTACTTGTCAACATTTCTAAAACTGTGCGCCTCGTCTGTGATTTGAGCCACAGCCATCTCTCACTAGTTTATATGAATTTCATATAAATGCCTTCACCCTGCCTCAGACTCCCTACACTGCAGCTGGAGTGGGCCTGGGCAAAATATTCTGCTGGCTTCCTGTATCTCACTCTTGTGAAATCCATGGGTTTCACAAATGTCCTCGAGCCCTACCTAAAGAAATAACCATCCTTATCTCAATTCAACAATACTTCCCTGTGCATACCACTGTTCTGTTCTGCTGGCCCCCGCAGTCCCCTCACTGTGGCTGGAACATGTAGTCTTTGCCAGGCTGCGTCTCTGCCTAGAAACCAGCCCCTAGCTGCACATATTGTTAATACTGTCACCGTTTTTTTAGGTCTTTTCTGATCACCTCCTTATCCCACCATATTTAAAATCATTTTCCACATCCTAATGTCTGCAAAACTTCTGTCCTCTTCCAGATTTATTTTTCTTCACAGTTCTTTCCACTACCTTTTTTAAAAATTTTTTTTTGCGTACCAGGGATCAAACACATGACCCTACACTTGCCAGGCAGGCGCTTAGGCCACTGAGCTAAATTCCACGCCTTCCCCTACATATTTTATGCTGATTTTTTCTTTTTCTTTTTTTTTTTTCTTTTCTTTTCTTTCTTTCTTTTTTTTTTTTTTTTTTTTTTTTCTGTCCTATACTCATGTGGAACACGCCCCAGGAAAGCAGAGATTTTTTTTTTTTTCTCAGTAATATGTTCCCAGTTCCCTGAGCAAAGCTGGGCATATTATAGGCATTCTGTCAATATTTTTGACAAATAAATGAAAAAAATACATAACATAGATGATAAAATATCCAAATGATGGCACAATACACAAAAAATGTTTGAAATTTTCTAGATCTACCAATCTGTGTCATCATTCTGATAATGAGACAGAAGACGCATCTATCTATAGTTCTAATCATTAAAACTTTGAGACCAGTAAGCAAAAGTTCTCACAAAATGTCTGGTCCATCTTACATGGGACAAAGGAAAAATCTTGCAACGGGTATTATACCCAGCATTAGGGAAGCAGATAAACATTTCTCCTCTCGAAATGTTTTATAGTTCATTTTTAAAATATTTTATTCCTTTTTACAGTGAGAATTTTGAGTAAATTTAGTACCTGTTAATGCATCATCCAAAAAAATCTATATTTAGTTTAGTTATTCTTGAATAAATGCAATTTAAATGGTCACGTCCAAATTATGTATGTTTAATCAAGATGACTACAATTATATCTCTAAAGAATAATTACCTGAGAAATGTTACAAACTTATTAAATGGAGAAAATGATTACTTAAAAAGATACTTTTCAACACCCACACATAAGCTGCATGCATATATACACACACGCACCTACACAAAGCTGTCTTTGTCTATGACCATGATGGAGTAGGTATGATGATAAGTTTTTCTCTGCATCACACCCTTCCTCATCTTATGACTAAGCTCTAAACGCTAAACATCGTGAACACTCATGGGCCAGGTATAATGATACACGCCTGTTATTCCAGCACACTGGGAGGCTGAAACAGAAGGATTACAAGTTCAAGCCTACTATGGGCAACTTAGCAAGACTGTCTCAAAATAAAAAAATAATAATAAAAAAGGGACTGGGATGTCATTTACTATGAAGCCCCAGAATTCATCCCCAATATGACAATCAGACAGTCAAAAATAAAATATACCCTCTTAAGTTTTGTACAACACTATTTTTAGTTCCTTAACCACTTTTTTGCCTTCATTTCAACATGCCCCAATTTGCATGGCTCACACTTAAAAGTATCTACCCAGAACCAAGCAAACTGCCACACGAGGTCTAGCATGTGAGAAGCTGGTGCTTGGGTGGTAAAAAGAATTTACCACTAGTCAAGAAAGACAGGAGATACTGCAAGAGAGCATTGGGTGGATTCCAAGAATGGCATGTGCTGTCAGTGTGAAAAGTGAGGTTTTTATCATTGTTTTGTTTTGTTTCATTTTTTTCAGGGTCTCACTATGTAGTTCTGGCTAGCCTCAAACTGACAATGATCCTCCTGCCTCAGCCGCCTAAATGCTGGGAATACAGGTGCACTCCACCATGTCTAGCTTATATTTGATTTTAGAGTGAACAGAGAGTCTAGAAACATCATCCCAGGAATATTTTCTTCAGATCATGGTGATTGTGTTATCCATCTTAATTCTAAGGGTAGCCAATATGTTTTAGTTTGATGAGGTCCAGTGCCCTTCCATTGCTAGAAGTGGTTTTTCTGTATAAAACTAATTAACAAATACGTAGAGTGACTAATATTAGTGGTCAAGAAGATCAGGTAGGGGCTTTTGACATTAAGGGGCTTTTGACATTAAGTTTGAACAGGGGAAGCAATGGTATGCTTTAAGATGAGTAGTGACATCATTTAGTGATGTATGCATACTTCCTGTGCATAGCTTATGGGTGGAGAGATGATGTTATACTACAGACTCATCTCTCAGCTGCAATGTGGCCTTTAAAGAAACAATGATAAAATAATCATTATGCCCCAAATGAACCATAACAAGCATTTTAAGTAGGGGGAAATAAACTACTATGTTCATATTCCTTGTTTTGAAGATTATATTTTTATTAATCTAGAATAACATTGTAATGGCTTTGGGGGCAGCTATAGGTCAACACTGATTTATTCATTCATTAAGTCAGTGAACAGATATTTCTTGAGGCTTCACTATAAGTCAAGCACTAAGTGATGAGTTGGAGATATAGTAAATAATATGTAGTCTTTGTCCTGTAACAAAGTGACAAAGGGCAACAGACAGCAATCAATAATCATGGAAATATAACTTGGAAATTGTGACAAATATAAGGAAGCATATAGAAATGTGGGAGATCTTTGGGGTAATTAAAACAATTGGCTTCTAAAGTTATCCACCTCCTAATTTTTGAAGGCTGTGACTATTCTGTCTTACATGGCAAAAAGACTTAGTGAGTGTGAGTCGTTTAAGGCTCTTGAAATGGGGAAATAGTTCTAATATTTTCAGATGGGCCCAGGCTGATCATAAGTATCCGTAGAATAGGAAAACAGAAACTTAGAGCCAAAGAAGGATATGAGAGGAGAAAGATTTGGGTAGGAAGATAGAGAAGTTTGAGGGTACCACTGGGCTAAACTTGAAAATGAAAGAAGGAATCATGAACAAGGAATGTACAAGTCCTTTAGAAGCTGATTAAGACAAAAAACTGGATTCACCCTTTAAAGACTTCAGAAAGATCATAGCCCTATCAATAGGTAGATTTAAGAATTTCTGGTCTCTAGAACTTTAAAATAATAAGATAGTTTTCGTTAAGTCATTATATTTGTACAATTTGTTAGAACAATAGGAAACCAGTACATATAAAAAAGAACCCAACCCAACCCAACCTGGGAAAAGTCCTAAGAGCCTCTCTCAAGAGCTAAAAAATGAGGTGGAGAAAACCAAGAACATTTGGGAAACAGAGAACACCTTCCAGACTAAAGGAATTGGTGCAGGAGGGAGAGAAGGAAGCTGCTAGGTCCAAATGCCTTAGAGGCCAGCGTGAGGACATAAGGGACAGAGCAGTTTTAGATACTAAAGAGACAGGAGTTAAGTCATTTTTACAAACAGCCTATAAAATTTATTTTACAATGTTATTTTAAATATTAAATGGAATAAGCCATGAAGTACTTGGCACATAGTAAGTTTTAGTTTTATTAAAGTTTGAATTTAGAATGTTCAAGAGTTGATTTTGAATGTGATATACTGTTGGGCACAATTATATGATTAGTAAAGGCATAATAATATAATAACAAACTTACAGGCATGTGATAGCGAGTTAATCAAATAGTAGCTTCTGCCTATGTTCATGCTGCCTGTTATGTAGCTAGCCTGCTAACTTCAGTCATCCTGGACTGTCTGGGTCCAGCTGCTTTTCTTCTGATAATGTGCTAGGCCCATTTGACAATTCTCAGTTTATGTTTCCCTTAATTAAGAGAATATAATACTTCTATCTGGCTTCAAGGACTTTGTTTGCTTGGCCTGAAGATGTTCCTATATCACGATAAACAATTCCTTTTAAGCAAATGTACTTAGAGTCAGTTTACTTGACAGTATATGACTTAATTCAATCCATGTAGCCAGTCACACCAGGCCTTGTACTTCCTACTTGCAAACTGTATTTAAACTGAACCCAAAACTAACTGAGTGCTGATGATTTGGAATTGAAATTCCTATCAGTCTGCTAATATAATAAACAACAGCTGCCTTCTAGATTCCTTGATGCAAAGAGTCTTCCATTTGGTTTGATATTGGTTTTTCTGTAACAATACAAGATAAACTGAGATATAAAAAGGACAAATAATTTTGTCGCATATATTATGAACTATCACCCTATTCATTTGTTTTATTATCCATCTATTAATATGATATTGTACAACAAAGCACCCTAACACTTTAGGACCTCCACAAAGTCATTTATACTCATGCTTACAGATCTATAAGGTATGGTTGAAAAATACAGAAAATAAACTTTTTTTTAAAGATTTCATTACAGCAAAAGACGCACTAGTACTACCTCCTCAAAATGCCCCTCTTTGCTTCAAACACACTTATTCCAGAGTTCCCACTTTTTGAAGTAGCCCCGGAAGTCTTCTTTCATCAGTACCCTTAGCTGTGCTATTGTTGCCTCAGTGTCCTGAACTGCGTCAGAATAATTACTTTTAATGAGCATCTTGACTTTGAGGAAGAGACAGAAGTCACATTGTACCAGATCTGTTGAATAGGGTGCATGAGGTCATGCTATATCTAGTTTTCTTAATTTTTATCTTTATTTGTACATGTTTGCAGCATATAATTATATTTACTGTGCAAAGTTAGTATAGGTGTATAACATATCTCAATTCTATTTTCATACATTTGCCATCCCTCCTCCTCTCTGCCTCCATCCCTTGGTCTCTTTTTCTTTTTGTAAAGGCTCGCTCTCCCTGTTTCCGGTCATCTATCTTTTATTTTGCTCTTTAATTTAAGGACATACCATAATATTTTTTTACAATGCTTTCCATTGGATGGCTCTCAGCAGTAGTGTTTGAAAGAGTTTTGGCCCAGACAGGACACTGTAGCTGGTAAAGCCTCAGACAGAACCAAGGAGCTCCTATCTCTCCCACCCCTAGGAATTTACCTGTGACTCTATCTTCCCCACCCCTAGGAATTTACCTATGGCCCCAAAAGAATACCAATGGGCTACCTGTGCATCCCTAATGCCCCTCAGGCACCACCCCTAAGCTACATGTATGCCTCTACTCCATGTGTTCCATGGAGAGATCGCGGACCCCGGGGGGAGATTCTGCGCCCCAGGGGATTTGGGGTGTCTCTCCCCACATTCTCAAAATAAAGGTCATTTATATTTCATACTTCTTTTCAGCTGTCACCAGTCCCCCACAGTTCTATCATATGGTTCCCTGACCAGGAACAGCAGACGAGAGACTCCTGGGGCTTTCCAATTTGAGTCCCCTGTCATTCAGGACCAGGACCGGACTGCATCCTGCATTAATTCCTCACTTCTACCCTTGGGAGCTGTAAACTTGTCACTGCTGGCTCGCAAACAACACTGACCCAATTTACTACAGGTGAGCAACCCCTGGAGATTGCCACTGGGCCAGGCCCCAGGTGGGTTTTCTTCCCCTTTCCGTGGGTTCACATGACACTCTCACATCCTTAGATAGCCCAAGGCAGAGTCTTTCTGGGCCAACCTGTGTCCACATTGGGAGACTCTCATGTCCTTTGGGTTCAGATAGCCCAAGGCAGAGTTTTCCAGGGCCAGCCTGTGTCCACACTGAGAGACTGTCACATCCTTCAGAGCTTTTTAAGTTCTCATGGGCAGAGCTGTTATTAAACCCACATGAAATCCACTCGTATATTGGTGATGACCAATTATTACGAGTTTCGGAACAATATAATACCAATCGGTCTAGAGTAAAAAGTGACGACTTTAAACTTAGTAGGCCGCAGTCCGTTGCCTCATCTGGCTGTAACTCCGTGGGCCAGACCCCACACCAGATTTTATCTTGGGGACCACTTCCTGTCCCCCCTCAAAAAACCATACCTATTTATAGCTTATCACACTGAGGACAAGTTTACAAAACTCTCGATCTTTAAGCCTTTGTTTTGGGAATGTGTGTCCTTCCACGCTCCTCCAGGATCCCTCCCCCTCCCCACACTTAAAGAGATAATAGCGTCTTTCCTTGCAGCCTTTTGGAGCTTTCTCAGCATTTCCTTTCCTCCATGCTTCCTCTCCCCCCGCCCCCCGCCGTGCACGCCAACCCATTCCCCACCGAGCTGGAAAGTGCACCCAAACAGTGTTGAGAGATATGCACAGGCTGCTTTAGGCTTTCACACCACGTGCCCAACTCCGTGTGGTATCTCGACTCTCATGTGGTGCTCCAGGTCTGTGCGGATTCGGCTTTAATGCCGTGCCCCAATCCACATGCCCCATAAGCAGTTCCAGCTCCACATGGCAGCTCAGCTCCGTGTAGGTCCAGCTACCAGCCATGCCTCCGGGAGCAGCCCCAGCTTCACACCACGTCGGGACGCCTCCCAGCTCCATCCCCCATGCACCATGTGCCCATGCGCTGCCACTGCTGCAGCCACTGCCACCCTGCGCATGTTTCGGGGGCAGTCCCAGCCCGCCCCATGCACTACAACCCGGCACTCACCCCACCTTCACTCTGCATGCGCCACCCCCACCCTAGGCGCAACCCACCCAGCCTCAGAGTTCCGTCCTGCCTTACGTGCTGCGCATCTCCCAAACACAAGCGCCCCTTTAAACCACAAACAGATAAACAGCAGCTCGGTGGCTTCACTCAAAGATACTATTTTTTACATTCTCAAACCATTTAATCAAGGTTAAATAAGCCGGCAATAGACAAGACTTTGGCTGATAAATGGAAATGGCCACCTGGTAATTTTACCAGTCTTGTTGATCAATTAAAGCCTTCAGTAATCTCCTGTTTGTCAGCTAGGGTTGGGAGGTATTTGTGAATTCCTTTTGCTGTGGACTGCTGGTGGTGTTCTGTGTTGGTCTTACTGCCTATGTTGTACTGTGTTGTCACCAAGCTCCCGTTTAACAACTAAAATTGGGAGATATTTGTGGATTCCATTAGCTGTGAGCCACCAATGGTGTTCTGTGTTGAGCTTACTGCCTATATTATACTGTATTGTCACCGATCTTAAAAAATAATTATAAATTCCTTTTGCTGGGAACCACTAGCTCTTTTCCAAAACAAGGGTTATATGATATATGCAAAACAGCAAAACCAACACTGTGGCAGAAGCCAAGCTTAAACCTTTCCCAGCCTATCTGCCTGCCCTAGCTCAGCCCTCCACTGAGCCATAATTAACTATATTCAACTGATATTAAATAACATAGCTGATTTCTCTCCTAAATAAGAAAGTAAAAAATTAAACAGGCCAGCCTCTAAAAATCAGATGGCATTAGACATTTTAACAACATAAAGAGATACTTTTTATATATGACATAAATGACATGTCAGTTCCTAAAATTCTCTGGACCTGTTATAAATACCCTGTTGATTATATTTGACTCCTGCATACTTACTTAATTCTACAGATACCTTCTACTGTAGTCCAAATCCCAAACAAAAAGGCAAAACTTGACCTTCAAACTCCACAGAGACCTTCTTAATATGGCTTTTCATATTTTCAACAACAAAAATAATAATAACACTTGTGACACTTGGAGTTCTGAGACAGGTAAACCAACACAAGGTGGAGCTGCCTCCCCTGCCCCATGGACAATGTCTCAAATGCAGCAGGACGTTGGGCAAGAGAGTGCCCCATCCTGGCATTCCTTTGGGACCTTACCCCAGGGCTACTGGACTGTCCTAGCCACCAGAGAGTGGGTAAGCCATCCTAACTTCCAGCCCTCAAAGGAAATGCCAACACTTCCAGATTCATTGCTGACAGATCTGCTTAAACTTGCTGCCGAAGACTGATGGGGCTCAGGGTCAACAACAGCCCCCTTTATGGGTGTCCATCTCAGAGTCCAAGTCCCACTAAAAGTCTCAGGTAAGACATTCTCTCTATACTTGTGGACATAGAGGCCATATGTACAGAGTTCTTCCTGAGTTTTCAGACCACTATAATAAGTCCTCAATCTCTAGGAGTATTAAAGGTCAACCTATGCCATTTACAAACAGGCCTATTTTGTACAGGTCCCAGACTGCTTCTTCCCAATCCACCTAGTGGTGCCAAATCTTCCTCCACCACTCACTCTACAGTCCTAAATCTTAAAAATGCTTTTTATTCCCTTGTGTTTATACAGGCTGACTTAGACACACTGAGGCCTCAACAGCTGACACCTGTTATCACTAGTAAACCTCTCCTCAGTAATATAAGACCACCTCCTTCCTTTCTTATTCACCAATTTCTCAGACAACCCTGGTCAAGACTGACAGATAAATTTTGTCTTCTCACCTTTGTTTATACTTTTTCAGGATACATAAAAGCCTTTCACACAACCAGGGACGCTGCTGATATACTTGCTAAAGTTCTGTTACAACAAATCATTCCAAGGACTACAAACAGGTTACAGTGACCCATACCTGATATTCTTGGCAACCTCAACAGTGATAAAAGTTGCTAGATTCCTATCCTGGTTTCACATCACTCAGGCTAAGTGGTGCCCTCCCAGCCCTAAATCTGATCATTCTGAGTTGTCATCTCATCTTCTATCGCCCATTCATCTCCGTTTCACGAAGGCCTCACAGCCACAGTTCACAGGCTAAGTCATGTTTTGTTCTCCAATTTGGTTTCTAATTTCTTATTCTTTCTTATTCTAATTTTTATTCTTCTTCTCAACAATATTTCCTAAAGACTCCCACATCATACATACCAGAGACAAGCCTTACCTACCTAACCTTTTAACTTTTACCCTTTTAGATGGAGGAGTAATCACCTCTCATAACTTCACTCCTCGGGGCTGGGGATTTAGCTCAGCGGCATAAGCGCCTGCCTTGCAAGCAGACAGTCGTGAGTTCGATCCCTGGTACCGGTAAAAATGAAAAAGCTAAAAAAAAAAAAAATTAAAAAAAAAAAAATAACTTCACTCCTCCTAACCTCACACTTATTTTTCAGAATTCTACCTCACCGTGACAATGATCCTACCTCAACATCGTTCTGATATAATGACATGTCTAAATCAAAAGCACCTTTCCTTCTACCTCACCTGGGTCCTTAAATATGACAGTGCCATGCCTCCTTATAACATCTTATCTCTTTGTTTTTCCAGTCTAACATATGTGCATTCACCAGTGAAGTTGTCCTGGCTAAAACACCTGGCACCAGCTTCTACCTGGACATCAACCATCATCCTGTCGACTCCCCTAGACCCCAGTACAGCGTCCCCTGCCAGCAGGAAACAGTAAAGAGAGACATCTTTGCTCCTTTTCATAATAATATTCATAAGAAAGGATATGAAAGAGTTTTGGCCCAGACAGGACACTGTAGCTGGTAAAGCCTCAGACAGAACCAAGGAGCTCCTATCTCCCCCACCCCTAGGAATTTACCTGTGACTCTATCTTCCCCACCCCTAGGAATTTACCTGTGGTGCCAAAAGAATACCAGTAGGCTACCCATGCATCCCTAATGCCCCTCAGGCATCACCCTAACCTAAGCTACATGTATGCCTCCACTCCACGTGTTCCACAGAGAGATCGCTGACCCCGGGGGGAGATCCCACACCACAGGGGATCAGGGGTGTCTCTCCCCGCATTCTCAAAATAAAGGTCATTTATATTTCATACTTCTTATCTTTTCAGCCGCCATGGGTCCCCCACAGTTCTATCAGTGTTTACTAAACTTTTGATTACTCCTTGTAAAACACTGGTGAAAGAAAACTTCTAGCATGGTTTTAAGAAGTAGTAAGATTTATGGCAGAATGGGAAGAAAAAGTTTCCAGTTACTCCTCAGACAACGGACTAATTTCTACAGTATATAAAGAACTCAAAAGAATTAGACCTCCCCCACAAATTTAAAGAACTAACCAAACATGGGCACCTGAAATGAACAAATACTTCTCAGATGAAATACAAGTGGCCAATAAATACATGAAAAAGTGTTCAGCGTTGCTGACCAATTCAAAAAAGGCAAATTGAAACAATACTCCTTCTGAGTTAAAATAGCTATTAAGAAATCAATCAGTAACAAACGCTAGTGAGTCTGCATGGGTGTAGGGTCTTCTTCCTTGTTGATGGGAGTGTAAAGTGGTACAGCCACCGGGCAACTCAGGGTGGAGAGTCCTCAAAAAACTAAAAACAGAAATTCCATTTGACCTAGCTATTCCTTTTCTGGATATCTTTCTCAAAAGATTTAAAGATATCCTAGTCCATGACTGCAGAGACAAGTTAATGAAGAGCTGCACAGAGAATACCAACATAACTACAGTCATGGTCTCAAACAAGGCATTGCTAACATCCCAGAGGTCCCCCATCACCATGTGTACTTTCCAAAAGTCCCTTCCTCAAGCCACAGCTGTCACTCCAGCTGCTCACCCTTCTCTCTTGCACACTAGCTGTTTTCCTGATTTTCTTATAGGCACACCACTATGCAGTGATCCCTAACTATTTAGCAATGCCTTTTTGAACTTTATTTAAGAGGAATTATATACTATGCACTCTTTGGGTTTGGTTTTCCACATAGTGCTACATTTTTTAGTTTCATCAATGTTCTTATACACAGTTCTAACTAAATCGTTTTCACCATGGTAAAGGGTGACATGGTTTGACTATACCATGATTTGTTTGATGTTTTGTTGTGGGTGAGCATTTGGCTGATTTTGAATTTGTTCTGTAAGAAACAGCTATTCTGAGCATTCATGTATATATATCGTCTGTGTTTACAGTTCTCCAGGGTATAGCCTCATTATTCTTCCAGCTGGTTAGACTGTGATCACTTTTCCATTCTAACACCTTGGGGAAATGATGCTTCAGATATGGAGAGCAATCTACATATCAGTTAGTTATTAACAAATGTTTCTTACAAGGCCTAACAGCACTGTGATAAATTGAAAAAAGAATTCACCAATGAATGAAAGATCAGCTCAATTATAAGACTGTAAACATATATCCTAGTAAGGGAGATGTTCATAACAGTAACTGTGATAAAATTTGGAGATGACCAAGTTTAATAAAGCAGTACAAATAGAACAAACAAAAATAAAAAGAGTACAAAGAAAGAGTGGTTTCATTATAGTAAAAAAATGAATGAAAGTACTGAAAAAGTGGTAACATCTGAAGTTCACTCTCAAGAATAGGTAGAAAATTGATTTGTAAGACGGGTAAAACCATACTTCAAAGTAAATTGAACAGCTGAAAGACACACAGGTAAGGCAGCTGGAGTAGTATTTGAAACCTGTAATAATTCAAAAGCCAGTGAATAAAAGAATTTAAAATATTTCTTGCTGAAAAATAGGCTCAGGGCAATTATAATACAATGGAGAGGAAAAACAGGCACATTTCTGCTTCTTTAGGCTTCTAGCTTAGAGAGGGAACAAACATTAAACAATCACACAAACAAATGCAAATCAAGTCTGGGACAAATGCTTTGAAAAAGATACAGTGAAAGTACTAATGGCTGGATTTGTTCTAGGCAGAGAGAACAAAGAATTTCTTAAGCAAAAAATGCTTGAAGTGACAACCAGAGCAAAAGAAGAAATGGACAAGCTGAAATAGGAAAGCAAAGAGCATTTCAAGTGTCAGAAACAGCAGGTTCAAAAGACCTGAGACTGTGAGAACCGAGTGTGAAGAGGCCTTTGAAAGACAGTAAGAAAACAGTGCATTGGGCCAAGAGTTGAAAGATTTTAAATGCTGACCAAAAAAATCAGTTTTAGCCTACGTGAGCTCCTTGAAGCCAGAAACTACGTGTTATTCAATTCTGTATCAGACATAGAATAATATCTGCTGTATGGTGGGTTCTCTGTAGTGGATTGCTGGATTGATCTTAGGGCAGATTTATTTTGTTGCTAATAAAAGCCACGGGGGAAAAATTGGGGAGTGAAGCAAATAAATTATAATACTGATATAGGGAAATGAAACTCCTGACCTACTATGTCCAGTACGAGTTCGTGTTCTCTAACATGAAAGAATGAATTTTAGGAGCAACAGAGGTTAAGAGTAGAATATATTTATTGAGAGAAAGTAAGCTTCTGTCTGAAAGAGACAGAAGGGGTCCTGAGTGGGTTGCCAAAGACTCTGGCTTTTCTAGGGACTTTTAGAGAGTAAAATCATGAGTTCAAAGAGGGCGGACATATAGGACTGGAAACTCACAAGGCAGTTGGGCATAAGGTGGGACAGAACTATGGTTAGCCAATATGATTAATAGTGCAGGTAAAATTGATTACATTAGGGACAAATGGGGAAGCCAGTCATGTAGAAAGCAGGCATTCTTAAGGAGCAGTGACTCTTCCTTAGGGGAATGGAGACTCCAGGCTTTCTCATGGTGATAGGGAACTAATTAGAATATCAGTCCTTAGGCTGTGGATGCATTTGTTTGATCCTTTGTCTTGAAGCCTGGCCCACAGGAGGAGGTGTCTGTCTCACCCAGAGTTGCAAGGTGTCTGGGCTTCTGCACTGGCTCCTTCATGGACCCCCAGCCCTGTCTGACTGCCTGTGATATTTCTAACCAGCTCAGCTGCCTGCAAAATACCACCAGGTTAGTGTTAATAAGAAAAGTAGCGAGTACTACTCGAGCAGAGAGCTGCTATCCTAGAGGACCAAATTTTGCTTATGCCTTCTGAAAGCCTTCCCAGATGAAAGTGTTACAGGCAGTGGAGTTAGTTAGTAGTACTGTAGGCAGGGAGACAGGGCTAGGTCCTCCAAGGAGCCAGTGCAAAAGTCCAGATATGGACTTGCCTGTGGTGTGCCAGGCCTTAAGATAAAAGATCAAACAAATGCACCCATCTCCAAAGGACTGGTATTCTAAATAGTTCCCTATCAACCTGGGAAAGTCAGGAGTCACCATTCCTGTCCTCAGGGAAGAGTCACTGCTAAGAATGTCTACTTTTGTGACTAGCTTCCACATTTGTCCCTAATGTAATCAATTTTATCTAAACAGTTAATTTTATCTAAACAGTTCCCAGTTTTCCCCACCTTAAACCCCTCTCACCTCATGATTTTACTCTATAAAAGTCCCTAGAAAAGACAGAAATACCTTGGTCACCCACTTGGGACCTTTTCTGTCTCTGTCAGACAGAAGCTTTTTTTCTCTCAATAAATATATTCTGTTCTTAACCTCCCTTGTTCCTAAAATTCATTCTTTGTTTTTAGAGAACATGAACTCATACCAGACATAGTAGGTCAGGAGTTTCATTCCCATATATCAAAGTGGTAAGAGAATTACATCTTTTTAAATTTCATCCTTTTTTTTTTTTTTTTTTTTTTTTTTGTAGTACCAGGGATTGAACTCTCAACTTCATACTTGACAGGCAGATGCTTACACCACTGGGCTAAATCCCTGGTGAGAGTTACATCTTGAAGGTGGAGTAAGAGACAAAAGTGTTTCCTAAACTTGGCTGAGAAGAATAAATGTGAGACTGTGTGTTAAAAATACAGCTTCTCAGAACCATTCCAGACCCTCTAATTTAGACCCAGAAAGAAGTACAAGTATTTATTTATTAATGGACACTTTGCTTCCTTCTTATTTTCAAGAAAGTTTGTGAAATACTGGTAGAGAGAACATTCTAGGGAAAAAGGCAGGTGCAAAAGTATTTACCCAAATAAAGAGGTATACAAAGGAAACTGAGGAGGGAGTTTGTAGAAGTGGTTATTACTGAGAGTGGAGAACAGGATGGAGGTCAGATTGCAAAAATCTTTGAAGTGGCAAGAATTCTGTAACAGTGAGATGATGATAGGTGAGAAAATGAGGGGTCTTTGGAAAGAGGGGTAATCAGAGAAATGCAAAAGTACAGATTTAAGAGCCATCTCTGAAGCCGAATTGATAATGTTTAATGACTACGCCCAGGAGAGAGCAAGAAAGAAGAGGTGAAAAATGAATCCAGCATTTCAAACATGGTAGTGTGCTTTTGGTAGAGAGGGGATGATATGATGAAGAAAACATTCCATTTTGGGCTAAAGTTTTACAGGACAACACTAAATGGGTATTTTTAACAGATCCTTGGAAATAGAGACCTCAGTTTCAAATAAAGTTCTCAGGGTACATGGGTATTGTAGTCTTTATATTGAAGTCATGGGAATTTCACTTGTATGAGGATGTAAATTGATGAATTAATATTTCCATATATTTGGACTGTAACATACATATTTGCTACCTATCTACAACTTTCAAATACATATCTAGGGGGCTGGGGATTTAGCTCAGGGGCATAAGTGCCTGCCTTGCAAGCAGGCAATCCTGAGTTCGATCCCCGGTACCGATAAAAATGAAAAAGACAAAAAAAAAAAAAATACATATCTAGAAAACCCTCTATTGATTGACTGGATTAGCTACAGAAAACATAAGAGTCCCAGTAGGTCACCGATCCTTAGTTTCAAGAAGTCTGGTACAGTACTTGAATTTTAGTCTTAGCTTTTCTGATAATTTTCACAAATTTTATAGCTTCCATGGACTAGTTTTTTCTGCAAAATAGACAAACACCCCCCAAAACAGCTAAGCTCCAAAAATTTTTCCAGAGACTCAAGGAATTCCAACATTTAAAAAATCTTAAATTCTGAAGTATCAATTCCTGTTTCCCAGTTCCACTTTTCTGTCTTCCTCAACAGATACTGATTTGGGACACCTCTAAATTATATACAGTCAACCAAATAGTTCTCTAGTTTCTGTCACGAGTATGTCCCTCATCTCCTCTGACTGGTGTTGGGTGTCACGCTTGTGGAATGGCATCCTTTTTACTCCACCTCCAACGCCTCTCCTTACTCAATCCCCGTGCTGTGGCTCATCTGGCACATGATAGAGGAATCTCGTTTCCTCCAGGTAGTGCTAGAGTCTGCGCAAACCGACCAACTCTATGTGCTTGTAAACCACTCGAAACCTCAAGGGTTGTTTTTCTATGAAAAAAAAAATGTTTTAAGAAGAGAAAAATAAATCTTTTTTTTAAGCCTTAATGACTCCATTGCACAAATATGTACTTCAAACAAAATAGTGAATTAGTGCACGATGAGTCGGGGACTAAATAAGCAGTATCTCTTACTTAATTCTTGCAATTTTTATGCCCAATACTGTGCTGAGTTCTACAATAATACTATTAATTGTTCTTTTTTTCGGATATCTGGTATCGAACCCAGGACTTCTTGTTTGCCAGGCATGCGCTGCGCTGCTGAGCTTTATCCCCAACCTCACTAATTAATTTTTAAATTCGTCTAAGATCATTCCTGATTCTTGCGGCTGCACTCACAAATCCGCAGGTTGCAATATTCCAGAAGGGCAAAGTTTTCCTAAGAACAGAACCAGAGAACTTCGGCTCCAAGAAAAGCACTCAGAAGCTACCGCCTCCGCGCGGGTCTCGGTGCCAGCGTCCAGGAACAGGACACCTGGATACCACTTTGGCTTCTGGTTGGGCAGCTTGCGGCCCCAGCCCCGCCCCCACCCTCAGGCCGCACCCCCGGCCGTCCCCACTCCCAGCAGGCACCGCGTGAGCAGTGCTGCCCCGCCCCTTGGTTCGTCCCATCTCCTCGCGGCGCTGGAAAGATGGCGGAGCTGGACATCGGGCAGCACTGCCAGGTGGAGCACTGCAGGCAGCGAGGTGATGCCCCAGTGCCCATCCCGGCCACGGGAGAACGAGCCCTTGCTCTTGCACCACGGATGGTGGCGCGGGTGGGGCACTGGCTCTGAGGCCCGGGTAGGGTGCGTCCCCCTGGAATGAGAGTGTGTCAGTGTTTTTTGTGGCTTTTGCTGCCTATGTGCCTTTGGAAGAAACTTGTGACCCCCCACCCCCACCCCCGATCTCCACGCAGTTTCTGCAAACGGACCTTGAGTTCGGTGTAGTTTGTGCACTTGGCCAGAGAAGGCCAAGCGCGCACTGCTGGGTCCTGGAGCCCGTACCGGTTTCTCATGGTGAGCTCCGATGGGTTCCAGAAAGGAGAGGTTTAGGTCTCTGAGAACCACTTTCCAAAACTGTTTACTCATTTTTTGCTCATATCAGATGAAAGAGTTTGGTATTCAGGTTCACAGCCTCAAATGAGAGTATTTGGTGACAAGCCCTTTTACCAGATTCTTAAAGGGGTGGTTATCCTCAAACTTCATTATCCTCTGATGATCATTATCCTCTTCTTGCTCATTCTTTGATCCTGATTGTCATTGTTTGACAAAATATTGATAAAGCATTGATTTTGATACTGGACCCACATAAAACTATAAACTCCCCCCCCCCCTTTTTTTTTTTTTTTTTTTTTTTTTTTTTTTACACAGAAGAGCTTTTAGGCTAGTAAGCTGTATTTTAGAGAGCACTGACACTGGTGATAGTCTCTCTCTACTGAACAGAGTTATCTTGTAGTACAGCCCCAGTAGAGTGGTGCAGGCTTGAGCCTGTGCTATTCATGTAACAGAGAGATTCTTGAAGCATCAGAATCATACAGACTACTTATGTCTTTGGTAGTAGATTTCACTCCAGATCTTTGCGTAGGGTGGCAAATGGGTTTCATCCGCCCTGCAACTTTAGGCATCGGTAGCAAGTTCCTGAATCAATGTGTTGAAAAAGACTTTGAGGTTTATCCCAAATTCAGTGTGAGGGTCATAACTTATTAGATACTTTGGGCATGACAAAAGGTCAAGTGACATAGTCCTTGCTAGGTTCTTGTTACTCATAATGTTCTGTAGATGTATCTTCCACTATATTACCTGTAATCACCAGCCACTCAGCAGGTAACAAGCTTGTTTTCTTACAGTCTTTTCTTACTGAAGCTTAGCCATTTGGATTTTGACTATAGATTTGTATATCTGGTGTGCTTGGTTTTCTCTAGTGGGTTAAAAAATATTAGCTACCATGTGTGATACAATTTGTCTTCCTTTTCCACTTCACACTTTTTACCTTTAGTGTAAAAATCTGACAGATCTCTTTTGGACCAGTGTAAATGAGTTAAATTGAATATCCTAAATTTTATCTAGCTCTTAGATAAATAGAAAAGTGATGTCAGAAGCTAGGAAATTATCTTGATTTTAGCCCTTGCCCTTGGATTCTCCAGGTTTACATTTAATATTTACTTAGTTACCAAAAGACTCAAGATAGCAAGTGCGTACTGTTTTACATGTTGAAAATGACATAAGCTTTGGCAAATAGTACATGCTTCAGTTTCTCTTATTGAAATACATAACCTTCACTTTTATCTCTTTTATTGGCTACAAATTAGTGGGTTTCATTTTGTCAAGTTTGTACGTGGATATGACATGCTTTTATCCTTTTCACCAACCCACATCATCATTCTTGCCCCACCCTCCCCCTTTTTTTCCTATTTTAAGGCACTGAGGATTTCAGTAAGTTTGTTTTGTTTGTAGCCATCCTCCCATTACCCACCCTTCCACCCTTTTTCCTGCCTAGTCCCCTCCCCTCCCTCTTACTCCTTTCTTTTGGCTTAATAATAGATTCCTTGCTATTCTTTTTTAGAGTCTGGAGTGCATTCTTTGTTTGTCTGAGTCTGACTTTGTATCACTCAATGTGATAAATCCAGATCCATCCATTTCCTGCAAGAATGAGAATGAGAATTTCATTATTCCTTGTGACTGAATAATAATATTCTATTTCTAGGTATACCACATTTTCTTTATTTACCCATCTGTTGATGGGTACTTAGTCTGGTTCCATATATTTGTTGTGAACTACACCACAATAAATTTGGCCTCTTTATTGTATGCTGAGTATGGTTTCAGGTATATATATCTAGGCGTGATATGGCTGGATCAAATGATTTTACTGAGGAGCCTCCATACTGACTTCCAGAGAGGATCTACTAAAGTACATTCCAGCCAGCAGCATAGACAGCCCCACCACCATCCTCACCATTTATTGTTTTTTGCATTCTTAATGCTAGCCATCAAGACTGGGTTTAAATGGAAGCTAAAAGTAGTGGTTTACTGGTTGGTTGGTTGGTTGGTTGATTGGTTTTTGAGACAGGGCCTTTCTATGTCGTTTGGGCTGGCCTTGAACTCCCACTATGTGGACCAGTCTGGCCTTAAACTTGTGGCAGTCCTCCTGCCTCAGCCTCCTAAGTGCTGGAATTACAGGTACATGCCACCATGCCCAACTTCAGTGTAGTTTTGATATGCATATCCCTAATGACTAAAAATGTCAAACAGTTTTTCACGTACTTACTGTTTGAGCTTCTTTTGAGTATTGTCTGTTCAGTTCAGTTGCCTGTTAATTGTCTATTTGATTTTTTTAGGTTTACATTTTTTGAATACTATATACATTCTACATATTAATCCTATGTTGAAAGTGTAGTTGGTAAAAATTTTCTTTCATACTGTGGGCTGTTTCTTTGCTCTGTCAGTCATTTTTCCTTGCTGTGCAGAAACTTTAATTCACTGTGATCCATTTGTTGACTCTGTTGTTTCCTGTGCTATTGAAGGTCCTATTCAGGAAGTCTTTGTGCTTATAGCTTCAAGTGTTTCTTCTATGTTTTGTTGTAGCACTTTCAAAGATGTAGGTCTTATATTCAGACCTTTTATTCATTTTGAATTGACTTTTGAATCAGGTTAGAGAAAGGGGTCTAGTTTCAATCTTCTAGTTTTTCCAGCATTATCTGCTAAAGAGGCTGTCTTTTCTACAGGGTTTTGTTTTGTTTTTTTGATTCTTTTGTCCAGAATCAGCTGGCTGTAGTTGCCATTCTGTTCAGTGTTCTCTATTCTGTTCTGCTGATGTATGTGTCCATTTTTGTGAGTGGAATTTTTTTTTGACCTTTTTTCTCAAGTAGCCCATTATTAACATATACTGAATTATAATGTTCATTGTATATCCTAGTACATGGCTGAGTTCATTTATCATCTATAAAAATCTTTTGTTAGAATCCTTAGGATCTTCTAAGTTAAGATCATATCATCTGGAAACTATGATAATTTAACTTCTTTTCCTACTTGTATCTTTTTAGTTTTTTTCTCTTGCCTAATTGTTCCAGCTAAAATTTTAAGGAGTGGGTCCGAGATGTTCCTTAGCAGCCCAGTGCCTGCCTGGCAAGCATGAGGTTGTAAGTTCAATCCCCTCACAAAATAGAATAGAGTAGAGCAGAGCAGACTGGTAAAGAATAGATTTTTAAGGACTACGTTGAATAAAAGTGGAGAGAGAAGAATAGATATCTTTGCCTTGTTCCTGATGTATACTTAATTTCTCAAGATGGAACTGAAGCTGTCATAGCAACACTGACAGTTTATCAAACCCACTTCTATGTAAAGGAAGACTTATTTAGACTCTTATTCTACAAGCATGATTACCCAGGGGTCCCTTTTGGTTAAAATACAATCTATCTTGGATTAAGATAGCTTGTAGAGTGAGATCTTTTCAAGGCAGTTGTAACTTTAGTCTCTAAAGAGTGACTAAAAAGTACCTTCTGGGTTTCATTTTGTAAAAGTAGTGCTGTTGAGTGTGTCCAGCCTTCCTTAGTGCCACAGTGTAATGTAATATTAAGTATGCTGAAAACAGTTTAGAAGGTGGGTAATTTTAGCTGGTGTTTAATGGTTAGTTGCCACATATAAGAATGAATATTTGTACATGCTTTCCAAAACTTCATTTCCTAACTTGATTGCTTCTTAGTTGCTTGCTCCTAATGTAGTTGTTTGTCAACCACAAGGAAGTAGTTCCAACAGTTAACTTTGAAGTATCAGTCCATTTATTGAATTTCTGGAAGCTTTTTCAAAGCATATCTCCCTGGTGTATTCTAGAATTGAGCATATTCAAAAAAGTTAATTGTCATAATTATTTCTTAGTAATTATAGTTACCATATTGTTATTCCGGTATTTTACACGTATTTGGATTTTATAATTACTTGCTGAGGTAGGTGTGACCCACAGCATAGAGATCTATATATACATATGCGTACCTCTTATCTAAACGTATATACACATGCTTTATGCTTTGTGTATGTATGTATGTGTTTACTTCTCTGTATTAGCTAACAGTTTTAGGTCTGGGAGTATGTATGTATAACATGCATGGAGAGGGAGATATATACATATATATATACACACAATATCTTACAGTCACATACACTATATACTCTTACTATATGTATAAAATGTGTATATCTCACCAAAACTTTACTATTAAGGAACTGACTTAATAGAGCTTCATTAGTAAGCGGTGAAATCAAAATTAAATCCCCAGATTTGTGATTTGCAGAAGTTTTACAATATAAAATCTTTAGAAAGAACATCTAGTAAATTTGGAAATACAGGGAAAAGAAAGAAAAAGAAAAATGCCATCAAAACTTCTTTTCATATCAAATAAAGCCACAACAAGTAACATCTGTCACCTATTTGACACTTCTTTCCAGAGTTAATAAAGTTGTCATGACTTTTGTTTAATAATGATTATGTGGTGATATATTAGAAAATTAGTCCAAAAGAGAAGTTCTTCTGCAAAGGTGGACCAATCTTTTAAGATGTGTATACTGTACTATATCTCCTTAAGATTCTTTTTCTATTAGAAAACTAAATCAAAAGCAGATATTGACCAGTACTTACCCTATTTCCTCCAATTTTAGATTTTCTTCCATTTGTATGTGATGGTTGTTCAGGAATATTTTGGTAAGTTAAATTTTTATGTGGGACTTGGGAGTAATTTCAGTATTTCTAATACAGGGTTAATTTTTTTTTTTTGTACTACGATTCGAATTCACAACTGCATGCTTGCAAGCAGGCACTTATGCTGCTGAGCTAAATCCCTGGCCCAGGGTTAATCTTTTAAAAATATAATCATTTGAAATAATTTCAGCCATTAATATGTAGTGATTACTTGGGTGAAAAAAGAAACTCGATTAGTCATAGGCTCTGATTACTTATGCATCTATGTGATTCATCTTTCAACTTGTAGAAATGTGATATTTATGAATTAAAGAATATGGTAAAAATCCAGCTCTGATTGTTACTCTTTAGGCTTTAAAATTTTTGAAACTATAGCTGTTCCATCTTTAATTTTTCTGGCATTTTATTTTTATATAAAAAGTTATTAACATTGTGTGGGAACAGTATATCTTAGGAATACCATATTAAAATAGCTTGAGTTGCCACAGTTATCTTTAAGTGCATTATTTGTTTGCATTTAAATAAATGCTATTTTTTTTTAATATGTTTAAGCCTTGAACACAGAAGCAGGGAATCTCATGGTTGTCCTGAGGTATGTTAATGTAATCGGTTACTATTTATTTGTTTTTATGCAGTTTCATTCAGAATTTGATTAAATTATGGCTAGTCAAGGCACTAGAGATTAAAGTTTGATATCCTAAAATGATTAGATAAAGTGGATTTTCCTTCATTTAATATTTTTCTTCTTTCTTTAAGAAAAATTAGTTTACTTGGCATTTACAAGTTTTTATCGTCATAATTATTATTCCTGAACATTTCTGTTTTAGTAGCCCACTTAGCCTTAGACTGTGTATTTATAAGTTAGAATGAATGCCATCATTTAGTCCTTCCATTTCATTATTTCAGTGCTGTGCTTATTTTACTCATATCTGGTCATAGTATTCCTTGTAAGTTTTTCTGGCTCAGTCAGCCTTAGATAAATTTATAATTCAACAAAATCCCTATCCTAATTCCAGACAAACTGATAAATTTAAAAGGGGGTGACAGATAGAAGTCAAAATAGCACCTTTATTACTGATAGTGAGTAAATTGAATGTTGAAGCTTAATGTAAAGCCAAGGGGTCTGTGGAAGAAAGTTGGAATTCGGCTGACTTAGACATAGCAATACTGGACCAGGTTAGCCTTCCTGCAAGCCCTTCAATTTCAAAAAGAAAAAGCTGTGTTTACCATGCCTAGGGTCAAAATTTGCTTAAACTTGGCAAATAGCTACATTGCATCACATGTCTTTTAAACAGAGAGAGGCAGGAAGTTAAACTGAATTTACCATGTAATAAGAAGCATTTGTCTCTAACAACATACAGGTGGTATTTATTCCTGCTTACCATTTATCAAGCACTTTTCTCAGGATTTTTACATCTGTTCTCTCAGGTTATGTGAGTTCAGTCAGACTATAAGCCTTTCAATCCTTTTTTTTTCTTTTTTTTTTTATTGGTATAAGGGATGGAACTCATGACCTCGTGCTCGCCAGGCAGAGTCTTATACTGCTGAGCTAAATCCTTGGCCTTTTAAGGGATTTATTTAAAGAAAATTAAAAACTCCTTAATGTGATATCAGGAAGTATTCATATGTTGTAAAATTTATTGATGTTTCTTATATAGTTTATAAATTTTTCATGTTTTCTTTTTTTATTTTATTCCTGTGAATTAACCTTGAAACTATTCAGTCTGATTAGTTAAAGAATTAAAAGAATTTTAATAGGTCATTGCAACAAATTTGGAAGGATATTTACATTAATTCCTGCAAAATGCAGCTGTGATTAATCCAAAAGAATTTCCTCTGTTGACAGTTTTGAAGATTTTATTTCCCTAAATTTATTTAACTCAAGACACTTTGTTACTTAATGCTCAGGAGCTTGGCTGATGTGGGTTTATTTTTATTAATTTATATTTAGTGTTGCAAAATCTTGTTTTTCTCTGATCTAATTTATAGCATTGAAAATAGTGTATGATTATGAAAATTATCCTTAAACTCAGCCTCATGGATAAATATATAATTTTAAAGTGTTCTACCCACTAAATTAAGTGTGCAATCCCCTAAAACGGATATAGAAAGTAGTTATCATTTGCCATTTGGGATTGATGAAATGATCATCCAAGTGTATTTTATTATGAGGGCATCTTTGTATGAGCCTATTGCAATGTAGAAGATTAAGAAAAGTCATTTCAGTTGAGCATAGAAAATTAATATGCACAGTATGAAAATTTAAAAGAACAGCACAGTATCATACATTATGTGAGAGTGTGTGTATTGATCTCATAAAGTTAAGTGAAAATGATATGAGTGCTACATTCCAAAATAGACTCATAAATTTGGTTTAAATGTGACCTGTAATGCTGTTTTTTCCTTTTTTACATTTGCAGGTGACTGTAATCAGTGAGAAACCAAAGATAGATACACATGAATCTTACCCATGCTCATTCAAGGACTGTGCTGCAAGAGAGCTTGTGGCAGTTATATGCCCATATTGTGAGAAGAATTTTTGCCTAAGGTGGCTCACTTAGACTATTCAAGCTTTGTATATCTGTTTAAGTTGCATACCAATATATGAAGTGGTATCACTCTTCTGTTGTTCATAGACACCGTCATCAACCAGATCATGAGTGTGAAAAACTAGAGACCCCAAAGCCTCGAATGACTGCCACTCAAACACTTGTTAAAAACATTATTGGTAAGTGTTTAGAAAGCTCATTTTGGTGCTTTCCTTATTGCTGTGTGGTCTGTTTATTTCAGAGCACCTACCTCTTATAGCTTATTACCAGTTATAGAATATATTACTAACAGGCCCAGTGGCAACAATTTATAATTTGATGACATTCTTGTGATAGTGTTTTGCACAAGGGCTACCTTACCAATGATAATTTGTATATTGTGACTACCCTACCAGATGGTGTCTTCTGCTGGGCTGCTTAGATTGGCTTGTTAGTTATTATGGCTAGATATTCATGAAATTGCATAATGGATTGCTTTCTCTATAGAATAAACTCTTATAAACCTCCTATTGACTGTGCTAGGAATACTCTTGGGTAATATGAAGTATCAGGAAAAAACAAATTGTCCTTGGTTACTTTCTCATTACAGAGACACAATACCTAACAACACAATTGTAAGGAAGAAAGGTTTATTTTGGCTCACAGTTTATAGAGGTTTCAGTTCATAGTTAGCTGGCTCCAAAATAGGGCATCATGACATGGTGGTGGGGAACAGAGAGTGATCAGGGGAGGAGGGAGAGAGATACACTCTCTAGGCCACACTCTCAGTGACCTGCCTCCTCCCACGAGGCTTCACCTCCCAATATCACAGTTAGCCAGAAACTTACAACCTCCATGATCCAGTTGCCCACTAGAGCCCTACATATGAGCACATGAGCCTTAGAGGGGGCATTGAGATGTAAATCATAACCATATGCATGAGTTAATCTCTCTACCAATATGTCAGTTCAGCAGAATTTTCATTCTAGATTAAGGATAGTACTAAATCTTAAATTTTTTATGTAGAAACATTAGTGGCTATGTCATATCAAGTAGTCTTATGTTAGAAAGAAACACATACCAGTAAATTTGTTGATATGGAAATTGGTTATGTGAGTTGTGAGGAACCTGTGGCATGCATGCTGCAGCAAACTGTTTATAATCATTGAAAACCCTGAAAGGTTTGCTATCAGTGGTTAGATCAACCTCAGTGAAACTTTTCCAGTAGCAATATAAAGTATTTTAACTTGCAAAGTGAATGTGGTTTCTGTGCACTTCTATTGTGTGTAATTTATGTGTGTTATGGGATTATAATTAGCAGTTGTTTTACTGGAAAAGGCAGTATAAAAGTTCCTAATGTGTTTACACGCTTACATTTATTTCTTAGATTCCAAGACAGAAGAAACAAAAAATAAACGACGGAAAGGCGCAAAAAATAGTGAAACAGCTGCAAAGGTTGCACTGATGAAATTAAAGATGCATGCTGATGGGGATAAGTCATTGCCACAGGTTGGTCTTGAGAGTGAAAAACAAAAATTTGGCCTCTGATGCCAAATTTTTGGAACATGGTTCTCTGCAGCTTTCTCCTCTGAGCAAAGATTTTCACTTTTGCAGTTTTGAGGCTATAAAGGATGGAGACCTACTGCTTCCTGGAATGCCCCTAGCAATCTTTTTTATTTATCTGTTCCTTCTCAGCCATCAGAGTCTCAGCTCTGTCTTTACAATCCATAGCTTTACTGGAGTTTTCCTTCTGGCCAAACTCACAGCATTTTAAATCATCCTGCTGGGCTTTTTGCTCTTTTTTGCAACATAAATCTGGCTAAAATCCACCAATAGTCATGCCACTGCCTCAACATTAGATTGCTTTGAAATTTCTTTTGTCAGATTAATCAGTCCTCCTTAGTCTCAGTCTCAAGCAGAGTCTCTGGACATGAGCAAAATGCAGACAAACTTTCTGCCAACCCATTACATACATCATATACATCATGTGGAGTCCAGAAAAAACCCAATGCAGTCTTTCTTCCCAGCAACAACGTCCTGAGCTTGATCTTTATAGGCGGGCTTTTTCAGGCAACATTTCCAAACCTTTCCAAACTATTTCCATAAGCCAATTCCAAAGGTTTTTGAACCACATGGTCAAGTATAGTCACATCAACTACCCCACTTCTCTGGTACCAGATTCTGTCTTAGTTACTTTTTACTTGTCACTGTGACAGAATACCTTGACATCCAGAGTTAGGGAAGGAAAGGTTTATTTCTCACAGTTCTTGGAGGTTACAGTCCATACTTTGTTGGCTCCAAGGCAGTGTGGCGTGGCAGGGCAGCCATTCATGGCTGCTGCAAACAGCAAGGCACAAACCCACAAGAAAGAGTGACACAACTTCTTCCTGCTGACCTATCGTATCCTGGCTCTACCCCTGGTGTGTGAAGCACTTACACCACCAATATGTGTGCTAGACAGTGAACCAATCACAAACATTAGATTTGATTCGTCCATAATTGCATGAGGCTTGGGGGCCACAGAGATAAACCATGACAGGCACACATGGTAAGGTAATGCTTACCATATTCAATTACATTATCTTTTTCTTAAGTTTATTCTTAGACTTTTTATAATTTTTATTGCCATTGTCAAAATTTTGCTGCTTTCTTATCTGTTATTGTATTGACCTTTTATTCAACAAATACACTTGAAATGGTTTCATACTTTGTAGATTTCTGTGTGATCGTGTCTTCTGTAAATTCCAGTTTTTCAAGGATTTTCCCCCAAATTATCTTTTTTTTAATCCTCCCTTTATTATTAGTACTGAGATCCCCACAACAGTGTTAACTGATAGTTAAATAATACAAGAAACAGAAATCTTCATCTTTTTTTGGTGGTGGTGGTGCTAGAGAATGAAGTCAAGGCCTCCAGCAAGCCAGGCGGGTACTGTGCTTCACCCTTGAGCTGCATCCCATCCCTTCATCATATTCCTAACTGCAGTGTAAATCTTTCTAAAGATTCATCAACTGTAGCCTCTGTCATACTGAAAACACTTCTGTTCTTAGTTTGCTGGGCATCTATACGATAAACAGATATTAAACTTCACTAGAAGTTTTTTCATACTTCTAGTAAAATAATCATTTTTCCCTTTACCAATGTGATAAATTATGTTGATTGTTGTTGTTGTTAAATCAGCCACACAATTCCAGGGTGAAGCACTTGACTCACTGACAAATATTTTAAAATATAGTGCTAAATTTACTTGCTAATTTTTAAAAATTTAGTATTGCTTAAGTGACGTTAGTACCAACATTATACTCTTTTTTCTTTGTGCTGGTTGTAAAGATTAGGATTATAACACTGAATTGTCATAACCTTTTACATCTGGGGATTTTTTTGTTTTTGTTTTTGTTTTCATTTTTGTTTTGTACCAGGAATTTAACCCTGGGCCTCATGCATGCTAGGCAAGCACTTTGCCACTGAGCTGCATTGCTGACTGTTAGCTCTTTTGTGAGGGGAGAATTTTGAATACTATTCTAGTGTGTTAAATGGTTTCTGGTTTATTTAGCTGTCTATTTCTTTTGAAGTCAATTTTGGTAAATATTTTTCTTAAAAGGTTGTTAGAAATCAATTTTCTAGGTTTTTTTGTTATAAAGTTCCTCATGTTATTCCTTTATAATTGCAAATCTCTATTGTTTTTCGTCATTCCATTTTATTCTTAACATTCATCGTTTTACTTTTTATCTCTTAATAGTCTTGCTAGAGATGTCTAGTTTTTGCTAGTCTTTTCAAAGGACCATGTTTTAATTTGTGTTCATCTATATTGTATTTCTGTTTTGTGATTCAGTATTTTCTGCTCAAAATTTCATTTTTTCTGGTGTTTAGGTTTTATCTAATGTTCATTTTCCAACGGGTCTCACATAGAATGGTGAATGCAGTGTAGATGTTCTCTTTATTTTGATAGGAGTTCAAATATAGAAGTCTCAAGAATAGTACAAAGAACTTTTGCATATTTTGTACTCAAATGCACAAATTATTTTTATTTTTCCCTACTTACTTTAATATTTGCAATCTCTGTCCCTGTACGTGTATCCTTGTGTGTTTGTGTATGTGAGAGAGGCTGTGTATGCTAATTTTTGATGTGTTTGATCTATCAGTTTCTGAGACAAATGTGATACTAAACTCTCCAATGCTGGATGTGTTTTTGTCTTTTTTCCTGTAGCTCTAAAGGTTTGCTAGGTTGTATATTATTAAACGTTTACAGTTTGTTCATTTGGTGGATCTTTGTGATTTTACCTCAGATTGTATTTTCAATTATAATACTGTTTTATTAGCTTCCTTTTGGTAAATATTTAACTGTTTTTTTTCATTCTTTTATATTCAGCTTTCCCTTGTTTTGTTTTAGTGTCTCTTGTAAGCAGCATATAGCTGGAGTGTATTTTTTAAATCCAGTTTTATAGTATCTCTTTTACAGATGAGTTAAACTCATTTGTATTTATTGTGATTGCTGGTATGTTTGAATATATTTCTTCTCTTTTGTATTTTCTGCTCATTTGCTTTTTATTTCTTTTTTTTTCTTTCCTGTCATCTGTTTTCTTATTTGAATTTTCTATATTTCCTTTTATTTTATTGGTTTGGAAACCATTGATTAGTTTTCTAGTTTTTGTGATTATTCATAATGTACTTTTTAAAAAAAATTTACTAGTTTTTAAAATTACAAAAGCAGTACATTTAACAAATTAACTATTAGAAGATGGTATGAGAAAGGAAAAAAAAAGCCAAACACACATTCCTTATCCCTCATCTATTTCTTTCTTTCTTTCTTTTTTTTTTTTTTTTTTTTTTTGGTACTGGGTATCAAATCTATGACCTCACACTTACCAGGCAAGCACTTGAGCCACTGAGCTAAATCCCTAGCCCTCCCTCATCCATTTCTATCCCATTTAATTAGTTATTCTCTAGACAATATCTAGAGATTGTTACAAGCAGGGATAGAATGTACTGATGTCTAATGGATTGAGAGTAGGGCTGCTTGTAAATATCTGGTGGTGCACAGGAAGGTGCCCAAAACAGTTTTCTGGTCCAAAATGTTCTTAATGGGCTGGAAATCTGGTTTAGTGCTAAACGCTTGACAGCATGTGCAAGGCTCTGAGTTCAGTACCTAGTACTGCAAAACATGATGGCACTGGCAAAGTTGATAAGAACTAGCCCAAATTATCCAGTCAATAATATCATTCATACTAATTTGCAGTTTTTTTTTTTTTTTTTACTTAATACATGATTAAAAAAAATCTCTTTAATAGCACTAGACTTTGTCTTAGGCACTGTTTTAAAATGTGTCTTCCTTGTAACAGGCTAATGAGGTATGCACTATCACATATGAGAAAACTCAGGCACAAAAAAGGATTAAATTACTTGCCAGTAACATGAATTGTAGAGAGAACTACGCATTGAAACAAGGCTTCAGAAACTGTTTTCTTAACAGCCTTAGCTCTATGTTATGAAACATTTTCCAAGTCTGTTGACAGCTTTTCCCCTTATCTCTAATATTTAGATATATATGTGGATGTAAGTATAGATACAAAGATACATGGGTGCAAATGTGTTTATATATACATATACTTTCATGGGTTTTGTGTATTATAGCACACATACATACTTTAAGTGTTACGTATTAGAAATTATTCATCCATCTCAACTTTATGATTACTATATCCAAATTTAAAAAGACCTCTCAATATTTTCTTATTACCACTCTCGGACAAATATGAGAACAAATGACAGCCTGTAACAGAAAATGTTAAAACATTTGAAAAGTAAAAGATAACACAGCCTGGTCTTAGAATGTGCTTTTTACCTCCCTCCTTTAGCATGGGAAATAGATACAAAGTGAGAATTTGGCTGTTTTTTTTTTAAAAGGCCTCTCTGTTTTTTTGTCAGGATTTTTTATCCTATTTGCCTTTTCCACCTGAAAATTCTATCTACTGCCTGCTGACGAGATGCCAGTAGTAACAAGCAGAAAACCTCAATACATTGAATGATTTCTATGAAGTTACATGAAGTAACTTCATAGAAATTCAATTTCTAATCAACATCTATTAGCAAAGTGATTTGGGGTCTGATTTTAGGCCTGACTCAGAACAGTTCTTAAAGATTTACTTTGGCTTTGCATTATATGACTTACATAAATTGGAGTGAAATATTTTTACGATATCACCTTCCTAGTAATCTTTATATGTCTTTTTATTTATTCAGATCATGTTTTATTACCTTATTCTCTTTTTCTTTTGTACCAGGTGTTGATCCCAGGGCTTGCACACTGAGCTAGATCCCAAATCCTTTTTATCTTTAATTTTGAGACATGATCTAGCTAACTTTCTCAGGCTCAGCTTGAATCTGGAATCTTTCATTCCCAGCCTCTCAGAGTGCTGCACTTAGGGGCATACCACATCACACTCTGCTTTCGTCATTTTTACCATGTATTATTTTAGGGTTTTTGTGAATAGAATATTTCCCTCACCTCTGTGCTAATAGGTGGAGGGAAAAGTCTTGATTTTTGTGTATATCTTATTCAGCCATTTTATCAAATTTTTTATTTGATTTTATGGTTCTTTTTATAACTATCTTCAATTTTTTTGAGGAATATCAATACTGATTTCTGTAATGATTGTAATAATTTATATTCTCACCAACAATGAAGAAGGGTTCCCCCCACCAGTCTCACTGTCATTTTTTACCTGATTTCTTGATGACAGCTTTCTTTCTAGAGTAATATAGTCTCAATGTTATTTTAATTTTTATTTTTCCAATGGCCAGAGATGTTGAACACTTTTCCATCTTGAATTTACTGGCCATTTGTATTTCTTCTAAGAAATATCTATTCATTTTAATCACTCATTTTTTGATTGGGTCCTTTATTGGAGGGGGGTCTAATTTTTTTGAGTTCTTTTCATATTTTATATATTAGTACCCTGTCCAAGGAAAAACTGGCAGTGTTTTTTTCATATTGTAGGTTGTCTCTTCTCTCTGGTGGTTATTTCCTTTACTGTGAAGAAGCTTTTCAATTTGATATGATCCCATTTGTTGATTCCTGATGTAATCTGTTGTGTAATTGGAATTCTTCTCAGAATGTCTTTGCCTATGCCCCCAAGAGTTGTACCTATTTTATCTTAGAGCAGATTAAGTGTTTCTGTTTAGTATTTAGATCTTCAATCCTTTTTTATTTTACTTTAGTATGTGGTGAGATGAGTCTAGATTCAATCTTCTGTATATGGATAACCATTTTTTCCAGTACCATTTGTTAAAGTGGCTATATTTCCTCCAGTTGTGTTTGGTCCTATTATTTTGATCAAGTAGCTGAATGTGCTTGAAGTTATGTCTACAGCTAGTATCTTGTTGAGGACTTTTCTCTCAGTGTTCATTAAAGAGATTGACCTGTGCTCTTTTTTGGAATCAAAGAAATGCTAGTTTTAGGAATGACTTTTAGAGTATTCTGCCCCTTTTGATTTCATTAAAGAATTTGAGGTATATTGGTATTAGGTTTCCCATAAAGCTCTTATAGAATTTGCGTGTGAATCCATTGGGACCTGGGCTTTTTTAGTTGGTAATTTTTTATTACTTGTTTAATTTTGTGTTTGATACTGGAGTATTTAGAATTTTATGTCTTCTTGGTTCAGCTTTGGTAGTTCATATGTATCTAGGAATCTATTAATTTCTTCTGAATTCTCCATTTTACTAGAGTACAGGTTCTCAATATAGTTACTAATAATCTTCTTGATTTTGGCAAAGTTCATTGTGATTTCACCTTTACATTTGTAATTACCTAGAGGTTTGTCTAGTTTGTTTACTTTTTCAAAGTACCGTATTCATTGATTCTTTGTATTTTTTTAAGTCTCCATTTCATTAATTTCTGCTCTGATCTGTATAATTTTCTTCCGTATACTAGCCTTGGATTTAGATTATTCTTGCTTTTCTAGGACCTTGAGGTGTATTATTAGATTATTTGGGCTCGTTCTGTTTTGCTCATGTGGGCTTTCACAACTATAAACTTCCCTCTTAGGACTATTTTTGTTGTTTCCCTTTGGTCGAGGTAGTTGTACTGACATTGTTGATTCTAAGAGCCAGTTTCTTTCTTGATTTTTCTGTGTTTCATATAATTTCTAGTTTCATTCAGTGTTATTTGAAATATGTGTGGGGTAATTTTGATTTTTTTGCATGTACTTACACAAACTTTATGGGCTAGCATGTGGTCTGTTTTGGAGACAGTCCCACATGCTATTAAGAAGAATATGTATTCTGTTGTTGTTGGGTAGAACACTCTGTAGGTTGCTGTTAAGTTCATTTGTTTGAAGATTTGGTTCAACCCTTGATTTTTGTCTAGTTGATCTGTTTGTGACAGTTAGCTGTTGTGACAATCTAGCTGTTTCTGAGCACAACTCCCTGTTATAATTGTGTTAGTATCTGTTCAATTTTTATATGTCCAATAGTGTTTGTTTTATGAAGTTAGGTGCATTGGTGTTTGGTGTGTGTATGTTTATAATTGTTATAGTTTCCCGTTGAATTGTTCACTAAAGTAGTATGTAGCAAACTGCTTTGCCTCTTCTGATCAGTTTAGGCCTAAAGTCACTCTGTCTGAAATTACAATAGCTACTCTTGCTGTTTTCCAGATTCTGGTACATGGGGTATTGTTTTCCATTCTTTGACTTTTTTTAATCTGAGCATTTCTTTTTTGATTAAATGTATTTCATGTAGTCTGTATGTCATTGAGTTTTTTTCTTGATCAGTTCTGCCAGTCTGTGTCTCTTGACCCTTCTAAATGAGACTTCTCACATTTAGAGTTATTATTAAAAGTTACTGACTTGTTACTGTCATCACATTATTTTCTATTGCAGTTTCTCCCTCTCCTCTTTCTGCTTAACTGCTTACCTTGCTTGGTGTAGGTATTAGATTTTCTGGCATTGGCTTCATTGCCTCTTTCCAGGATATTCATGAAAATTTTCTGTGATGCTGGATTGTTGGTCATCACAGTTTGTGTTTGGATGTCCCCCTGAAGCCTCATGTAGTCATGGAGGCAGCTGAGTCTATTCGTTTATTGTTTAGTGCTAGGATTGGCAGTGTGAGTACGCACCCACCCAGGGATGAATAGCCTGCATAAGGGAGGGAAGGAGACATACTTTTCCCTTTTGCCCTTTTGCTCTGGTCACTTGTGGTAGCAGCTATGAATGATGTCCCTCAGCCATGCCACCCTACGTGGAGCCAACTAGGTATACACAGAAACCTCCAAAAACTGTAAGTTAAATAAACCTTTCCTTCCTTCATTTTGAGCGTCAAGTATATGTCTCAGCAATGAAAGAAAAGTAACCAGCACAGTGGACATGTGTTTTTTGTTGTTCTTAGTCATGAAAATATTTATTTATCAATTTTGAAAGAGCATTTCGCAGGATATCTAAATCTAGGTTGGAAGTTATTATCTTTAAGGACTTGAAACATTTCATTTGAAATTCCTGGCCTTGAAGATTTCTGTTGAGGTCTGCTGTAAGACAGTATGTTTTTATAAGTGATTTGTTGCTTTTCTCTGCTTTCAAAATTCTGTCCTTATGTTGGATTTCTGGCATTTTGACTGTGATGTGATGTGAAGAGTTTCACATTTTTTTTTTTTGTCTTTTTCATTTTTATCGGTACCAGGGATCAAACTCACGACTGCCTGCTTGCAAGGCAGGCGCTTATGCAGCTGAGCTAAATCCCCAGCCCCCAAGAGTTTCACTTTTGATCATGACTGTTAGGAGTTCTCGGCATGTTTAAATCCCCCAATATTTAGAAATTTTTCTGGTTTTTTAATATTCTTTGTGCTGTCTTCTGATTTTTTAATTATTTCAGTTAAACTTAGATTAGTCTTGTGTTTCTAGCAGTGTTGGGTCCTTTTTTCATGTTCTCTTATTGTTTCCAAGATATGTCTGAGTAACCAGTCTTTGAAGCATTCCTACCTTCTGTCCTTAATTTTCTGTCCTTATTTTAGTTACTTCTGTTGCCTATACTTTCAGTGTAATTTTTAATCTGAATTTTTGTTTGTGACCTTCCCACGAACTCTGGTTCTTTGATAAACTGATAGAGTGTAATTGTCCCTGTACCCCAGTTTTCTGGGAATGAACTACAGTATTAATGATGTCTAAATGGTAATCCTAGAATTGGAACATAGAGAAAACCTATTGACAACTATGCAACCTCAGCAATGTCAAGTGAATTAACAATAGTGATATTATCCAAGTTAAAGTGGATACTGATATACCACTATAGATACTGACATACCATTATGGATATTGACAACCCATTATGGATTATTTTTCTATGCTTAAAGGTGGTACTTTATTAGTTCTTAATATACCACCTTTAACCATAGAAAAATAATCCATAATCATAGTATAAGCAAGATAAACCAAATATTGACATAAGCAGTTGAATATTAAATACAATTAAATATACTTCCACTTGTGATAGAATTCAATGTAGTAACATAGATTTAACCCATCTAAAGATTAATAAAACTTAATGATTACACTATTAAAGATTCAGAGGGTTGGAAGTGGGAAAATGCAAAAAGAAAAATTAAAACAGTGGGAGATGAGAGCGAAGTGAGACAAAGGATGCTATTGTGGAGTAGAAGGGTATTTCTAGAATTAGGTAAAGGTAACAGGAAAAAGCAGCAAGGAATGAAAGAAAAAAGTAGTATAGAGAGCAAAAAAGGAAAAGAAAACGAGTAAAAAAAATCCACAAACAGAAAACACTTTGTTTTTGTTTGTTTGGTTTTTGTTGTGTATTCACAAGTGAGTGGTTTCCTTTTAGGATCTGGATTTTAGGAGTCCAGCAAGTCTAGCTTTTCTTTGCCTTCCTTTACTGCAGGTGGGTTTATACGAAGCACCCCCTATTCCCGAGGCCCCTCGGTTTATCCTCGGCTGTGTCAGTGTCCACACCAAGATGTGTCCTTGCTCACGTGGGTGGATAAGGAAGCCACTCAGATCTAGCTGTTTCTGAGCACAACTCAAGCTGGCCCAACCATGGTGGAGGGTAGGGGCCGTGTCCTTCCCTGCCAAAATCTAAACTTCTCAGAGAATCTCCTTCCCACCTTTCTGAGGCTATCTCCATGGCTCCCTCTCACCACATCATTGTGGAAAAGTAGAGTGGAGTTGCGTATGTAAATTGTTTTTTAGTTCTTTTGAGTCCCAGATTTAAATAATTAACCCCTTCCCAAAATAGCACCTTATCAAGCACTCTCTGGTAACACGGCAGATGCCTGCATGTGAATCACTCTCTGGCTGTGCCGTCCTGTGGAAGGAAAACCCTTGTGCCGCTTTTAGCCAGGACTTGGCTGCCTTTTCTTCTATATCGACAGCAGTAGGTGCTTACCTTGCTTCTGGGGAGCCAGTTTCCCCTCCCCAGAGTCACAGGAGCCGGAGATAGTGTCCCACTTGTTTTCTTTTTCTCTGTGTTGTAAACCATCTAGCTGTTCAACTTTTCTGTAGCTGCTAATTTTTCTTATCAGTTTCTTCCACATTTCTGGTGATCTGCTTCTCTTTTTTTTCTTTTATTATTTGAATATTTGTATTTTGTTTCATTTACACTCTTGGTTTTATAGCTTTCTTGTTCCTTTTTATGGATATTATTCCTTAATTTCTCTCTTTGTACATGTGATATAACTTAGCTTAGTGTCTTTTTAAAGTTCAGTTTTCATTTTCCCCTGATAAGTTAATCTTCAATCTGTTTTAAATTTTAGTTTATTGACTCTGTTTTCCTGTTGAATGAGAGATTCTTTCTGTATTTGTCTCCCTCCCCTTACATACCACTCCCTGAGTAGCCATTTTATGTTTTTTTTCCTCAGCCTACCCACCAAGAACTTCATTAAAATGCAGATTAGAGATTGGAAGTTTGTGTTTCTGCCCAGTGGAAATTTTTAGATTATTACAGATGTACTTACTGAGCTGAAGACCTTGGCTTTGTTCACCATCACAAGGTTATATCTATGGTTTTCTACATTCCTGAATACTGATTGCTATTGCAATGGCCCAAGTCAGCAGTGAACAGTTATTGTCCTTTCCTAGACCCTGTGTTGCCCCCTAGTCTCTGCCTCCCAGCAGTGAGCTGACCAGGGAACAGGATCTTCATCTCGGTGCAACATTACCATTCACCCCTAGTCGGAGCTTTTGGACTTCTTCTTTTCTGGAGCCTTGACTGTCAGTGCATCCTTTTTTATCTCATTTTTTAAAAAATGAGATTACTATATCTTTTTAATACTTATGCTATTACTACTTTGTTTGTTGTAGCAAGATTGGTTTGATTACAGAATTGGCCCAAAGCTTGGGATTTCCAGGGATTTTTGTTTGTTTGTTTCATTTTTTCTTGGAGTGCTTGTTATCCATAATACATCTAAATTCCTCAGTACTAAGATGGGAATTTTTGAAGCTGATTTTTCTTAAAATAATTGTGATCTTTTCTGGAGATGCCTGAGTTACATCAAAATTTTTATTGAAATAGGAATTGATTCATAATGCCAGCACTTTTTATTTTTAAATGAGCATGTTTTATTGCATGTAAGTTATATCTCAACAAACATAAATGAGTAGAAAGAAAGAGGTAAGAGTGAGAAGACATGCTCAGCAGAGGTTACTTAAATTACCTACACAAAATGTGGTAACTATGCCAATAAATCAATAAGAGAACTATTGCCAAACATATGCCTGAGATTTATGAAAAAAGCCCAAATTTCTTCTCAACATAATGACATGTTTAACTGTACAAATAATGAGTGACGTATAAGCTAAAGCAAAAGCATGACCCAACCACAAGAAGAATGAGAGCTAAATCTTAAGATCTCATTGTTGCAGAGCTAGTAAGTATATGAGAAAGGTGAATTCTCCTACATAGTACTGTGGGAAAGCCTGCACTTTTTGAAGCAGTTTTTAGAAATCCAGAAAGAAACTTAAACTTTTCTTCCCTCTTACTTCTTTCCACATTTATTTTGTTTTGCTGTGTTGACCTGCTTGACCTCATTCTCAATCCTCCTGCCCCCATCTCCCAAATGTAGCTGGGATTATGGGAATATGACAGTCTTGTATTTCCTTTATTAATTTTGCTATCTCTCAATATGTAGTAAAGTTATTTGCACGGGAAATGTTATATGTGTCAAGAATCCTTCACTTGGAAGTAACCAAACTTGCTTGTAGTACAATTAAAATAAATTTGCTACCTGGACATAATAGTGTAGGTCTGTAAGTCTAGCTACTCAAGAAGTTGATAAGAATATCAAGTTTGAGGCCAGCCTCAATAACTTAGAGACCCTGTCTCAAAACAAAATAAATACAAAGGCTGGTGTAATGACCAAATTTAGGAGCTCAAATCATGCTAAAAATGTCCTTCCATTTTCTTCTCACTTTGTATGTTGAACTCATTTTTTCCAATTTGAGGCTATTTTTTCCACACTGATTCAGCAATGACTAAGGGGTGGGTACAAGTGATAAAGACAGACAACTTCAGATGTAAGTCAAAAAGACTTTAAAAACTCAGAGAAAGCCAGGTATGGTAATCCAGCCACTCAGGAGATTGAGGCCAATGTCACAAGTTTGAGGCCAGCCTGCCCTGTGTAAGGAGACCTTGTCAAACTCAGAAAGAAAAAGAGCTCCCTCTAGTTTTTGGACTTAAAATCTTAGGAAAAGACCTTGCGTGGCCTAGATTCAGTGACAGATGTACCTGTCTTTTAACAGTTTGCTCTCCCCAGGGTCTTGGGTCTTAAACCCATGCATTTAGGTAGATGCTGATGTACTATGATTGGTCTTCTCACTAAACCTTACATTATCTGATGGGAATCCTTCTGTGACCACAAGAAAAGAAGGGATATCATCAAACAAAAAAAAGAGGTCTTATGTCTTATACAATCTGTATTTTAATCTTTTATTTTCACAGGCAGAAAGAATTTACTTTCAAGTTTTCTTACCTAAGGGGAGCAAAGACAAGAGCAAACCTATGTTCTTTTGCCACCGATGGAGCATTGGGAAGGTGATAGACTTTGCAGCTTCACTTGCCAGTCTTAAAAACGACAATAACAAATTAGCAGCTAAGGTAACATCTAGTCACAAAATTTCTGAGTTTTAGGATATTCTATTCAAGCAACATGTTTGCTTATTACAATGTGATTTTATTTTTCTTTCAACAGAAGTTAAGATTGTGTCATATTTCTTCAGGAGAAGCTTTACCCTTGGATCATAGTTTGGAAACCTGGCTTGCTAAGGAAGATTGTCCTTTATATAATGGTGGAAATATTATTTTGGAATATCTTAATGATGATGAACAGTATTTAAAAAATATTGATTCTTACTTATAGTAGTCAAAGGTTAAGCCAGAAATCACAAGGAAAATATTATGTACCTGTTTAGTCAGTGTCTTTTTTTTTTTTTTTTTTGTATTTTTCTTTTTTATCGGTACCGGGGATCGAACTCACGACTGTCTGCTTGCAAGGCAGGCCCTTTTGCCGCTGAGCTAAATCCCCAGCCCCTAGTCAGTGTCTTTTACCAGAGATATTATTCACTTTTTTCAAAGTTGCTTTTTAATTTATTTCCATTATGTTATAGTTTACATTATCAGTTTTCCGTTAATTTTGAGTTTTTGTGTTTTAAAGTTTATACTAATAATTGGTAGCAAATTCTTGGATTTGATTAGCTTTTTTATTAAGTTATACTTTAGAAATATCAGTATGAGTATACTGAGATATTTGGTTAATGTCAGGTATTGCTTGGCTATGGCTGTGCTCCATGTCATCTTCCTCTCAGGATCTAAGCTGTAAAACAACCCCTTTTGGGGACTTTCCCATTCTTTCAGCAGAGGGAGGAGATAGCAGATGTTTCCACTAAATCTCAAAGAGAGTCACAAGATCAAGCCTAGCATTATAAGGCCTAAAGTATAACCTTTACTGTCTGCCTACACCATGAGGTGTAAATCAGTGTTTAAATGAATTATTGAAACTAAGAGATCATATCATTCAATTTTCTAAATTTTTGAGTGAGGACTATTAGGCCTGGATTGGGAAAATTATTTTCTTGGTATCACCTAACAGCATTGGGGCAAATTTCTAATAAAGAACCTCCTCAAGTTGGAGTCATCTTTTATGTCTGTATGACTGTATTACAAATGAAACATGGGATAGTTCACCTTCATTACAATCTGTATATATCAAAGCAAAGCATATGTCGAAAGCAACATTTTACCAATAAAGTGGAATAAATGCACCTGACTGGTAGTTTCTGTCTATACCCAATGAAGCAATGTAAAGGAGGAATAGAAGTTCGTTCGTTCGTTCGTTCTTTCTTTCTTTCTTTCTTTCTTTCTTTCTTTAGTGGGGGGTTACTGGGAATTGAACTCAGGACCTTGTGCTTGCTAGGCAGGCACTTGTGCCTCTGGGCTACATCCCCAGCCCTTAGAAATTTTTATTTGTTCATTGTCCTTTTTATGTTTTCATAATGGACATGTACAGTGACTTTGAGTTTAATTACAGGAACAAACTCAGTGTTCATTTGGTGTATTTCATCTCTTATTCTTCATATTATTCTCATGTGAAGAGTGATAATGACTTTAGATTTTGTCAGGCTAGTTTTTTTTTCACCATTAACATAATTGTTTGAGTTCCTAGTAAGGATTGGTTTTTAATTGAGATGATAGATGCAATGCAGATGTGTAAGCTATAATACAAAACAAGTTGCAAAAGAGTTCATAAATAGAATAGCTATGTTCCAATAGCTCTTTTGTCAAAGTGTAAAAATAAAAACAAATAATCTTTAAATATAAACTTAGATACAAAAACGTTTTAATACAAAGTACCTGGATGTCTATCACAATTACTTGCATATATATCATAATTGAACCAAAATATGCTGAGAAAACAGTAACTATTGTGGCATTTAGAGTAAGCCCAGCAGGGATTGATTTAAGCCTATGCAGAATGAAAAGAGTTCCTGTTAATGATAAAACAGCAAAGTGAGAAAACTGCATGGAGGAAATGATGCCTATCTGGGCATTCTGCAGAGAGGGTGGTGAGGTCCCACAAGGCAGAGGGTACACAGGCTCTAGCATCCTCAGTGCCAAGACTGGTGACTAAAGCACACAGTCTCCTGAACAGAATAAGGTCTGGGGTGTAATCTCAGTCTTTGAATCTCTATTTTTAAATTACACTGAAATCAGACAGCATTCTCTGGTTTTCTTTTTGGGTTTCTCATTACATTTGCCTAATGAAAGTTTAGGATGTCACTGTTCCCCTTTCACCCCAATGTCCCTTTACTTACAGACAACTAAGATGGTAAGTAAAACACACAGAGTGGGGGAGGGGTTACACGTAGATAAACTGTGACAGCACCAACATAGGTGAATTCCATCTAAATAACCACACAGCAAATGCATGTGAGTGGCAGGGTGGCAGATTTGTTTTCTTATCAAGTTTTATTCCCTGCAGTTTCCCTGCAGATCAGGAAATGACTTGGGATAACCTGAAGAAGGAAGAAAACATCTTAAGTCAAAGGGCAGGAGGCTGTTCACTTAATATCTTGGATCCAGGCAATGAAATTTGTGAATTAAGACACTTGATCACATACTGGGTGTAGTGGTACATTCCTGTAATCCCAGCACTCAGGAAGCTGAGGCAAGAGGTTCTTCAATTTGAGATCAACCTGGGCTACATAGTGAGAATTTGACTCAAAAAATAAATATATTTGGTCATATAACTAACAATAGCTTTGTTTAATGTTTATTTTAAATTTGTCATTTTAAGAAAGTTTATAGGAAATCTAACTGAAATATCACTGAAACATAAATACATTCCTAGTCTCACCATTGGTACAAATGCATCTTTTTAGTGTCTCACGTGAAATACAAATCATGACATCCAAAGTACTGTGTTTGAAAGATGAATCTACATAAACAAGATTTTTAATACTTGCCAAAATTTTTGATAAAAATTGACAATTCTTGAGGCACAAAAACCACCCTCATTAACACACCATGTTGCACTGTGATTACATAAAGGATTTCTGAAATGGTCATGTGCTAAGGGACCACTGGATCTACAGGCTCAAATGTAGACAGCTATGGCATTAAAGTTTTTAATCTTATTTTTTGCAGATTGGCATCAGAACTGCCTCTCCTGTGTGGGAAATACACAATTTGAGTCTAAGTTGAAGTCTAAAAATCCTGGCAACTAAGGCTGAGTAGGTACAGTGCATGACCTAACCAGAGCAACTGAATATCCATGTCCCTGTGAACAGGAAGTAGTATTAGAAAGAACTAAGACATCAAAGTTAACCATCTTTCTATTGTATCTGGTCCCAAGTATCCAGTGGCAGCAACCTCTAAGGCAGGCTGTACCTTTTACCCTAGTACAAAGCCACCTGCTTTCTCCATGTTCCTAAGTTACCTGGTACCCATTCAGAAAATTATTTTCCGACTTAAGGACACCAAAAAACAGGTTTATGTTTGCCTACCAATCACTCTGACATTGTGGAATTATCAGTTTTCATAATGCTGTTTTTCCAGTTCCAGAAATGAGGAAATAAGGAAGAAATAATTTGGGTTTCTGTTTGTGGTAAACTGAACCTTTTAAATGCCTTGGCTTTTCAGTTGTCTAACCTTCAAGTTAAACAGGTTGTTCCACTCACTAGATGGCTCTTTATTAGTCCAAAAGTACAGCAGTCCCTCCTATTGGACTTTGGTCCAGCAAGAGCAACTTAACCTCACAACAGCCCTGAACGGTACACGAAGAATGTTCTTTCATTTTTAAAAAATGTTTCAGCTAATGTGATTTGTTGAAACTTTCAAAATGATTAGAAAACTTTTCATCATCCTACTTCTGTTGTTTGTGACTCTGGGAGAAGCAAAGAAATTATTTCTTAGTTTTCTGAATATAGAGAAGACTGAAATACTGTTTTTCACAAGGGCTGAAGAAACCATCATTGTCAGATCAAGTTACAAAGATAAACAGGCTAACTCCAGCTACCTTTTTGTGCGAACAGACAACCCTAAAATTCTGCAGTTGGTGAATGTGACCAAAACCTCATCAGATGTTACAAACTTCACTATCAACCTAATGACAGATCAAGAAGGAGAGACAAATCTGACCATTCAACTCTGGGATCATGAAGGTAGGCGAGAAAGACTCGTGGAAGAAATGAATGTTAAAGTCAAAGTGAGCAAACAAACAAAAGACAGTCTTTTCCAGGCATCAATGCATGTTGATAGGAGAATACTAATGCTTATTTTATCAATGATACTGTTCAATAAATGTGCCTTTGGTTGCAAGATGGAATTCCAGGTTCTTCAAATGGCATGGAAGAGACCTTTGCCAATACTTCTCGGAACAGTTACACAGTTTTTTCTGATGCCATTTTGTGGTTTCTTTTTGTCTCAGATTTTGGCATTGCCCAAAGCACAAGCTTTTGGATTTGTCATGACTTGCACATGCCCAGGGGGAGGTGGGGGTTATCTCTTCGCTCTGCTTTTAGAGGGAGATGTTACTTTGTCCATTCTGATGACTTGCATATCAACATTATTTGCCCTGATAATGATGCCGGTCAATTCATATATATATAGTAGAATATTAGGGTTATCGGCTATATTTCATATTCCTGTTAGTAGAATTGTGTCAACACTCCTTTTCATATTTATTCCAATCTCAATTGGAATCATCATCAAACACAGGTTACCTGAAAAAGCAAACTTATTAGAGAAAATCATTAGACCTCTTAGTTTTGTTTTAATGTTTACTGGCATTTATTTGACTTTCAAAATGGGATCAGTGTTTTTAAAATTAGCTAACTTGGAGGTGCTTCTTTTAGGTCTTTTAGTTCCTGCTTTGGGTTTGTTGTTTGGGTATTCTTTTGCTAAAGTTTGCATGCTGCCTCTGCCTATTTGTAAAACAGTTGCTATCGAAAGTGGGATATTAAATAGTTTCTTAGCCCTGGCCATTATTCAGCTCTCTTTTTCACAGTCCCAGGCAGACCTAGCTTCTGTGGCTCCATTTATAGTCGCCATGTGTTCCTTATGTGAAATGTTACTGATTCTCCTGGTCCACAAGGCTAAGAAAAGAAGTGTCTTTTAAAAATTTTTTTCTCATCTAAAAGTTAAAGTATGACTCCATCCCTATTGTGAGTGAGGTACTATGAGAAGTTTAAAAATTATGTAAAATAAAGGCCAGGGATATAGCTCGGTAGCACAACACTTGCCTGGCAAGTACAAAGTCCTGAATTTGATTCCCATTATCCCCAAAACCAAAAATTTAACCAGGAGGGGGCCATTATTGAAAGTGTATGTATAATCTACATGCTAAGCACTCAAATGTGACAGCCAGTAAAATACACAGGAGTTTAGAGGAAGGTGCCAACTTTCCACTGTGGTGGTGTGGGAATGTTTATAGAATAAGATGTGAATAAGGTACCGGGAGAACATGGCGGACAGATAACAGCAACTACCCAGAGGCTCTCTGAAAGACTCGGCTCAGAAGCCAGGTATGGTGCGGATTAAGGAGACATAAGCAGGTGGAGATATGCTCTGCTGACTCAGGAACGAACTGGGCTGAGAGAAACCAACTTGGAATGCAGTCCTGGTGCTAAAACAGGAACAGAAAAGCCTCGGTGTGGAGGCTGGACCCCGCGCCATTGTAAGCTGCGATTTGGGTTTCCCGCTGCGCGGCAGCTGGCTGCCTCTACAGTGGCTCGGCAAGGAGAGAGACGCGCAGAAGCTCTGTGAACGGCAATCTGCGAACGGCAGGGAGGCGTGCACTGACTTGTGGTGAGGTGAGTGAGAGAAACTGACACTCTACCACAGTTTGACTCCAGCAGAGGACTTTCTGGGCCCGAGCAGTCCTGCGGGAGCAGGGTGCGGTGGCGACTCCAGCCACACATTCCCCTCTCCGGTGGGATTGGTGAAAAGTGCCTGGCCTGCGTGACGCTGCCGGCGGACCTGGTAGGCTGTCCCAACCCAGATCCCAGAGCCTGACGGTGGCCGGGAGGGGAGACGCGTAGGCTGCCTGGTCCGTAACTCCCTGGTGCGCAGCAGTGAGCGGGAACACCTAACTGGCGCAATTCGATCAGGCTGTGGCTGACTGGGAGAGAAGCTCGGCCTCTTATATAAGCTTGCATATATAAGGAACAGAGAAGAAGAGGCAGCATGGGAAGAGGCAGCAACAAGAAAGGCTCCTCGGCCCCCAATTCTGAGAAACAGGCAATAGCAGACACCGCACCAATACACATAACGCACCATATAGAGAGCCTCATAGACCAATTCAGGAATGAAGTTATCAACGACCTGAAGCTAGAAGTATGCAGAATAGTTAGAGAAATGCTAAGTACCACCCAAGAAAAAACAGGCGGTGGAATGGAAGAACAGAAAAAAAGGGGAGAATTGTTTGATGGAGAAAACAGAGAAAGCATAGAATACGTGAAGCAGGTTCAAAGGGACTACCAAGATACTAAGAAGTCTATAGAAGACTGGCATAACAGCTTGAAAGAAACTAAGGACAGACTATCTGAACTGGAGGGCAGACTTGTAATATGGGAGAATGAAATGAAAAACTTCTTAAAAATAACAAAGAAACAAACAGCAATAATACAAAGACAAGAAGATGATAAGAGAATCCATAACTTAAGGATTAAGAACATAAAAGAAGAAGTAGGGACACAAACAAGTGAACTACAAAAGCTACTCACAGAAATAATCCAGGAGAATTTTCCTAATTTAGCAAAAGGTAAAGATACTCAGATGTATGAGGCATACAGGACCCCAGCTACCTACAACCCAAACAGAGCAACACCCAGGCATATAATAATAAAAATTCCAGAAATTCAATACAAGAACAGAATATTAAAAGCTGTCAGAGACAAGAAACAGACCACTTACAAGGGAACACCCATCAGAATTACAGCAGATTTCTCAGCACAAACCATCAAATCACGAAGAGCGTGGGGGGAAATAATTCAAGCTTTGAAAGATAATAATCTCCAGCCAAGATTGAGATATCCTGCACAACTGTCCCTGGAAATTGATGGAAAAACAAGGTGCTTCCAGGATAAAGAGGAACTGGGGGAATTTGCAACCACCAGTTCAACTCTACAGACAGTTTTGCAGGATATTCTAAAAAAAGAAAAATACAAAGAATCCAGAAATAATGGCAGAGAGGTCACAACGAATGGAGCAGAGAACAAAATGAAGAAGACAAACTGACAGCTACTGACAGAAAAAGAGCTCAACAGAAATGAGGCAGAGAAGATTGGATGATAGGAACAGCTATTTTGGAGAAAATGACATCTTAATAGGTAATACTGATTTAGTATCATCTTGTTTTGAAGTCTCATCTAGCTTTTGTTCTTCTGTCTCCAATGGTCTAAATAGGTTGTATCTTACTGGATTTTATTATGTACGATAGTATAAGCAAAAACCTTTTAAAGACAAGGAGATTATACAGAAACCATTATTCATTTTCTGTTAGTCGATTCTAAATACTCTGTAATGCTGTCATTCTCTTGAATGGTTTTACATTGTTTTGATATACTTAATGCTACAGTATACGAAGTTGTACTCAAGGATTTCAAAGAAAGAGACAATATGGTAACTACTTTTAGGTTAGGATTATCTGGTGGTGAAACACTATTCTGCTTAAATGGTTATGTTTTGATCTGCGCTGTTTCGTTGTTATGCCCTCTTTTATCTCAATCTCCACTCCATTATTTACTTTTTTATCTTTATCCTTTTAATTAAAGGAAAAAGATAGCAGGATATATTATAGTAACCCACTTTGACTTTTCATTACCTTGATTTAAAGCCCTGTATTACTCTCACCATCTGGTTTTTAACTGATGTTCCCCTATTCTGTTTTGCTGGATAGTATCAGGTTCGAAAGTTTAGGCATCAGCTGTGAAGATAATGAGATTCATTATGACGCCCATTCTTGTTGACTTTTATCTACTTTTGAAGACCTACAATGTCTCCAATGTTTTGGTTTTGTTGGTTTTATTCTTTACTGTTTTGTTCAATTGTATTATAACTAACGATATAGGCAATTCTATTAGAGATAGTGGGAGGCATTATGGTAACCATTGTTGATCACCTTGTATTATGTTTTTACATTATCTATTATGTCCACCCTTTTGACTTGACTGATTCTGTTCTGTTATGTCACATTTGGTTTTACTCTCTTCCAAAAAAGTAATAAGAACCGTGGGAGCAATGAAACCCAAAATGTGTAATAGTCATGGTACAAAAGAGAGGAAAAGAAAGTGCTCCAAACTATATAACTGCATGTATATTTAAGTGTATAAGATAGAAAATGATATCACAGAGTTTTATTGGATCAATGAACAGAACTGTTTGCAGCATCATTGATGGAATGTCCACTTTACAAGCTTTAATTTTGTGACTTGAACAATTATTTCTAAGATGACCATATGTAATCCATTAACTAGTGATTTCCTACTGTTCATTTTTTTTCTGTAAATCTGTATAACTTGTACCCTTTCCCTACTTTTTTTTTCTCTTTTCTCCTTAAATAAAATTAAAAAAAAAAAAGATGTGAATAACGCAATCTTATCATGATCTCTTATATGAGAAAAAAACCATAGAAAACTCTTCTTGTAATGAAATTCACATAACCTAAATATTTAAGGAAAGGATGTCCATGTAGTAGACATTTAGCTAAAGCTTACTCAGTAAATGAATATGTAAATTCAGTTTCTATATGGCTTATCAGAGTCATCATGTCTTAAACTATAACATTTCGACTCTCATAGCTGCTCATACTCCAATTTTCCATACCTGCCACTAAAGCCATTACTTCACACCAAGATGCTGAGTCATCAGTTCTTCCCTCAATCTTTCTTCTTTCTTTCCTCTTTCTGGTACTGAGTAAACCCATCATAAACCCATCTGTGTGTGTGTGTGTGTGTGTGTGTGTGTGTGTACATACATATTTTTGAGACAGGCTTTCATCCAAGTGGAACTTAAACATCTATAATTTTCCTACCTTTTTTAGAAAAAAAATCAGATTTCTCTCTATTCCCAAACGCTACTTTTTTTCCTCACGCTATATTCCTTCTTCCCTATACCTACTCCTAATTTGTTGACATCGTTGTCTAACTGCTGATAACTATCAGATAAATTTTCTAAAATTTTATACTTTGGTCATGTAATTTTCCTACACATTTTTGTGTGTAAATAAAGTCTGAATTCCTTAGTGAGGCACTAACCTGACTCTGTTCTCTGACCTTATTCTAGCTTCCCAGTTTGTTTTCCTCTCACACTCCTTTGCACACAAGCCTTTGGTATAATCAAGCAGAATTAATGAGTAGCTTATGAATACTCCTTGTGCAAACCAACCTGGTTTGTTGTACAGCTATTTCTGTCTATTTTATTCCTTCTTTTTGGTGTAAATCCTTAGGGATGATAACTCTGTTTATTCATTTTTATATTACTTGAAATGTCTAGCACAACATTTTCTATGTACTTAAACGAAACATTAGAGCACAGAGTAGGACCAAAATGAAGATTATGGTTTTTAAAAATCACTCTGGGGTCCATAACTATGATATAGTGCTTGCCTAGCATGTTGAGACCCCAAGTTCAATCCTCAATCCCACCAAAAAAAAAAAATCACTAAAATTTTCAATGGAAATTTTTAATACCGAAGATCAATCCATATTTTTCTTCAAACCATGGCATCAAGAATAGGATATATCACCCTTAAGGATACTACTTTCCCTACTTTCTAGCCTTATAGCTACTTATCCAAAAAATGGAGATAATGGTGTTATTTCTACCTGATCATCCTGGGAATTAAATGAGACCACTCATGTAACCTGCTTAGAGGAATGTTTGACCCAATGAGTACACAGTTTTAGCTATTATTGTTTTTATCAGTTTAAACTTTAACCCTGCCTCCTGCTAGCTGTACATATTAACCGGTTCACTATGCATATAACTTAAACTTGTAACCTTTTAAAAATCACTGTTACTATTTTGTTCATAGAATAAAGGATTTTTGCTTATTTTGCTGGCTTTTTTCTTATGTCACCAAAGTACCAAGATTTATAATAGACCTAGTGGCATTCAAAGGAAAAGCTGTTAACATGCATGTTAGAAAGTCTTACACAATGTTCACAACTCTAACTTACATTGTATCAAAACGAGATGTTTTTAGGCAATATGGAGACTCCACCCTGAGCAATTACACATTGTGTAATCTGATCGTGTCAAATCAAAGGGCACTGAAGAACTATTAACTAAGAAAGTCTTGGCATGGAGAACATGAAACTTTTTTAGTGAAAGGGAATGCCTAAATGGCAGATTTGGAATTCTACATAAGTTTTATGTAGAGCTGGCAAGATGCTGACAATTTCTGAGGAAGGAATCTCAGTGGATGCCCTCTTTGCTCGTGTTGAAGAATGAATGATCAGATAACTCCTGGTTTCTCAATGGCCATTCTTCCCCAGAATTCCCTTGTGCCAGATGCCAGGGCGAATGTCAGATCACTGGATTTCAACTGTATTCCATTTTGAGGTTTTGCATAGTTAGAACCTCTCTCATAGGTGGCAGTTAGGTGTCAGGAAAGGATGTCAAAGGCCTACAAGACAGAAGTCACCACTGGGGAAGAAAGGCAACATTTCAGGTGTTAGATTTTGTTCGGGTGCAGTGTGAAGTGGAGGCTAGAATCTGTCTCCTCCTTTCTCCCTTCCAACCACCTTGACAAAACAGTTGTTCTTTAGGACTGAAAACACTGGCTGCAGAGGTGATTGCAACTTGAAAAATGGCCTCTTTGGGCCAAGTGGTGACGGGCGCCGGGCCAACAGAGAGGCCTTGTCAGACTGTGCCAGTTTGAATAAAACCTTTTCAATATGGCTGCAGCTGGGCCCCAGGATATGGAATATTATCTTGTAAAATAGAAAGGATGGCCAGAGTCTACACATACTTGGGAACCATTGCAAAATCCTGTGTCCATTACTGCTTCAGCAATTCCTTAATGACAAGCATGATTATTTATCTCAGGTAGAGAAAGGCAAAGCAATAATTCCAAGTCAGTAACAAAACTTTGAAACCTGCTATTGCTCGGTACATTGTAAATAAAGCTAAACAAAGGATTGCTCTGCAAAAGTGGCAAGATGCAAGATGAAGTCAACAGAAGAAAAAAATCATATAGCAATGATTTTTAAAAAAATATTGTTGATTTAGAGGGCGCACCTACAGACTTCTACTGCACTAATGAATACAAACCAGCTCCTAGAATCAGCTTAGTCAGTGAAGTGACCTTTGGTTGTTCATGCACAGATTGCTTCTTTAAGAAATATTGTCCCACTGAAGCTGGTGTTGTGTTTTATAAGAACCAACAAATTAAAATCCCAGCTGTACTCCCATCTATGAATGTAAATCAAGATGCTGCTGAGGACCTGATTGCACCAATAGGATTGTACAGAAAGGCACACAGTATTTACTTTGCATCTTTCAAACTATCAGTGGCTGTGGCTTGGGTGTAAAGGCCCTTGTGAAGATTAAAAGAATAGGTTTTGTCATGGAATATGTTGGAGAGGTAATCAGGAGTGAAGAAGATGAAAGACGGGGCAGTTATATGACAATAAAAGAATCACATATGCCATAGTTTAGGACTAAGAATCTGACGAATGCAGTGGATGCAGCTCGATATGGAAATAAAGATCAACTGAGTAGTTTTTAATGATTTCGCATACTGAAGAGTAATTATCTTTGAACTGTAGACCCTTCTGAAATGTTTCAGTATGTGTGCCTTTTCTGCTAAGTCATTGTATTATTGCTTTATTGAGAAGATAACCAGTTATATGCTTACCAAATATGTTTAGTGTTTTGCAAGAATCCATACATATGTTGCTTCTTTTAAACTTGGCAGTAATTTTTCAAGTGTGACTCAAATCTTTAGGTGTTCAATGTTTTCACTGATAACCTTCAATACTTGTCTTCCCCAAATGGCATTATTTTCTACAAGAACCATATATGCTGGAGAAGAATTAGCTTGATTACCAAATGAAAGATTCTGGAGATATATCTTCAGACTCTGTTGACAACAGCCCAGCAAAAAGAGGGTAAGAACTGTGTACAAATGCAGGGAGGTGACATGTGGAGGCTACCTCAACTGACTATTAGAAAAATACAGCTAGTGATTTCGTAGTTTGGTTTTTCCTAATGCTAACACTTTTAAAAGTATTTGGACTCTTCATATTATCAAGATTATACTATGTTAATTTACAGTTCCTCTTTCAAGGCATTTGCCAATATATTACTGTTGCCATGAAGAAGACTCAAGGTCACATAGGCTAATTTGAAATGAACCTACTTGGCGGTTAGATCCTAGATGTGAAGATACTACCCACAGATCAACAGGTACTCACTTAAATCTGCAAGCAAAAAAGTGTGCCCCCTTCTGTGTTTGAAAATATTAAACTTCAAAGATAACAGTTGCTGAGATGAAACATTCGCCTTGCCATATACTTTGATTTCAAAGACAGTTAATTCAGTTTGGACAAATATACAAGTTCTGGTGTCTTCATTCCTATTAAATACTCACTGTTCTTGCTTTTGAGACAAATAGGTGATACTGAATTTATATCCTGTTTTCTTCTACTTTTTTATTAAAGCTATCTTAATTATAAGAAATTGCCTCTTTAGGAACTCAGATATTAATATTAATAAATATACATATAAATAAATATTAATAAATCAAAATTCTCAACATCAAAAGAGCTCAAAAGAAAGGATTTATTGAGCCATATATTATAGCTGCTAGACAAAGAAAACATCCTGGAACATGTTCCCTACGCTACTAGAAGCAAGGTTAAAGAATAATCGGAAGAATGTCCACCAGATTTAAAAAGTCAAAGTATTTATAATGAAAATTTAGGGAAAAGAAAGTGCAAAAGCTGACACCAAACGACTACAGGCAAGAAGGCTGAACAGTGCAAAGCAGGCAAAGTTTGGGGCAAGGAGGTTAATGCTTGAAAAGATGTACTTGTTCCTCCTGGGATGGTTGGGGTTGCAAGCAGAATGTGATGATGATGCCTTAACTGCAGATCTCAAAGAGTTTGAGCATTTGTTTAGGAATATGGAATCATTTTAGGGTGTTCTTTGTATTTGTTTTGTATCTATCCCAGTTTTTCTGGTATCATATACTGCGGTCTCTACCAGCCATATGAACTGCTTATCCAGCACCCAAACAAAATCTTTTGGACTGTGTAGTACCTGTTTTCAACACTTCTACACTGGAATCTGAACACTGGACTCTCTTGTACACTGGCAGATTTATCACTTCATTTTCCAAAAGCATTTGCAAGAAGAATGGCCCATTTGGCAGGAAAAAAACCAAACCAAAACAAAACAACTGAAAAAAACTGTGTGGTGGTAGCTGAGACCTCCACAAAAAAATGACTTTCTGATCATCTTGTATGGGAAGTTTGAAATGTTTTTAATTTGAAGGCATAAGATAGTTGATCCTTTATGAATCTAAAATTGCTCACACTGATTTTAGCAGCTTTGCCAAATCAGTAGGATCATTTTTCACTTAAAAAAAAAAGATTTAAAGAGGACTTTGATATGTCTGTAAATTTTCTGGAAATTTTCACGTGGTTATATGTCAGTATTTTTGAGGATGTATTTGACAATAATTTTTACTTTAGCATGATTCATAATGAGGAACCAAAAAGTAGTTTCTGAAGTCTTTAAAATCAAGAAACCAATGTATCATTTAATAGGCAAACAGAAATATCCAAATCAGATTCCTTTTCTATTTTTTTCTTTTTCTTTTTTTTCCCCCTCATGCCCAAACTTTTTCATATATATATATATATATATATTTTTTTTTTTTTTTTGAGAAAGCATCCGAGTGTAAGCTTGCTGAACAGCTGGAATTACAAGTGTGTGGTACTATACCCCACCCAAATCAAATTCTTTAGACATCAGTTTCAAAAAAATGTAGGCAAGCCCTTAGCTCTCTGTGAAGTTTGAGCATTGGGTCTATCGTTCATATCTTTCTTTTGTCTCTGAGATGTGTTTCACACTGGTGACAGCACCCTGTCTTCTGATTAAACTAAAGAAAATACTTCAGAAGCAACGCGCTGAACAATACACTTTTCTGGTCCTATTGTAGACAGGACATCTTACAGTTGTGCAGCGCTGTATGGTAATATATGTATGGTATATGCTGTGGTGCCAGACCTGTTATTCAAGGAAGAGGAAACATTTTAAGGGCTATAGAACAGTCCTGTATTTACGCAATGTAATTTTTGCACCATGTATATTCCCGTCATGTGGACTTTGGAGACAGTATGTCTGTTCCAGTCTCTGCTCTTGCAGAGGATAAATCACTGAGTTCCCAGTCTCATGTTTCTGATGAAGTGAATCATATCTGCTTCATGGAACTGTTGCAACGTTTAAGTGAAACAATGCACATGAACACAATTGCCTTAAGCATTTAAGTCAATGCATATGAACTACGGAGAATAGGAGCAGTTGGGGCTGGTTATCTTTTTCTTTTCTTTCTTTTTAAACTACCATAGGTTTGTCTGGTACCAGTTCAGCGAACTAGCACTGCATAACCGGAGTCATAAATCCAGTTTATGTTTTGTCAAGTAGTAAGCACTTATTCTCATTTATTCTCATTGGAATAAATGAAAGGGAAACGGAAGAGGTGCACAAACAGAAGAAAGAAGGTGTGAGCAAAATAGAAAGGAAAGGCATTCTTAGAGAAGAAACAAGCTGGACAAAAGAAATTTTAAAAACTGAAGGTTTTTAAAAGGAGATGTGGGCCTAGTGAGCCAAGTCCAAGCAGAACCCTGGAACAGCACACCCTGGAGGAAGCTAACGGCGCTCCCGTCGTAGGCGGGGCCTCAGAGTGGCCACGCCCCTCTGATTGGCTTTGTGGAGGCGGGACTTCCTGTCGTCCCGGCCCTCTATCCGGAAGGTCTGATCCTCGGTATCACCGGCTGCTGAGCGAGCGGTATTTCCTCCAACGCGAGGTAAGACCGGCTTTATTCTGTCCATCCCTCCTGGTGAGGCGGGCGTTGGGTGCGGGGCGGTGTCTCTTGGTTGGGCGGCCGCGGGGGGCGTGCCGGGCGGAGGCCCTGGCTGGAAAATCTCTGTGCGGCGAGGTCGGAGCCGCGCTGGCGACACCAGAAGCAGCCTCAGGGTTGGTGCAGCGGTTTCACCCACGCGGTTTTACCGAACACCTGAGGCAGCTTATTTAGTAATTGCCAAATTTGCATTTTACCGGTCCAAGGAAGCTCAGATCGAATTGGCCAATGTGCGGGGTCGTAAAGTCGCAGTATCTGCGGTGGGTCAGGGTCCAGCTCCCGCGCTGTCCTCAGTCGGGGCAGGCGCTGGAGAGTGACCTGGCTTCCCCTGTGGAAGGCTGGCCAGGCCCGAAACTGTTGGAAACGTTTCAGGATGTATAACTTTGGAAAAGTGCAATATCATAAAATATGGGCCTTTGTATAGCAACATTCTTGCAACCAAAAAAAAAATCTCTGAAATAGAGATTTGGGTCTCCTGTGGAGTATTGCTCCCGAATCTAAATTTACTAAGTCATTTTCAGATGCTAACCAGAAAAAGAGCTAGGGCTCAGGACAAGTTTCCTAAAACTGCCATCAGCAAGGCTAGGTAACATTTGGACAAGCATATCTGAAACATAAAGCTGTAAGAATTGTTATGTTTCCACATAAACAATCTTTTGTTGGCTTCACACCCTCATTCCCAAACTGCTACTAATGAACTTCCTTTACCTCATTTCTCTTGACCTTGTGATCAATTTTGGGATTTAACTTAATTTCTCTTATTAGCCCCCTTTCTCAAAAAATGTATTTAAAACTGGTGAGAACATGCAACATGCCCACAGATGGCTAAAATGTAGGAAGACATTGCCCAGTGTTCTGAAAGTGATGTACAAACTTTATGGGTTCTTTCAGGTCAAGGTTCCAGGAATATCATTCAGACTCAGAACCTTGTTTGCTGCCTTACATATTTATATCTGTGGACGGTACCTCTTCTCTGAACTCAAGACCCATCTACATTCTGCTTCCTAATTGACTTTGCCTTTTAATTTTACACAGTGCTCCCATTCCAGTGATTAAAGTTTTGATCTTTGTGTCTCTTATGTAGATCTGAAACTTGACTTCAATTGCTTCTTTTTTCAGTGGATGCCATTATTTATTCAGTTGCCGGAGTAGAAATCTGGTCATCATTCATTTCTGCTCATTCACACACCAATTTATAGTCAGTTGTCAAGTTCCACTAGTTTTATCCTCTGAAGCAGATACTTCAACTTTCAGTCTCTGCCTGCAAAATCCCCTTTCCAGGTTTGAGCCAACTTTTGCGTCTCCTCTGGAGCATTGCTCCTGAATCTAAATTTCCTAAGCCGTCTGCCTTCATGTACTCTTTGCCCTTCCTACCACCTTGCAGTCATTCTGTTCACACTGAGGCCTTGCAAAGGGTGATTCTTATTGCCTCCCCCAGCGTTGCCCCTCTCCATTTCCACTGATCTCTGAGACATCATTCTTGGGTCTTTGAGGTACCAAGAACCTTACAGTTCAGTATTTGCTTTTCCTTCACATCTTGATTCAGTCATGCCCTCAAAGAAACTTTATCTGATACCCGAGTCCAGTCAGATCTCCCTGCTACATCTTTCTCATTGCGTTGCTCCTATGTAACCTTTTAACATTTTTGGCTTTTGGAGTAGTCTATGGTTTTTTTTTTTTCCTCTTAACATCTGACTCCCCACGAGAAAGTGAGTGTGAATGGGACCTAGTCTTCCTCACCATGCTGCTGTACACATTTCATGACTGTGGTGCTGTACACAGCATGTAGTAAGTATTCAGCCATCCTGTTGAATGATTAAATAGTTTCTGGCTGGAGAATCGCAAGATAGAAGGTAACTTTTGAAGTTGACCTTGACACATTGGTAGGAGTAATTCAATGCTATGAGTGGATGGAGTGTGAGTGGCTTGAGCAGAGCGTCTGAGGAGGAAGCACACACAGCCTCAGAACTTCAAGTTCTGATAAGAGGAAAGAGTAGAATGAAGAAAGATTAGGAAGCTATTCTTGAAGAGATGGAAATTGCTATGTCTATAACTTAAAAAGTGGTCTCCTTTTAAAAATTGCCTAAATGTTTGCATCAGGAAGAGAAAGCAACCAGCAGAAACTTACGGATTTTGCCTTCCACACCTCTTCTCTCTGCTTTCCTATAATGTCAGCAACACCATAGGGATTTCTCAGAGTCTGCAACTTGAAATGCTGTCAGTTATCTCAGCTGAAAAGGAGACAGCATGAGGGTTGCTTAATGAAGAGTGTCACATTTGTGGATGCAACAGTTGAAATGTTTCTCCATGCTAGGTACAAATTGCAGAGTTTGATCAGACTAGTAGTCATCAGAAGTGAGTGGAAAGCTGGACAGGTCTGAATACATAGCTAAGTTGTTTTTTCCCCTCTCTTTGAAATTCAAGGAAGTCCTCAGAATGTTGCAGTAGAAAGAGCCACGTACCGTAAAGTCAGAATAGCGTTCAAAAATCTGTGTTAGTGGGCAGATTATTTTTCAGCCTTGAACTTTAACGTCTTCGTCTTTAAAACCTTATTGTCGTGAGTTCAATCCCCGGTACCGATAAAAAAGAAAAAGACAAAAAAAAAAAAACCTTATTTAAAAGAAACCTCACATGTGGTGCATAATTGGCTGGCAATTAGTCAGTACCTGTGCCTTTTGCTCCTTGTCTCGCTGGAATCTTTCTCTTATTTTCACTTTAATTGCCAGCCAACTATATGCAAGTGCTTCTTAATATTTCTTGTCCTTTTGTGCTTGTTCACCGAAGCAACGTTTTCGTTTTTTTCTATAATGTGGGGTAGATTCTTTGGGAGACAATTTTGCCAAGTATTTTTTACTATGAAAATGTTTCTGTGATACGAGTGAATGATGTATTAGGTTTAATTTTTTTTTTTTAACTGCATCTTTGGATAATTCATGGGAAAAAGATCAAACACTATAATTGCAGAGGAGGTAAATCTTGAAATAAAAGTCTTTGCTAAGATGTTTTTGTGAATTAAGTAGTCTGTAATTAAGACTTTCAGAGATTCTAACTACTTTGTGCTTGTATGTGTTAAATATATTCAGAAGATGGCTGATCCTTGGCAGGAATGCATGGATTACGCAGTAACACTAGCAAGACAAGCTGGAGAGGTAAGAACTAAAATGTCCCAGCCAGGATATGATGGATATACAGTGTGTGATTAAATATACATTTGATTAATCTACATTTGTTTTCATTTCAGTAGAACTTTAAAGTGAATTTTTTAAAGTAAAATTTTTAAAATGTTATGGTGACAATCATGAGTACAAAATTGAATATAATATTATGATTTTTGTGTCTAGAAGGACATAACCATTGAAGGCTTATTTTGTAAGATGTAAGAAATTCTTATGAGGTTGTGAGTTCGATCCCTGGTACCAATAAAAAAATGAAAAAGACCAAAAAAAAAAAAAAAAACCCACAAGAGGGGCTGGGGATTTAGCTCAGCAGCATAAGCGCCTGTCTTGCAAGCAGGCAGTCATGAGTTTGATCCCTGGTACCAATAAAAAATGAAAAAGATTCTATATGAGCCAGCCATTGTGGCTCACATCTGTAGTCCCAGCACTCAGGAGGGTGAGACAGGAGGATTGCTGCAGGCTCCAAGTCAGCCTGGAATACAAAATGAGTTCAAGGCCAGCCTGAACTGCATAGCGAGATCCTGTCTCAAAAGGACAAAGGAAAATTTTATGGATAACATTTAAGACAGATTGAGTCTTTTATACTGTTTGTATATTTTATCTTTTTGTTTGCTGTAAAATACATTATACCTTTTCTATTTGCTTACTAAAAAAATCATCTTAGGTGATACGTGAAGCTCTAAAAAAAGAAATGAATGTTATGATTAAAAGTTCTCCAGCTGATTTGGTGACTGCTACAGACCAGAAAGTTGAAAAAATGCTTATCTCTTCCATAAAGGAGAAGTATCCATCTCACAGGTATTTTTACATCAATTTCAAATGATAAAATTAAGCCTATGTTAGGCTAAAGTTTAATTGCAGATACATAACTTTACTTTGGTTGTCTTAACCTGAGAAGGAACTTGTTTTGATGGTGTTCGGTAGCTCAGAGCCCTTTGAGGGAGGAAGTCTTACCTAGGTGACACAGGAGTGGTTGCTAAGGATGGCACTGGTGGTCTTGCTCTTAACTGATGGTTTTAAGTACTTCCTATCAGCCAGGCATGGTGGCACATGTCTGTAATCCCAACACTTGGGAGACTGAGGCAGGAGGATGACTGTGAGTTTGAGGCCAGCCAGGGCTATACATGTATTGAACCATGTATGGAAGCCCTGTTTCAGAAAAACTAAGCCAAACCAAAACAAAACAAAACAAACTTTTCTAACCAAACTATCTTTAATCTCATTAGTTTAAGATTACAAATCTGGGCAGGAAGTTGTGGCTGAGCTCAGTGATTTGTCTGAGATCAGGTGCCAAGAATCAGGGAAGAGGCAGTGTTTGCATTCCTCCATAGTAAGAGAAATGCTTGGATGCTGGCAAGCAAGCACCTTACACAGACATGCTTTAAAAGTTCAGTTAGGTTCATTGTGCTTTGGGCTTGTGGCAGGATAGAGGCTGTTTTAAGGAGCTATAGAGAAAATCGTAAAATCAGGGCCTGTCTCACCAAGTACAGAAATACTGCCATCCTTTTGAAGTGTTAGCATTGCCATTCTGTGCTCCTCTGTCACGCCATTGCCATTCCTGGTCCTTTAGCCATTGAGAAGAGACAGCTGTAGCTAAATATACATCCTACCAAATAAAAGGGACTAGAGCTAAGAGAAAAAGATAAAAAAAAGTGACAATGATTAAAACAGTTCAGTGTTGTATAATGGCAAGTAAACAAAATAGAAAGTTAAAAAGCAGTGAACTCAGATACCATTGTTGAGATTTATGTAGAATTTATAGCATGTTTAAGAAAGATGTGTACACACAGTAATTTTGGTGATTGATTTGCTTTCTCATTAATTTATTTGATGTTCTCTGAATTAGTTATCTTTTACTGCAAGCAAATTATCCTAAAAACGTAGAGCTGTAGACTACAAATTTTTATTATCTCACGATTTCACTGGGATGGGAATGTGAGTCTTTCAGTTGCACGGTTGTAGCCACCGTCTCTCAAAAGAGTTACAGTCAGACTGTCAGTCACAGCTACAGTCATCTCAGGGCTTGGCTAGGGCTGAAGGGGCTGTTCTTCATGTTTGTGATTGTTGGCAACTTCATTTCCTTGTGGGTTTTCTGCTGGCAGCTTCCTGCAGTTCCTCACAGGGGCCTCTTCTTACCCCAGCTCACAGCATGGGCCAAGGAAGGAGAAAGAGAACAAGATAGAAACCATGGAACCATTTTTTGTGAACTAGTCTCTGAAACTACACACTGTTGCTCCAGTTCCTCCTGTTGGTTAGGAATAAATCATTGTGTGCTGCACAAGAGGTTCTAGGCTTCGTATTTTGTAAAAGGGTATCCTGAGAGCCTGTAGACCTACTGCATTTCCTTAATGACTTCTTATCTGCTGTAAATGTGCTTTTCAGGTCCATGTGTTTGTACATTCATGTGTGCCATTAGTTGCTCTGGTATTGTAACTTTTCATATGTTTTGCTCTGGAGGAAATAAAGTAAACCTTCATCTCTTGTGTTGGTTTCTAGAGGAAGGAAAAAGGAGAAAAGGAGGGTACCAACTTGGATTGTTTTATAGTAGATTGTAGCAAAGAAAATGTTATGGTTTGAAGTAGTTGAAAGCAATATAGAGATTAATTTGTCTTTCTTGCTTTTAGCTTCATTGGTGAGGAATCTGTGGCAGCTGGGGAAAAAAGTATCTTAACTGACAACCCCACATGGATCATTGACCCTATTGATGGAACAACTAACTTTGTACACAGGTATGTTTCTAAAGTTTTAATCACTGCTTAGTAACTGGTTAGACTTTAGGAGGACTCTGTTCAGGAACATTTAGACTTTAGGGAATTGTATAATTTATGCTTCTTTAAGTCTCAGAATGTACATATAAAATGTTAATAGCAGATCAAAAGGTATTAAGCTGAAGACCTTATGTCACATGAGGAGGAAGTAAAGAACAAGTAATGTTGGGTTTGTCTTGTGTTGTAAAGTGCACCATTCTTTTTCTTCCTGTAGTAGAAAAAGGAAGCAACATAAATACTTTGTGATTAATACAAAACTAATGAAGTCACTAGAGCAGCGTTGTCCATGTAAGATAAATTTCACCTAGGAGAAAAGAATTAAAAATTACTTAGGTTTTAGGATCAGCAGACCTGGACTTGAATATTGATGCATCTTTTATTGGCTTTGTGACCTTGGGCAAATTAATGAGTAAGACTTCAGTTTTTAAAGTACATACAAAGTGACCATATTAATGGTACCTGCTTCATATAATTATTTATCGTTGGGTCTCCCCAAGTAGTACATTTATATAAGAACTTAATTAGTGCCTGGCCCAGAGTAAGTGTATTATAAGTCATTGAATTATCAGAAGAAAGCCTGATGAAATTGCTGGTGAGAGTTCGTACCTAGTTTGATGGGACTGGATATAGATGTTACTTTTGAACTTGAGATGTAACTGTGTATATCTGTGCTACATTAAAGTCTATAGCTCTAAGGTCTAGAATCTGTATATGATAAAAAGTTAAATGTGGAAAGTGGCTCAAGATATATTGAAATATTAAAAGTTAAGACACTATACAGTGTGATTCTGTTTTATTAAATTAAAAGCTCAAATATAAAATCTTTAATAGATTTTATTTTAAATACTTATATTGAACTTTGTTTTCTTCAGTCTAACTTTCTTGAGTCAGATTTTAAGACTGTTCAAACTGTCATGCAGCCATAGAAATCTCTGTGAGACCTGCTAATTTCCTTTTAAATTTGTAAAGCTCCAAGTGGGGACAAGTAACAGTTTTTTGGTTCCTGGGTTTACTGCAGTTCCAAGCTACAGTGTGAGGAAATAAACAGAAAAAGGAGTACTTTCTTCTTAAGAATCCATGATCAATTTAAAAACTGTGTTTCAATTCATTGATTTTTGTTTGTTTTGGTTTTTTGCTGTACTAGACATAAACCCCAGGCCTTTGCTCTGACTTTTTTCCCCACCTCTTTTTTACTTTTTATTTTGAGACAGTGTCTCCCTAAATCATTACTGTACCCAGGCCAAGTTTGAACTTATGACCCTCCTGCCTCAACCTTCCAGAGTGCACCAACTGTCTCATTTTTTATTCAATTAAAAAAAAAAGATTTTTACACAGTTTTATATGTAAAACCATATTCACAACACTTGACCTTCAATGGATATAAAAGAGCCTTCAGTAAAAAATACACTTCCTCTTGTGTTCCTCAGTTTCTGAGGATCTGTTTCTGGAAGTGGTTGCTGTTAATCAGTCTCCTGAGAAATAATTGTTTCACACGGTTCATTCCTGCAGAAGCATTCTGCACATGGGATGTGTTTGTGTTGTGTATACTACCTCCTCCTTCCCTTCCCCTCATACATACTATAAACACTGCTGCGTTTAACTTATTGGGGGAGGAGGGATGAGACTGTATATGAAGACTTTGGGAAACACTGATAAAAAGATGAATTTTGTTGAAATTAAGTTCTGTGTTGGTAAATTTGTGGGTTTTGTCTCTTTTTTAAAGATTTCCTTTTGTAGCTGTTTCGATTGGCTTTGTTGTAAATAAAAAGGTATGTTGTTTTAAATGTACAATTCATAAAGTGTCTTGATATTTTCTGAGAAAGTAAATATATCTATAATAGATTGAGACTTGTCTCTATATTTAAATTTATATGCATTATTTTGAATGCAGTGTTTTCTGAAGAGTTATAATGAGAAAATACACACATGAAATGAAATACAACTCAGTATCTAATCACTATTATGTCATACAGTCAGATATGATAGAAATTGCTATGATCTAAATACTTTTTGAAAGAGGTGGATTTGAGCTAGTAATGCCTTAATGGTGTTAGTAAGGCGGACATTAAAAAAGCAGGTAGTGGCAGGAACCAAAATATGGTCAGAAAATGCAGAGTATCTTTAGGAACTTATATATAATTGAATACTTACATCTAAAGCACAGTGGGGTAAATTTACCTACTGCATTTCCTTGACTTGTGGCTATTTGATTAGCCAAAGAGTGAGGAATGTTCACTAATATCTTACAGTTCTATCTTCAAGGAGCTGTGATGTTGTTGACTAGCATGTTAGCAAAACAATTAAGAAATACCTGAAAACAACACAAGTTAATACCAATGAAGGCTTCACTATATTGCTACATTAATCAGTGAGCACATCCAAAAGGAGCTAAGTGAACATTTAGCGTATAATCAGCCCGAGCTATATGCTGTGGACTTGTTGAGTACAGAGTCAGTTGTATGAACAAGTAAACGTAGTGTTTAGTGGAACTGTTAAAAAAAAAAATACCGTGGAACACACAAGAGGATAGAAACAATTCTCCTAATAGTGAGTTGGAAAAACCTTCATAATAAGAGGAATTAAATGAGTTGACACTTAAAAAATTAGGGATTTGCCCAATAAACAAAAGGAAAACATTTTAATAAGAAAGAGCATTCAATGAAGTAATTTTGGTTTTGGTTACTTTGAATGAGGTGTCTACAAGCCCAGGGTCTGGAGCATAGGTTCTTACGTGTAGATAGAGTAGGTGGAAGCCAGAACTATTAGTGGTGGTTGGATTTACGGACTGAAAAAGAATAACTTTTAAGAATATAGAAAAAAAAAAGGGAAAAGGAAGCAATGAAAAAAGATTTTTTAAAAAGCCTAATGTATGCAAGTTTTAAGTACTAGGCAGAGAAGAAGGTTTGAAAAAAATGATACTGAGACAACAAAAAGAGGACAGCCAGAAACACGGCGGTGTCACGTGAAGTATTTAGTCCGTAAGATTTGCTCTTTGTGTGATCAAGACTGAACCCAAATTTAACATTTTAAGAGATACAAAGTGCAGACTACTCTCAGTGACAGGGAAGAGGAAAAAGTTTATGGTATCTTTGATTGTAGTTCATAATAACACCTGATTCTGGGTAATTTATAATGAAGAGACATGTATTGGCTCATCGTTCTGCGTACTGGAAACTTAGCCCATGATCTTCCAAGATGGCGTCTTGTGTGCTGTATCCTCCAAAGGGGAGAAAAGTTGAGTTCTCCTCTCCCTCCTCTTGGTGGCAGAAGATGGAAGGGCTGAGAGAGCACAATCTTGAAAACCGTAGAGGCAATAAACCCACCCATCACCTTTTAAAGGCCCCATTTCCAATGCCATCACATTGGCAGTTAAATTTCAGCACGTCTTGGAGGGGACAGGCATTCAAACCATAGCAGCTAGGGAAGAAGAAGCTTGGTGAGCAGATTCTATAAGAGAAGTCTAAGAGAAGAAGGATCTGATGATCCCACAACCCATCTGTAGGGTATGGGTTGTGGAGTAGGGATCCTGGGACAGTGTTCATTTAATAAGAATGCAGTCCTGATGTGAGGTAGTGTGGGTGCTCTAAGTCTAGATACAGGTGTAGGGAAACTCAAGAATTATACTCTGATGACCTCTTCTGTTTAGGCTGGAAATAAACATTTTATGTATCCCACAGTTTAGCCATTTGAATACACTGTTGATCAATATACTACGTTTTGTTATATTTTTTTAGAAAAAAATGTTGGATTTCGTGAAGAAAAATACTCAGATTTGGTAAAGGAAACTTGTTTCTCCTCTGCAGATGGAATTTGGAGTTGTGTACAGTTGTGTGGAAGATAAGATGTACACTGGCAGAAAAGGAAAAGGTGCCTTTTGTAATGGCCAAAAACTACAGGTTTCAAAGCAAGATGGTAGGCCTGTCCTCCAAATTTTCATAGAATTGGTATTGGAAAGTCATGTTTGATAGCTTAACTGTTTTTGTTTTTGTTTTTGTTTTTGTCTTTCCTTTTTATCGGTACCAGGGATCGAACTCACGACTGCCTGCTTGCAAGGCAGGCGCTTATGCCGCTGAGCTAAATCCCCAGCCCCCAGCTTAACTGTTAATATGGAGTTCCCCAGTTATCAACTGATTCATAAATTGTGCTTATTTTCTTCTAACTTTGGCATTTTGACTCAGTTTTGAATGTGAAAGAAATGGAAAACAAAGCTAAGCAGATACATTTCTGGTCAGCATTGTACTAGGTGTCGGATATAAGAAGTTGACTGAGAATGGCTTCATACCTGCACGGTTTATTGTTTTAGCTGCAGCATCTCAGATTCTTCACAAAAGTCCTCTGATCTTATGCCATTTTAGGGCAACCATTAAACAATAAGTTGAAAGTAGAGTGTTAAATCTGAGAATCATTAAAAATGATAGATACACAGTTATCCCTCTGTATCCACAGACTGGTTGTAAGACCCCCTGCCAACACCAGGATCCGTATATGTCCAAGTACCTTACATAAAATGCTGTCATATTTGTATATTACCTGCCCACATGCTCCTGTATACTGCTTGAGTGACGTACATTATGTAAATATTGTTAGCCTATAATGTTTAGGAAGTAATAGCAAGAAAGAAGTGTATATATTCAGTACAGGCACACTACACTTTCGATTTAATGTTAATTGAGTCTCGATGTGGAACCTTCAGATTAAAAAACTGACTACATTTTTCATGAGCTAGATGATCTAGCTCATCTAATGTGTTACAGCCGTTGAAGTTTTGAGTTACCTTTCTTTGGGAAACCACACTGAACATTTCCCAAAGGTTATTTGTCTTTTTTTTTTGTTTTTTAGTACCAGAGATTGAATTCAAGATCTCGTGGTTGCCAGGCAGGCATCATGTCGCTGAGCTATAGTCTCAGCCCTCCTATAGTATATACTGTCCGATTCTTTAAAGTATAGCAAGAGCTTAAAAATACTTGCAGTCTAAGTTCAGAACCCTTCTAGCCTTTTATAATTTCTCTCCTACACTTGAGAGCAGTTTTAGTTTTTACTCATTGAACTCTCAGGCCACACAAATTGAATGATACGTCTTATTATTGAGATAGTAACGTACATCTTTGAACTGAAGGAGTGTGGTAACTTTTCATAGAAATAGCTCTTGTGTGTTGTGTAATTTTTTTTTAAATTTTTTGCTTGTTTTGTGGTACTAGGAATTGAACCTGCAGCCTTATACATAGTAGGCAGGTGCTTTATCACTGAGCTACATTCCTAAACCTTAATTATTTTTTACTTAATTAAATTGTGTGGCAGTTAAAAATAGTACAACAGTTACAAACTCACAGGGAACAAAGAACTGATAATTAAACATCTTACCTGATGGGAGGAGATGAAGAGAGGAGAGTGTTGAATTGTGGAAAGATTCAGTCCTGATACTTCTAAAGGAGAATGGAAAATACAGATAACCTGTCCGCTTAGTAAACTGGAGGTTGAATAAGAGATGGCGCCTTCGTATCAAATCTGTATATAAATTCCTTATAGAATTTAATTTATACTTTAAGAGACTTGTTTCTCACTGAAGGTATGCATGCAGACAAACTAGTTATATTCTGCACATTTTGGGTAAAAGTCTTAAAGAACATAACTTTTGATAATAAAATTAATACTTGGAGTGATGTAATTTTGAAATTTTTTACTTGAAAATAAAAAATAAAACAACTTTTTAGTATTTTAAAGTTTAGAAAAAAATTGATAAAAATAAGAAGAGGGATATAAGTGTCCTGTTTCATTCTGAGTTACATATGTCAGATTTTTCTAGACTCTAGTGTTTATTTAAAACATTTCTTTTCCAGATATTACCAAAGCACTCTTGGTAACCGAGTTGGGATCTTCCAGAACACCAGAGACTGTAAAAGTCATTCTTTCTAATATGGAAAAGCTTTTTGCTCTTCCCATTCATGGGTAAGCTCTTTTCCTTTTTTCACCTAAAGTTGCAAGATAATTTGAATTTTTAAAAGAATAAATTTTCTTCTACAAATTAATTTTTTAGTAACAGATACAAGATCTCTACCATAGTACTAATTTTGTGATGTAATTTTGAAATTCTTTTACTTGAAAATAAAAAAATAATTCCAAACAACAAAAATGTGTCAATATAAAATAGTACAAAAAAATCATAGTATACTTTTTGGTGTTGTTGTTGTTGTGTTGGAGATTGAACCATGGTCTTTCCTGTATCTCTAGACACTTTTCTTTTTTGGTACTAGGGATCACATTCACGACCTGATACTTGCAAGGCAGGTGCTTATGCCTCTGAGCTAAATCCCTGGCCCCAGACACTTTTTATTTGAATACAGGTTTTCACTTCAGTTCCTCAAGTTGGGCTTGAATGCAAGATCTTCCTGCTTTAGTCTCCCAGAGTACTGGGATGATAGTAGTACACTTTTTAACCCAGACTTATCTGGTAACATTTTACCCTAATCATTTCATGATTATGTGTGTGTGTCTGTGTTTTCCCTGAATCATGTCTGAGTAAATTATATGCTTTATTGCTTTTTTACTTATAACTCTCACTTTATTTTGTAAATATAGTGATATTCTCTCCCATAGTCCATACAGTTATTAAATTCATATATACTAACATCATCTAATCCAGTTTTGTCTAACATCATCTAATCCAGTTTTGTCATTATTCTAATAATGCCAGTTATACTGTTTTCCTTCTTGTAGTGCAAAATCCAGTTTAGGTTTGGCACTGCATTTGGGAGAGAGGTTAAAGGAATTCCAGGGTTTGCATTCAGGGCTTCACATGTGCTGTACTGTTGAACTATGTCCCAGCGCTGGCATTACGTTTTGCTGTTGTGTCTCAGCATCCTCAGTGTATCTTGTATACAGTGTACAGTACGGTTCTGCTTTATCAATCACTTTGAATATCTTCTTTAACACACAACAGAAGACTAGTGATGTATTAATAGGACTGCTTCATTCAGCTTCGATTGTTATATATTGTGATTGGTGTGTATATTTACAGTTACTGTATTTATTTGGTAAATTCTTTCTGCTTTGATTTTGTTTGTTGTTTTTGTCTTTGTTTCGTGGTATGGGGGACTGACTCAAGGACCTAAAACATGCTGGGAAGGCCTTTACCAGTGAGCTGTGTATTCCCTTGCTTTCTTATCTATTTATTTAGTATTTTGTATTGTTTGGTTTTCTTCTGTTGGTTTTTCAAAGCAGGGTTGAACTATGCAGTCAGGGTGGCTTTGCACCTGCTATGAGCTCCAGGTAGCCTCCGATCTTTGATCCACCTGCCTCAGCCTCACAGGTGCTGGGATTCTAGGCGTGCAGCAACACAACCTGGCTGAAATTCTTTTTTGCCGTTTTAGAAAGGTTAAATTTTAATCTAGTGGATTTCTTTTGCATTACAACTTTTTATACTTATACTGTTTTTAATACCCTTCTAAATTAACCATTTACTGCTTATAAGGATTCCAGAAATTTTTGGCTTTCACTTATTTCCTATCTAATTTTATTCTTTTTCCCTCTTGTCCCATTTTTAAGTTGTATTCTATTTTGTTGAACATATCAATTTTACACATTCTTCAACCCTTGATTCCACTGTTTGATGTTAGTCCTTTATTGGCTTTATAAAGTGCTCACACTCCTTTTGAAAATATTCCCAGTTACCCTTTGATTGGATAATGCCCATCCTACAGTGGATTCCTTGGCGAGAGCATGTGCCCACAGTATTCCTTGAAGTTTGATGTATGTGTTTCACTGTTTTTCTATGGCCTTAAAACATGAAGGGCTGCTTAGCTGGATCTGAGAGCCTCAGTATAAGAAAGCAGGAACTAAATTATTTCCTGAAAATGCCTTCATCCTTGCCTTGCTTTTTGTGTTGTTTTGAGAACTAGCCAGTCTAATTTACTTGGCTTTTCAGTTATTTTATGTTTCACCTGGGATCTCTGAGAATTTTTTCCCTTTATCTTTAAAGGCTAATACTTTTACACAATCAAAAAAAATGCTTTAAAATAGTTCATTCTGGACCAGTTTTGTGTTGTAATGTGTAGATTCATGTCTTTTTCTTTTTTGGAAAGTTCTGTTGAGCTGTAGTTTTAAAGATCCACTCACTTTTGCTACCTTCAACTATTTTTGGTTCCATTTCTGCTTAGTTTTTGGATTGTTGATGTACTTTTTTTCTCAGTTACAAAAGTATTTGTTTAGGAATTTAATCTGATTACATTTGTTTTAGTTTTCTTCTGTTTCATTGTTGGTTTTTATGGAAGACTTTTGTTAGCCAAAAAACTAAAACATTTTCATGAGTAATGTCTGTTATGCACTAATTTTGTGTCATAGGTGTCACTGACTTCTTTCCTTTTTTTGTTTTTATTTCAATGGTATTGGGGCTTGAACCCAGGGACTCACATATGCTAGCAGTGATCTACCACTGAGATACATCCCCGGTCACCTAAGTTATAAGACTTAAAAACTGACCAAAGATCATCTTAATAATCCAGCCTTATTTTGTAGATGAGGTAACCTGAGATTCAAAAAAGGTGAAGTAGCTTAGCTGAGATCACATAATTAGGGAAGACTATATGCTGCAACTCTGTAGCTTCCAGATCCTTCGTTCTCCAATATTAGACTTCTCTTTTAGGAGTCAAGATGTTTAAAGTATAGTCTGACCATGGTAAAACTGAATATGGGTATAAATCTGTGTTCAATATCGTAAAGAGTAAATTAAAAGATGGAATCACTGTCATGCAGCTGTGGAGCCTCCCAGGATGATGTTTTTGAGGCAAGAAGATCGTGACTTAAAAAAACCCGCTGCTGCGATTTGCTGTTTTGAAGCAAGGACTTTAACCAGGACTTTAACCATAATAGAGCTAAAAATGGACTGCTTTAAACTTTTATCTTGCCTGATTTTTGCTGTACGTTATTTTCAGTAGTTTCGCCAGGAAAATATTACCAAAGATGAGTAGTAACTTAGTGATTTCTTTTTCTGATCTGTTGCTTTCAGCTAATTCTTCAGAGTTATTTATGTAAAACAAAATCAGAACAAAGAGAATCATAATCTGGGTAAATGCCTTAAACAAGTAGAAATAGTGTATAATAGTTTCCTAAGAAATGTTTATGAGATAAAGTAAATTTGAGGGTCGACTTCCTTCTTTAATTTTGAGGAATCCATTTAGATGAGATGTGTGATATATAATGTTTGTGCTATTATATAGTGTTTTCCACCTGCAGCCCCCTTTTTCTTATCTTCTTTTTTTAATGTCATAATAAAAAAATAAAAGTTTTGTTACTTGTTGTACATTAACTATATTATATGTTGTATACGCAGCCCAAGCCAACTCCTCTTCAAAAAAAGAAAAAAAAAATGAGAACAAGGAAAAGGTGGGCCTAAGGTTGAACACAGCAGAATAATTTTCATTATTAACAAAACAACTGTTTATTAATGACCTTCTATACATGAGGCACTCAGCTTGTTGTTTCACACATATTATTTGGAATCTTTACAGTAGTAGCCTATGATAAATTGGTGTCTTCTTGTTGGTAACACAGAAGCTAAAATTCAGAGATTTTACCATAATTATGAGTTTTAAGTAACCAAGCAGCAGAGCAGACTCACATCTTTACAATGCCAAGATAATCCTTTTTACTTTCTACCATACGGGGCTATAGGAGGGTCAGACTAAGGTAGGATTTAGAACACATAGTGAGGATCTGGTCCACAGTTTCACTACTGGGTAATTGAATAATCTTTTTAGGGAGTCCACTGGTAATATTTACCACAGAGCAATGTGCTCTTGCTGACTGTCATACTTCCCCTTCCCTAAGGGCCCATACTCTTCCCTACCAGTAGGCAGAAGCATCACTAGTAGCTAAGGCTGTTGTTCTTAGCCTGGGATTCTACCCCTGACTCATGTAAGAGGTCTGAAGTTGTTCTAGAGCGTGAACTATGAGCTATCATCACAGTCAGCTGATTCTTCAAATTTTTCTTGTGTTTCTAGAATTATTTATGTGGAACAAAATGAGAACAAAGAGAATCGTAATCCAGATAAATTTCTTAAACAAGTAGGAACAACCTAATAGGTTCCTGAGAAATGTTTATGAGACAGAGTAAATTTGGGGGGTCAAGTGCCCATATGAGAAAGGAGGAAATGCACCTGTTTATCTAAACAACAACAAAAAAGCCACTACAGTTAGATTTTATTTATTGAGGAAGCAAATATCTCAAAATCGTTTGTACTTGCTATTTCTTTCTTAAATTTGATGTGTCACAAACACAAGCTGAAAAACTTACTCCAAAGACATCATGTCTTTCTAATTTTTAAAAAATTATTTTGATAGGAAGGAGTTTACTTTTTAGGTACAGTAAAGAATAATGCCATGTTAATTACTAATGTTCTATTATTTTTTTATAAAAAATGAACTGTGAAACATTTTGGTGAACAGAACTCACAGCTTTATTTCTAGAGGTTTAATTATCAAAACAGTTCCAGAAAGAAAATTCCAGATATAAGGACACCTTTCTCCTGAATAAAAACATTCTCTAACATAACCACCATTATAAAACCAAGAAATTAATATTTAAGCTAATATTGACAATTTGTTTAAAGTTTGAAAACATTCCAATCCAAAGTTCAATCATAATGCATTTAGTTGTCATTTTTATTAGTTTCCTTTAACCTAGAACAGTTATATAGTCTTTTTTTGTGATACTGATATTTTTGCAGAATGTAAGCCAGTTGTTTTATAAGATTCTCTTCAACTGAGTTTGTTTTACTTTTGCTTGAGTTACACATTTTTGATAGGAATGCCACAAAAGTAATGTTTTTTTTCCTTTCTCAGCACATCAGATCAGGAAGCACATGATAATCTATTTGTCCCATTATGAGTGGTACTAACTTTGGTCACTTGGAAATTTAGACCATTCTAATAATGTGGTTTTTCCCATTGCAAGTACTATATGTCCTGTTGGGGAGATATTTTGACATTAGGTAAATTTTAAACTTTCACTTGCTAATTTCACATTTGTTAATGATGCGTTTCTGAGTCCATTATTGCTGTAATGGCTGTCCAGTAGTGTGCATGCTTATTATAAATTGTTATATTTCTGAAGAATGGGTGCTATGAGAGGACAGAACTGAAGTAATCTTTCAAGGCAGCACTAAGTCTGTGTAAAACCTAGGGAAGCTGTTACCCTTTCCACACATGTGTGATGCACACCCAGGGGGGAATGATCAGTAATAACGTGTGGCAGAACGGAATCCAGGAAAGGAACAGCTTTCTTTACACAGTCCTGCTGTGATCTGTCTCATAACAAAGCCAGGCACCCCTGCCTGTGGGTTAATACTTTTGTATGATGCACGAGCAGGAGGAACGGAGGCAAGACAGAACAGCCCGGCAGTTCTCTGATTACTTAGCTGGATGAGATCATTGGTTACAAGAGTAGGTTAATGATCGTGAAGCTTGGTACAAACAGGATCCAACATAATCTGTTAAGCTCTCATGGTTACAAGAATCTAGAAAGTAATTAATGAAGCCAAGAAGCAGTTACAGAGCTAAGCAATTTCAAAGGAACAAAGTTTTATAAAGAACAGTTTTTCTTGTACAATTTTCCCTTTTAATAGCATGAAGTTTTGCTTCAAACAGGCTGCATATTTGTGTGTGTGTGTGTGTGTGTGTGTGTGTGTGTGTGTGCGCGCGCGTGTGTAAAACAATCTAAGCTACCATGCCTAGATTTGGACAAGTATGAATATACATGTGTGCTATTATAATAGAATTGTAGCATTTTCCATATTTTTCAATGGTTCTTTTTCTAAGAATTTGTTTTAATGTTTACCTTCTACCTGATTGCTTTGTGGGGATGAGTTTTGTGATTTTTATATAGTATGCCTCATTAGATTTTACATACTTACTTTAAAATTTGAGGCTGCTTTTTTTTTTTAACCTTTATCCTCTTGATTGATTAAAGTTATCTTAGTCAACACTTACACTGAAGTTAAGGAGGAATGTACCTCATTTAAAAGGATTACCTTTTCCACTCTTACTTTTAAATGTTAGAATCCGGAGTGTTGGAACAGCAGCTGTTAACATGTGCCTTGTGGCAACTGGAGGAGCGGATGCGTACTATGAAATGGGAATTCACTGCTGGGATATGGCAGGAGCTGGCATTATTGTTACTGAAGCTGGTGGAATACTAATGGATGTGACAGGTAAAATTATGGGGTAATAAAGCACTTTTTTCCTACATATCAGATTTTCCTCTGTAGAGTTATTAAATATTATTGATATAAATGAAATTAGACCCATATATGTAAAAATGGTATTGTCTCACTAGTGTGAGAAACTAAACAAGAAAATAGGATATGAAATTTACAATGGGTATTAGGAATTGGGAAGAAACTGTTCAAAAGATAACAAACTGATGGAGGAAAGAGGAAAGGAAGAAAGGGAAAAAATGTATACGGAAGCACAAGATAATTAAGATTAATTATGCAGCTAGCTTTTATTTGTTCCTTGAAAAGACTGTTTTTTGCTAATACTGTTTGGACGAGATGTCATGCCTATCTCTTGTACTCCGAAAAACTACTGTGAAGACAACAATACACGATGTACTAACTATTGTAACTGTTCTACTAACCTGTTTTGAATCTCAGTTTCACTGTTTTTTTTTTTAATTGATATATATTATGCTTTAGCTTTTAGGGAAACAAACTGTGTGATTCTTTTCAAAATAAAAATGAAAGTGAGAAGATAGAGGCAGGGATGAGCATTAATGGCAGTGTGGGACTGATAATGGGAAGTGGCTGAGTTCCTTCCTATGTACCCAGAGTTTCTGAGTGACTGTGGAGAAGGGCAGACAGGCCTGATTCTTCGGGCCGCGTGGAGAGCTTCCTGGATGTGGATAGGTGGTAGGTCACAGTGGGCTTCCTTCTCCACCTCTTCCTACTTTAGCCCTAATGAAGCTAAATACTGGATTTGAACTGATGGTAAAAATGTTAAAGCATGAAAGTAGTTAAAGAATTTGCCAGTTACCAGGGACAAGCACTAGGAGATGAGAAGGCAGAGTGGTATAGAAGTGTATCAGAGGCGATTTCCTGTCTCTAGATTGACAAGCAGTAAAGAGGTGACAGGAATGTACAGAAAAAAAGACAGAGAAAAGATGGCGTTTTTCAGACTGGTGAGTTGAGATTTCCACTCACACTGGTATTTACTAAAAACAACCCAAAACACTTAGAAACTGTTTTTTTCAGATTATTTTTATCCAGTATATAACCTTTTCCCATATTCTATTTGATCCTAGGTGGACCATTTGATTTGATGTCACGAAGAATAATTGCTGCAAATAATAAAGCATTAGCAGAAAGGATAGCCAAAGAAATTCAAATAATACCTTTACAAAGAGATGATGAAGAGTAATTACAGCAGCCTCATTACTCAGTTATTCCCAGATTTACTGCAGCTCTGATGGGTATCTGTTTCAAATATATGAGAAGATTGACTTAACTTGTCTTTGATGTTCTGATTTTAAAATGGGAAGTTTTACTACAGGCTGTATGCAAAAATAGATATAATATTTGTTTTGTGGCTTTAAAATGTTTTGTGTTTAAGAATATACTTTGGGAAAAACATACCAGAAGTATAGTTTGTGAGCTATGCATTGAAATACTCAATGAATATTTCTATTTATATTCAGAAGCACTCAATTAGAAAGTGATTTTTTGTTTTTGAAAAAAATGTTCTCTGTGTTCCAAAAGTTATATTTAATTAAATTTATAATGACATAATAGTGTTTTTTAGATAATGGTTTTGTTTCTTAGCAGAAAACGTTGTATCTGTCAAGTATTAGGCACCACCAAAAATGGACATTTTAAGAATGAATATTTTTAGCCAATACTTCCTATTTATAATAAACACATAAAGTAATGAACTCACTAATCCGTATTTTTGCCTTTTTTTTTTTTTTTTTTTTTTTGTAGTACTAGGGATTCAACCTAGGGCCTTTTTACTAATCACCACTCCTTTTTAAATTTTTATTTTGAGATAGTCTTGCTAAGAAGCCTAGACTGGCTCAAATTTGTAATCTTCCTGTCTCAGCCTCCCAGAGTACTTGTCTTTTTTAAGTTCATGCTACATTTCCTGTTACCATACCATTTCACATGACCGTATTGCCATATAGTGTTGCTTATTGCGAACATTTTCTCAGTAATGTTTTCCATTGCACATGTTATGGTATAAGTTTGGATTGCCTTCAGGTATTCTGTGTAAGAGAAAAAACTTCTCAAAAAGCACTGCTGTGAGGTTTCTGATATAGTTAGATACCACATAACAGTTTCTTAATTCTGAGTGTTTGTTTGTTTTTGAGATAGTTTCTGTTTCCCAGACTAAGCTCAAACTCAAAATCCTCTCTTCAGCTTCCTAAGTAGCTGGAGGTAAAGTTTGCACCATCACATCTGGCTTTCTGAAGTTGATGCTTACGTTGTATTGATGTTTACACTGATGTGGTTATGCTGACAAATACTTGTGTTGTTATATTGAACTCAATTTCATTGCTGCTATGTTTATATATTGTTTAATTAACTTTAACCTGTCAAATTCAGAAAGAAAGTTACATAGCTTCATAGCCATTTTAAAAGGTTAACATTGTTTTAGCCTTGTCTCTTGGCATGTGAATAAATGGCTAAGTTTTATTGTAGCTGCACATGAGGCTTGTATTTGATAAAATGAAAAGTGCTTATATAAAGACACAAAGATTTGAGTACTAATGATGGCAATTACGTTGTTAATCACATGCACTTAAAACATTTCATATTGTGTAATTCTAAGGCAGGTTGTTTTTGCAATTAAATATATTTTAATTAAAAAAGCTATCATGGATAACATTTTAAATAAAAGTATAATTGATATTTGTATTATTAAAGTTTATAGTTGAAACTGCTTTTAAGAATTTTATGTTGAACTTTAAATATTTGAAACTTGGAGTTGTCAATACATATTGTTGTTGTTTACCTGTAGTTTTTACAACTTTTCTAAGGACTTAAAAACTTTTTCCCCTATACGTAGCTTTTACATTCTTTTCTAAGTGAAACTAGATCTTTCGTGGCTGAGTCTTCATTATAAACTATATTGAAAAAGGATGACAAGTAAAATTCCCAGCAATATATTATTAAAATGTTATTCTGTCCCCTGCCAGGTCCTTTTCAGGTTCTGTTTTCCAGGTGTTTTTCTTGGATTCTTTCGCTTTTGACTGTCTGATGTTCCTTTGTTTTGAAAATATATTAAAGTTTTTAAGATAAGGTGAAAGTAAGGCTTCATTTATAAAATGCCTTATTTAAAGTAAATGCAAGATGGAAGCGAAGTTGAATTAATTAGTAGAAATAAGACTAACTTATATTCTGTGTGACTAGGAAATCCAAAAAAAATCTTTAGATAAAGCATCAAAATTAGTGTGAGAATTATTATAGAAAATGATTTATATAACTGCATTTATCTACAACTTAGTTACATAAGGTAATATTTTCTGAATATACCATTTGCAGTAGTATAAAAAAGAAGTCCTCTAAGTAATTTCATAGGTTTTGTTTGTTTTGGTTTTTGGGTTTGTTTGTTTTATTTGGTTTGGTTTAGTTTGGTTTGTTTTTTTGAGATAGAATTTTGCTGTGTGGTTCAGGCTGGACTTGAACTTACCACGTAGCCCAGGTTGGCCCGGTATTCACAGCAGTTTTCCTGCCTCACCCTCCCGAGTGCTGGGACTATCAGCATGTGCCACCACACCCGGCTCGTAACTGTTCTAATGCAGGGTGCGGAGCTGCACATGTAGCTCAGTGGTAGAGCATTGGCTTAGCATGGGTTTGGTGCCCACTACTGAGAGAGTCAGAGAAAAGACTAGATAAGATGGAAAGAAGATATGCCAGAGGTCTGCACAGAAAAGCTACAAAACATTACTAAGAAAAATTTAAAAATATCTTAAATTAGGCTTGTGGCTTAGAAAATTCAATACTTCTCAGATGTCAGCTTTGCCACATTGGTCTGCAGATTCACACATTCCCAATCGTACTCCTGATGATGTTGAAGAGGGGAGGGATGTTAGCAAGCTTTCTGCCACTGCAGCAAGATACCTAGGATAATTTACTTGTGGAAAGTTTTATTTTGGCTCACAGGTTTTGGAGGTTTCAGTCCATTATTGGTTGCTCCCCATTGCTTTGGGCCTGTGCAGAGGCAGCACATCATCGTGGGTGTGTTTTGTGGCAGAGGAAAACTCCCATCTGACAGCCAAGAAGGGAAGGATGAGAAGAGAAATGGTCCCCCAGTCCCCTTTGAGGGCCTGCCCAAAATGGCATAAAGACCTCCTGTTAGTCCCTTCTTCTTAAAGGTTCCAACATGTCCCTTCAGAGGGACAGTCAACATCCAAGCTACAGCAGGAAGTGACACCTGTCGGGTGGGCAATTTACATGGAAATGTAGAGGGCTAAAAATAGCTAAAATCATCTGAAGAACAAGGTTAGGATTTCTCCCAAGACGTCATAATGAAAGCAGTGATACCAGTGCAAGGCTAGACACTGTTCAAAGAAATAGTCAAAGAATATGCTGGCGCTCTCTAGTTTATAAAAAGTGCCAGTGCAATGCAGTGTAATCAGTCTTTCCAGGAAATGCTGTAATCATTGGATATGCATATTAAAGGAGAAAAATACTGATCCCACCACACCGTGTGAAATCCAGGTAATCCAACATCTAAATATAAAGGGGAAAATATTAGCTATTCTGATCCAAAAGATAGCATGTTTTTCTAGCTCTGGTGAAAAAAGACTTGGTAAGCACATGAAAACTGGGTCCTACAGAACCTATCTGATCTATCATCAAAATAAACAATCACGAAGCTGGGTATGGAGGTATATACTAGTAATGCCAGTACTGGGGAAGCTGAGGCAGAAGGATTGCAAGTTTGAATAATGTGATTCTGTCTCAAAAAACAAAAATTAAGATATTATGAATGGCAACCTGCATATAGATAAATACATATAGATACACAAACTATACTGAATATGTAAATAGCTCCTGCATATCAAAGATACTACAATGACCAAGTAAGCAGATAACTTCAATAATAGTCTATAAAATATATATTGAAACTAAGCAAATGTAAAAGTATTCAATATTGTTATCCAAGAAATGCATTCCAAACAATAAGTGTGTGTGTGTGTGTGTGTATCAGAATAGCCAATATGAGACAAAAATTCAGCAACAATCAACAAGCCAGACACCACTCTGATTGACACCTGGGGTTGGGGAGCACATGAAGAGCTTTGACTACCTGCACTTGGCAGAGTGTACATTGATATGACTACTTCGAAAGATCTGGAAATAGCTAATGAAAGTAGTCACATGCTCTTGCATACCCCAACATCTCCACTGCTTAGTATGTACCTCAAATGCATGTGTATATCTGCCAAGTACATACCCAGCTTTATTTGTAATAGCCCTAAGTGGAAAACAGTCTCAAGGCTACCAACAAATGAACGGATTTAAGATGTGGAGTAGACACACTATGCTAGTACAACGTTGAAAAAAAAATGGATGATAGCTACATACAATATGTAAATTTTCATTCTGGCTCAAGCTGTATACTTTTCAGTGGTTCTGCCCATTTTAAAGTGATACCCTAATTTTACAGAAGCCAAATCTCTTCTGCTTTTGGCTTACCTAGGCTGCAGTTCTTTCTCTTTGTTCTTTGTTTCTAAAATTACACGTTGAAATTGTCCTCTGTGTCTACTTAGTCTCTTTTGCTGACTTCCTCTGATGATGAAGCTGTATTCCGTATGTATCCTGGTCCTCGTGTCTCCTACTACCAAGTCACTTGAGAGAGAAACTCCTGCATCACCATGACTTTGACTGCTACATCTTTTGTACTGCCTCTCCAATCTTGACCTGCAGCCCATATTATCTTTCTGAAATCTCACCTTAAATCTCCAGCTCCTTTCTGGATGTCTCCTCCAGAAAGTATTTTTCCAGCTTGACATGTCTCACACCAAACTACTTAATTTTGTATTCAGAATTTTCTGCTATTCTGTATATATTCTGTCCCCACTTTCTACTGGGGGCCTATTGTTCTGATGTTTCCTTTCCACATCCAATTTGTTGTAGCCCAGTTTGGATAATACAGCCCCACCTAACATGCCTTTTGAATGCTATAGCTAAGCTAAAAGACTAGCTCTTCACTCCTCAAAGCTTTTCATTTGGCATGCCATCTGCTTAAAAGTCTCTGTTGTGATAGATTTTTAAAAATGGATCACAGCAATCCCCCCATTTCACCCCAAACACAGGTTTTCTTTACTATCACATTGAGACATGCTGTGCTTCTGCCCCCGGCTAATTCAGAAATCAGACTTGAGCAGAAAGAATAAAATTCACTAGGAAACTGAGACTTTTGAACCTATAATAGACATGCAAATGATTGGAAATAAGGTGCCGCTGATAAACACTTCTCAGGAGTGGTGGCTCTAAGTTGAGCTAAGTGTAAGCATTCAATTCCACAAGTCTACCTATTTTTCGAGGAAAATACTTCTTGTTACATATTCTAATTTCTAACATATTAAATGTAATATGGTTATGTTCCTTGAGTTTATTCTTTAAAATAGCTCATAAAATATTTTCCTTGGGGATAAATAATTTCAGCCCTTAGTGAGAACAGTGTACCATGCATTTTGCTAAGCACCTGATAGTCGCAATCATATTTAATCCTTGTAACAACCCCCAGGAGAGGTTATTATTCTCATCTTACTGAGGCACATAGATGCCATTTAATTAGCCCAATTCTGCACAAAGCAATACAGCTGAGCAGTGAACTTCTGTGGAGACACAGCTGGGATCCACAGTCCAGGCCCACCCCCAGCAGCACTCACCCTGACTGCCCGTTAGAACCAGCAGGGAAATTGTAAGACACACCATTGATGGGGCAAGTCCCTGGGCCTGGAGGGTCACCCGACCATCTGTAGTTCTAATTTCCCAGGCAATATTATTGGATGGCCAGAACTGAAAAGCCATGTGTTTCCCAGAAATACCCAATTTCTTAGGAGGAACAAACTCACCCACCCACTTACCCACCTTCGCAAGCCTCAGAGTTTTATGGAGAAATCAGATACTTTAAAATGGAAATGTTTTGAGTCAGCCCTTTGCCACCCGGTGAACTTGCTTGGAAAATTATATATTAGCTGGCTTTTTTTTTTTTTAATTCCAAAAATTAACACTAGATGGCAAACAGCATACAGAGAATCACTATATGTCAAGCATTTTCATTTTCAAAGCATTTTATTTTCCTTCAAATAACCTCATTAACTAGTATGTAAGATTAATTATTATATTATACAAGGGCTGGGGATATAGCTCAGTGTGAGATTACTTGCCTTCAAGCTGGGTTCAACCTAGTACTGCGAAATATAAAAAATTGACAATAGAACCAGAGAAACTCTTCATAAATTGTTTTGTGGGTTAACATTCCCTGAAACAGAGCCACAGGTACTCCTCTATGTTTTTTAATTTTATTAGTATATATTTGCAGTGCATAATGCTTACATTTCCTATGTATTATGGCCTGGAGATTCAGATTTTCAAAGTGTTTTTTATTTGTAAACATATATAATGAAATATTTTCTTTTATTATCATACTTGAGAATTCTTTTCCACCAATACATTACTATTTCCTTGTTAAATAATGAATCAACCAGTAAAAACAGTTGTAAATATCCTGCTTACCTTTCTTAGGGAGTTGGTGACACTTCCAGAAGCACAAGGCAGGGGGCGCTGTGACACTACTCTATGCTCACTTTTCCTGAGAAACTGCGTGGATGATGGAAATACAGAAAAGGGGTTTGGGAGGACCAATAAAAGAGAAGCATACAATATAATATTGTATGCTATACTGAAGAATACTGTAGTAACATTTTCACGATTTAGGCTTTCACAATGACAAGATGCCTGCGTAGCCTGGACTTCCCAGTGACAACAGCTGTCCAAACCCCACACAGTAGACATCTCCACTTTTGCTCCATCGTGCTTGGGGCAAACAGGACTGGATGCATGCACAGAACCTACAGAGCCAATAACAGTGCTCTCTGTTCTAAATTTATTTTACTACCTTAGATTTTAAAGTATTAAACCCTTCATATTACTCATCTGAACTTACATATAATGCCAGGTAAGGTCTGAGAGATTAGGAGGCTCCAGTAATTTTTCTAAATAAAGATAAATCATCACCAGCTTACTGGGCTCCTCCACTGTCTTGGGATGAGTCCGAGTTCCTCCGTACGGATTGCACGGCAATGCAGAGTTTGGCACCCTCTTCCTGGTCTTTCAGCCCCTTACTCCAGGCTCACATATGTGAGGTAGCAGCCAGGCAGGTTTCCCTGAGTGTCAGCAAAATCTTCTGAATGTTTCCATCAAGCTGTGATTGCTTCTAGTCTGTTTGTGTTGTTTTGTTAATATTCTCTCACCTTCTATTTTGCACTCCATTTGAACTCATGCTCAACCCACTTCCACATGTTTTAACATCTTTTTATATACGACCCGCATATTTGGTCTTAGCTTACATGTACCTTCCTCCAAGAAGCCTCTTCTGACTGTTCCCTTAAGGGCTCTACATTTCTTCATTCATACCATAGTACATGGCTGGGGTATAGATCAGTAGTAGAGGGTATGCATACAAGGCAGGAGACCTTGGGTTCAATCCCCAGCACCAAAGAGAACAAAACCAAAAAAATATATATAGGACTTAGCACACCATAAGCTGTAGCTGCTTCTGGATTGTAATACCATAGTGTCCATCTTTTGCTCATTCTTGCCTTCACACCATCTTGTATAGTGCTTGCCAAATACCAAATCTTAAATACTTGTTGTGTTAGTTAGTAACCGAGGTCTCAATGTCTAATGGCAACTCTCCCATCCCATTTGGTACTCAGGTTTGGAACCAGAAGCTTTGTGCATGCCTGCAAATAATAAATTACCTAGAACCATCCAAAATTGTTCTCTTCCCAGAAAAACAAAGGACCAGTCCCTCTAGTACCTGACTTGTGAAAAAAAAAAAAAAAGGACACTATAAAACACCCAAAAGTCTTGTAGATTTATTTCAAATTCAAAGTGATAACTGTGTCTTCGGCTACAAAATTGAAATGAGTGACACCACGTGATTATGCAAAGTTAGTGTATATTGAGAACTTCAGATAGTTTGGACTCATTAAAAACTAATGTAGATTTCCCCAGTGAGAGAACAGGAGGAGAGTTCACTTCCTTGCTTTCCTGCCCTTTCTGCCTCCTTGCAGAAAGTTCAGTTAGCAAGATTACATTCCTGCAAAACCACACTAGAGTTTGTAGATAAACCTCAGGGCTGACAAGACCCTAAAGCTTCTCTGCTATCCTGACCTATTTGCTACGGGGTTCTTAATTGCATTGTGTTAAGATAGGTAGATCAAAGAAAGGCCTTTTTAGTTCTATTGTTTACTTTTGTTTGTTTGTTTGACAGAGGGTTTTGTTACATAGTGCAGGCTGGTTTTGGAGCCTAGGCTGGCCTCAAATTTGTGACAGTACTCCTGTCTTGGCCTCCTGAGTGCTGGGATTCAGACATATGCCACCACAGCTGGTTTAGTTCTGTTCTGTGTCAGCCAGACTAGCAGAAATCATTCTCAGGGAGAATATTACAGTTTGTGCCTTGCTCTCATTTTTATCAAATCTCAATATAATACAAACTCTGTAAAAGGCTATTTTGAAGGTTATTATAAGCAACATCTGTAGACTTTGAAGCTTATATTACATCTCTGTAAAAATGTTTCTTGTGTCTTAGGAGTTTCTCTTTATAACTTTCTAGAATGTCCCCTCCGATTTTTAACATCAGGAGCAACTATTTTGGGCCTTTTTTTTTTTTTTTTTGTCTGATAGATGAATGGGAACTTGCTAAAAACGCCAGGATCTCCTTAGATTTATAAAATTTGAAGTCCTGTAGGCAAGCTTAAAATGATTCTAGGTTGATGGGCGCTTCAGGGATTCAGATGCACAGAAAAGTTTGAGAATCTCTCTTAAAGATGGGAATTGTGAATATACCTTTTTTCTTTTTAGATATTGCCAAAAGATTGCTTTTCATTCATTTCCTGTCTCTTGTGTTTTTATTTCTTGGCCTCACTTCTAGTGTAAATTCTTGTCCTATTACATATCCATATAGGCCACTTTAAGTCTTTTTTACAACATGCCAAAAAACAGGTAAAAAAAAAAACCACAGGAATATGTAAATAATTATATTCAGCCTCTATGAAGAACAAAAGTAGATTCTTTTTTAAAATTTTTTTTATTTTAAAGAGGGTAAAACAAAACAGAACAAAGCAGATCAGAAGAAAACCACAAGTAGATACTTGGCAGCTGGAGCACCTTTGGCTGACCTGGACTCTGTGTGTGTGTGTGTGTGTGTGTGTGTGTGTGTGTGTGAGTGTGTGTTTGCTTACTCTTGCTGGAAGTGATAGAGGAGGAAGTCATGCATGTAGATTGAAGAGCTACTGTGCTTATTTATCCGTGAATTACTTTTTATTTTATTTTTCTATCTACAAGCAGTAATTATCACTACATTACACGTAAGGCACATGAGGATCAATCCAAAAAACTCCCATCTGAAGCAGGGAGGTGGATGTCTCGATGGAAGTACTCCTCTTCCTCTTTTGTGTCCATTTTTGTTTGGTCTCAAACATTTGCATTTTAAACACAGTCCATTGCTTATCATCCATTACTTGCTAGCTAACACCCATGAAGGTATTAATTTATAGGAGCTTTAGAAAGGGATTTTCAGAATTCCTGGGAGTGAAGGGGACACCTGAATTGCTTTTATATGTTTCCATAAGGGGAAATTCATTCTCTGCATCTTTACACAGCCAGTCTGTCTGTGGAAATCCTTATAAATAGGGTTAAGCCTAGGAACAGACCACATGGGACTGTCTGCTTTATTTATTTGAAGGCTGTTTTGTGTTAGTCTGAGAGAACCAGATTTTCCTATCATGTTTTACTTTTTGCAGTCATTCCCATGAGGAAGCTCCACTAAGACTAGGGTTTAGAGTTTCTCAGTTAAACGACCCCAGGGAACCAAGAGATACAGCCTGAAGTCACTTTTTAAGAAAAACTATGAAACCAAGATAGAAGCTGTTGGACATGGCCCCATTTGCTGGAATTTTATTTTTTGGATATTTACTTGTCCTGTGGCTCTACCTGTCCTGAAACAGAAGTGATGGCTACACTTTAGCCTACCAAACAGCTTTGTAATGATTGGATAAGGGTCAAGTTATTTTAGTCCAACTGAGAACACTGGAGCCTGATAACTGTGGGCAATATTCTTCAGTGTTCTTTTTCAACAAAGTCTTTGTTCCGCTGTTGCTAAATTTGAGATAAGTATTAAGCAGAGACCAGGAAAGTTTCAGTTCATCCAAATTCAAAGTCCCTGTTCCCTGTAAGAGTGGGCTGGGTGTTGCAGGGATTTGGACAGGGAAACACTCAGTACTCTCTCATCTGATAGCTATCGCTCATAAGAGTTAGCATTTAGTGAGCAACTGATAGTTAACATCCACATTTTAATTTAATCTGAAAAGGTTAAGCATTACTTCCTGGACCTGCAAATTGGTGCCCTGTGTGGGCTGTTGCGGGGAGAGCCAGACACCAGCCTTTTCCCGTGAGTCAGCACCATTCACAGACTGTGGAGGAAGAGAACAAGAAGTCATGAAGAAGCAACACCCTCCTACAAATTGGTGCCATATATGGGCCACTGCAGGGAAAACCAGACACCAGCTCCTTCCAGTGCACAGGCTGCAAAACAAGAAGAGTCAACCCTCTTCAGCCACCCACCGTAAATGACCAGCTGATCGGGAGAAACATAGGGTGCAATGATAGCTATTGAGATGGGATACAATTTAATGCTTATAGTGTTTAGTGTTTCACTGGCTTTGCAGGTCTGATCCTCTATGCGCAGTGCAGCATCTATGAGGGATCTCATGCTGAGGGTGGTGGCCATTGTTGATTCCCTATTGTTTGTTTTGAGGTCCTGTATCGTTTTCATTCTTTCGTTGGGTTGGGTTTTGTTCCATTTTGTTTTGTTTGACTTTGTTGTATCTGACAGCATGGGCAGCTATTGCAAAGATAACAAGATATGCCAGGGATTTAGCTCAGCAGCATAAACACTTGCCTGGCAAGTGCAAGGTCATGAGTTTGATCCCCAGTACCAAAAAAACCAAACCAAACCAAAACAAAACAAAAAACTGCATAAAAACCTCAAAGATAACAAGATATATTATGGTAGCCATTTTGAACTTAATATTTTCTTGTTTTGAAGTCCTTTATTGTATTCATTGTTTTGTTTTTATTGGTTCAATTCTGTTCTGTTTTGTTTCATTGCTAATATGGCTGAAGATATCTGCAACCATTTTGAAGACAGCAGAAGTATCATGGTAACCATTGTTGATTTCCTAATGTTTTGAAGTCCTATATCATTTACACTAGTTTGTTTGGGTTGCCTTTTGTTTTGTTTTGCTTTGCTTGGTTTTATTCTCTCTTTAAAAAAAAAAAGCATTACTCCCTGGGGGAACTAAGTCTAGAGTGGATAAGAAATTTCCCACAGCTGTGCACCTAGCTGCAGGAGGTGGGATCCAAAGCAGTTTTTTTTCCCCCTAATTACTGTGCCACCTCTAGCAGGCCATGTGGTGGTGGTGGTGGTGTGTGTGTGTTCGACAATAAGACACATAAATCAATATATCACCAAGGACAAAAAAAAAAAAAAAAAAGAACAAGAAGAGTACAACCCACAGTGTACTGTAAAGACTTGAAGGACAGAATCGGGAGAAACTGGAAAGACATTGTAAACACACTCTTGACACTCAAGAATCTCTTTAGAAGGTTGAATACAGATGCAAACCAGAAGGAAAGGACCGATCTTGGGATAAGTTTCCACAGACTTCCACAAACTATCAGTAGCAAATCTAGGTAATGACTGCAAAAGTGTCTACCACAAGTAGAGCTAAAAACATTTTAATAAACTTGGGGGATTGTGATGGTTTACATTTATGCCCCTAAAGTCTCATGTGTTCAGGAGTGGGGCTTTTAGAAGGAGATCAGATCATAAGATTTCTAACTTTTATCAATGATCAACCCATTGATTAGTGCATAGTTGAATGGGCTATTAGGAAGGGAGACCCAGTGGAGAGGGCAGGTCACTGGGGACAGACCTCTGGAGGGCCCATCTTTTGCTCTGGCTCTCTCCCTGCTCTCTCTGCTTCCAGCCACCATGAGGAAAGCAAACTTCCTTCTCTCACTCCTCTCCGGGACAGTGTCTTTGCCTTGGAGCCAGCCAATCCAGAACTGAAATCTCTGCAACTGTGAGGCAAGATAAATTCTCCCTTCTTTAAATTGTGCATATTGGGCATTTTATATCTGCAATGAAAAACTCATTAACACAGGGGTGGAAAGCACACGAGGTTCACCCTGAGTCTACACTGGCCATAGGAAACTGGGGGTGAGTGAGAAAAGGAAGTAGGAGAACTTTGGGACTGTCCATTAACAAAATAGTTTTTACTCCTGATTTATGGGATTCGTAGTGCAGGAAGACTATACACAAACATGGCACAGTGGCCCTGGGTGACGCTCCTCCTCAGAGGGGTGCTTAGTATAGGTCTGTCCTCTTAAAAATAGACCTGTATAAAATAAAAATAATGACTAATTCACTTATGAGAATGGTCTCAAGTTGTATCCATTTACTTATAAATATCTCAGTCTGATCAGCTATTTTGAAGAGAACAAAAGACATTACGGCAGCCATTGTTGACTTCCCTATTGTCTGGTTTTGCAGACCTCAAATGCCTTCCTCATCCTGTTCTGATCAGTTCAATACTATTTTGTTTTGTATGAATTAATTGTTTGTGAAGATAAGAACAGCCATTTAGAAGAAAATGAAACAATACGCTAGACAGTGAAGATCTCCTGTTGTCTTGCTTTGAAATCAGTGTCTCTTGCATTGTTTTCTTCTGACCTGTTTTATTGTATTTAGTTTTACCTTCTTTAAAATAAAATTTTAAAAAAATGACTAAGAGAATACTTTCCCCAGCAGAAACTGATATCTTGACCCCTAAAGTTAGGATGCTCATTACCGATTGTAAGTTCAATTTGACTATGGGGGAAAGAATCTGGGTGCATTGAAGAGCTACATAAAACCAAGTGGACAACTTGCCCACAGAAGTCCTCACATACAAAAAGATTTAACAAAAAAACCTAATACATGGATCCAGAGAGATCTACTGTAAAAGTCATTCCTGCACCTAGTAATTTTTTCTGTCTGTCCCAGCCCTGGAAGGTGATCCTGCCTCATTACCTAGTGATTCCCTGGGCAGTGCTGCTACTTGAACAAACATTTATTCCAGCCAGAAACATTTGAAATGGCAAGAGTACTCTTTCAATATTTACTATTCTACAGTTGGCATCTTAGGGCAGAACACTGCTAATGATTTTCAAATACATACTGAAAGGTTAATAGATGTGAATGATAGCTACCATAAATCTTAAGCTACTTGGTAGCTGTTAAATAATGATGTAGGGCATATAATGATTGAGGAAATAACTACTATAAAATAAATCATGATACTGTGGAAATGGACCCTTTTATCATGGCATTAGATATTACTGCAGGTTGTGCAGCTCAAAGGACAACCATCCCACCCACCCATCCTTCACCCCTATGGCATGGATGGCCTTTTAAGGGGAATCCACACATGGGGGAGAAGCTGCTTTGCGTTCACCTGGTATACTCCAGTGAAAAAAATTAGGAGAAATGGCAAATGAGAATCTGTTCAAAGATTGTATGTGTTTTAAAGACCCAGATTTTGTTCATTTTAGTCTTGTTCTTCAAGAAAATGAAGAAGATCTCTAGCTCTAAAATACTTCAGTTGAGTTATTCCCTGGGAAGGTTGTTTCCCATTTGCCAGATAATCATGGGGGGAGTAGAGTCCTGAGTTCAACTTCCACTCATTCACCCCATTATAATTAAGTCCTTTGGCTCAGTGTTTCTGGAGACCCAAGAGTGGCAGGCTTTGGCTGCTGGATTTATGTCCAGTCTCTGGTCATGGAGGATCCATTTGAGGTAGAAGACAAAGGCCATTGAAAAAATGACCTTAGTGTAGAGCAAAACAGGATCAAGAATCTAGAATTTACTGCATAGTCTAACGGTGTGACAGGACATTGTTCGAGGTACTTTCAGCTCTCCCTGTCTATGATCACAGGTAAGTTTCTCAGTTTCCTGGTTTCTACAGAGTTGTTGGGATGATTTGGTTTAATAATAATTTTGTATCACTAAACACATAGTACGGCATGCAGGAAATGAAAATTATCTGGTAATATTTCAAGATTCTCAATCACAGGATTTTGAGTTGTTTTGTTCACTTACTGCTGTATTCTTGATGCTTAGAGTCATGTTAGTCACCAGACAAACGCTCAGTATTGATGACTGAAAGACTTTAATGATGAAAAAAAACCATGATAGGAAAAAGGCACCAATGAACTTTAAAAAAAACTATAAAAACTGATAGAGCCTCAACATAATAAGTATCAAAAAGGACCTATTATGGTTGGAATCTAAAATGTCCCTCAAAGGGTTTATCACGTTGAAGATTTGGTCTACAGCAAATGGGCTTTGGAAAGTGATTTAAGGCACAGTTTAATGGTGTTCTTGGGAGATTATGGAAACTTTTGATGTGGGCCTAATTGAAGGGGGTGGGTCATGGAGACATGGCCTTGGGGACCCTGTCCCCTTCCCCTTTGTCTCTGTGGCTCTATCTCTGCACCCTAGTTACCGTGGGATGAGTAGCTTCCCTCTTCCAGGCCCTTTCATCTCACTACAGGCTTAAACAAGGGAGCCAGCTAACCGTCAGCCAAAATACACTTTTCCTCTTTTAAGTCATTTTTCTTGAGCATTTTGTTACAGCAACAAAAAACTAACATAGTATCCTTTTCTGTTTTTTTGAATCAGAATGGATAGCTTTTTAGGGGAAACCCAAGCCCCGCTCCCCAAAAATAGTTTATGCTCAGAAACTAATCATCAAAGGACACAAATAGTTTGTCTTCATCCACTAGAGGGAGTACATTACTTAAAATGTCAGCCTTTTCTAAGTACTTTTGACTCTTTAAGATGATAATGAATTAATCTAACAATCAGAGCTGTATATCTTTGAGTGAATGGTTTAAAAGTGATTGCAGATCAAATCAAATAGTAAACAAAGGAAATGATCAAAATGTGATTCTTACAGTTTTTCAAACTTTGTAAAAGAAGAATAAAAAGCAAAAGAGTTAAATCATTTTCGTTTTATGGACAGCAGAAAACAGAACCTACACACAGTAGGGACAGCTGCTCAGTTTTCAATCTTTTCACTCAAATATCAGCATTCTATAGTCATGATGGAACTGTTCGCATTTGTTTCAGGAATCAAAGGTTGTCTATATTTACTTTTCATGTTTCCTTGCATGCTTGTTCAATATAGTTTGAGGATCATAATACTTTGCTTTTATTAAAATTTACTTCCTTTTGTCTCATATTCTTGGATATAGTTTGTAAAGTATAAATGGTCACAATGGAACATGGATGGACCATATGTTCAAATAATGTGACAGGAGGCATAAATAGAGCAGTAATCCTCTCAAAGAGCCCAGAAATCCTCTAACCCGGGGGGATTCCTTGGTAAATGCTGCCTCTGCATAACGTGCAGGTGCAAGCCCCATGCTCCTTTCGCAGGTGACCTTTATGTGACTTCCTGGAGTTCTCAGGTATGACACACTGTTGCTCAAATACGAACTATTTTATCATAATAAGAGCAGTTTTAGAAATGACTTTTGATTTATTATACGGAAATAATATGAGACTGTGTGGATTTTTTCATGTTGTTTGGAATTTCAGAAGCTCAACATTGCCAGCAAAAGTCTTGCTAGGTTTCATATAGTAAATGTAGGGAGGTACCTGTGTTCAGAGTCAGTGATGTCTAACCGGGAAGGACCAATTAGATCTGACTGTCTCCTTGGGATGCAGACTCACTGCCTGCACAGAGAAGAGAACACATCCTGTCTTAGAAAGTGTACCTTGCAAGAAAAAAAATGCTTTACTCCTAGCTACCCAAAGAGGTTAAGATACCAAGAGAATCCTCATAAAGCTTGGCGCTGCCTGGAAGAAAATGAATACTTTTCCTCTTAGACATCTGCTCAATCAGGGATTTGTTGATTATCCTGTTTTTGTGTTTTGGTACTGGGGATTGAACTCACAACCTTGTACTTGCCAGGCAGGCACTTACACTGCTGAGCTAAATCTCTAGCCTATCCTGTCCTTCTTAACAGGGAGACAGCTAACTGCATACCCTGGCAACTCAGGGACTACCAGGGAAGTAGGCATTGGTATGGCTAGTTTTGGTTTCTATAAGGGGAGCACAATAGATCCCAAGTCCTTGCCAAACCAAGAGGTTTGACAAGAGAAAAGATGAGACTGAGAGCTACCCGTTTGCTGAGGACACCACAGGAAGAGGGACAGAGAAGAGCAGGTGTCAGACGAAGGCCACTTGAACAAGCTAGCTAGGGACTGCAGTAGAGGTGACCTTACCTTGTTTCAAAATAGTAGCCACAATGCAAAGGAAGATGCGGACTCAAAATGTGAAAAGGAAAGGATTAGGCCATGTCTTCTCATTCACAGACTAAATGAGCCTGGGTATCAGAAAAGGACAGAGAGAAGCCTCACACTAGACAGAGGTGGGAATCCGGAGTGGAAGAAATATCTTTTATGAGAAGGAGTGACAGGGGAGTGAGAGGTCTTGGAGAGAAGATGGGCTATTCCTGAGATGAAATCCCCACTGCTCACGGACAGGCAGTTGCAAATTTTGAAAACCCTTTCACCCAGAATAGACAATGCAGCCCTGAGTGAAGATAGGGCATGCAGGAAGTGGTCGGTTCCACAGGCAATGGAAAACTCAACGGGCTCTCCTGGGAACGTATGCATGAGCTGGGGCAGAGATGCATCTTTTCCATAACTAGCACATAAATGTAAACTTACTTCTGAGATAGGTGTCTAAAAGAGGCATAGAAGAGCAGGACCATGTGGAGTGCTACAAGATACTGACAGTGTCAACACAGCCATGGTCCTAGCTTGTCTGTGTGTCTATGGGAAGTTGTTTTCCTACTTTCCAGATTTGGGTCCTCTGTGACCACACTGTGATTAGCCCCCAGATCATCTCATCTCTCTACATTCCTCTTGCCACTGCTGTGATTACACCACATAATTTTTCTCTTAAGTTCAAGTGTATTATTTATAACATGCCACTTAGGGTAGAAGCTTTCTACTGGCAACCTCTACATATAGACCATTTTGATAACAGAAATAGGACCAGATTATTACTATGAATTTCTAGTTTCTTAAAATCAGGCTTATTTCCAAGTAAACATTGACTTCTAACGGGTATGTAAAGATTCTTACACTTCCATAAATGTTTGCTTTGTTTTTTGAAAATGACTGTGACATGTCAGAAGAGTCAGCCAGGTATTTGTGTCCTGTTAATCATAATTGTCAACTTGATGGGGCTAAGAGACTTCGGGGGGACTGATTGGATCACAAGAGTAGCATACTCCTCAGTGGGTTAATTGACTGAATGTGATGGCAGGAAGTGGGGACTAATTGGAAAGTGTGTTTTGGAGGGAACCTCTCTTGCTGGTGGTCTCCTTCCTGTCATCATGAAATTTGTAGCTTTGCTCCACCACATCCTTCTACTGTGATATTTCTGCCTTGCGGCCAGCTGACCATGGACTGAAATACCTGAAACCATGAGCCAAATGAAACCCTCCTCCTTTTCTCTTTTAAGTTTTAGGTGTTGGCTGTTTCATACCAGCAATGGGAAAGCAGACCATTCCAGTGGTCATGATTATTGACAGCAATTTCTAATTGCAGCTGGACATAGCATCAATTCCTTGATGTGGTTAAGAGTACTAGGGAAGGCTAATAAGTAAGGCTTCATGAAGGACTATTTTTTAAAAATTAACAAATAGGAGTGTAAGGAATGAGGTAGGTAGAAAGAGATAAGCAGCACCTATTAACTCTGGTGTGGGGACCAAACTAGTCTTGGAACGATTCGTTTGATGACTGAAGTGTAATAAAGGGAAGGGAAGTAAGGCATTAGGTTATGGATGACTAAGCACTTCACAATCTGAGATTTTATTATATTTGAAAAGGATTCCTTTTGGATCTGAAAAAAGAAAGCAGGCATGGAGGCTTGGGGGAGGGAGAAACAGTACATATTTGCAGAACTAATTAAACTAAAAGGAGATTGAAAGTTTGGGAAATGTGTTAGTTTTCCATCACTCTGGCAAAATATCAGAGCCAACTTAAGGAAGTACAGGTTTGCTTTATTTCAGAGTTTCACAGGCATTTGGTCCTGTGGAAAGGCAGGACCTCATGCAGGAAGAACATGATAGATCAGAGCTGCTCGCTCCATGGCATCTGGGGAGAGAAGACAGAGGGAGAGAGGAAGACCAAGGTTCCACACCCCTCTACAAGCATGCCCCTAAAACCTAGTTTTCTTACGCAAGGCTCTAACTCCGAAAGGTTCCACCACTTCCTGACTGTGCAGAGGCTGGGAATCAGCCTTGAACACATGGGCTGTTAGGCTCATTCAGGATTCAGACTATAGCAAGGGGGTGCAGATTTCGCTTGGCAGTAGAGTGGGATATTCAAATGGAGAGTCTACTGAAAACATCCAAGGCCCATACAAACCATTGCTCTTTTCAGACGGGAGATTACAAGCCATTCTACTGTGATTCTAAAACTTGGGTCAGAAAAGTCAACCAGAAGTGAAAACCCAGAGACAAAGTCTTGGAAATTTGGTCCTTCTGTTCAAATAAAAGGACGGAAAAACCGGATGCTAAGCTTGGCAAAACTGTCAGATTTCCTTCCATCTGGTCAAACTCCAGTAATTTTAAATCCAGTAACCACAACAAGAAGGAATAAATAAAAACAGACAACTCACAGACAAACCAAAGTACTATACTAGTAGTAAGCAGTAGTTATTAAAAAGGTATTACTAGGAAACCTCCAAAAAATTGTTTCTGGACAATGGGAGAATATTAATAAATAATAAGCTAACAACAGGCAAATATGCCTTTACACATTTTAAAAAGATAATTTTAGTAGCATTTCTGTGGCATTGCTAATTTACTTTCGCTCCTTTAAAACATCTGTCTTATTTCAGACAACGAGGAACATGTATTTCAGATGCTACTCCTGGGCACAGCTCTCAATCTGTCTTTATCAGCACTAGACCAATCTCAGCTGTGGCTGTTGGTCCAGTCCTTCCTGAATCCTGAGTGTGTGTATGTGTGTGTGTATACACTTTTGCATGTGTAATATATTTGTATCAGACAATAGTCTGTATTCGTTCACTGTGACTCTTAAGAGCAAATTGCCACAAACTGGCAAATTAAGCAGCAGAAATTTACTTGTACAGAGTCAGAAATCTGAACTCAGTTATCACTGGACCTAAACTAAAATGTCAAATGGGGCTGCCCTCCCTGCTGAAGTCCTAGGGAAAGCCCATGCCCTGCTTTGTTTTGCTTCTGCTGGCTGTGGCCAGCACTCCTTGGCTGTGGCTGCATCACTCCAAACTCGCTTCTAGTGTCACATGGTCTTCTCTGTTCTGTGAAAATCTCCCTCTGCCCCTGTCATACAAGAGGTTTGTGACAGCCATTAGCAACACTCTCAGAGAATCTGGGAAAGTCCCCTTACTTCAAGCTCATTAATTAATCTCATCCCTAAAGCCCTTTCTTCTGAATGGTGTGTATATGTGCATGTGTGTGTAGCTAAGTGGTTTTGCCCTTCAGACAATGTTCAACTGTCCGACTCTCCTTAATGGGGACCTTGACCTTGAGGAAGAGAACAGCCCCTAGCTGGGTTACGCTGTTTGGTGAGGGCCAGCCACCGTGTGGCCTCAGTCCATGCCCTCTAGTCTGTGACTCTTTCCCTCGTATCTCTTACCTTGTGTTGCTCCCACCTATTTGATGACCCTGAAGTTGTAATTCTCACTGTTTATTGTCTAATCAGCAATTGAATCAAAAACTGTCAGCTGTGCAAAATTCAAAGTCCACAGTAGCAGAAAGCCCAGCCCCAACGGTCCCTTGCTGTTGTGAGCAGGTTTCTCTGGGTGCTGTATCCCTGATCTTTTTGTGTTCCTAGCGCCAGGAAGTCTGTGCTGGCAGGATTTTAGGACTCCCCCCACCAGGAGCCCAGCCTCCTCCTTGGGTAAACAGTCACTCCTATCAAACAAAATGTTCACTAACCTCCCTTGAAGGAAAGAGCCATTAATCTACAGAGGCTGTGAAAATTACTGAACTGTATTAAAATTGCAAAAATCAATAGCTAAGAACTCCGCAGAATGGCCTGGGGTTATGATTATGATGAAAATCAAAAACACCATTAAAGACAATTGTGGAGGGAGTTTCATCATAAAGATACTCAGCCAAGGGAAAGTTTAAATAAGGAAAAAGTTGATGCAAATATAACATGATTTTCGTGGTGAGCCAAGACACACCCAGCTTCTAAAGCTCCAAAGAAATCAAATCTGACTGAGTCAGGGTCTATAAAATTGCACCCCTGAGGATAAAGAGGGGATGGTTAACAGGTACAGGGTATGGTGGGTTCAGGGCATGACTTCTGCCCCTCTCTAGCGTGCTAGGATAGCTGTGGTTGACAGTAATTATATATTTCAAAATAGCTAATAGAAAAGATGTGTGTGTGTGTGTTTGTGTGTGTGTGTGTGTGTGTGTGTGTGTGTGTGTGATGATTGAACCCAGGGCCTTCACACAGAGCCATATCTCAGCTTTTTAAACATTTTTATTTTTGAGACAGGATTTGGCTAAGTCATGAAGTTGCCCAGGCTGGGCTTGAACTTGTGATCCTTTTGCCTCAGCCTCCCACAGTGCTGGAATTACAGGCATTTATCCCTACACCTGGTGTAGACATGGTTTTCCTAACACAAAGAAATGATAACTGTCTGAGGTAATGTATATGCACATTATCCTGATGCAGTCATTACATTCCACGCACATGTCTTAAAATGTCCCACTATACCCAGAAATATGTACAATTACTATGTGTTTATGTATTAATTGAAAATTCAAAAAAAATAACTGATATGGTGGCACATGCCTATAATTCCAGAACTGAGAGGCTGAGGCAAGAGGTTGGCAAATTTGAGATCAGTGTGGGGAATTTAGCAAGATCCTGTCTCCAAAAGTAAAACAAATTAAAACCTGTGACACTGGCAAAGAAATGTAGATTTTATAGTGACAAATACCTATAAAATGACTATTTTGGTATATGAATAATATTGATAAAATGATAGATTTTGAGGGGGTACTGGGGATCAAATCCATGACCTCGCGCTTGCCATATAGAGGCTTGTGCTGCTGAGCTAATCCCCCAGGTTTTGGGGGTAATTTTTAAGGAGAAAATCTTATTTTTTTGGCTTGCTTATATAGTTTCCAGAGCATTCCATTAACCCAAACTCATGGTATGATCTGGTATGACATGGTATGTAGCCCTGAATTAAAATTAAGAAGTAAAGTCACATGCTTTATTTCAAACTCCTTTAGAGAGTAATTCATAATATCAGGAAATTCACAAACCTTTTTTTTAAAACTTAGTTTCCTCTACTAAATACATGTGACAGTAAATTAAGCACAAAAATCTACAAATGGGAAAAATCATGATTACACGAAGGGCATAGACTTGTTTAAAAGAAAACAACAACATAGATCCCTAATATTACTATTATTCTACATAGACCACCTGTGAGTTGTAGGTATAAAAGTTGATGAATGAAATGACATGATTCTCAATAAAATGTAGTAAGGATAATATTACATTTTTACTGAATGGATAAGAAAAATGTCTATCTGTATGAGAAGCCACGTGAAATAGATTATTTTCTCCAACAAAATTAAACAATACTTTGCAGCTCCTGCCTGGCAAGCACAAGGTCCTGTGTTCTACTCCCAGTACAAAAAGCAAAACAAAACTAAACTAAACTAAAACAAACAAACCAGACAAGCAAACAAAAAACCCCACAATATTTGACTTCTTCTTTGAAAGACTACTAAGTCTAACTTTTTGGCTTGTATTTTAAAAATAAGCAAGTAAAATGAACTTACTTTTGAAAATGAAATTCGTAGTTTTAGTCTGTCCATGTGTTTTCTTCTAATAAGATAAAGGCTCAAGAAGTACTTCTTGGTTCCTGGTCTCACCCCATCACCTCTGCATGCAGTTTAACCTCCGTGTTTCATTTACTCTTACATATTATTTTATTGCCAGTTTTGTTTTGTTTTGCATTTTATAGTATTTGTGATTCATGTGGTTGCATGGCGGAACCTTTTTTTGCTCTCAAGGAGATTATAGGATTTTGTTTTTGACAGCTTGCTCTTGTAGACATCATAGAGCAAACCTCCAAGACTAGGGAAAGAGGGTAGACAGCAGCAGGACAGATGTGAAGCAGGTGATATTTCCTACTGTGCAACGTGGCTGGGTGTTGAAAGATGGCTGTGGAAAATTTTTCCTTAGAGGCTAGCTTCTTTTACCCTATTTTGGAAATGAATCTTCAATTGTTTAAACAACAGAATGCCCCCATGTAGTCAGGCAGTTATTTTATTTGGTGCTAAAGAAGGATCTGGAAAGAGTACACTTAAAGCCATGCATCTGCAGAGGTAATATTTGTGTCCTTAGAGTTGCAGTGGGAAACACTAACACTATAGATCAAAGAAGTTCTCTCTTGTACCGAATATCTTATTATGCTGCAAATGAAATGGTGATTAGACACCAGAACAAAAGCTTGTACTGAATAAAAATATCAGACTGTATATGGAAAATTAAATAAATGATTTGTCTCAAGAAAATGTTAATTTGTATTTTACATAAATTTTTGTTACTATTTTGTTTTCTTGTAATATTTCTTAAGAGTTTGCAGACCAGCAGACTACTTAAAACAAAGACTTTACCTTAATTTTTTGAGACAGGGTCTTGCTATGTAGTTCAGGTACATCTTGAACTCATTATGTAACCCAGAGTTGGCCAAGAACTTGTGGTGATTCTCCTGCCTCAGCCTCCTGAGTGCTAACATTACAAGTATGTGTTACTATCCCTGGTTTAACTTGTTTTTCTATAATCACAAAGTGATTAACACTGGCGTAGTATGTAAGACATGCCCAATGATTATTTGTTGAATTATATTCTTAACACCATAAACATGTATTTCTCTAAATATATTTTCTTGAGAATTATATTCTCTAGGTAAAATTTTATATTATCTCCATGGTCAAATAAATGAGAAAAATGACCGGATATATTCTTTTGTTGGAAATTCATAATTTCAGCACCAATATTAAATTAGGTTATGAAAAGTCCTATGGTTAAAAGATTAGCTTTATTTACCCTGATGTTTCCAAAACTAATTTGACAATAGAATTATATTCTAATGTAATACAAATAGTCCAAATCCCATGGACTACTGGGAAATCTTATAAAAATAATTATGAGATAAAGAATTTATAAGACTTAATTTTATTATGTGTGATGATGTAAGCAGCTATTTTGAAGAAAATGAGACATTATAATTAAAACTAGTCATTACTCATTTCCTATCATCTTGTGAAGTTCAGTAATACTTTTATTCTTTGTTTTATTGGTTTTAGTCTGTTTCATATTATTTAATTTCACTATATGTGAAGGCATGGACAGCTATTTTGAAAATAACAAGAGACATTATGGTAGCCATTGTTGATTTTCCCATGGTCTGGTTTCAAAGTCTTGTAATGCTTTCATTCTTTTGTTTTGATTGGTTTTATACTATTTTCTCTTGTTTGAATTTACTGTGTGTGAAGATATAGACAACTATTTCAAAGAAAACAAGAGACAGTATGATAGCCACTGTTGATTTCCTGTTATCTTGTATTGCAATCCTGTGTTGCTTGCATTATTTTGTTCTGTTTGGCTTTGTTCTATTCTATTTTGTTTTATTCTCCGTAAAATTAGAACAATAATTAGATGAGTCTATCTTCTAATCCCAGTCTTTGGTATAAACTCCAGGTCTGATTCTAATTGGATTCAAATTTAAAAGAAATTCCTGTGACTATTGGGATTAAACACCAAATGTTGTAGTCATTGCTCTTTCTTATTCTAGCTCAGAGAATGTAGCTATAATCAACAATATCCTTGGTAGAATTTAAGAGAAAATATTGAAACCAAATATATTAAGTAGCTAAAGGCCAGCAATATATTTTTTACTCAATGCATTTAATCAAATCTAAATTATTCAATATATTTTTGGGATATTAAAAGAAACATCCCCATTGAAATATCTCTTTGTTTTCACCTCATAGTCCAACAATGAAATCATAATTCTCCCCTCATTATCAGAGTTCCTAGATTCACCTTTCTTGGGGCCATGTGAAGATTTGTGGGTTGGGGCACAATCAGTCAGTTTGTTTATCCTTCTGTATCAAATAATCTCTTCTCCCTTTCCTATTTGTTCAACAGGGAAATTCTAGAATGTGTGCATATGTGTTCATTTTTGTTTAACTTCTCAGATACAATTAATTTGCTTAGAATTGATACATCTACAATCTAATTTGAGTCATCTAATGTTTACAAATATCAATCCATGCAAATTCAACTTTAAGACATGGCAAACTTTGAATTATTATGAAGCACAGAGGCACATCTGAGGTTAAGGCTCCTCCAGTGCCTTTCCTGGACGCCTGAGCTGAGCAGACCTGACCTCAAGCCCCCCCCCCCCCCACTGGGACCTTTCTCCTCCTTCTTTTCCCCTCCCCCCACTTCCCCTCAGCACAACCGATGTTTGCTCCTCCACCACAGTCTTGTGCTTAAAAGCTTTATGTTCTAAGAGACACAATATACACGGGTTAACTTTGAGCATTAAAAAAACCCAATATATTGGGAAGGGGAGGTGCCAACAAAAAAAGATTTAAGAAATCTTTTGTCCATGTGCCAGCTCCCCACCACGAATGCAGTGATTACATACTGCAAATGTGAAACAGTACAAAATTTTTAAAAATTGAAGTATGAAAATATTAGAATCACATCAAAAATTATTTTTCTTTTTCATCCAGTCTTTCATCCAAAGCACATACTATGTGGTCATTGTTTGTAACTACTAACAGTAAAGGTAAAGGAATAAAAAGGAAGAAGAGCAAGCGTCTTAAGGGAAAGAAAACCCCAGAGCTATTTAGCCGCTCACCTTGTCCTCAAGGCAGCACAGATGGGCACTCATTGCCCTGAGGGGAGCAGAAAACTTGTCCTCAATGCCAGCCACTAGGGAGAGGCAGAAGATCAAAGGGACCCTCGGCTCCATATGCAACCCAGCCGTGCCTTTGCCACCCTGGTTTTGTCCAGTACCCTGAATGTTTCTCTCTCTCCACTGCAAGAAAAGTGTCAAGGACAAGGAAGGCAACTAAGTCCAGTGGCCTCTTTCCAGAATCACTATCCTGTGCCACAGAACCAGCCCTAGCCTGCCTACAACAGCCTGTTCTTTTGTGCTGAGATCCTTGATGCATACACAGATTACATGCAGTGGAGAACAGATCCCTGCAAGAGCCTCTTCCGTCCAGTGGTCCTGGGCGCTGGCTTGGTCAAGGTTGCTAAATCAAAGGAGCTGCAGAAGGGCAGCAAGAGAATAGAATAAAACCAACCAGGCTCGGATCTCCCCCCACCTCCCATCTTCTTAGGGATCCAACAAGCCTTCGCTTGACCCAGTGGCCTCCAGAAACTGGCAACTTTCTCTGGTTGTGATGGCAAAGATCTAATTCTCTGTGCCCATGCGTGGGAGACTCCTCTCCTTCCCCCTTCCCTGACCACTTCTGCACAGACTCTGCTGCCTTCCTAGTCTCTCCACTCCAAAGGACATGGAGGTCACAATGCCTGCATCCTTCTCAGACTAAATCCTGTCTTTTCTTATCCTCATGCATTTGTTCATCCTTCTTCCTGTGTGGCAGACTGCCCAGATGACAAATGTCATGGTTTCTGATCTGATATTTTTACCCCTACCTCTCTAGCAGCATTGGCAATCCAGAGACTCCTAAAAGACACAATTTCTAAACTCCTAAAACACGATTTCTAGATCCTAAAAAGCACAATTCTCCTAGAGAAAGCTGAAGTGCCCATACACAATTGCCTGAACGCTGAGTTGCCACAGAGAGGCAGAGCCTCCCATCCTTTGCTGTCCCTCTATACAGTGTTGCAGTGTCCCACCCAAGAACTGGCAGTCATGCACAGGATACATAGGCTGCCCAGAGCTTTCTAGGCCCCAGCTGCTCAGAAATTCTGGGGCCCGCTCTCAAACCTCCCAGTAGATAAATGAGGAAGTGGCTAAGTAAAGGCTCAGAGATGAGAAAAACCCTCTTTCAAAGCAGTGGGACACACAAGCAATGCACTAAATGGTTTAGCACTTGGGAGCTTCAAGTAAAGTTGAACACATAACCCACTCAAGGCCAAGGTGCTCCTAGATAGGTGCAGGCTTTCCCAGCACAGAAGGCCCTGGCCCTGTGTTCTCAGAGTCCTAGCTCAGGCATGCATCCTCCTTCATCTCAGAATCATGCAAGGCAAGACCAAGAAAGACATAGAGACTGAGCAATCGCAGTAAACCCTGGCCTGCCCTCCCTGAGGGCCTTCCTTATTTGTACCATTGGTCCTGTCCCTGAAAACAGCCAACAAGACCAGCAGCGCAGCCTCCTGCACGGCTCAACTCTGTTGAGGACTAGGGTTGCCTTCACTGAAACAGCAAAAACAGATTTGGAGATAACTTGAATCCAGAAAAGAGGAAATAACCTGGATGGTGCACTGAGTCTGGAATTTCCTGAGCGGCTGGAATGTGCCCAAAAGCTGGGGAGAAGGCTGTCCAGAGGGTGTCAAGTGACAGCAGCTGTGTGGAATGTTGAAGACTGCAACCTCCCAAGCACTAGGACAGTCACCTCTGACATGACAACCTGGCTTAACAGAGCTTAGGACTCCAGCATTAGACCTCCTCAGCCTCCATCGTCCCTGTCCCTGCAGCCCTCTTAGCCAAATATCAGAAGTCTACTTCCTCTACACAGAAGCTGCCATTGAGAGGATGCTCTCTAGAAGGCTGGAAGTCTTCAGCTGAAATGTTTTCCACGTAAGACTCTGAATTAGAGACCCCAGCTTTTAAACACTTTCTAAGAAAGGTTTCTTTTCCCCAGGTCCTCCCCATCTGGCAGCCTCCTATTCACATGGTGATATTGTGATTAAATCATTCACCTTGCCCCAACATGACCTGAGAATCCCTAGTGAGAGATGCCTGCCTCTGCAAACCTGCAGAGGTCACAGGTAATAAAAGCTACCCATGAACAGACACCAGCCGTCGATTGATTGACAGATGCACCCAGCCGAAGCCCAGACTGGAAGGGTCTGCTTTGTGTTCCAGGGACATTCGCCTCAGAGGGAATGCCAGACTGGTTGCTGCGATAGGACAGGAGAGGACACTGAGCAGGCCTAGTTCCACTCCCTCCTCTCCCAGCTCATCTCTAAGAGCCTGGGCATAGAAGGAGAGGCAGAGAGGTGGAGTGAGGAGGTTTCAAGGAGTTAACAAGCACCTAGACACAGCAAGAACACACTAGACTTCCTCTCCTCACTGGGTCTCTTCCCTGAGTTTGATTTTTGCATTGAGCTCTTACCTAATTCCACTTTTAAAAAAGACCAGAGTATCCCTTACCAATACATCATAACTCACTAAATTCAAGGAGGTGGCATGTGACAGAGAAGGCAATCCCTTTGGTTTGTTCTTTGAATGTTTTGAAGATGAGTTCACTGTCAAAGTCACCTGTATGATCAAAGCTGAACTGCTCCTTTGGGGCCCTGGCTTTATGCTCTGAAGCGAGGATGTGGTAGAAGCGATCTAGGCCTAGGAAGACCACTTGCTTCTGGTGACAGAGTCCAATCTCGTTCTTCCCCAGGTGCCACATGATCTTAATACAAATAGAAGATTTGAGGTTCCAGGCAGATGGGGTTTGTACACAAGGGACCGATGCCCTCTCGTTTCACCACCTTCCATGTGGACATCAAGACTGAGCCAGTCCGCCCCATGGGTGTTATTTTCCTGTACGCAACTCTGTGGTTGTGTGAGCTGCCTGATCAAGAGCAGCTTGGCCCTCTCTTTCATAGCCTCGGGACACACTCCACAGCAGCAGAAGGATCTGCTTCCCCTGAGACTAGGTACTCACCCAGAAGGGAAGACAGAGGCAAGGGACCGTGCGTTTGAACCCACGTAAGCTAAACCAGGCAGCCACAAGGCTTGCAGCCAAGCATTTAGCAAGAGAGTCCCTGCTTCGGACTTTCTTTTCAATACACAGGGACCTTTAAGGAGGAATCATGAAAGAATAAAAAATGATGTGGGTCTCCATCAGAACACTTTCTGCCTGAAGCACTGCCCAATAATCATCAATCAGCTAACTGAATCTGACAAAATCATTGACAAAACGATGACAGTGGAATCACAAAGCCTATGTTCCGCAAAGCCAAGATGGCTCAGATGAAAACACGAAGTCACAGTACCTGTGTGTGGATTTAGACATGGCTACTGAGCTTGGACAAAGTGGTTCCTCTCCTGAGTTTCTTTGTCTAAGAGATGATCAGCTGAGTTGGGGATACCCACTCACTCCTGGTGAAGCATCACACATTTCAGGTCTATCACACGCTCTCCTTTCTGGAGTTAACCTCATTTCCAAAGATACTAGCTGCTGGCAGTGTCCTCATTGACAGCCATCAGCAAAGGTTGGACACTGGGCTGCTGGTGGTTCCACAGGGTCTGTTCACTGCCTTGACTGGGGCTCAAGCCATCTCATCTCTTGCTGTCAGAGACAGCCCACTGATGTCCACTGGCTGTCCTCATTGGGCTCCTCTGCTGCCCACAACTGCCCCTGGGGGATGTAGAGATGTAGGACACTGCTCCAAGCCCTGGATCTCTGGCTTTCCTGGAGCAGCAGAGGGACTTTGTCTGCCTGCAGGGAACAGCAGCGTTTACTATATCGATTTTAATTTTTCAATTATGATAGTGAACAATCTTTTGAAATATATGCCAGGTATGATGGTGCACACCAGTAATCCTAGCACTTTGGAGGCTGATTCAGGAGGATCCCAGCAAATTCAAGGCCAGCTTGAACTACATTGAAAGACCAAGATCCTGTCTCAAAATAAAAAGAAAAAAGAAAGTTTATGACAGGTTCAAGGATTGTTAGAGCACAAAAAAAGAAAACTTTTGATTGAAATGATTCTATAAAATCTGGCCTTGCCAGTAAATTAACATGTTAGTTATTTCACTGAATGAAATCTAGGGCTTCAAATGGCCCCAGCATTTTGTTGGAATAGACGAAAACATTGACAATATTTTTAAAAAGAATGTATGAGATTAAGTTTAGCTTCTGCCTGTTACTAGCTCTGTGACTTTGTCTCTCTGAAAGTAAGCTTCTTCATCTCCAAAATGAGAATAATCTTTCCTCACAAAGAGTAAGACAGTATACCTAAAAGTACTTTGGAAAAGTAAAGGCTGATTATTACCTGGAGGGAATGTTTCAAAGACCAACAAGGTTTTTTAAAAATTGATTTTATTTTATTTTTTTCTTAATTTTAAGTAAAGGATTAAAATAATCTGTTTAATTCCAAACACTATTTGAAATAAGTCTGGTGCTCAAAGTGAGCCGAGGTGGAACTGCTTGCTGGGTCCTCAAAGTTGCTCGGTGCACTGTCAGCTGGGACACACAGATGGCAGGAGCCTTCTCCTTTCATCAGGGCTGCACCCCACACCGGAAGTGAAGGCAGACTGGCCAGGTCACCTCTTTCTTCAGAACCAGGGAACCAGACTGTTCTTGCAGTGTGCCTGCTCTGGGCCCGCGGCTGCATGCTGGGCAACTCCTTTTTGTTGAATTTGGCCACACTTCACAAGAAACCACAAACTAAAAAACCTGTTTGACAACCATCTTGGTTTCTACCAAAAGCCTGTCATTAGATTAGCATTTTCAACGCCAGTAAATCTTGAAATCTTATCTCCAACAACTACCTACCTGCAGAGGAAAAAAAAATATTAGTTTATGCCATCTCTTTTTTTTTTTTTTTGCCAGTAGGTTCATTGTAGCTCATATATCAAGCCAACTTTTGGAAATTAAAGTCGGGTCCGTACAGCACATAGAGTAGTTTTTCATGTAGGAAGTAATTTCATATATGCTACTATTTTTTAATCACTTCCGTAACAGTAGGAAATAATTACTGTATTTTACAGATTTGGAGCTGAGAACAATTATAATTTGCCTAAGACTTTACAGTGACTAAAAGTACACTGAGACCAAGAAGAAACAGTACTCTATTTTGCCAAATCTCTATCAAAGTTCTTGCCCTCAGGAGCCAGGAAGGTTAATGGAACCTTCTCAGGAAAGACTTACTGCCACACCTGGAGTGGGAAAGCTGGCCAGGAATCCTTCCCTACTTCACTCGGCCCAGTGACACCTACAGAATCTTGGCACCTGCAGGCTACAGTGACACTCAGAGTGTCAGTTCAACGAGGAGGGCTATGCTGCCCTCACTTACTGCCAAGAAGCCACATAATGTAAGGACTCTGGTGGCACTATGACCTTGTCTTAGCTCTCCTGCACCTCCTAGCTGTGTGCTCCTGGAAGAAGTCACCTCATCTTAGTCTGTGATTGTGTACAATGGAAATAACATTTCTTTTGTTAGTTAATGGCCTTAACATCTAAGGGAGGGTTCTCTCATAGAGTTCCTGAGCAACCTGAAAGATGGGATGAGAGAAATCCGTATCGCACTGCATGTATCATTTGAACTTTCGAAGTTTGTGCTCCTTGGGCTCAGTGCCATTCACCTCTGTGTCTTAGTTGGCGACCATTATAGTGACCTGACACTACATAAGATGTAAAATAATTTTTCTGAGGCAAATACAACAAGACTAGGAATGCCTAAGATTTAAAAGTGCCGTGGTATATTAATATTTTTCTTTCGTTTTATAGATGTGGGACTTTGTTCCAGCATCTGCTCATCAGTTTGAAAGTGGGGTGTTTTTCTCAAACCCTCAGCTCACAACATAAATAAGGTCCGAAGGACATTTATGTCTGAAGTGGCAGTCTGCCCACAGATGAGACAGCAAGTTATTTCTTCATTCCTTCCCGTGGCATTCCTGAAAACCTTTGTTTCATTGCACCAGGTGACTATTGCTACAGTCACATATAAATACACTGAGGGTTCATGAGCAATTAGTTTGTTGGAGAAATATTTTTCATGAATATTTTTCTCAAAATCAAGGAAAAAAAAGATGGTGGCTTAGCTAGGGGTGAGTGTGGAGGGCAGGAAAAAATCAAATAAATAAACAGAGTGTATCATTTTCCTATAGAGTGATGTCTGAATCTTACATTCCAAGGAAGAAATGTTTGAGCTGTGTGGGAGTCCTTTCTGAGTATGAATTTATGGTTCAATAGTTCAGAACTTAAGTGCTTCCTTTTGGAGTGAACTGTTGAGGTTGATTGCTCACTCTGCTATAAATTATAACCTTCTAGAGTTATAAAGGTGGCATGAGTCTGACCCCAGTCTAGAGAGCAGTAGAATTGCCATGTTCACTCAGGCTCCCCTGGGCATTCCAAAAAACGGTCACAGAAATGTCTGTCTACAAGGAGAATAGCCTGCTAGCAAAAGGCTTGTCTTCTGGGGTCTCAGAAAAGTGTGGCTGTAGGATCCCCCATCCCACATTTAATGTGTTGCAGGAAGCTCCTGGAAAGACCCCTGGTGATGGAGAGAAGCTATAGAGCATAGCAGATGAATAAAGCTTGGTTTCATCATAACCTATTTTGCTTCATTTGAATCAGACCATTGATATTGTGGCCTAGAAAGGAAGTGGGGTCTAGATCTGTCAGTAAAAAGACACACGGTCAGTCTTTATGACCCTATGTTTATCCGCAGCCAGCAGGTAGCTTGGTAGGACACCACCCTTCAGGGGTGTGCAAGACCACTGAGAGAGTTACACGATGCCATCCCTGGACTGAGATCCAAGAGGGACAATCAAGTGCTAAAAGGAATATTTTCATAAACTGCCTGGAATGAGGGGAAGGATAAGATTTTAAAAAGGGATGCTCAAGGAATATATGTGCTTGCTACCTTGTTCTAAAGAGAAAGGGGCTGCCTAAGCCAAGGTTGTTTGGCTGAGAGGAGTACGCATGTTTGGGGTCAGAGCAGAATTGTCACACTGGAGAGAGTCCCCCTGTCGATGTCGCTCCTGGCCGGCAGGAAGGACACACGACAAAGTCTGGCAGTGGACAACCTTTTCTTTTATTTTCCTTCTCCGTACAGCCTGCCCTGGGATCGCTCCCAGCCGAAGCCTCCTTTGGTCCGCTCCCCGCGGCTCCTTCTGGGCTTCTACTTCCGGGCTTCTTCTTCCCCCCCAGGGGTGGCACCAGTATATATACGGATACAGTGTCCAATCATGTTAAAGTAAGCAAGGCAAGCTGATTGGCTAACATCATCAGTTGCCAGGCAGACTATATTGTTGAGCGGGTTGCTTATGCGGTAAGCAGGAAACTAACGTGCTCGATGGGAGGGGTAATCTACCTCAGGCTTTACTCTTTACTACAGGCCTCACGTCCGCCAAGTGAGGCGACCGGGCTCGGGGCTGCGGCTCCCAACATCTCCCCCTTTTTTATTTTTTTTATAAATGTGCGCATCGTAGCCCTTCCTGGACTGGGTGCAGAGGCTTATGCCCTATGCGTAGGCCCACCGTAGGTCCTTGGCTTAGACCCTGGTCGGCCGTCCCATGGTCCGCCAAGGCCCTGAGGCCCTCGTCCTTTTTCTAGGGCCAGGCACAAACTGGACGGAACCTGGATGCACACAAGCTTGCACTCATTTCCTCTCCGTAAAGAAATCCCCTCGGAGAGAAATTTAGACCTGGGCAGCATCTAACAGTCCAGCGGCTTACGTGCAGGATGGGGTAGGGCCTGGCTTAGGTTGAGTCGCACCGGGGGAGTACGCTCTTACCCGTCATTGACTCTCCTACCCAGCTATGTCATAATTTTTTAGAGGAGGAGTGTGGGAAGCTCACCACCCCTAGACTCGGTCGTAGGCTAGGCGAGCGAGCCATGCATATGCCTGAGGATCTTCTTGTCCATTTCGGGCTACCGCTATTTCTATTCATCTTGTTGGTTGGTCTGTGATGGATCTCCGGTAGGGCAGGTCTGATCTTTAGTCGAGGGCTTTGTCGCCCGTGTCAGTCTCTCCGGTACCCACAGTGGTTCTCGTCCCGATTCCTGTGGGAAAACACAAACCGCGCCTCGGTTCCAGCTGACCACTGGATCCGGGCCCATCCATTGTCCTGTCAGGACATCTTTCCACTTCACCCACCCTTTATGGTTGGGGGAAGGGTTGTAGTGCTCCACGGCTGGGGAGCAATTATCATTATTTAAATTTAAAAAATTGTGTGTGAATAGTGCCATGGATAATCGTGCCTTTGGGGCCAGGCCTTGGCCTACTCCCCCTTTTTGTTTTTGTAAAATTTTTTTGAGGCTTTTATGAGCCCTCTCAATGATTTCTTGACCTTGGGGATTGTATGGGATACCATGTTTTAATTGAACCTCCATCATTTTGCAGAACTCATTGAAGGCTTTGCCTATATAGGCTGGTCCATTATCAGTTTTTAATATTTTTGGTTTGCCCCATGCGGCCCAAGCCGCCAGGCAATGATTGATCACATTAGACACTTTTTTACCTGTTTCTGCTGTTGCGAATATGACGTGAGAACAGGTGTCTGTGGAAACATGAACATATTTAAGAGTCTCAAACTCCTGTATATGTGTGATGTCCATCTGCCAAACATCACCAGGGATCAAACCTCGAGGGTTTACTCCCATCGGTATGGCAGGTTTGTATGTGGCACAGGAGTCACATAGTCGCACGATATCTCGTGCATCTGCTCTGGAAACATGGAAATGGTTTGCTAGTGTCCTGGCATTGACATGAAACTTATCATGGAAGGCACGGGCTCGCTCGATTGGTGTTAGTAAGGTAAAAATCCATAACGGGCGAGTGGCAGTATCAGCAGCCGCATTCCCCTGTGCCATGGACCCCGGCAGGGATGTATGTGCTCTTATGTGGGTGGTGAAGACCTTATGGTGTCTGTTCTGAAGCAATGTCTGGATAGACAGGAACAGCCCAGCCACTGTGGAAGTGGATCTAATTAAACCGGCAGTCTCAAGCACTTGCATAGCATTGACCACATACCTAGAATCGGAGACAATGTTAATGGCTCCTGAGAACCGTTTAAGAATCATTTTAACGATCTGTAGTTCCACCACCTGAGGCTGATCAGGTTCAAATTGTATGGTAACCGGGGGCTTGCCTAGGATCACATAGGCGCCTATCCCCGTCTTGGAGCCATCTGTGTATATTGTAGTTGCTGGGACTAATGGCTCAGAGGCAGTAACCTTTGGAAAAATTATAGGGTGCTGAGTGACAAATGACAAGATAGGGTCTTTAGGGTATTGATTGTTTATATCCCCATGGAAAACACATCTCAGAATGGCCCATGTATCTATGCAGGCAGCCAGGGTCTTGATCTGGCTGGCGGTATAGGGTACTCGGATGGCTTGTGGTCCTGAGCCAAAATGTTGGACAGCTCTATCATGCGCCTCAAGGGCCAATGAAGCGACTGCCTCCGGGTAATGCTCTATGACTTTTGCAGGTGAGACCTTAGGGTGTATCCACAGTAATGGTCCTTTTTGCCAAATCACCGCTGTGGGCTGTAGACTAGTCTGTAGCAAACAGACATCAAAGGGTCGCCCTGGTTCAATTCTGTGTGAGGTAGCCCCACCTAAGGCTTTTTTTACTCTCTGTAAGGCAGCTCTTGCCTCAGGAGTGAGCCTCCTGTGGGAGGCTATATCTGGGTCTCCCTTTAGAAGGTCGAACAGGGGTTTGAGATCTGAATTTGGTATATGTAAATACGGCCTAATCCAATTAATGTCTCCCAATAGCTTTTGCATGTCATTTAGGGTCCTAACGCCATCTGTCCTAATGGTGACCTTCTGTGGAGAGACTAGCATAGGGGAGATTTTTGCGCCTAAGTAGGTCACCATTTTTCCTCCCTGAATCTTGTCGGGGGCAACATGTAGATTAGCTTGTCTCAGGGCCTCGACCAACTGGCCGAGCATATTATTTAGCATGTCTGGGTCCCTGCCACTGAGCAAAAGGTCATCCATGTAATGCACACATCTTATCTTGGGAAAGGATTTCCGTAGGGGGGCCAGTAGGGAATCAAGGTAAATCTGACACATAGTGGGACTGTTGGCCATACCTTGGGGCAGCGTTATCCACTCGTATCTGAGATCAGGGCTTTCTTGGTTAATGGTGGGTAAAGTAAAGGCGAACCTATGAGTGTCCTCTGGATGCAGGGGGATTGAGAAGAAACAGTCTCTAAGATCTATAACATAAACTGGCCAGGACTGAGGGATGGCTGAGAGAGCTGGCAGCCCCCTCTGGACCGCCCCCAGGGACTGCATCTGCGCGTTGACCGCCCTTAGATCATGGAGCAGCCTCCATTTGCCAGACTTTTTCTTAATTATAAAAATGGGGGTGTTCCATGGGGAGGTTGACGGCTTAATGTGTCCTAATCTAAGTTGTGTACTGACTATTTTTGACAAGGCTAATAGCTTCTCCTTAGGCAGGGGCCACTGAGGTACCCAAACCGGATCATTTGACCTCCAGGTGATTTTGATCGAAGTGGGTAGGAGAGCTTCTTCAGCGGCCCCTAAGAAAAACCCAGCCCTTGCCTACCTTTTTTGTTCTCTACTGGTATTGGGGATGTCCGACCCTGTAGGGCATTGCCCAAGCCTTTGCCGGGGGTATATCCCTGGTTCCTGAGTATATCCTTAGCCTGGGGGGAGCAGTTTGATGTAAGCGTGACATCCATCTGAGTGAGGATGTCCCTTCCCCATAGAGACACTGGCAACTGCAACACAAATGGTTGGAAATGGCCCTGATGACCCTCCTCATCACACCAGAACAGGGTTGAAGCACTAACCTGAGGAGCTGACACCATCCCCAGGCCCTGCAGCGTGTTATCTGCAGTGTTGGTGGGCCAGTTGGAGGGCCAATCCTTTCTAGAGATAATGGAACGGTCAGCTCTTGTGTCTAGGAGCCCTGTTATATTCTTGCCATTGACCTTAAGTGAGAGCATGGGCCTTTTATCAAGTATTATATGGAGTCCCTCGAAGACTTCCCCTGAGGATCCGAAACCTTGACTTTCTCTAATTTTCTGCTTTGAGGGGAATCTCTTGTGGAGACTGGGGAGCAGCAAGAGCTGCGCTATCTTGTCTCCTTTATTGATTACCATAGTACCCACAAGAGATTGAACCATAATTTTAATGTGTCCTGTGTAGTCTGAGTCTATGACCCCCGGGACTACTATGAGACCCCGAAGGGCCGTGGAGGATCTCCCGATCACCAGACCCACGGAATTTTCGGGTAACGGTCCCTTAAAGGTGGTTTCAACCACTCGAACACCCATATCAGGCACTAATATAAGTCTGGAGGCGACACTGAGGTCCACACCTGCTGACCCAGGGGTGGCCCTTGTTGAAGGCTGCCATCCTGAGCTGTCCTGTCTCTGGGGCGGGGGCCCGCCTGTGAAGGGGGCCCCCTCTGGCCGTTTTTTGGCCCTCTAGCATCTCGTCCACAAATACGGTTGCCCTGAGCATCAAAGACCGACCTACACTCCTCAGCTTTGTGTGATCCCCTCTTGCATCGCCCACAAACATATGGTTCTTCATTCCTAGGGCGAGGCCTAGCATCTGTATTGTTTGGGCAATGACGTTTAATGTGTCCTAGCTCCCTGCAGGCAAAACACCCTTTAGCCTTACATTCCCCTTCTAACCCGCGAGGTCCCCTCTGCTGTACAGCCGCGACCAGGAGAGCAGCCACTCCCGAGTTGGAGAGCGGCCCCCCTATCTCTCTACATATCCTAATCCAGGCGTTGAGGTCCTTGTTCTTATGAGGAGCTATCGCTGCCTTGCACTCCTTTGTACATTGCTCAAAAATCAGCTGCCTTACCAGCGGTCGAGCCACTCCCGGATCAGAAAATATCTTATCGGCAGCATCTTGCATTCGGGCCACAAAGTCAACAAATGGCTCTGTGGTACCCTGAATTATTTTTGAAAGACACAAGGAGGCTGTTCCGGCACCACTTACCTGCTTCCAGGCGCGGAGCCCTATGGCGTTGATTTGTTCATAGACAGCGCCGGGGAACTGAGTCTGATCATCAGCGTGCCGACCTTCTCCCATAAGCATTTCCTTGTTCCACCCCCGGTTTCCCCGACTGGCGTTTCTCTCAGCCTGCTCCGCAGAGAACTCTGCGTACCAGGCTCGCCAATCCAGGTAACTACCCGAGGGCAGACACGCCTTTGCCAGCTGAATCCAGTCCGCGGGGGTGAGGGGCCCAGAAGACAGGTTCTCCAGCATGGCAATGGTGTAAGGCGCAGTCGGCCCAAAGGTTGTAACTGCATTTTTAAGTTCTCTAATCTGCTTTATCTCAAAAGGCTCCCATGCATTACGTCCCTGGCCCATAGCTACTTGTACAGGAAATATCCCGTAGGGGCCACTATCTATCCCAGGTGGTGGATGTACCTCATGAGACAAACGTCCCCCCTGCCAAAGCCGCCTGTAAAAATACCGACCCGCCGGCGGCGGAGCATAAGACGGCGGCCGTGATTGGGCGGAAAATGGGGGCCCGTGCATCACTTCCTGTTCTGGCGAAAGGGAAGGGAGCTCCCGGGCGGCCGCCTCGCGGCGAGGGATCGCCTCCGGGAACAGCCCCCAAGGTGGGGCGGAAGGCTTCGCCTCCCTCTCGCGCCGGGGAGCGCTCAGGAGCTCTCTACTCCTCCGCAGACCAAGTTGAGCGGAGCGCAATTCACGGCGCAACGCTGGGAAAGAACCCTGCGACTCCTTATCGAGCGACTTAGGCTCCTGACAGCTGGTCTCTTTGGCCTCCTTGCCATTCAACTTTCCCTCGTCCTCGGAGTCAGACGACTCCGAGGCTAGAGCCCCGTCCTTCTCCTTAGCATCTTTGTTCCCCTTGACGGGCCCCTCTCGGGAGCTCCCCGACTGGGCCTGCTCAAATACCCTGCGTACTTTTGTAAGCTCTTGAGAGCTTTCTCCACAACCACCCTCGCTCTTAGTGTTGCTACCTAGCATGTTTCCCATCTTTTAATATGTTACTCACCGCGTGAGGCCCAAGGAATCCGCCACTTACGCGTGAGCCTGAGGGGAGTCTAAAAGCCCTGTAGGTGCGCGCCACCCAGAGCCCAGGCTTATCCCCAACTCACCTGTCTCGCAGCTCTGTACTGGAGCGCTGTCCGCTGTCACGTCTCGGGGGTGATCAGTCCCCGTGCGGGCCACCAAATGTCGATGTCGCTCCTGGCCGGCAGGAAGGACACACGACAAAGTCTGGCAGTAGACAACCTTTTCTTTTATTTTCCTTCTCCGTACAGCCTGCCCTGGGATCGCTCCCAGCCGAAGCCTCCTTTGGTCCGCTCCTTTGGTCAGCCTCTGTGGTGTGTATAGGAGACTCCGATTGTCTCTCCAGCCATGGTGAGTGTGGGGGATGGGGGGAGATTGTCCTTATGCACCTTTATGGCTCTTTGTTTTCCTTCTCCCTCTGGGGAAGGATCGAATCCTAGCCTTCTCCTTCCTTACAGTGTCCAGAGTAGACTAAGAAAGGGCAAGCCAGAAGACCAGTTCTCTGTTGGTGAAGAATAATGTTCATGTAATCCTTGTGTCCACTTGGCCTCAGTGGAAAGTTGGGCAACTCCTTCTACCACGTGCCAATGTGTTCTTACGTAACTGGTTTTGAACTCTCTGACCAGGCTCCCCGTGCTGCCCAGGGGCCTCTGCAGGCCTCTTGCCCAGGAGGACCAAGGCTGTGAACCCCAGGATGTGCTTTCGGGCCTCAGCACAGAGCACGTAGGACAGCGGGTGTTTGTCTGATTAGGCCTCCATACGATTCTCAAGCCAAATTTAAATAACTTTGAGGGGGAGAAAAAAACTTTTTCACTTTCCAAATGCTTCATTTTCAGTCCTTTAAATTGCGGAGGGAGCATGCAATAGAAAACAAAATCAAAAATATAATCCTACTTTTGAAAAAATTAACATATTTAATTCAAACGTCAACTAGGATCTCCCTGTGATTTGAGAAAATACTTAAGGATTTGAACTTATTTCAGACTGAGTAAAACAACCCTTACTTTCTGAAAGTTAACACAAGCTTACAACACTATTGCATGGCTTAAGATCAATTCTATCTGGGGAATTGTTTAGTTTAGAACTACTTTTTGTTTATTTATGGCAGAATTGGGGTTTGAATGTAGGCTTTTTTGAGTTATATCCCCAGGCTTTTATTTTTTATTTTGGGACAGGGTCTGGCTAAGTCACCAGGTTTTCCAGGCTGTGATCAGCCTCCCATGGAGCTGGGATTATGGCATGTAACCCACACCTGACTAGAGCTCCATATTTCACAAACAACTTGGAAAATTTGACATGGATTCAGAAAAGAATGATTAAGAGAGTAGGGAACCAAGTAATATGGAGGAAGTTCAGCTGTTAATGATCTTTTATGTGGAAAAAAATACTTGAGAACACCTAGTATATTAGCCATTTTGAAATATTTGGAAGATGCTAGATTTATTTTGTCACTATCAGGAAAGCGTACATATCTAATAATCAGGAAGTTATGGAAAAATGACTTCAACTAATTTTAGTAAAGACCATTCTAGAAACTGTTATCTTTTAGAAATGAAATGCAGCATCTAATGAAGGAAGGTTTCTTTTCCCTAAATGTTTTTTGAGTGACTAAATTCTAAGCAGTATTTCAAGCACTGAGATTTAGCGATGAATAAACTCAAGAAAAGGACTGGTAATCAAAATACTTGGGATCCTCTTATTTGAGCATTCTATATTCATGGATTCAATCCATTATAGATCAAAAACATCTTTTAAAAGTTGTTTTTGTGCTCAACATGTACAAACTTTTCTCTCTTTAGTATTGCCAATTGTTTACGAAGCATTTACTTTGTATTAGGTATTATGAGAAATCTAGAGATGATTGAAAGTATTCAGGAGGATAGATACAGGATATATGAAATTACAACTACCACATACTTCATTTTTATACAGGGTACATGAGAATCTGATGGTTTGAGTATCTGTGAGGAGTCCTGAATTATATCTTCTGTAGACACTAAGACACACATGTGTATCTAATAAATTCATTCAATAAATATTGATTGGTCTTCTTCTATGTGCCAGGCACTATTTAAAGCATTTGGAATAAATCTGTAAACAAAATGCATGAAAAATTCCACTGTCCCTTGTGGGATTTAAACAAAGCAAATGCTTTAATTTCTCACAAATCTACTAAGCTTTGCTTATCTCACTGTCATTAACCTACTTCCAAGGATTAACACTATTAACTGCTCCAGAAAGCTAATGAGTATCTTTCCATCCTCCAGCTCACTCTGTACAGTAGTCTGACTGAAGATTTAAGTCCAGATCTGATTCAATCACTCCCCAGATTAAATCCCTGCTTCAGTTTCTCATGCTCCTGCACAGCATCTGCTCTCTTCTCCACCAGATCTGTGAATTTACCCTCTTCAGCACTGGGTCTCCTGAGTGTGGGTCTGCATACCTGAATGCTACCTGTTCCTGTTACACTGAATTCCCAACTGCCCTGGAGGACCTGCTCTCCTTCTCACGTCCGGAGCAGAGCTGTAATTACTGTCCTCAGCCTGGAATAAGCTTACCCGCGCTCCTTTTTCTTGCCATGCTAATCCATTCTCCACCTGATTACTGATTACACCGCATTCTCCCAGGGATCCCTTTGCTGAATCCCACAGATGAGCTAAATGCATTGCATTGAGATTTCCTGGCTCCCCGCAGCAAATGTGTCCCTGACTTAATCACAGATTACTGCTATTGCATGTTTGCTTGTCTGTACCCAAACTGCATTGCAAAAGTTGTGTCACAGTGTACTTTTTGCCTTATTCTCTGCTCTATCTTGAGAAATAGTATGGTACAGGGCCCAGAGTGCTACATGAAAGAATATATGTATTAAGTTGATATTTTGAGGCACAGCTACTCAGACACTACAGTGACAAATAGGAAACATTATGGACAAAGAAACGATTTGTTAAAGTGAGAATGATTTTTTTCCCCTCCTTCATTCAAAATCATTGGAATAATTATAGGAATGAAAAGATAATTTGGCTAGACAATGTATTTTTATCTCATGCAATTACTAGGATTTAAATGATAGATTCATTTCTCCTGCTTTTTGGAAGAAGTGAATTTTCTTTGAACCTGTATCTCAGAAATATATTAACTTTGATTCTCAAATATTGAGTATTTTGGGGGGGGCACCAAGGTATTGAACTCACTGTCTCATGCTTGCCAAGCAGGCACTTATGCCACTCAGCTAAACTCTCAGCCTTGAGTACTTTTAAAAGAATGATAGAGAACTCAGGGACTATAAGGAAGTGAATCACATCTCCCAAACCCCGCAGGTATGTTCTGTACCTTGGAATGTGACTGTACTTGGAGATGGGCCTCGATAGAGGTAATTAAACTTCAATGACATCATAGGGCTAGGTCCTAATTTGCTGCCACAGGTGTCCTTACAAAGGGATGGAGAGACACCAGGGATGTGCAAATCTAGGTGAAAGACAATAAAGGAACCAGATGGAAGCTGCCACCAGCAAACTAAGGAGAGAGGTCGTTGAAAAGCAAACTTTCGTCTTGGACTTCCATCCTACAGAACTGTGAGAAAACACACTTCTGTTACTCACTGGTGCAATTTTGTTATGACACCTTAGCAAGATAATGCAATAACTTGCAGGTTTCTGCAGAGGAATTCTCCATAATCTGTAGCTGTTCAAACTCAGTATGGTATAAAAGAATTACTGCATTCTTGTCATGAGCTGTTCCCTGATTTAAAAAAATATCCGTAGGGTTAGTTTCAAGGAAGTGTAGAAAAGCACACTCTGAGACAGATAAAATACATAGATAAGTGTGTAGAGGGCTTTGCCTGTCAGAATTCATTATTTATTATGCTCATGTTATAACATGGGTCCCAGAGCCTAGTATCTTCGCAAAGTTTCTCAGGCTTCAAATTCCCTAAATCCCTCAGGTTTAAACCTGGCAATGATTTTTGATTCATCTTTTTTGTCTTAACCACCTACATAGCCAGCCAACAATAAATTCTTATTGATTCTTATTTCAAAATGCCTGTCTCATACGCACATTCTATTGCTTTCCTCTGCACAGTCTACAGAAAGCCCAAAGTTCTCATAAATTTACTGATAAGTTATTGCCAGATAATCCCACCAAGTTCTTCCTCCTCCTGTCTTTCTCTCCCATTCTGTTGCAGTCATCCAGCTAGCATTCACAAATGTCACGTTTTTGAAGCTCTGCTAAGGAGCTTTGGGGTGTCCTCACTGTCTAGAAGTTAAAACTATAGACTCCTTAACCTGGAATCAAAACACTTTCTAATTTAAGGACAATAATCTAATTTTATCTTTTGAGTGGATGCGTAGTGTCTGGAAAGAAAATGGGTCTCTCCTTGGCAATGTATTAACCCAGCTTTCTGTCCCAGGACTCCACACTATCGTATGTAGATGTTGCTGACCGGTTTCCTCACTTCATGGTGTTCCCTCCTAACTCTGTTCCTTTTCTTCATGCTCTTTCTCTTTTTGTAATACTGTCTTTCTTTCTTGCCGCTTATGTTTATTACACTAAATTCTGTGACCTTGATAAAGCCCAATCGACCTCCACCACCCCAGGCAGTTTTTCTGAACAAAGCAATCCTACCTCTCTCAGATCAACTCCCATGGATAATATAATTTGAACTGCTCAATTTTGTGTCTTCCCAGTAAAATGTGCTATTATGTGTATGTGTGCCATTAGAAGATAGAAGCACCTCTGTTTTTATTTATGCAAGCCATAATGATTTTTGAGAACTCTTTTGAGTTTTAGGATCATAACTATAGTTAAAATAGTTGCATTTGGAGAGAAACGTAAGTTCTCAACATTCTAGTGCAAAATTTAGAGACATTTTGTACTACAAATTTTTGCTTTGTTGTATTTGTTGAGGTAAATATTGAAAGGATTTTGCTCTGGACACTGTAGCGGTGGGAGACTGGAAGGCGGAACCAAGGGACTTTATCTTGAGGTCATTTTCCCTGCCCCTAGGCAATCTACCTGTGGTGGGAAATGAATGGGGAATGGGCTACTTGTGCATCAGTAATGCCCCTTAGGTACCACCCCAGACCAAAGCTATATGTACGCCCCCTATACCACATGTCAGGCAGAGAGAAAAGCCAGACCTCAGTGGTCGTGGAGTTCTCTCTTTGTGTTCTTAGAATAAAGGTCACTTTTATTTCATATTTCTATCTTTATAGCCGTGCCAAAAATTCTATCAAATATACTTTACTTAAATCTCCCCTACACTGTGTCAGAAGGTACAGGCTTTAAATACATTTCAAATCCAAGCACAATGTTTCATAGTGAACCTTAAATTCTCCCTTTTAAGACTTCTCATGAGATGAGTTTTCAGTGTGTAAAATGCACTAGCCAATCATGAGCAACAACCTGAGCCTGGATTCTAGGAAAGCAGGGAGCCTCTCTGGATGAAGTCCAATACTTACAGGCTGTAAAAAGTTCAACAGTAACAGAGAGGACCAACCAAATATCAAAGAATATGCATCAGAAATGGAGTAACAGTGACTTTAGCAATGAGATTACTGTTGCCTGGTGGTTCTTAATTATAGCTTCACATTAGGACCACCTATAGTGTTTTTTAAACTTCACTTAAAACAGACTCTGGATGGATGGGGTATGTGTGGGGATGGGTCTCAGGCTTAGTATGTAAGCTCTACAGGGGATCTCAAAGAGAGACACTTTTAAAGTTCACACATGGAATGGTTAAGCAGCAGCAGTTTAGATGACAGCATCCAGAAGGCATCCTTAATGTTATAGCAGAGAATATCTTGGTTGTCTGTATTTTTGCCCTGTGTGGGATCCGTTTCAACCCAGACACTATTTATCCACTGAAAGGGAAGATTATCCAGGCTTACTATCCAGTAATAGTAGTCAGGCCACTCAAATGAGAAAAGTTACCTCTTCTGGGGCATTTAATGGCTGACATTCTCTAAAGCATTTTACAGAGAGGCATCACATGCCTAATATTGACTGAGACTAAATGAACTAAGCAAATGTATGTCACTGATAAGGGTACATCTGTTTGGTGCCCTCTTCCATCTCTAGACTAAGTGAGCTCCCTCTGTCATTTCCATGTGTGCCCTTTAATCATTGCACTTCAAGTTTGTAAGGATTCGTGTGATTATTTTTTCTTCCTTTTACTCCTGTACTATACAGGAAGCTCAAGGAATGTAAAGTCTATTCTTTCACTCACTACATCCTCACCCAAGCTTGCCTGTAACAGAGATTCAAACAGTATGATTAAGTGAAAGATGGGTGGGGGAAGAGGAGAGCTGTAAACTGTTGCACTTTGCATGTCTCCTGGAAAATCTTTTACATCTAATAACAATATCCACATGTAAAAGACTACCAGAAAAAGAAACTACAGGTTCAAGATAAAATAAGAAGAAAATCTAGACTGCTTTGGAACAGAGAAAGATGCCACTTAATTACACAGCTTCAAAACACTATAACAGTTACAGATTATTTCAAAACACCCTTGAAACAAATCCATCTCTTCCTGTGCTTCTGGTAACATTAGAGATGCAAGATGCATGTAAGAAAAAATCTTTGAAAATCAAGTTAGGACAGTTGGTTATAAAGTTCCTAGTGTTCTTTGTTTAAATCCTGAAGTATAATTGCATCCATTTTTTAAACCCCAGGCTATGTTTCATGGTTGTTACATCAAAAGAGTACAGATTCAACATGTCATAAAATACCAGGAGGGCATGACGTTGGTGCCCGTGCCAAGAAATAGAAGTCTACTGCCTCATTATTCGGTATCATCTTCTACCCTGCTGTTCTTTATTCCCAGGATAAATCTGTGGTTTTTTGCTATAACAGTGCAGAAAACTCACTGCTTAGCAAACTTCTCAATTTCTGTTCTAGTGAATTTCATGTTTCTGAGTAAATGCTTCTCTTCCCTTGGTGCCAGTTTAAAGAGCAAAGACCTTGGGGATTAACCCACGCAATCTACTGGTGTTTCAGTGCCAAAGGCGAAACCTTGCTCTTTAGATTCTTCTCTCACAAAATTCTAAGGGCCCAGTCAAATGAATACCCAGCTCTATCACCTGCCCATCAAGACCTGCTTCCAACTAAATCTGTCATCTTCCTAACTTTTTTTTCTGTATTAACAAGAATTTTCCAGAGAAATAGAATCAACAGTTTGTGTGTGTACAGAGGAGTGAGGGAAAAATAACACACAATTGTGAAGATGTAAATCGAAAATGAGGGTTGGACGCTGGGTGTGGTGGTGCAAGCCTGTAACCCCAGCACTCAGGAGGCTGAGGTAGGAATAGCTCCATGGATTTGAGACTAGCCTGGTCTACAAAATGAGGTCAAGGATAGCCTGAACTGCATAGTGAAACTCTGTCTCAAAAAGGTTAAAAAAAAAAATCAGGGTTAGACTAACAGGCTGGAGACCCAAGGGAAATCTGTAGTCAAAGTCCCAAAGGCAGTCTGCTGACAAAATTCCTTCCGGTTTGGGGAAGGTCAGAGTTTATTGTTTTAAGAGTCTCAACCGATTGGAAAAGTTTCGCCCCATTGTGGAAGGATTGGGTTCACCCTATTGTGGAGTGTAATTTGATTTACTCAAATCCACCAATTTAAATACTGGCCTTATCCCAAAAATTCCATCATTATCTCTAAGTTGTATGCAGTCTGTTTGGAGAGTAGTGACTTAACAGACACCAGGATCTAATAAATTGAAAGACTCTCAATTCGAGATGTGTTTAAGGATGATTTTAGATTTTTAAAAAGTGCTTAAGATTTTCACTTCCAGAGGTTATGATTTAATTGCCAGGCCTGGCCCTTGGGCACTGGTATTCTTTAGAGGTTCTGCAGGTAATTGTGTGTTTCCACTAGGGCAGAGAACCACAGCTCCAGGTGAAACCGATGACAGGGAAGCACCCTTGTCCCTTTTTGTGTGATGGGATATCTCAGGTGCCCAGTGTCATGCCAGTCATGTAAGAGGTGGTCAAGGATCAAGTAGCTGAGGCAGGGGATGTAGCTCAGCAGTGCAGCTCCTGCCTGGCAAGTGCAAGACCCTGAGGTTGATTCTCAGTACCTCCACTATAAAATAAAATTAAGTATTTGATTAAATACATCAAATATTTCCCCATTTTCTAACTATATGAATTTGTGAAAGTACTTTTATTTCTCTAGATCTTTGTCTTTTTTGTGTGTGTTTACAAAACGGGGATAACAATGCATCTGTCAATAAGGTTAGATGATATGATTAATTTGGCACATAGTAGATGCTCATCAAAGGTAAACGTATTCTCCTTTATAAGTTTGTGTTCTGATTCTATTTCTAACGATTGTAGAAGTGTTAATACAAAACTCAAAGTACATGTGAAATGTGTATGAAGTGAATGGATGAGCTATAGGAAATTAATAATAGATCATAGTGAATGATTTAAACTGATACTAAAATGTAATAATGTCTGATTTTAAATGTTGGCTTTTGGGGATCCATCGTCCCACTCTAGGCCTGAGATAAGACAGAAAATTATAATTGCAGGATATGTTGCAATTATTCTTATTAAAATATTTCTGCCAGGGCTTACAAAATGAAAAAGCAGTTATAATTTATGTGCAATTTCTCTTATTACAATGAGTGCCTAGTAATTAAGAAACTGGAATGTGATCAAATGAACTTGTTTGGTTTCAAATGTTACTTGCAGTGTCTTGCTGGCTTTTCACTGCGGCTCAGAGACCTTCAAATTTATCACGTTGTACCAGGACTAAAAGTGTGAGGAGAGACAAACCTACTCTTAACGGTCCTTTTCTTTGTGTATGGCATGTGTGTGAACCTTGCATTTGTCTATGGCATGTGCACGCGTGCGCGAGTGTATGTGTACACACACATATACACTCTGTCTGTGAGAACACGCTCCTTGACACTCAGGACATGAAAGTGAACCTGGTCCATGTGTCAGGACTCTGCTACCACTGAAGAACTACACACTTCCGTTGCTAACTTGTTCCTAGCTGTTCAACTTTTGCTTTTCTTCTTTCTTGCTGCGAAGAACAGGAAACTCTTTTTTTCTCGTTATTTAGAAAATAAACATAATGAAATTAAAGGTTTTTTTTCAAAGACTCTTACAAATATGTTTGAACAAGTAATACAAGCCTGGGAGAAAAAGCCTGTACTTTAGAGGTCTGCTCCAGAAAGAAAGCTGAATGTTTGTGACTCAGGGAGGGTGTAGGTCCCCGCTGGGCTGATTTAATATAACAGCAAAGAAGTGGAAACTTAAATAACTAACAAACCATGCAAGGTTAACTGGTGACATTTTCTCACAGAAATCTTCTTGTTTGGGAAATGACGTGGGGAATCTCTGTGCAGAGTGGTTAATGCGTTTAAATGTTTGCTTTACTGTGGAAACTGCGGTAAAGTTCACTGAGAACTCTCCCTGTTTGTTTCTAGATCATTCTAACAATTTGTTTAGATCACTCCTCTCTAGAAGTTTTCCATTACTCTGAAGATTGTCTTTGCCCCTACTCTATGTTCAAGACCTTTTCATTCTCAACACCTCATATGTAACTTTCTAAAGCCTTAAATGTTAATATCAGATGTTAAAATCCGAGTCTAGACATTTTCCATAGAGAAAATTAACATAAGGCATCTATCTACCTTATTTTATGGGGCAATGTCTTATTCTCAGAGGGTACATGGAGTGATCAGGAGTACAGGGAATATTTAACTCTTTAAAAACTATGATAAGACACATTGCCATTAATCCCCCTCAAAATACTCACCCTCACTTTGAACACATCGTTGCATTGTTCTTGCCAGTTTCTGAAACAGTTCTAGAATTTCTCTTTCGTGAGTGTCTTTAGTTGAGCTGTTATGGCTGCCACAGTGTAGTGAATGTTTTCCAAAAGTTTACCTTTCACTGTCATTTTGATTTTAGGGCAGAATCAGAGGTTGCAGAGTGAAAGCCAGGTGTCAGATTCAGTAAATAAGGTGGGTAAAGACACACCAAAATGTTGACAGAAATTTCCATAAACGTTTTGAATGTATATAGGACACTGTGACATGACCTTCCCAAAAGAGAACTTTTAGAACTGCTTCAAAAAGTGCCAAGAATGGCAGGATAGGTGTGTTTGAAGTGAGGGGGAGTATTTTGAGTGGGATTCATGGCAATGTGTCTTTTACTATATAATTTTTTAAAAAATTTATTTAAACATTCACCAGATGTTTTGATCACAACGTGTATTTCCTCAGCAAAATTTGAGGATGTTGACTGAAGAGAACAAATCAAGATAATAAATAACCCCACATTTGTTCAGATCAGGCTGTCACCAAGTGAACGGTCCAAAGCAATTTTCTTTTTTGTTGTTTTTTTTTAACTGTCAGCTTTTTGGAGCTTGGATTTGAAACTGTGAGTAAGAGACTGTGAAGCTGACCTCCTTTTTCCCCTCCTCATTTGCCACTGTCTCTGCCATCTCCTTCCTGTTCATTGTCCCTAACTGGTAAGTCCAGCAATCACCTTTGTCTCCTGAGGATCCCAAGTCCTGCACATTGTGTATTTCCCAGGCTTTCCACTGCCTTTTTCCCCTTCCTCTCTGATTTCCTGCAATGTCATTCCCTTTGACAGCTCTCCCTGTTTCTGATCTCTGCCTGTTCAAAGCTCTCCTCCTTTTCCACATCTTTTGAATGCCTGTGGTTCACAGTTCATTAGTCTCAACTTCTGGGGGCCCAAATGATTCCTTAATTTTTATAGCAATGAACACTATTGTTAGTTCTCCTATATCCTTCTTCTTTCCTTGTTTTATTAACATTTAGTGAAGTTTGGGCTTTTCTTCACATGGTTTCTGACATTTTGTCACTCACTGGTAGCCTGTCCAAAGAAGAATCCTTTGGGAATGCAGGATTCTTCTAGTCCCTGCTAGCATCTCTGTTTCTCTCTCTCTTTTTCTCTCTTACACCTTTCAAAAGCAATTATGATGAAGGCTTTATAGCTTAGCACTAATTAATCTATTCCTTAATATGGACAATTTAAACTTTTTCTGAAATAGAGTGCAAGGACCTTAGGTCCATTTCTATAATTTTATTTTCTTTTGTTTTTCTAAAGTCTATAGAATACAGCCCAGTGAATAATCCAAGTTCAATTAGCCTGATTCATTTTACTCTCTGAAATGATGAATAATTTAATATACGTATAATAGTAAGCCATACTTTTTTTAATAAGCAGATTGAATTCTTTTAATATGTCAGAAATCCAAGTAAATTTTTTAGCCTAATTATCAGTGGATGAAACCAGGCTTGAACACAACTAGACAGAAGTTGTGTCTGTGCGCTGTACTCTGTCTCCAGGCATTTTAGTGCCATATTCGAATGCACATTTCTTTTTTTTTTTTATTCTAAGTTCATGTAAATTGCACAGAATAGTGGATTACATTTTGGTGTACTGCAACTTGCATATAATATACATTGATTTTTTTTTTTTTTTGGAGGTACTGGCTTGGCTTCCCAGAGTCCTAAGTTCCAACATGGCGTGGATCTCAGGAGACACTGCTGGCTCTCCCCCTGGAAGGGCTGCAGTGGGCTACACTACCGCCACTTACCAGGGAGGGGAGGTGCTGCCTTAGCTTCCCAGAGTCCTAAGTTCCAACATGGCGTGGATCTCAGGAGACACTGCTAGTTCTCCCCCTGGCAGGGCTGCAGTCTGCCACCCTGCTTCCACTTACCAGGGAGGGGAAGTGCTGGCTTGGTTTCCCAGAGTCCTAAGTTCCAACATCAAGCCATACTTTTTTAAGTGCAGCAGTAATCAAATGGGTTTCTTTATTGCAGGGTCTTAATCATGCATCTTTATTTCTCTACACCTAGCCTACTGCCAATATTCTACATGTGTTCCATAAATATTGCTGAACTAATGTGTTTAAAGATATTTAAAGATTTAAACACACTAATGTGTGTTTAAAGATATGAAGACTGTTTTCAAAAATTTCAAAGGAACAAGTGACAAGATTGGTTAGATTTTTAATCTGAATTTTTATGATACCACAAGCAAAAATCAAAGAGAAAGTTCAAGGACAAGGACACAAATTCCAACTTTAACAAGGGAGAGTTATTCAACAAAATCTCCCAAGGTGCATTTTCTGTTGTAGAAGGAGGAAGTTGAAGCTAGATTTTGACCATGTAGAGGAGTCTGTTCCACAGATGTTACTGGAGCACCCGATCTGTGCCACAGAGGAATCTAGGTTCCCACGATATTCGGCATAGTAGACATCACCATGCATCCTTTCATAGAGCTGCCATTCTTTGTGGTGATGAGAGGATGCTGATAAAGAAGTTAATAAACATTACAGCAACCCTTGTGATGTGTGTTAAGGAGAAAGTGAAATGCTGTGATGTTTTAGAAAGTGACCAGTAGGGACTATTTCAGCCAGGAGGCCAGAGAGTACTTCCACAGCATGAAGCTACAGAACGCAGTGAGCCATCTGACAGGGCCAAGGAAGAGGGTCCTAGGCAGATTGACTAGCAAATATAAGCACTCTGCTGCTTAGATGTAGAATGTCAAGAATATAAAAAGAAAGTAGGAAACGGCTTTAGACGGACATCATAAAACACAAATAGGTAAGACTTTGGGACTCCAACTTTTTTTTTAAAGAAGTTTTAATTTTTAAGCTTTCTGAAATATTAGTTGAATATTCTAAAAGATTAAACAACAAATTATTTTAAAATGTATGACACCATAGTTAATATTTTTCTTTATCAATGTAGAAAGGAACTAACACTACATTTACTGTCTTGCATGTAAAAACCAATTCTTAGCATATTTTCAGGTTTTCTTTTCTTTCTTGATAAACAGACAAGAAATCTACCTGCTTGTGACTTTGGTGGGACAGTAGCATTCAAAGAGCTACTCAAAAGCAGGAGGGTACTTATAAAAACCAGCGTTATTTCAATAAGTCACCAGTGCACTCTCACTAAGATCTGTAACTTATCTTCAGGGGAGATGATGTGATCCAGGCAGCAGCTGGTGGAGCTGCAAAGCAAGATCCCAAGGGCATTCAGGCATTTCAGTCTGATGCTAAAGCGTGAGATCTCAGTGCCTTGATCATGTATCAAGACTAAAGGGATGAATCCAGAGATGAGAGTGGTTTGTATTCTTTGAGAGCTGTCTTTCCCTAGAGATTTCCAATGGATACAAATTGCCTGTGAACTTTAAAATAGAGAATTTGGGGGGAAGAATGAGTGCTTTGAATGAGGCTGTTGATTAATAAAACCATTAGGGCTGGGGACTTAGCTCAGGGACATAAGCACCTGGCTGGCAAACACAAGGACATGAGTTCGATCCCTGGTACCAAAAAATAAATAAATAAAAATAAAACCACGATTATAACTTCTTCTTCTTCTCCTTCTCCTTCTTTTCCTTTTTCTCCTCCTGCTCTTTCTCCTTCTGCTCCTCCTCCTTCTTCTCCTCTTTCTCCTCTTCCTCCTTTTTTTCTTAACTATAAAACATTTTTAAACCTAGTTTGGAATCTTGGAAAATAGAATCACCTTCTCACATTAAAAATGGAAAGGTACTAACTGAAGGTTGTCCTTTAATACTTTGAAGGGTGTTAAAAACATTTGCAGACATGCGTGTTACAAGAAACTAAGCAATCTCTTATTTTAAAAAAGGCAAGACTTCATGATTTCATCATTTTTCCACTTTTTTTGACTACACAGTTTTTCATAAAGCATTTTACAGAACTAGTTGTTCATGAATTTAGTTTGGAAAACTGATACCTTATATTAATTTACGACAGATGTCTTAGATTCTAGATTCCATTTTAGTCAACCTTCCCCTTAAAGCAGTTTTTCTACGAACAAAAAAGCCCAAAATCTCAAGATTTTACTTTCTCCTTAGCACACATCACTGAAGTTGCCGGATCATTAACTCCTTTAGCCATGTTCCCCTCATCAACTCAAAGAGCATCAGTTCTATAAAAGAACACACACTGCTGTCCACTTTAACAAATTGTTTTTAAAAACCTCTTTGATGTCCAAGGATACCAACTAAGCTTTCGGATCTAGGGTAGATTGGAGCACAGTTTGCTTTCTGCTCACTCTCTGTCCCATCCTCTTGTTTACTTAGACCTAGTGCCTTGCTTATGCTTTAATACCACAGAAAATCACCTTTACTTCTGGCTGGGCTTCTGTAATACTTTGGACATTTCCTATTTTTGGCACTTAAACAATGTTTTGCATTCTTTTGATTGCATACTTCTCTCTCCCACTAGACTCCATAAGAGCTGAGGTTGGATTTCATTCATTTTCGTATTACAATGAGAAAAAGGAGTGCCAGATGCATATTGAGAATGATAAGTTACACAAAATGTAGCAGGCCTTTCCCTTCTGCTTTAAATGACAGGACCTCTCATTGCCTGGTTCATCCAAAAAGGCATTATCTGCTCCCCACTGTGTTCACAGTTTTCTTTTTCTTTTTAAATTTTATTTAAAGAAAGACTAAACAAAACAGAAAATAGGTAGAAATAATACATACGTTCAGAGAAAAAAATAAACAGTAAGAAATCACTAGTTGATGTTTACATATTGTCATTTTACAAATAGTTGTTCAAGATACAAAAATGGAACATGTAAAGTGGGAATTCAAACAGCAAGACTGCAAACAGTTCTGTTCAACTGTCCAACAAAATCTTAGTAACATGGTTGTCAATCCTATACACTTAAACATACATGCAGTTACCCATACCTTCAATTATGTTGAGATTGAATAAACCCAAGCAGGCTAATATCTCCGAACAAAGAATAATACTATTGCTGGGTTTCACATTATGACACTCCAGGATCAGCACTGGGTATTTTAGTGTCTCTTTTTCTTCAAAGCATCTGTTCATTTCATCATGTGTCATAAGATCAGCTCTCATAAACTGTTCATAGATTCTACACATGCATGAGTCTTAACATGCATTTCTATCCTTTCTGTATTAGAAACAAAACAAAGCATATTCCTATAAACACATGAAACAAAATAAACATATAAGATGGTTGTACAAAGAATTCTACCCTGGTTCCCATCTCTCGTTATTTCCAATAGAATTGGCTATATCATCAGACATAGTATAATTGAATATATCAGTACATAATAGTATTAATAAAAACACAACTTTAGGGGCTGGGGATTTAGTTCAGTGGCATAAGTGCCTGCCTTGCAAGCAGGCAGTCATGAGTTTGATCCCCGGTACCGATAGAAAAAGGAAAAAGAAAAAAAAAAAAACCCACAACTTTGTATATAGTATAGAACTTCAAAAACTGGCAGTTATCAAACCAAAATGTGTATTGTAGAGTCTTGTCATCTTCAGTGTAGTTGCCTATATTCTCAGACTTGATAGTATCAATCATATCAGTTTTGAATACAATCTTCTCTGCCTCATTCATGTTATGCTCTCTTTTGCCATCAGTTGTCTGCTTATCTTCTTCATTCTGTTTCCTGCTCCATTCACTGAGGCCTCTCTGTCACTGTTCCTGGAATCCTAGTACTTTTCTCTCTCTCTAGAATCCCCTGCAGTATTCTCTGTAGAGTTGGATTGGTGGTTGCGAATTTCCCAAGTTCCTCTTTGTCTTGGAAGCATCTTGTTTCTCCATTAATTTCTAGAGACAGTTTAGCAGGATATATCAATATGGGATGGAGGTTATTTTCTTTCAGGGCTTGGAGTATTTTGCTCCAGGCTCTTTTTGACTTGATGGTTTGTGTCAAGAAGTCTGCCATTATTCTGATGAGCCTCCCTTTATAGGTTATCTGTATCTTGTCTCTAACAGCTTTTAATATTTTGTTCTTATACTGAAGTTTTGGGATCTCGATTATTATATATCTGAGTATAGCTCTGTTTTGGTTGTAGGTGGCTGGAGTTCTGTATGCCTCATTTATCTGGATATCATTTCTTTTTCTTATACTTGGGAAGTTTTCCTTTAATATATCTGTGAATATTCTTTGTATTTCATTTTTGGTTACTCCTGCTTCCTCACTCATGTGCTTTATTCTCAAGTTATGAATCCTTTTGTTGTCTTCTAGCCTTTGAATTGCTTCTTTCTGGTTCATTGTTATTTTTAAGAGGTCTTTTCTTTCATGATCATATATCATAAATCATTCTTCAAGTTTCAAAAGGCTAACTTTAGTTTCTGTCAAAGCATTTTTCCAGTTTTCAATAGAGTTTTTAGTTTCCTGTATCAGAATGTGTATCAGAATATCGTTTCCTTTTCCTGTGTTTGGGATGTTTTCCTTAATTATTTCTGTGAATAGCCTTTGTAGTTTCTTTGTTTGTACCCAAGCTTCTTCATTCCCATTCTTTATTCTCAAGTTATAGATCCTTTTGTCATCTTCTAGCTTTTGTTTTGTTACTGCTTGTTTCCTTGTTATTTTTTAAAAGTTTTCCCTTTCATACTCCCACATTGCAAAATTGTCCTCCAGTTTGGATAATCTATCTTTAGTTTCTTTCAAGCTGATTTTCCATCTTTCCATAGAGTTTTTAATTTCCTGGTGATCTCTTTGAATCTGCTTCACGTATTCTATATATATTTTTTTTAATATTCTTCATCAAATGGTTCTTTCTTTTGAGTCCCTTCTTCCATCTGTGTCTGCTTGAGGGGTGCTGAATATCTCTTGTATTAATCTTCTTATATCTTGCTTTATTTGGCTAAATATTTCACTTTTGAACTCATCTATGAGGTCCCAAATATATCTCTTTATGTTCCCTGGTGCCGTGTCTGATATTGCATGTTTGCTGTTCTCATTCTCCTTTGTATTTACCTGTCCTGGTTCAATGTTCTCAGGGTTGGGACCTGGGGACTTTTTGTTGTTGCTTCCTCTTCCCATCTTTTTTGCTTCTACCAGGAGGCCCCAGTTTCTTTCTTTGTTGTTTACAATTCTTCTGAAGTGTGTTGGCTAAATCTGTGTTCACAGTTTTCTTGTCCTGTTCTTAGTATGGGCTGCATGCTTTCCCCCAAAAGGGTGCATTCATACTGGAGTCTGTGGAACCTGGGAATGTGGTATCACTTGGGAAAAATGTTCTTTGCCAGTGTCATTAAGATTGTTGAGAATGTCTTAGATTCTCCAGATGGACCCTGAATTCAATGACAAGTTTCTTACAAAAGACAGAAGAGAAAACACTCACAGGGAAGAAGGCTGTGTAAAGCAGCCACAGGTCAAGCGATACCTGGGCCCACCAGAGGCTGAAACAGGAAGGAAGGATTCATCCCAGAGCCTTTGGAATGTCGCTGTTGGCATCTTGTATTCAGACTCCTAACCTCTAGCACAGTGAGCCACCCAATTTGAGGTTAATTTGTTACAACAACCCTAGAAACCTAACATACCCTCTACTCTGAGCCACTCACAAGCTGCTATCCCAGTGTTTCCATTTATGTTAGGTTCCCTGTAGCTCTGCCCCTGCTGCTCTTTACTCTCTACCTCAGACTCACCTCTCCTTGTCTAGTCCACTGGGTTTCCTTTTATCATATAGATTTTTATTTCCTATGCTTCAGATGTTTATTCAGTTTTCTACTGGACATTTTAAACTGGTTATTCAAATAGCACTCATACATCCTTTTTTTTTTTTATAAAACTGCCTTTTTTTTTTTGTTTTAGTTGTTTGAGACAAAATTTTGTTATGTAGTTCAGGCTTCCCTTGAACTCACAATGTAGCCCAGGCTGGTCTTGAACTCTCAACCATCCTCCTGCCTCAGCCTCCCAGCTGCTGGAATTACAGGTGTGTGCCACCAAAGCCCGTTAAAACTGCTTTTGTAATGCTGTTTTCTGCCTGGTATCATCATCAGAAGGGAGTAACTTCTGAATTTCCACATGTTATCAGCCTAAGAAGACCTTACTGAATATCCCTTTTTGAATGATAGAATTTATTCCTCTAACTATAGAACAATTTTAGATAAAATGAAGTTACTGAAAGCAGAGTTTACTCAGCTGCACTGAGACAATTAACATTAATATCATTACCACTGATATAGTTTATTCCAGTCATTGCATTACACATTTTTAATATTTATGATTGAAATACGTATAATTTTACATGCTCATACATGAACAGGTTACCAAATCATAGTGTTTTTCCATATTGTTAATATTTGCTTTCGGCATTCCTGAAACGAAATTCCTCATAAGTTGCCAACAATTTCCTGAATTGAGTTCAAAACAGTACTTGCTTCTCATCTTCACTTAGACTTGAACCAGATTGTAGCTGCTAAACCAGTTTTCCACCTTGTGTTCCTTCCCAGGGGCGCCATCATCAAAATCGCATGAGATGACGTATTCTCGTATGAGAGCCACTCCACACTGCCCAGACCTGTGGAAGGATGATCATATTCAATTGTTCCTGGAATATCACCTTTCACCTCAGATTTCCCAGTTGATGTTAATATGGGAGGAACAATGACTCATGCCCTGCCTACCCCGAAGCAAAGTTAGTTTCACAAAGCACACAAAGGATCAAAAAGCCAAAAATGGAAACACTGCCTTCTGTGACAGTATGTTCTACTACTGTATATTTTATTGCAGTTTTTAGACTATGGACAGTCAAGATGCTAAGATCAATCATCTTCAGTTGGCAGTAATATTAAAGTAGTCCACAAGTCTATTGATAGAGTCATGGACTTTCTTCTTATGGATGATCCAAAAATTAAGCCTGTTCGCCTTGGGCACAGGCTGCTTCTCCACAGTATTGGTCAGTGCCTCCAGTGGCATTCACTGTTTTCCTCCCAAGCTCTTCCGTCTCCTAGGTTTTGCAACTGTTTTAGTCACGGATGTTGTGAAAGACACTAATCTCCTGCCTATCCTGCACAAAACGTGGGAAAATTCTTTCTTTTCTGATTTCAACAGCAAGATTAGAGTTTTAAAAAAATTAAAAGAAATAAGAAATACGGGTTAGAAATGGACACACTGATGGCATATGAATTGATTATCTAAACGCACATTTCCAGGCTGGTGTAGTTTGAGAACACTCAGCAAGCCAGAGAGTTGCACGCTGGTAATCCATCACCTATTGATCACCGTGGGAGTGCCTCGCCCCACCTCGACCTTTTCATGACTCTGCAAGGCATGGATCACCTATAGGACGCAGGAGTATCTGGTCCCATCCAGATCTTTTTCATGGCTCAGCAAGGCTAGGGAGTCTACACACTTCTCCTCATGATGTTACAGTACCTCCTCCTCTTTACAGTACGTTACACCATCATATTCTGCACATGCATCCCATGAAGACCCGTGAAATTTGACTGTGCATGCGCAGACTGCAAACTACTTCATTTTTCCTGACTTCCAACTTTCAGACTACTCTGCTCCTTTCCTAAAACAATACCCCTAAATCCCATCCTTAGGGAGCTACAGTCCTGACTTGAGACACCTTTCCCCTCACATTTGGCTACTTCACTTGGTAACATCACTGTTTCCTTAGTTTTGCCAATTTGTGAAGTTTCTCAGGCTTTCTTGTGACTCGTGACCTTGACATTTTGAAGTGTTTTTAGACCCTTCCTGAGTTTTTTATTCCTGTGTCTGATACCAAATTTGGGTTATGGGTGTTTAGGAAACAGTGGAGGTGAAATGCCTTTTCATAGTACTGTATCGGGGTACATAACACCAGTGTGACTTGATCCTGGTGATATTCAATTTAATCACTTAGTTAAGGTTTCTAATGATGCTAGTTTCTCCTTGTACATTCTGTTCTTTAGAAATGAGTCTAAATGTGGAAAATGGTTGTCACTTGAGCATGCATCAGAGTCATTTGACAGGCTTGCTGAAACATAAATTTCTAGGCCCCTTTCCCAGAGTTTTTGATTTAGAAGCTCTGGAGTGAAAGCCTACACACTCAGTAGTTGTTAAGTTCCAACCCCGAGATTTAAATAATAAAACTTGGGATTCTAAAGCAGAAATTAAGAAACTTTTTTCATAAAAAGTTGGACAGAAAAATATATTAAGATTTTGTGGTTCATGATGTGTTTATTTCAACTATTCAATGTTGCTATTGTAGCCTGAGAACAGCCAGAGATAACATACAGTAGCTTGTGTGACTATGTTCTAATAAAGATATCTCCATGTGGCTGCAGGATTTGATACAGAAGTCATAGTTTGCCAATTCCTGCTCTAAAATAACTTGTACTCCCACTATATTGCTAGATATCCATGTGGAAATACTAGGGAAGTTAGAAATACTTTGCATGTCTCTTTCAATCTTCATTGTATACCCAGTGGTGGGAAAGACCCAGTGTGAGGATCTTTCACTTAGGTGCTAAAATGTTTATTGAATTAATAGCAAATGAGTAAATCCTGAGTTTTCCTCACATGCCAATAATTACAAAAACAAAACAAAACCAAAATGCCCTGTACCTTGCCCAGCTGCAAAACACTTCAAAGTGTTCAGTTGAAACTATTCAAGTTCAGCACAGTAAATGCCAGACTTATGAACAAATTCCTTTCTGGGAGGATGTTCATAAGTCAAATCCATCTGTGAGCCCAACAAAGTGAGTCTTACACACCCTTGACACAAATATACACTGTATATGCTTTGTGTTTCTTAGCCATCCTTTCCACAGCATCACTGCTTTTCTTGTTTCTTGCACACATACTGGACTCTGATTGAGAACTGTGCTACTGTGCACAACAGCACAATGGTGACAGTATCCAGGAAAAAGGCATGAGCTACTTCCTCAATTTGTGTCTAAGAATGTTCATAATATGAGGTCCACTGGTATCTGTGGAAGTTTGCGACTTGAATGTTAAGTCAGGGACTTACTATATGCAAAAAGGCTAGAAACAATTGTATGGTAGGCCTTTCTTTTCCTTCTTTGTAAGAATGTTACAAATCTATACTTTTGTAATTGGTCAATAAAAGCATCATTCTGTAGAAAGAGAATTTATGTGTAGTCAGAAATCAGACGATTATGTTCCATATGAGTCCCAAAGATAGACCATACACCAGACCATCAGGATTGCACCAATGAGAGAGACCACAGTACCGCCAAAAGTTTCAGTGGTTGCTTTTCTTGGGTTGTCACAGAGTTTGGCCCATTGACATTCACATGGAAGAGCAGAATCATAGGTATTATGGGCCAGAAAGCAGCACTTCACTGCCAGGAGCCAGGAGACTGTAGTTACCATAACAAGGGGCAAGACTGCAGGCAAGTTGAGGGGAGTTGACTTGGCAATATTCATGAAAATATTAAAAGGACATTGAATCCAAGAAAGCGAAATATATGGCTTGACCAGAAGGATGATGCCGAATATATATTACTGAAAGCTGGAAAGAATAAAGAAGCAGCATGCTAAGGTTGGTCACCCCTATAGAAAGTCATGATCATTTGCTTAGATCCCAGACTTTGGCCAGTTTCAGACCCAGACACAGCTGACCACAGATGTAGCAGACCAACAGGGGAAGAATGCTGAAATACTGTGATGTTAATGTACTGTGTTCATTCCAGTGATATACCAAGTTCATCCCAGGAATGCATTAGAAGCTTCTGCTCTGTGTCATAATCAGTTGAGATCAAGACTGTATGGACACCTGGCATGGCAATGTGTGGATCAGATAAGAAAATCAAGAAGTAGCTAACACACAGAAAGTCTTGGTAAGACACACACAATAGAGGATGGAAAATTTTAGGGATCTGCAGGAAATTAGGGCTACAGCTTGAGGTTTATGATTGCCAAACACTGTATGGAGGTGTTCAGGACAAAGCCATGCCAGCAGCAACATAGACTTACATGCCTCATGAAAGAGTTTGTGATATGTTACCTGAGCCCAAAAGAGATGGAATCCTCAACCATTCTGCTAAGACAGAATGTGTCAGGAACTATCCATTATGAGCTGGGTTCTGTGAGACTCATAGAGGCAGAAAGGCATTCAGGTATGGTAGCAGCCCATCATAAGATTAAATTGGTACATCTGGGATCAGTACTGAGCAAGACGAGAAACCATAAGGGAATCCAATGACAGAGCACCCACACCTTTATAGGTCCCATGTACTTAAAGGTCCATGCAACTGACTGAAGAAGGAAACACTTAAATATGTTCTGTGGTTCAGTCAACAGGTGCTGAAGGCAGGCTGAAAATTGGCAGTGATTTTATTATACTTGGGATGGGAGGTGTGTTTTAGAAACTCACAAGGAAACAACACAGTTCAAAGTTATGTACCTGTTCTCGTTTTGTGTGGAGTTCTCGGTGGCTTGAGATAAAAAATATATACGTAGTCATTGATAAAGCAAAACAGTCCAGTAGGTTTTCAGGAATCTTAAATGAAAGACTGAAAGACTGTAAATGACTGAAAGATGTTTGTTGTAGAAGAATATGGATGGACAAGTGGGAGTTAACATCAATGTGTGAAGATTTTGTCCACATATTTGTGGACAACAGTGTCTATCACTTGAATGACCAAGGTGACAACGTGGCTTTGTCAGTGGGCATTAGGTCTAGTCTTAGAATTTCATATGGTAGAAACACAAATGAAGCCCACCCATGGACACTGTCTTATGATCAAGCTACTGATGCTGCTGCAAGTTGAAGCTGTCCAAAACAGAGCCCAACGCCAGTCTCTCTCTCTCTCTCTCTCTCTCTCTCTCTCTCTCTCTCTCTCTCTCTCTTTCTCTGTAAACCATAATCTCTTCCTCTTTTATTCTCTACTTCAATCTTTTAGTCAGCAGCAGTTAGCTGAAAATTTTTTTCTACCTCTGATGATATTTTTATGTCATATGTCAAATGCTGTTTTTATTTGAACTCAAATTATCAAGGAAAATATAAAATATCTGAACAGCTAATAAACTGGCCTCTTCTGAACCACTTTTGGTTAGAGAAAGACAGGGACTATGAGTCCCAGGCCCACCTGCATGAATGTGGCAGGTCCTGGAGAAGGAATGGTGTCTATATTTGATCCTTAATCAATGCTAGGAAAGTTAGATTCAGTCCTTCTAAAAACTACTGAGTTTCCACTTTGAACCTGACTAAGTTACATTTAGGTGATTTTCTCCTTTAGATGGCAGTAATGAAAACTCATAAGGTTTAGTGTTCCTCATTTTTTCCTCCTGATTTTTCTCACTGCTTTCTCTACTCAATAATATTTTAAAGAGCATCAACTGTCATCCATATGAAGCCATGTTTAAATTTTAACATATTTTAATGCTTATATCTTATACACTGAGTAGCTACTTTGAAGATAAAAATACACAATATATTACTTATTGTTATTCTATTATTTTGTTATGAAATTTTGTTTTATTTGCTTTTTTAAAAGATAAGTTTATCTCAGAATGGTGGATGAGCTTCAAGGAACGTGGAAATCCATTTCTTGTGAAAATTTTGAAAAATATATGAAAGAGCTGGGTAAGTCATGTTTGCTTACATATCATATCCAGTATTAATGAGAGTTTTGAAAGCACATAACTTGCTGGTATGAAATAAGAACACTTTCCAATTTTAGTTTTTCATATAGAAAAACAGATTAATTTACTACTAAGGTTCAGTTCTTTACAAAAACTAGGTTGGAAATTACTCCATGGACTTATACAGAAATGCTATGCATATAGCATATTCTAAACTAACTAAATAAAATTATTAATTTTAATAAATAATTTAAAATAAACATGTATGGTTATTTTTAAGTATTTTGTAAATATTTTCTCCAATCTTTGTAGAATCTTCACATACATCTTTGCACCTTCTGGTAGCTGCTTGGTATTTCTTTCTGTATGTTCACAACCCTCCAGTCTTTGTTCCCATTCTTATTGTGTCTTCTTTTCCTCTGTTGTCTAGCATGTCTTTTCCCTTCTTTTATAAGGAAGCTTGTTATTACACTTACAGTAGGTTTCAGTCTGAATATCCAGGATAATCTCTCCCTCTTAATGTCCTTAGATTAACTGCATTGCAAAATTCCCATTAGCACAATGAGTAATATTCACAGGCTCCAAGAGCACTTCATGTCTTGCGATTCTGCTTTACAATATTAATTCCAAGAGCCACAATGTAGTATTTCTCTTGTGCTATATCTCCTCTTAGAACTTTACTTTAGGCATTTCCGCATATGGAATACTGTTTCCATTGCAAACATTTCTACATGTGCTGCACGAAGCAGTATGTACAATGATGTTCGTTGCAAAATTTCTTGTAAAAATAAAACTGGAAGCTAATTAATTGTCAATGGCAGCCAAAGGGGAAGATGTATGAAAAATGCCTGCTTGTGTACTGTGTACTGACATGGAAAACTCCCAAGACATGCAAGCGAAGGAGAAAGGAAAGTTATATAAAATTAATGAAATATAATACTTATATTTTTAAAAACCTTATATAGAGGGGTGGTTACACAATATTATGATGTAATTAATGCCACTGAATTATACACTTAAAATGTACAAATGGCAAACTGGTGTTAGATCTATTTTATCACAATAAAAAGTACACAACAAATAAAACAAACCATATATATGTATATTTGCATATAAGAATGTAAATTAAGAGCTAAAGATCCAGAAGAGTCTATACCAACTATTTCATTTGTGTGAGAAAATTGTATATTTTTAAAATTGAGAGATGATTTATAGCTTTAATCAGATTTTTCAAAGAGTCTGCAAATCTGTAAGATTAATAACTACTAGACTAGAGAAACAAGGCTGCCTCAAATAAAAACTGGACACATTTTTTTCTGTCAAATCTGTTTTACTATATAATGGTAGAATTATTAGCTTGAGACATTTGAATTCATGCAACATTAAATCTGTGTAACACATCTTCTCCATAGCAAAGGATGATACAAAATACTTGAGTTCTTCAAGCCATCAATAGGTTTAACTATTTGTCCATCCATCTGGTTTCTAGGAATAGGACGAGCCAGTAGGAAGCTGGGCTGTCTGGCAAAACCCACTGTGACTATCAGTACAAATGGAGATGTAATCACCATAAAAACCAAGAGCATCTTTAAAAATAACGAAGTCTCCTTTAAACTTGGTGAAGAGTTTGAAGAAACCACACCAGGTGGCAATAAAACCAAGGTGAGATGTACAACTGTCTTTTGCATAACTTTCCTAAGGGCTAATTAGAAAATTTTCCAAGTTAGCCATAGTAGCAAACACTTTAGGCTAAAACTTAAGTCTGAAGATACTGAGCGTTAACACACATAGAAAGTTCTTGGGACGCTTATGGAAAGTGCTTACTGCTCAGTCCCGTACCTTGGGGCACTGATATCTGGGGTGAGCACCTGCACATGCATTTTTAACAACTTTGAATGAAATACCTTAGCAGTTCACATTTTGAGAATCATTTTTTTAAGATTACCATTTAGTCCTCTCAGAAACAAAAGTTGTCTCCTCCTGTACATAGAAACACAATGAATAAAACGTGTGTCGGCTGGTATAGGCAACGCTATGCCTCCATAACAGATGAATCACAAGCTCTTAGTGACTTAATACAATGGGGGATTATTTGTAACTCAATACACAGGCAATGTTGGGGGTGGAACTGAGGGAGTGTGTGTGTGTGTGTGTGTGTGTGTGTGTGTGTGTGTGTGTGTACAGGATTTCTGTCCTGCTTAATCTCTCAGGGTTCCAGGCCAAAGAAGTTTTAGCTACCTTGGAACTAACTTGCAGTCTCCTGGGACAACAAGACATAGGGAGGGAGAGAAAGGCAGAGGGGAGAGAGAGAGAGAGAGAGAGAGAGAGAGAGAGAGAGAGAGAGAGAGCTTTTTATTATCTCAGCTTGGAAGTGACACATTCAGGTTTCACTCCTTCTCACAGCTCCAACTGCAACACACCAGTTTACTCATAGTTCTTATTTTATTTCTGTTTATTGCTTATCACTTGTTTCTTCACCCTTGAAGGTAAATATCTCCAAGACATTAAAGACATTATTTCTCACTTGTTTCACAGAATCCAGTGCCTGGTACGTAATAAGTGCTCCATACATAGTCAATGTTTGAAAATGAACTAAGAGGAGATTGTTGATCTCATTGGAGGGGAATATCCTAAAATAAGCTATTTTAAGTATATCACATGAAAGGATAGTTACTAACTTAATATGAGATCTCAAATTCATGTTTGATATAAAATGAGAAGATTTTGATGAAAAATGTTTTAAAAAGATTTCTATGCTGGGTTTATTTTTTTAAAAACTACTATAACAAAAATACTGCTTGGGAAGGAAAACAGGAAGATTTTTCTTCTTAGGCTCTACCAGTGGGAGTTTGAATTAGCCTCATGTATATTCTGAAGTTGAATTTGCTTGTAGCTCTTTATTCAAATGATAATACCTTGCCTATATGACAAAAGATGGAAAAGATAGTTTCACTTAATTTTCAAGTTATTATGTATTTACTGTTGTAAAATGTTTTTCCCACCAGAAGAATCACCAACAAATTAACTGCTGGAAAAGTCTTCAAATAAATGGAATATAAATACCACCCTGGAACTCCCTGAGAGCATCACAACAGCTGAAAAACATTGACACCTGATAACATGTTAATGTTCAAATCTGAATTAGGTCCTGTTTGTTTTTCAGAGTACCATAATCTTAGACAACGACTCCTTGGTTCAAGTTCAGGACTGGCATGGCAAAGAAGCCACCATCCGAAGAAAGCTGGTGGATGGGAAGATGGTAGTTGTAAGTTGAGCTGTTTTTCACTATTTTCTCTGCTATTACAAAACCTAATATGAAATCACGTAAGTAACTTGTTTTGAAACAATAAAAATGAATGTCATTTTTCTCTTACTTTAAAGGACTGACGGAAAATATTGGAAGATTGCAACATTTGAAAAGTTGCAAAATACGTGTGAACTGAGGAGCTAAATAACTAGCAAGACTAAATAATTCTTTGACTCATGCATGAACAACAATAAACATGTGTTTGTGTAGTAAAGGTTTCAGCAGGGACTGAGGGGTGTGGCCAATCCTCCACGTTTACCAGGATTAACTTCTCATTATTTCACCAAATCAACACCAAACAAAAGCATGCAATGAAGTTTGAACTAGGGCTAAACACAGAAGGGCTGTTTTCTTGGCTGTGGATGGATGAGTTAACAGAAGTAAGAAATGATACTGAATTGTCCCCACAGTCCCATATTTTTTTATATCATTTATCCAATCCTCAGTAATCCTGTGGCGTAAGATTTACTAGCCAGTTTAACAGGTAAGGAAACAGATTCAGACACTGACTTTTCTAGGGGTAGAAAAATGTGGTAATATTGGAATTAAAATCCAGTTGGCTTAATTTCAAAATTCATACATTTTTGAGTCCTTTCTGCTCTTTAAGAGAAGAGTGGAGGAAAGAGTATCAGCAATTCTCCTCTTCTGAAACCTCACCTGCACCAACATTAATAAAATGATAATTTTGGACATAACATAAAACAGATCCAAGGAAAGATGCAAGATTTATATGGTAGTAACAAACATACCTGTATTTCTTAACATGGAATTTTTTTCTTTCTACAAAGAAGAGTGTATTTTGTTCCTTGAAATATTAGAAGAGAATTAAGAATGATTTTATCTTTTCTTATAATAGGATTATAATTCTATAATAAGATAATAACACGCAATTAAATAGTTTAATGAATAACCAATAAACAAACAGTTCATTGGGCAGAGCGCTAGATGCAGAATCTGTAGGTGTGGCTTTCTATCCCTGCCAGTCAGTAGTATGTGACTTTGGCTAAGTCATTTACTCTCTCCAAGATTCAGATTCCTCGCTGAAATATGTAGTACCTTCATGGAAGGTTTTCGGAGACAATTAATTATGATCAGGTACACGTATCAGCACTCTAAAAAGTATATCATATTAATCTAACAGTATTATTGTTTGTAATGATAGAGTATATAAAATAGCAAAAATGCTTCAATGTGGGCATTTAAATATTTCAATAAAAACTTCAATTGCAAATTATATGCCTTGCTTTTTATACACATACAAATATATACTATATACACATATAAATATATACTCTATATGCCACATATATACCATATAAATCACATTTATCTGTATTGTCTTCTCGAGATTTTTAGAAAACGTTATGTACAGATAGCATGTGATTTTTATCTTCCTATGTGTTGATTTCATCAGCAATATTGAAGTACTTCATCCTTGTTTTGTTTTCTAGGAGAGCTCTGTGAACAATGTTATCTGCACACGGACATATGAAAGAGTATAAACAACCTCAGTCTCCAGGTCTCAGCACTGTCCAGCTGTGATCCAAACTTCTGAGACTGCTGGAATAAAACTCCAAAGTGAAATACTATGACTGTTAATAAGAGAGAACCATATCAACAGTTTTGGTTGCTGTTAATTAAGTGCACCTATATGATATATTACTGTGACACTGGTAGTAATGAGAAGCCATGGGACAGATCCACTCAGTGCAGGCTCAGGAGCTTACATTCAGACAGACACTTCACACTGATTTTTTTCTTCCCACGCACATTGTGTTCATTCTTCATATTTAACACTATTTGAGAAAATAATAACAATTTTAATAAACTTCTTAAGATATAGTGCTCCTTACAGGTTGCACTTGAGTTGTACATGAAAGAAACAGGTTTAGACTAAGATGATAACAGAGACTCTAAACGTAATACCAAACTTATTACGGAGAATAGCATACCCTCTGCCACTATCACTGTAAGCCACCATCATGGGGAGTCTTCTGTTCAGTTTGCACCAAACTTCATGCAGTGTTAGGCCAGGGAGGGATTTTACAAACCGAGAGGATTGATCACTTTGTATTACAAATGGGAAACAGACCCTAATCAGTTAACTGTATACCTCAGTGTCAGTGATCTAAGGAAGAACTGAAATTCCTCAGTTACTAATCTCATAACTATAACAAAGTGAATTCAGGTTGGAACAGTCAGGAAGAACCAAGTTTACCAGGTATGCCAAGGGCAACACCACATAAATTAATGAAAGAAACAAGCCTCCTGTTGTCTCCCACATGAGTGGCAGGATGCCACAGCTTAGTCTAGTTAGGACATGGCATTTGGCTACTAGAACTTGTAATTTCTCACTGCTTATTTGCATGAATTGATGTATAAGGGATCTTGGTATGCCAGTAGAAGTAAAAAACATGCTTGCTTATTTATTTATTTTTGGTCTGCCAAAGTGATGAAGATAACAATGAAAAATATAGAAGGTCATTTGTCCCCCAAGCTGCCAAGGCAAGACAGAGAGGATTCCAGGCAGAGGCTGAGAGAGTTGTTATCCTGAAGCCCAGTGTGTGGTTCTGGACATGAGCAGCTGTAATACAGGACTCGCAGTAACAGCTTGCTACACACCATCCCTATCAGAATTGAGCTCAGATTTGCTTTCACACTCCCAAGGTCAGAGGCTCTGGGAGTTTCCGGAAAGCCCTTTAGCTGTGGTATTCGGGTGAGTTACTTGCTGTGGTAATGAAAATACTCACAGGCAGCAGGGACCCAGTGTGAGAAACTTTTTAGTAAAGGAATAATTCTTGGATTCTGTGGGAACACAGGAGGAACATCCTGATCATTCTCAGGAATACTGAGTGGGCAGAGGCTGGGAGTCTGGTGGACTTTAAAACGCTGCAATTCTACATGAGCAAGTGCAAGCAACAGTGAACATCTGGATATTGGTTATCATGATTTTATTTGTCAATAATCTGGTAAGGTCTGGAGAGATTTCAAAATGCACATAACAGCAACTAAAGACTTGAAGTAGAGCTGAACACTATGCCTGCCTACCTTTCCATTTCCTGTATTAAGTTGAGAATCGCTAAAATAGAAAGTCATTCACTGTGATTAATGGAACTGCATATGCATGTACCTCATCTATGGCTGGGCATCTGTCTAACATTAAACAAGATACACCCTTGCTCCAAAATGACACTGTCATTCAGGATTTGCTGCACATTCACTGTGTGCCAGTCCCTGCGTAAGAACTGGTGGGAGGAGAACCATCCCATGTTCAGTGCCCTTGATGGCCTCTGTAGAGAAGTGCCGTGCTGGGAAATGTGCTATTCAGCTTTCTGTCACTATTACAAACACCTGAGATAATTTTAAAGGAGAAAAGTTTAATTTGGCTCACAGTTTTGGAAGTTCTATCCGTGACTGTTTGTCCCCATTGTTTTGGACCTATAATGAGGCAGCACATCATCAAGGAAGCACGTAGTAGAGCAAAACTGCTCACTTCATGAGCAGGAAGCAACTCAGAGTGAAAAAAAGAGGCTGGGTTACACAGAGTGACATAAGACCTCCCATTTCACATCTTAAAGCATCTCTGTCTCCCAGTAGTGCTGCCCTGGGAGCCAATCCTTTAACAGATGGAACTTTGGGGGACATTCAGGAGCCAAATTATAGCAAAAGGCATCACATGGTTATGCCAATGTCAAGGAATTTATAAGGAACAGATTATAAAGCCCATTATTTCACCTGCAGAGAAACATCCTATGCTACTTTCTTGGTGGATAACGTCTAGCAATAGGGTAGCAGATTCATCAACAATGAAAGGGCAGAGAAGCACAGACTTACTTCTGCATGCTCTTACTTGATAATTTATCCCCTGTGTCACAGCCTTGGTACAGTTTGCATTATTAAGCTAAAGTTGGTAATCATTTCAGGATATTTACGGAATATGGAGTTATTCCTAGTGAGGCTCAACCTATTCTTAGTCCTGGAAAAGTTCTGAGTTTTTAAGAAAATCATATTTGGTGGTTCATATTTACCAAACATATCCCTAGGATAGAAATTAATATCACTAAAGTGAAGGTATTTCTGTTTATTTAAACAATATTGAATCTTTTCTATTAGTCAATGTTTGGGAGAATAATGTTCCACTTGAATAATTGAGTCAATAATAGACTGTAATGAGAAATGAAGTAACAATAACAACTGTGTTAGTCAGAGTTCCAATCCTATAACAAATACCTGAAATAATTCAGCTTAATAAGAGGAAAGGTCTGTCTGTTATCTAATGGACAGTCTTGGGGAAGTCATTTCCAGATCGTTAGTATCTCAACAAATTGAACAGGACATTCAGAAATAAAGTAAGATTTATTAAAATTATAAGAAATAAAAATGCACTTCACAGAGTAGGAATAAGCCAGTTAGAAGAGCTCACAGTCCAAACAGGTGCAGGCATTGAGTCTATAAAGAGTATAAAACTATGGGAGGATCCACATTTGGAGACTGACAGAAGTAATGGCCCCGTGGGGTTCCTGACTTGGCCCGCCCATCAGAAGAGGGAGTTTTTGACCACACAAAGATTTTAGAGTAGGTGTTATGACATCCAGAGTCCATGGATGGCAAGTCAAAACCAGAGTGTAAAGGAGGCTGGACTCATGCTAGGGTCAAGTGCTATAGTCTTTCTTTTGCATATGTATGTGAGGTTGTGGGGGAACAGAGTGACCTTTATCTTTTGGGGCATTGCTATTGACATTGTCTTCTTTGATCTGATTTCTCAATTTTACTCATGGCTTTCTGTTGTACACTTGTCCTTGCTCCTACCTCAGTTTGGCTCATAGTTTCAGAGATTCAGTCCATGGTCAGTTGGTTGCTTTAGGGCCGATGGTAGAGTAGTACATTATGGTGAGAAGTGCACCATGAAGTGAAGGTGCTTAGCTCGTGGTGGCTAGAGAACAAAGAAGGAGAGAAAAAGGTGGGGCTGGAGTCTGAGTATTCCCTACAAGAGCATGCCTTAAGGATCAAACCTCCTTCCAGTAGGCGCTACCTCTTGGTTTTCACTGTCTCTTAGTATACTACAGACTGGTGACCATGTCTTCAATACATGAACATTTGGAGGTCAATGAAGATCCTAGATACAGCACAGAATTGTTTTTGTGTACTTACGAAACGACAGGCATCGTGCTTAGTATTTCCATTCTATAATCCCATTTTTTTGTGAATTATTTACAAAGGCATAAACTAAGACTCAAAGAGATTAGATATTTTGCTTAAAGTTCCTCAAAGCGATCAATACTAGAGTCAGAGTCCAAAACTAAGTCTTTGTGCCTTCAAAGTCTCTGTTCTTTAACCAGGATGTCAGAACATTTCTTCAGAAATAAGGATTATAATCCTATAACCCTTAGAGTTTCTTTTGGAATTCTGTGTCATAGTAAATATGGCAAGTAAATGCATAGTCAAAAGTATTAACTTGAATTTATGAAGCCTGAGAAATGCACCTTCCTTAAACTCTCAAGCTCTGAACTGATCAGAAGGAATGCACTTTGAAACTGAATATTTAAGGAGAAAAGAAGCAACCTTGATTAATATAATACCAGTGTAAAATATTACCAGTGTGAAACATCTTTTCCAGCAACTTGTCACTCAACCTACTAACAAAAAAAGATTAAAATCTAAAGATATAAGGCAAGAAGAGTTAGACTAAGAAATGATCTGATGAATTTTATAGCATTTATAAATGAGAATTTATGAAATAAACTGAGAATACTGTGTGTTATAAATTTAGCTCACCTTTATATTGACAGTGTAGAAATGTCACATAAACCAACATTTAGCAAAGGTAAGAGTTTGAGAATAGTAGAGTAAAATTTTTCATTTAACAGGTTAGAGAACGGAGGTTCTTTTGAAGAAGAAGGAGACAATATCTTGTTGGTAGTCATCCCAGTTCTATTTGGTGCTTGGTTTGATTCCTAGAGAATTACCAATTAAGACTACCAATTCTCATGCAAATGTAGACATGGAGAGTTAGCATTTTATGACATTGATGGATACATACATCTCAGTTTCCACCACCTACCCCCATTCTTACTCTTCAAGGATTGGGAAAAAGTTATGTCCTCTCCTGCCTTCTAGGTAGGCTATCAGATGCATCTTCTGGATAATGAAGTTGTCAGAATGGAAGGTATGCATCAGTGAAGTAGGTTTGTACTAAGCTATCCTGAATGCACAGATGAGGTCAAAAGAAACATAGGATTTGTTTCTAATTATAAATTAATCACAAGGTCTGGCTTTGCTTTGTGTCACAAATAGAATATTAACCAATATATATGAAATAGCTAATTTCAGATACTAGTAAAACAGTAAATACAGGCTCAAGACGCCTTAGGAGAGGAAAACATTTTAAAAGCACCCTGACTATTGTCCCAGCCTTCTGTCTGGGCACTTTCCCAATGAAAGTGCAGTGAGTGAGTCCCAAGAAGAGATGATGACCTCTCAGAATTGAGGAAAGATACAGGACAGTAGAGATTTTAAGGCAATTAGGAGATGAGGGCAGGATTCTGGAGAGAAAGTCTAAACAAATAGAATATGAAACAAATTCAAGGCATTTTTTTATCTAGACAGTATCCTTAGCTGTGCATGCATAAAGTTATACTAGAATCAGAAATAGAGAGTTCTGACTGAACAGTTTGCAGACCTCAAACAGAGCACAGAGTTGGTTAGGTTAAGACCACAGTATAGGCTCTTGGGACTCAGCTCAGATATTCCAAAGAGTCCTCAGAAGGATCATTTCTTAATGCTAAGACTAAATCAACACTAAATTTTAGGACTCGTTTAGACTTGTAAGTAAAAAGCTGATCTGCGAGTGATTTAAATTTCTACCAGAACGAACATCAGCATCTAAAGAACGAACGACACACATGAAAATGCGAGCACTCAGTTACTTTCACCGTGTCCATGAATCCAATCCAAAACTGTTATGCATGACCAGAAGCAGGAAAACAGGATATACATTTGGAAAAAATCTGCCCATGGGTGCAAACCCAGTCACACGTCTATAATTCCAGAACTCTGGAAGACTGAGGCAGGAGGGTTAACAGATTTAAGGCTACAGTGGGCAAATCAACTTAGGGGGACCTCATCTCAAAATTTAAAGAAACAAAAAAAGGAAAGAGGTGGCTTGGAATGCAAAGGCTTTGGGTTTAACCCCCAGAGCTACCAGAAGAAGTAGAAGAAGACAATCTAGAAATTATATAGATGATGGAATCAATAAAACATATAAATATGCTCAAATGCTGAAGGATTCAAGTGAACCTGAACATGTGAGATAAGGGGGAGTAAAACTATAAAGTTTCTAGAAAAATTCAAATATCTGACATGAACATTTGCTAGGTAGGATTAATAACAACTAGAAGCCAGTGAATGAAAGACTGGGGAACTTGAAAACATCACAGTGGAATTTATCCAGGCTAAAGCACAGACTGAAATGAAAACTGAAAAATGCTTTCGGCTAAAAAGAGGTCCCCTATCCCAGGGGTTTACCCAGGTAAACCTCTTTCTGGAGGGAGGAGCAACCACAGCTCATTGAATGCTTGATATAAAGGTGGGATCAGCCCAGGATGAGGTGGAAGTTGTGATCCCCAAAAGGGTACATACTTGACAGTTGGGGGGGGGGCATCCTGAGTGTGGGAGAGGGGAGGATGTCACAACACCCACTACACCGTTCTTTTAGCAGCCTTCAGTTGGACTGCAAAATGCTATAAACCCTGATATATGCAAACCCCCGTGAAATTTAAAAATTTTACAATGACCTTTTTATCTTTTACACAAGTCTTCCTTTATTACATTTAAACACTTAACTTATATATAATCATACATTATTTTAAAGCAAAACTACTTTTCTTGATAAACTCTAGGAAGGTAGAAATTTTTGGTTTCAATCCTCGGCTTTGGTTGATTCTTGTATTCCATGTATCCAGAACACTGCTAAGACATGCTAAATAAATAACGAATAAATCAATGAATGACTCGGGCTCCGTTAAAATGGTGCTTCCTACTGTCTTCCTCAAGGTGGAGCTACGGACAGTCACAAAACGGGTTACAAAGGAAAGGAAGTTCTTTTCCTAATATACCCTGTAACATCTGATCAATTTTCTTTTATTATGTACAACTTCTAAGAAAAAAAAACCTTCTCATGTATTTGTCCCATTAGTCTTTGAGTTCATTTTCTTACTTGTAAGACTGTGAGAGATGTTGGATTTCTTACTTTTCCCTGTGAATATTTTTTGGGAGATATCACAGCTAAGGCTTACTATTCCCTTATTATGTTATTTATTGCTTATTTATTTATTTATTTTTTTGGTGCTGGGGATTGAACTCATGACCTCGCGCTTACCAGGCAGGCGCTTACACTGCTGAGCTAAACCTCCAGCTCCTGTGTTATTATTTATTGCAGAAAGATTTATCTGACAGACTTAGATATATTCAATGCTAAATTTTGCAATCAATTATTTGTTTATCTTTGTGATGTTTCACTGTACAGCTTTAGCACAATTTAGTAATCTATTCATTTACTCATGTGCTTCTGAATGTTGGACAATTTTCTGTGAACATTTGTGCATAAGGATGGAACAGCTGTATCATAAGGTGAATATTTGCTTAATTTTAAAGAAATAGACAAGCCATTTTCCAAAGTGGATTACTATATCCCCACCAGCAGTATATGAGAATTTCAGTTTCTTCAATCTTAGCTGACAGTACAGTCAGCCTTTTAAACTGTAGCTACTCTAATGTGTGGATGGTAGTGCTTTTCGGCAGCACACATACTAACGTGTGATAATAATCACGACTGAACTTTTCAAATGATTTTTTTAGGTTTAGATCAGTTCTTTATGTATTCATAAAAACCTGTAAGATATAGATATAAAGGCAAAATTGTATAAGTGAAAAAAAATAAATGGAAGGAGCAACTGGGCGTGGTGGCTCATGCCTGTAATCCCAGCACTCGGGAGCCTGAGGCAGGAGGATCGTTGTGAGTTCGAGCCCAGCCTGGGCTACAAAGTGAGCTCAAGACCAGCCTAACTGCATAGCGAGACCCTGTCTCAAAAAAGACAAAAAAAAAAAAAAAAAAAAAAAAAAAAAAAATGGAAGGAGCAAAATTACTGTTAGATATTCTCTAAAACATTCACTCTAGAACTAAGATTCACATGTTTAAAATGAACCTTGTGTATAGGAAAGGTAGTCTAGGAGGAAAAATTTGAAAGGTGGTGTGAAGGTTTTCTCATACCTTTCTGCCTCTCTAATATCCTCCAGCTACACTATTTTCATTGGCTCTTCAAAATGTTGCTATCTTGAAGAGTTCTCTTTTAAAGCCAAGTGTTACTGGGAAAGGAACACACTAATCTCAGTTATTTCCTACCACTGGACAAGCTCAGGCCTCGCCAGCCAGGTGTTACAGGAATGGAATGCAGAGTCCACAGGGAGCAGAGGTATCAGGAGCCTGGCTGGGGGTGGGGTTGGGGGAGGTGTGTGTACAGGTTACTGATGCAGCTCTCTCCTGTCACCCCTCCTACAAAACAGGACTTCACATTACTCAAAAAGAGCACACGGATGTGCACTGCCCATGTTGTGTCTGGAAAAACACAGGCCTACCACAGACACTAGGCTTTTTGAATGTCCTGCAGATGTATACCAAGCAGGAGCCCGGATAATGTATCTTTCCTAAAAATGGGTAAATATCTTTGATTCCTCAGAGGATGTCTTTTCCAGATTGCAACTAAATTATTTTGCTATTTTCTAGTTGGCTCATATTTAATCTCAAGAATTACAGACATTCAGATTTAGGAATTCTAATAAAATTTAGGAGATAAATAAATGAAAGACTAATAAGAAATTGGATAATGTTACAATCACCTGTATTAAATAAAAATAGTCCATTGATCAGCAGAATAAAAGCAGATGTGAATAAAGGATATTTAAAAACAACAGACTTCATTTTTCTGAAAAGAGCCACCAGGTAGTGATTCTGTGATGACTCCTGAAATGCGATGATCATACAGAACCTCAGCTTGGAAGGAATGTGTGGAGTTGACAATGTTTCTCCTAGTTGCTGGATCTCCCCAGGTTTCATGCACAAGCCCGCACATAGGCATTGATTTTTTTGTTTGTTTTCCTTTAGAAGCAATTATAGTTTTTGCTACTGGTACTCAAAATTAAATGTGGGGACTCTTGCTTTACACCTGGATCATCTTGATCAAGTCACCAAAGATTTCTATACCTAAGTCTAAACAGCTGCAAAAATGGGCTAACAATTGTGCACACATCATAGGGTTGGGAGATTAGATTTTTTTACAGTACATAAAGCACTTAGAACACTGCCTGGCATATAGTGAACTTCATGTAAATATTATTTATGATTACTATTAAGGAGGTGGAGTGCTAAAAATTTTACCTGTCTAAAGAAATCACAAGAAATACAAAGGAATGGATGGTTGAATAGCTAAACTATTTGATAATATTTAACTATTTCCTGTCTTTAAATTAATCTTAACCATTAGTTTTGAGTCAGAAAATTCTTTAATAATTTTCAGTTATGTTTTAGTTTCTAACTATGTTGGTCTTCAATTGCCATTAGCACCTATACTGTGGTTCTCAGTGCAACCTTCTGCCCATGTGCTGTGACCTTAGTGTTTCTCTTTGCTTGTGTCCTTAGCCCGCCATACCGTTGGTTGTTACAGTTAAGTAGGAGCTTTGTGTTCCTCCTGACCTCTTTATGCAATCGATTCCTGTGTTAATTAAGACACAGTCAGAGCTCCTGCAAAGTGGAAATATTTATAAGTCTTCTGTTATTTGCATTGGTGCTCCCCAACTCTAGAGCACCTGTTAAAAGTCAGAACCTCAGAAATAAGAGTGGATGAGAGCATGAATTGGGTTTTAAGAACCAGAATTTTCAAAAGAGTCTGAAATCCAGATAGATATACATAAATGCAGGGTCGAAGTAAATACTTTTATTGAGAGTTATGGGCTTCTTGTTGTCTTTCACATTAACTTAGCATTAGAATAGGACTTGAGAATTGACTAACTACTCTTAATTTCTCCTATGCACAGAAAATGTTGGTTTTCCAAATTCTCACAATGTAAAGGGCAGAAATAAAGTCTGAACCTCTGGATTACCCATACTCTTTATATCGTGTTTTTCCTTCCATTATAATTTAGTTCTGAGGTCAAGTTCACTTTTTTTTTTTTTTGGTCTTTTTGAGATAGGGTCTGTTATGCAGTTCAAGCTGCCTTGAGATCATTTTGTAGCCCAGGCTGATCTCAAACTTGCAAGGATCCTCCTGTCTCAGCCTCCTGAGTGCTGGGAGTACAGGTGTACACCACCACAGCCAGTAACTTCATTATTCTTAACATAAAATATTTTCAAAAAATTTTACAAATATTATTATTATTATTTTTCCCTTTGAGGAGTAGGAATAACCCTATCAAATAACAAGCTGAACCACTCAGATATACTGATCTTGGGGGTGAGCTGAGCTAAAATTCACATGCTTGAATTTCTTTCTTAAATGAATAATTATGTATAAGAAAGCAACATGATTATTGCAGTTATCATTATGTTCATCTTCATCATCATCACCAATTTTTAGCTTAGTATTAAAGTCATTGATTAATCCCAATCCTTGAAAGTGTCACCAGGTTCCTAAGACCTGTGCGAAATACAATCGCTGGTTAAATGTCACAAACACATAACAGGAAGTACTTGAATCAGAGAGCACAGGAAACAGTCTAGAGATGTAAATACACTTTTCAAGGTTAGGCTACTAAAAGTTAGCAGACAGGCTCTTGGCATATAGCTGTCTCAGTAGAGTGCTTCTCTAGCATGTGAGAGGCCCTGGGAACAATCTCCAGCACCACAAATACACACATAGAAGCAGGCACATGCGCATGCACATAAGTTTGCAAATGATCTGAGACTTTGCACCAGTTAGAAGTAGGCCTATAAGAGAAGGTTCATAGACAAGATACCATCTCACAGTTCTCTGGATTTGAATTGCAACATTACATCCCATGAAGGGAGTTTTGTCACTGGGTAAAATAAAACAAGTCAGAGTTCAGAATGGAAAAGATCTATTTTACTTCAAGCCAGTTATGGTCTGTATTTCAAGGATACAGGCCTAACTTATCCGTTATTCACAGTGGCGTAAATCACATAACTCACAGTTCTTGGAATGACCCATGTAATTCTTAGTTTTTAAAAAAATTCGATGAAAAAAATGAGCTTTCAGGGTCAAAGAATTTTTTGATTTCTTTCTCACACCAGAACAATATAAAATTTTAAGGCCCTGGGAAATTTAAATTTTGCCTAAAACAGTAAGCATATTTTAAGTACTTGTTATTATATCAAAAATAGCTTTTGCTACTGATATTACTATGGTGGGAGGAACCTGTGAACACGAGGCAAGTCAGGTCCAAGAAAGGATAATGCTACCCCATAACACCTCATTAACTTTCAATATGTTTGCTGTTTTATGTGTTCACCTATCCCTAATCTTTTGGTCCCAATGCTTTTCGAATGGTGAATTTTAGTAAACTCCCTAGAAGAACAATGCTCCCAGATGCAACCCCATTGTTTGCTTAACTGTAGCCCATAGATGACTTTTCATGACACTTGCTTTCTTGGCTCCTTTGTTTGTTCCACAGCCCCACCTTTTCCTGTTTTCCTACAAAACATACTCTGGAACACTCTGACAGTATCAGGTAAATGGTCAAGAAAATTGGCTATGGGATCAAATAACTTGTAGCTGCAGGTTTCATTAATATTCGGTCATTTCAGCAATCGTAGACAGGGAAGGTAAAGGTACTGGTGGACCACTGAAAAGCCCTTTCTACAAGAGAGGCATTGCCAAGCCCGGTGGCACATACCTGTAACCTCAGCACTCTGGGAGACTGAGGCAGGTGGATTGCAAGTTCAGTCTCAGCCTGGTCACTATAGGGTCTCAAGGAGACCCTGTCTCAAAATTAAAAGCAAAATATGTTCTGAATGTAGCTCAGTACAAAGCTCCTAGATTCAATCCCTAGTATTGAAAAATTAATTAATAAGATAGGATAGAGACTTTGGGAGGAAGGTTTGATGCTGCCTGCTTCAATATTAAAATCATAATTGATTGCATTCCTCTCTATCCTCAGGGTATCTTAGGAAGGTCTAGCTTGCTGCTTGCCTTCCTCTTACATGACATATTATATTTCTGGGTACGTGTTCCTACCTTAAGCCACAGTATGGATATGTCAATCATGTAACTTTTTGCAATTTAATTAAAATCTTTTTGTGGTTCAGAAATAATTGATGTTATTTCAAACTGAAGAATCTGGATGTATAGAAACTGGAGAGTTTACTGCAGCTAATGAAAGTCAAATGTATAAGAGTTCAAATCTAATAGAAACTATACTCGACCAGATATGGTGGTATATATCTATAGCCCTAGCTCCTTGAGCGGCTGAGGGGGGAGGATTGCTCATTCAAGGCCAACCTGGGCAAATTTGTGAGACCTTGTCTCAAAATAAAATAAAAAGGGGAAAACCAGACTTCAGCCCATTCCAGAGCACAGGCTGGGAGTCAAGAAGAGCCCATGTCTTCCTGCCTCGCCTCCCCCTGTAAGTGACCATCTGATCTGGAGAAACACAGGTTGCGATGATGGCTATTGAAGTAAAATGCAACCTAATGCTTGTAGTGTTTAGTGTTTCAATGACTTTGTAAGCTGCTAGTTTGATCATCTATTCAGAGGATAACAATATGTAATGTAGTGTCTACGGAAGATCTCCTTCTGAAGGTGGTGGCCATTTTTAATTCCCTATGATCTTGTTTTGAAGCCCTGTATCATTTTCACAGTTTTGTAGGGTTGGGTTTTATTCTGGTTTGTTTTATTTGATTTTATTATATCTGAAGGCCTGGGCAGCTATTTCAAAAATAACAATATTTTATGGTAGCCATTTTGAATTTACTATTTTCTTGTTTTGAAATCCTTTATTGAACTCATTGTTTTGGTTTTATTGGTTCTATTCTGTTCTGTTTTGTTTTTTACTCCTCTTATTTTTCTGCTTTCTGTTTTTGTTTTTCTGTTTTCATTTTTACTATGTCTGAAGGTATGGGCAGCTATTTTGAAGACAACAAGAGGTATTATGGTAAATGTTGATTTTATATTATCCTGTTTTGAAGTCCTGTGTCACATTGTTTTATTTTACTTGGCTTTAACTTCTTTAAAACAAAAATTACAAAATAAATAAATAAATAAAAAAAGGGCCAGGAATCTAGCTCAGTGGTAGAACATTTGCCTAGCATGTGTGATGCTCTGAGTTCAACCCTAATACCAGAAAAATAAAAACAGAAAAAAGAAAAGAAAAAGTAATTAAGCTTAATGTCTGTGCATAGTGAACTTTTCAAAGTGTCTGTCTTGATGATTGAACATGCACATTAAAGTGATCTTAAAACTATTTGAAATGACAATTAATGATATCAATCAACAACATGGTCATTAACAAAAAGAGTCACTGCTTTCAAGGCAGAAATCACACAAGAATGTAACAAAGACTGCCTCCATAGAGTGACAGGTATCTTAGGGCATGTCTTTACTAAGACTTCAAATGCTTCAAGAGTTTAAAGACTGGAGTGGGTAAGTTCTGAGAGGGGACACTGGAAATAATTTCACCAAGGGAATGGATCCTAAGTGAAAGCCAGGGTTTTAGAAGGGAATTTAGGGAAAGGCAATTGTGAGTTGGAGGAATGAATCATCAGTCATGATTGATGAAAAGAATAGTTAAATGGTAGATTTTAGAATCATGAGGTACAGGAAGAGATAATTAGACCTAACCTCCTGCCTAGGGAAGAAAGGTCTTATTAGCTGGCTTTGCAGAAAAAACAACTGGAGGTCAGCATGTTTGGAGAGGACAAGTGAGGTCACTAAATCCTTACTCCAGTGATTTTTCAAACTTTACTGCCTATGACGTTTAAGCATGTAAGTTTCTGGAGTCTACTAAGTCAGACTTCCTAAATAAGGTGGAGTGTGACATTTCTATTTTGTACAGGACTTTCAGATGGTCCCCCTGAGGGGACGCTTCACTCGGGAGATGAAGCTCTAGTATAAAAGGTGATCAAGGAACAACCTGTGCCATGTTAAGAATACTCCTATCAAACTGGGGGAATTTGCAACCACCAATTCAACCCTACAGAAAGTATTGCAGGATATTCTAAAAAAAGAAAAATACAAAGAACCCAGAAATAGGGGCGGGGAGGCCACAACGAATGGAGCAGAGAACAAAATGTAGAAGACAAACTGACAGCTACTGACAGAAAAAGAGCTCAACAGAAATGAGACAGAGAAGATTGGATGATAGGAACAGCTTTTTTTTTGGAGAAAATGACATCTTAATAGGTAATGCTGATTTAGTACCATCTTGTTTTGAAGTCTCATCTAGCTTTTGTTCTTCTGTCTCCAATGGTCTAAACAGGTTGTATCTTATTGGATTTTGTTATGTACGATAGTATAAGAAAAAACGTTTTAAAGACAAGGAGATTATACAGAGACCATTGTTCATTTTCTGTTAGTCGATTCTAAATACTCTATAATGCTGTCATTCTCTTAAATGGATTTACATTGTTTTGATATACTTAATGCTACAGTATATGAAGTTGTACTCAAGGACTTCAGGGAGGGAGTCAATATGGTAACTATTTTTGGGTCAGGATTATCTGGTGGTGAAACACTATTCTGCTTAAATGGATATGTTTTGATCTACCCTGTTTCGCTGTTATGCCCTCTTTTTTCTCAATCTCCACTCCATTATTTACTTTTTTATTTTTATCCATTTAATTAAAGGGAAAAATATAGCAGGATATAATATAGTAACCCACTTTGACTTTCTATTATCTCGATTTGAAGCCCTGTATTACTCTCACCATCTTGTTTTTGACTGAGGTTCCTCTATTCTGTTTTGCTGGATAGTATCAGGTTCGAAAGTTTAGGCATCAGCTGAGAAGATAATGAGATTCATTAAAACACCCATTCTCGTTGACTTTTATCTACTTTTGAAGACCTACAATATCTCCAATGTTTTGGTTTTGTCGGTTTTATTCTTTACGGTTTAGTTCAATTGTACTACAACTAATGATATAGGCAATTCTATTATAAATAGCGGGAGGCATTATGGTAACCATTGTTGATCACCTTGTATTATGTTTTTATATTATCTATTATGTCCACCCTTTTGACTTGACCGATTCTGTTCTGATATGTCACATTTGGTTTTACTCTCTTCCAAAAAAGCAGTAAGAACCGTGGGAGCAATGAAACCCAAAATGTGTAATAGACACTGTACAAAAGAGAGGAAAAGAAAGTGCTCTAAACTATATAACTGCATGTATATTTAAATGAATAAGATAGAAAATGATATCACAGAGTTTTATTGGATCATTGAACAGAACTGTTTGCAGTATCATTGTTGGAAAGTCCACTCTACAAGCTTTAATTTTGTGACTTGAACAATTATTTCTAAGATGGCAATATGTAATCCATTAACTAGTGATTTCCTACTGCGCATTTTTTTATTCTGTAAATCTGTATAACTTGTACCCCTTCACTGTTTTTTTTTTCTTTTCTTTTCTCCTTAAATAAAAATTAAAAAAAAAAAAAAAGAATACTCCTATCAAGTTTGTTCAACTCCAGACAGATGAACAAATAGCTGGTTTATCTCATCATTTGTATTCTTTATCCATTTTATTCTAGATTTTAAAGCTTCTTTCATAATGGAGGTCTGCCATCAGCAGAATTTGAGGATGTCCATTCTTAACTGAATCTAAGCCACTCACAGACAGCACTGGTGACAATGGTCCTGTGGGAGACCGGGAGCACTGGAGAGGACAGAAGCCATGAGTCAAAGGCGTGGATGTAAGCCCTACCTTTGCAATTTTTTGGTTGTGGATACTTCGATAAACCTACACTTTAGATTAAATAAGGAGGCCAGTAAGACCTTCACCAATTGTTTCATCTCACCGTGGAAGGGACCAAATAATATGGTTGAGAAGTTCCCTAAAACTATAAAGACCAACACAAGTTTTAAAATATTATCATAAGGGTTAAATTTAACATGTTATTTAATAACTATTAAGTACCTACGACAAGTAAGCCACTGTAGCAGTTATAGGGAAGTAGAATCCTCAGCCTGCTGTCAAGGGAGAAAATCCCACACATGAACTATGTATACCCTTTTCCAGTCATTGCCAGTGATCATCGTTGGGTCTCTGAGACCCATCGTTGGGTCTCAGAGAAAAGCACCACCCTCAAAAAGCAATACCCTGCCTGATTCCTCCTCTCAGGTTAAAAGCCAGGACAAGCAGCTGAAGGGATTTTTTTTTTTTTCCTCCTGTTGTGTAGCTTGAGGTGTCTGCTTTGAAAGTCCTGCTTTTTGGAAACGGGTAAGGAAAGCCTGAGTAAGACCCTAGGAAAGGAAACAGGTGGCTGGTGTACCTTACTTGGGATGAGACTCTTCTGGAAAAAATTGTCTTTTTGAAGTTTTTGCATTTCCTAGTTTATCTCATGAGAGAAAAGTTCCCAATATTGGGTGGGGAGAATGTATGTTTGGCCTGAGTGCTTCACTTAATATATGTTGAGGGCCCAGAGCAGAGAGAATGGTAACTACATAGAAAGTTAGAATCAAATCCAGAGAGGAGAATGGATCTAGAACATGTCTGCAAACAGTGCCAATCAATGTTGGATCAGTATTTCACAGAAGCAAGACAGCTATTCGCCTTGTAGGAGCTAAAAGGGGCCTACATTCTTTAGTACAGCAGATGGCACATGATGACATGTCGGCACAGGAGACATTAAACACACACACACACACACACACACACACACACACAGCTTAACAAACCACAAAATTCAAGTCAGATCACTTCTGGTTTCCCTTCTGTATCCTATTCCTCCTTTATTTGCTTTTCTAGGACAACTAGAAAATTAGTAGCTTTCTAATTTGTTCTCCTGATCACTTTGCCAGACATTCCTTACACCAAGCTGCTCCGCCGCTAGAATCATCCTGTTCAAACTTTATCCTGCGACAAACTCCCCTATCACAGAGTGACTCATCTTGAAGATAAATACCTTCGCATTAACGTCTGCTCCAGACCCTCTCACGCTGCTCATCTTCAAACAGAGACACGTTATACACTGGTCTCAGCGCTGTAACACTAAGCAGCGAAACCTGTTTTTCTGGCCTACGTGTGCAAGCTCACCCTGCTCCTTCCCCACCTCTTCCTGAACCACACCCTGTAGTGCGTCCCCTTCCCCCCACTCCCCTCCCCCCAGTCCTGTTCATTTAGCTCTCAGTTAAGGTAATACTTTGCATTCTCTGGGTGGACTCAGTCTTTCCGTAGTTAACTCTGTATGAACTGTTTCTAGGTTGCAGTGCGATTTTTCAAGAACTAGTGACTGAGCAGTCCGGCCCCAGGCAAATGTGCGCTTGTCTTGCTCTGTTTGGAGGTAGAAAAGACAGTCCACTCGTATTCTTGCGCTCTTCTCTTTCTATGGATATTTAAACAATAGAAATTATAGTAATTACAAGGAATCTACTGCAAAAAGAAATTCATCTTTCATACTTGCAAATTCTTTAAAGGTCTCCTGCTGAGTTTAAGCAAAAGGTCTGAACTGTTACTGTTACTTTCTTGAAAATTGTTTCCAATTATTTTTCTTTTCTTATTCCCACTTAAAACCCAGCAACATCTAACAGCCTTTGTCTAAGAGGTACAGTCCATTAAACCAGTGGAGTCAGAACTGTTTTAAGTGATAACTAAGAGTGTAATGATTGTTTTTGTAGGATTTTCAACTTTGACTCCTTAACAAATCACATAAACTGTGTCTTCTGTCATCACTAGATTTTTTTTTTTCAGTGCTGGGTTAAATCTGGGCCCTCACACGTGCTAGGCAAACTTTGTATCCTGAGTATATTCCTAGTCCTTTGTATTTTATTTTGAGACAGTGTCTTGCTAATCTTCCCAAGTTGGCCTCAAATTTGTGATCCTTCTGCCATAACTTCCTGAGTATCTGGGATTACAATATGCATCATTGTACTTGTGTGGTCATTGGATTCTAATATAGCGGACAAGACCTAGATAATCTGTTTCATTGTTGTTACTAGTTTAAGTTTTCCAAATGATGCTGGTGTTGAGCCATGAAATTAACAAGTCTCATCTGTTTATGCAGCTTCATCTGAAAGCTTTCCTCTACTCTAATTCCCATCACTCAAGCAGGTCCTTTTTTGGATTAGTTACTGTTCAGATTCAGCAAGCCTCACACACCCTAGAAGGTGAGCAAGTGGAAAAGTGATGATCTTGCTTTCTGAACTGGAAACACAGGCATTGCATGGTCCAAGGGAGTTCCCCTAGATTTTGAGCAAATGAGAGAGGAGTTAGAAAGGGGCTCTGATGAAATCAATTAGATCAAAGAGAATTCTTTGTCCAGTGTCAGGTGGTTTTGTGCATAACATGCACTTTATAATGAACAAATTAGTAAGTGCTGTGGTCATCTGTAGCTGTTCCATCTCGAGACCATCTCTTAAGAACAATACATTGTGAGTGAGACCTTTGCCTTTCATCTTGACCTCTGTGTTTTTCAAAATCTTTCTGTGGTTAAGGCAATAAAATTGCAACTCAGCTATGCCTTGGTAATTACATGAGGACAGTTCTGAGGACTAATTATTTCATTTACTTAAGCAGAAGATGGACAATTACCTGAAAGGCAATCTTGGGTTCCTGTCTAACTAAGTATCTAACTGCAGGGATGCTTTTGCTGTGTCAGAACCTTCTGCTCAGCCCTAGGTCTTCATGGCTTTAGAGGAATGGAACCTCCAAGAATATATTAACAAGTTCCCTGAGCTGGCCAGATGATTAGTTCAATGTAAGAACCACTTGTTTTAAGGGTCTCTTGCAGGGGTGGTTGAAGTCATTGTTCCAATTTTATGTACAACTCCAAGGGTTTTTGACTCCTGCTCAAAGGAGAAAGCATGTTTCACCAGTCCCAAAGGTGTTTCTGAAACAGATGGCCCATGTGTCTCACTACTCTGTCTCTTGTTTGGCAAAAAAGTGGGGAGGATGAGGAGAAAACACGACCCATTTGTGAGACTCAACAGTCACCTGTCCAGGTCCTGCCAACAATGCAACTGCCTGCCTCAAGACAAGGGAGTGACTTCAGGGACAGAGCTGGCTTCCTGCTGTCTGGCTTCTTGAAGGCCAGAACTACACACACCTTCATGATTTCCCTTGAGGAAATCAAGGTGAACTTTGCTTGCCTCACTTTCCACAATTTGATTTGAGGTCCTACTTGTATATTTTTGCTAGAATTGTTCTGAAAAACAATTTTGTTTTCTCCATGACTTTCAATACTCAAGTATGCACAATATTGTCCCATACCAAATCCAGGTTCCTCTGCAAATGATTTAAGGCCATGGATCACGTAGCCCTTTGGAATTTCCAGCTTTGTCTTCTGTGGTGACTCATGAATGACCAGCTTATATACGTGACAGCTTGAAGAAACATTTCTGCCTACAAAGTCCTTTCCATGACCATTTGATAGACTCTTCAACTTTCAACCCTAAACTAAAGCTTGATTCATCCTGTAAAGACATCTTTGACCTTTCCAAGTAGGTTTATTATCTCCTCTGAATCTTATACGTACCTCTGTGAGAGCATTTTACTATTCCATATTACATTTATTTTAAAGTCTATTCACAATACCATGCTTTAATAATATTATTAATAAGAATAAAAATCATAGTGGCTAATCTACATCCATTAATTATTGCAAGGTCTTGTGCTTTATGCTTTATAGGAATGATACCCTTGATTTCTTTTAAAATCTTTAGGAATAGGTACTATTAATAGAAAAGAGTAATTTAATGCTGGAAAATATCTCTGTTGAAATTAGGTATTTCTTAGTAGACACTTTGTAAACATTTACTGAACAAATAAATAATTGATGTATAATGAATGAACAAAAAATGATGCTAAGTTTTCAGCAAAATCGCCAATTAAAAGCTGTGGATATTGCTACTTATAAAGTGGTCAGCAGGGATTCCTGAGAAGTATTTCTGCTTTCACGGAGAGCAAAACAGAAGTGCTAGGGGTGACTTTTTGTTTTCTCTGAAAATTACTTCTTCAACAGTGAGCTTCAATAGGAAATTTAGACATATAGAAATAAAATACATATAGGAAATGGTATAGAGAAAGTGATCTTAAAAGCCAAGTCAAGGGAGAAAGTGTGGGGCCACGTGTGGTTATTGTGACCTGGTCACGGCTTGATCGCTCAGTAGTTCCCCCACCCAGTGGGTGAGGCCATTCCATTCACCCTGAGCCCCAGCCTTGCCTCTACCCTTAGAACAAGTCCGGTCCTGCCTGAAAAGCACAGGTTCTGAGTCCTGCCTCAAAGACAGCACCCTCTTGCCCTCTGACCTTGCAGCAGAGCATCCATAGCGTTGGTGTCCTAGTTCTTATAATGGGGCTTTCTTTCTGCTTCTCATTTCCTCTGTGAGCTAGATTCAGTGATGAGATGGGTGTCTTAACCCAATAGTTGATCTTCATTTGGTTAATCAGCTTCCCGGTCAAGTTCCAAGAAGCGCCTTGAAACCAAGAACCCCCTGCCTGCCTGGGAGGCCTACCTGACAGCACACCCCACTCTCTGAACATGCTTGTCTGCTCACGTGAAGGTACCATCTCTGGCACATCATTTAGTGAGTGATAGCATCTGGCTGAGTTTAAAATATCCATCAGTATCTGTCATGCTCCATTTAGTTTGTGCAGGTGCTAGACAGGAAAGCCAGGGAATACAGTGAGGACCATAGTCCTGCATTTCCTGGTGTTTGATGCTGGTATTAGCATAGACAGTCCTTTTAGGAATGCAGTGTTATTTGTAATTTACTCTCTTGGTTGCTGGGGAGGCTGGGTAGAGGAACATATCAGGTTCTTAAGACCAAGTTAAAGAAAATCTAAGGTAATGCTTATATGTTTCCAATACAAATGGTGAAATTTATAACCATAGTCATTCCTAACCCTGGGGTGGGGAGTTGGTTCTGGGACAATTTCCACTGCAGATACAAATCTATGGATGCTCAAGTGTCTTATATACAATGCTGTGGAATTTCACATATAAGCCATACACATCTTACCACATAATTAAATCATCTCTAGGTTTCTTATAACACTCAGTACAATGTAAAAGCTGTATAAATATCATGCTGTTTTGTTCATAGAGTAAGGACATGAAAAAAATGTTCATATTCAAAAAAGGCACAAGGTTTTTTTTCTGTATATTTAAAATGTATAGTGGGTTGAATACATGGATGCACAACCTGTGGAGACATGGAAGGCTGACTGTACCAAAGTATACTGGACCATAACTCAGAAAAAACAAAGTAACATTGGGAAAGTAATATTTCTATGTCAAAGTGACCATACATATCAAATGAAATGGACTCTGGTTAAATTGGAATCTGTGTGGTGCTGGTTTAGTTGGTATCTAGGTGAGTTAGACAAGCTATATTAGGGTCCTATTTCCTTATAGGTAAAATAAAAAACATCATTGGAGGTCAATGATAGCACTATAATCAATGACTTATCTAATTATTTTCTGGGTTCCATTATAAAATTGTAATAACTGGAGGAATCTAGGATAACAATGAAGAGGAGTAAATTTATTAACAGTGTACCTTGTACTCTACAAAGAAAAAAGAATATTTTGGAAAAATATTAAAATTTCAAAAGTAGAGCCTATATAATACATGCGCAATTATGATATACCTTCTACATACTACTTACATATTTTGCATTTGCATTCCTAAATTATGTTATTTGATAAATAAATAGCCAGCAATTCAAAGAAATAGTGTATTTTTAAGAAGATCTGCTCATTGCCAGGCCTGGGGGTACATGCCTGTAATCCCAGCCTGCTGGGAAGCTGAGGCAGAAGAATTGCAAATTCAAGCTCAAAATAGCCACTTTGACAATTTAGCAAGACTTTTTCTCAAAATAAATAATACAAAAAAAGAAATGGGAGCTACTCAGAATAAAGACCCTGAGTTCAATCCCACCACTGGAAAAAAAAAATTGTTACTGAAGTTTTATGTTCAGATCTTTTTCTAGCTGTGAAGTTGCTTCATTGCCCTCTGTACCACTATTCTGCAATAAATGTTATTTTTTAGTCTTGAATAAAAGAATAGAAATGAGACAGAGTAACTCATTGACTTGATTTAAAATAGTTCATGTTTTGTAGTTTAGAGGAACTGAGAAGTATGCCAAAGGACAAGAGGGGGAATGAGGACAATATTTGGGTCTGATTTGTGAGAAAGCCAGAAATACATTTGCATAGTTTAGCAAGACAACTAGGGGAAAGAGCAGGAGCTGGAGCAATCACTTCCAAACTGCAGGACCAACCGCCAGCCATCAGAACCCCAGGGGAACCTGGACTGGGGAAATTCCACTCTGCGCCACTGGGAAGGCTTCAGCGCCTACCTTTGCCAGCAAATATTATTGAAAGGATGCAGATTCTTTCCTTTCTCTAAGCCTGCACAGGAAAAAATAAAACACATTTTATAAAATGCAGACACATCATAGCAAAGTGAATAGAAGAAAAAATATCTTACATAAGATGATTTCCCTAATCCAGAATTTTATTTGAGAATTTAAGGAACAAATAAGAACAACCTAGGGAATATAAGTATATTGCACTATATATGTTAGAGAAACAACACAGGTATTAAAAATACAGAGTTAATTTCAAAAGCACAGACTCCAATGTGCAAATGAATTTAGAACCACTACACAATTTTTCCCAAAATATTAAATGATTGTCCCAGAAAGAGAAGACAAAGCAAATCTTTTAAAAAATAAACTTACGTCAAAATGATGCACAAATCGTAACTCCTATACATAACGTATTCAGAAATAATTTTGAAGTTAACTTTGTTTGTATTAAGTAACATAGGTATGTGGAATTTTTAATTATCAGTATTTGACAGTAGAGGTTGAGTTTCTCCAATTCAAAGTGCTTGGAACCATAACTATTTCAGATGTAAGGGATTTTTTTCCAGATTTTTGATATTTGTATAATACACATAATGATATAGCTTGCGGATGGGATTCAAATCTAAACATGAAACTCATATTTATACTTCATGTACAGCCACTAGGCATAGCTTAAAGGTACTTTTATACAATATTTTTAGTGTGCCTGTATTTTGCTTATGACCTGTCACATGAAGGTCAAGGGTGGAATTTTCCACTTGTGCCATCATGCTGGCACCCAAAAAGTTTTTGAAGTGTTTTGCACTTCAGATTTTCAGATTGGAGCTCCTCAGCACATGAATGCAATTTTTAATGGAAAAATGTGTGTTCATATGCCTTGAAAAATGACTAATGCTTTTGTAGGCAAAATCAATTCTCCTTAGTAAAATTCTTTGCTCTAGGCACCACTAATGATCACGAAGCAGCTCCACAGTGTACCCAGCACAGAGGGTTATGAGATGGGCAAGGGGTCCCAGTGGTGCACCCTGGCATGGAAATCATAAGGCTAAGAAATACAGTCCACATTTCCTGATTACTAACTCAGATTCTATGCTAAATTTTTCTCTATGTCTGTTACCATTTAAAGGAACACCTAGGCTATTTAAATCTATCTTCGAATAACCAGATATTATTGCAGGCTTTAATTTAATTAAGCTGTCTAGTTCCCTGATTGATAAGGGATACAACACACTAGTACACGTAAAACCCTTTATAATATTTATGCTAAGGAGAATAAGCATTCTAAAAGAACCAGAATGATGAGTCTTTTCAGAAAAATATAGTATTTCAAACTTGTTTCCTATACTTCCTAATGAAGGAAATCGTCTCTCTTAGGAACCATTTCTACAAGTTCTCCACCACCTAGAAGGCGCAAAGAGGGAAAAACCACAAGGTCTTGGTTGGTCTTGAGAGAGTATTATGAGTCAAGCACAGTTCCTGCAGTTTTCATGCTTTACTGTCTGACAAGCAGATGAAAATACCCAATTGAAGGCGAGATGCTCCACCTCTTTCTGACCTATTTTGAAGAGATCTGTTTGCCATTAAGTCTTCTTAGGAGAAGTTGTTGCCAACTCTAGACTCATTTTCTTTTTCTTTTTGCAGAAAATCATGAATACTAATAGATGTACATCACGTTTCTTATTTCCCCATTCAATTATTTTACCTTTCCAAGCCAGGTTTTTCACGATTTAGGCTCAAAAGTTGAGTTCTTAGTCTGGCACCATGTATGTGTTCACCGACTAATGACTTCTATGAACTGAGCTCTCCGTAGGCTTCTGGCTCTTGTTCTAGTACTCAAGTTTGTGTTTTTCAGCACTTACTTTCTGCCCATGTTAACTATTTCAATTGATAGGTTCCAATGAAAAGCAATCTAATTTCAATTCTGTTTCACTAAGGAAATAGTTTCCTTCATTCACTATTGGTGGAAGTTTAAAGAACATAACTGCTTTGGGAGGCATTTTAGTAATGTACAATATTTAAATGTGTGTAAAAATCTGCACATAGATTCTACCTGTAGGCATTTATTACCCAGAAATGTATAAATGGAATAATTGGCAGCAATTTCTGAAAAATGAGAAATTTCTATTCACTAACATAGCAAGATGACTATGGAATATTACTAAGTAAAGATCAAGGATATGGAAGAGCATTATATACATAGTTTTAACTTATATAATGAATTCAATAAATTAATTTTTATATTCTATATGTAAGTTTGTATATATTCATGGAATTGTTAAAAGTTACTAGCAAGAAAATCAATGATTTTTGTCTTCTATGTTGATACAGTTTGAATTTCTGTATCAAACACTATCAAATTTTTTAAACATTGAAACTATTTCCACTTGGAGTAGAAAATTTTCCACCATGCAAAGAAGAGAGCACTGACATATTTTGACTATGGTATGCCAAGCTATAGATTTACTTCTCTATGTATGTATTTATTTATTTATTTTTGGATCTTGCTAATGGAGTTCTATATGCCTTGTTTATCTGTATGTCAAATTCTTTTTGTCTTCCAGGAAAATTTTCTGTCAGGATTCCACAAACATTTTTTTAATGCTGTTTGTGATATCTCCTGCTTGTTCATTGACTCCAATTAATCTTAAATTATTCTTCTTTATCTCATATAGAAGTTGCTGGGTGTGATTTCTCATGGTCCTTTGCTAGTTTTGATAAATCTTTCTTTTCCTAGTGGCTAACTCCAAGCTTGTCTTCAATCTCTGAGATCCTGTCTTTGCATTGGCCTAATCTACCTTGAATATTTTCAGTAGTGTTTTTATCCTCCTGAATATCTGCTTGAATCTACTTTATGAATTCCATTTCTTTCCTGTGCTGAGCTTCCATAATTTGTTCAAACTCCTCTATGTTTTTGTCTGTATCTGCTCTAAAGTCATTAAGCATGGTGTGTATTTTGGTAATCTCTATAGTTATCTGAGAGATTATTTTTAATTTCATTTTTTCCAGAGCCTCATTTAATTGCTTTGTTGTTCTCACTTCAGAGAGACCTGGTGGAGGGCTTTCAGATCATCCCACCTCACTGCCCCCTGGATTTGCCTTTGGTTAGCAGAATGCCTGAGGCTGCATTTAGCTTAAGTGTTTTCTCATTCTATTTTCTCTCTTATTTTTAGTTTAACTCCTGGGGTGATGTGTGTAAGTTGCCTATGGTGGGTTGCTTTGTTCATTGCATTTAGGACCCTTAGGTAATGACTACTTCTCTGAGCTATCTTCTAGGTGTAGCTAGTCTTTGAATTTTGAGTCTGTTGGAAGATCTTACCTCTTCACTTTTTGGAGATGAGAAGTTGTTGCTTGTTTGGCCTAGTCCTTGGTTCCTTGGTCTTGTGCCACCATGTTTTCTGTGACCCTTAGTTAATCTCAGTCATGGATTATCAGGACCAACAGCTGTTTAGAAAAACTATGAAATTTTGGCTGTAGTGATACTAATAACATCAAATACAGCTTTGAAAACAACAAACTGAGTTAACCCTTAATTTGCAACTTTTAAGCATATAAACTATATTTGTGATTATATAACAAAATATGAAACAAACCAGATAGTTATATGCAATATATAAGTCCATAATGTGTTAATTTTGCCCTCAGGGTTAATATTTAAAATGAATTAAGAAGAGAATAGAGAACTAGAAGAAGAGAAAGAGATTCAAATTAAGGTTGGAGAACAAAAAGAGATCATGCAAACTTGAGGAAACTGATATGGAAGACTGAAGGAAAAAGGAGATGGAGGAGATAAAAAAGGACAGAACCACAACCACAAAGAGTTTGGGAGCAGTGACAACACATTCACACTCATATATAAGCAATGAAGGAGAAAAAGAAAATAAATAAAACAAAAACAAAAAAACAAACAAAAAATAAACATCCCACTTCCAGGTTTCTCTCTGATTTCACTGGTAAACAACCTGTGGAGACAGAGTCCCAAATCATTCCAGTCTGTCCCAGCAAGCCAACGGTTGCTTTATGGCAGAGTAGTGGATAACCTCAGCAGGGCTGCCCTAAGACCAGACTCACTGGGCTTGCCACAGCCCAAACAATTTACACAGGTGCCCGGCCAAGAGCTGCTAGAGGAAGCCTGCAGCAGTTCTTAGTTCTGGTCTTATCCGGTCTGTCTCCAAAATGGCTCCCTGCTAATCACTCTCTCCCCATGGAAGGAGTAGGTTCTCTGCACTCACCACTGGCCAGTGCAGTCCTCCATGTCCACTGCTCCCTCTACTTCTGTGTCTCTCTGCAGAGGTGTCTGATCGTCAGCTGTCACTGCTCCCATGACCATGCATCACCACGTTTGAACAATTCCTCGCATGCAGTGAGTCCTGTCTCAGGACAAATGAACCGTGGGCCACAGCTTCCTCCTTCTTCATTGAAAATTTTCTTTTTAGAAAATTTAGAGGAAAATTCTTCTTCTCTCTCTGTGGGCTTTAATTTACACTTCGGAGTTTTCCTGGGTCCAGGGGACCTACTTCTTTTCTTCTTGTCTTCCTCACAATGCTATATTCCAGTGTCTGGACAGTGACTCTCAGGGAGACCACTTTCTCTGCTGATCACTGCTCTGCCATCTTTCCAGAAGTTCAATGTCACTAATCTTCTTAAACAATAACTATAAAATATAGTTTTCTGCTTTACAGATGAGAAAGTCAATTGTCATAGAAACTAAAGGACTTGCCCAAGGTTGTAAGCTAGTGAATAGTAGAATTTCAGCATGTCAAACTCCAGAGCTCATCTACTGTAAAATATGACTTATAAGGCAATAATAAAATTGTCACAGGTCTATTAGCCTCCACTGAATGACAATTTTAAAGTAATTATAGAATCATACAGAATGATGCTAGCTTCAGAGCACAGATTCACCGTGAAGGATCTTGCAGCTGGAAAAATAATCTGTAGATGTAAAGAATCTTGGAAAGACACAGGATAAATGCAGAAATGCACATTTCACCCAGTGAGACAAGATTGTCATCAAGAGGGAAGTTAACACCCTGATGGCAAATATAGTTCCCAGATGCTTGACATTTGTGCTTTCTTTCTGGATCAGAGTTCACTAGTTGAAGTGTCACAGCAAAAGTGCCTCCCAGAAAGAACGCTCAGTGTTTCCATGTAGTCAAAACTGTTCCTGGAGGAGTTACTCCTGTGCTTTCTCTTTATTGGTCCTGAGTGGCAGCTAGTGTCTACTGAGGCATCTGCCACCCTCCGGTGTTCTCATTTGAGCACAGGTGTCTCATGTTTTCTGCAACTTCAGGTACTCATGTTCATTCTATGTGTTCTCTCCATTTCTCTTCCCCTTTCTCTTTTATTCAATTCTTTTTCTCTTTTTTCTGTTTTATTCCTTCTCTTCCCTAACCTCCTCCTTTTTTCCTTCCCTTTCAAGCATATTTTAATTTCTTTCCTTCTGCCTCTTCTGCTGCTCTCCTCCTCTCCTTTTTTCATCTTCTTTTGGTGGTATTGGAAATGGATTCCAGCATCTCACACTGAGCTACATTTCGAGCAGTCATCTACTTGTTTTTTATTTTGAGATAGGATCTTGCTAAGTCACTAAATTGTCCAGAGTGGGCTCTGGCCTGCATTCCAAGCCTCAGGCTCGCAATGTGCTGGGATTACAGGTGTGTGCCACCACACCCAACTTTAACATTTGTTCAGGTGTTTACTGTAGATCAGAAAGTGTGCCTATGGTTTGACAGAAATACTCTGGAGGTACAATTCATCTTTCAAGAAGCTAATAGGCTGGAGTTAGGAACAGTCACAGACAGTCTGGATGGGCAAGGTGCTGTAGGATTGTAGAGGATCGTGGTTCTGGGGAAAAATGAACTGAAATGTCATGTTTCTTAAACCTAGTTATATGTTAAACCTTTGCAAAGCTTGAGACTAAAATCTACTCTGTTTATTAATTGAAGGTTCTAAGATTTTTGGAAGTAGTAAAGCAGATTAATGTAAACAATGACAGATTTAGAAAACCTGGATATTACTTGCAGTTCTGCCATTATTGATTGTTTCTGGTTTCCCTCTAGGCACCCAGGTGAGTTACTCTGTGTGGTAGAATGGTACCGCTCCCACCCCACTTTGCACAGCAGTCTAAGGCAATCTGCTGCTTTGGGAGGTCTTACAGTATTCTGTGGATTTGTTGTTTCTGAGGTACTGGAGATTGAACTCAGAGCCTCATGCATACTAGCAAGCATCCTATCTCTGAGCCACATCATAAATTACAGTTCTTTATTACAACTTTTATGACATCATATTGATCCTCATGCATCTTCTCCTACTTCTTTTATTCATTCTTGTACCAGAACGTAAGTACAATCACTGACACTTATTGGGCATTTAATAAATATGTGGCTGCATATCTCCTTTGGATTTAGCTCTATTTGTGTAATTTAAATGGCACACTATATCTGCAATGTTTTAAAGTCATGCAAAAGATAAACAGGCTGAAATCAGTACAGTTGAAGACATGAATACAAGTTTGGAAGAAACAGGAGCCTTATTCCTCGTGGATTGAAAGCATAATCTTACAAGCACAAGCAATAGTTTTCACACTATTAAAGCTTCAGGGGATCACACTGGTTCTACTGATCCACAACTGAAATGTTTCCTTTGTTCTGTCACACAATTTTGAAGGTCAATCAGCATCTTTCTTTGAAATGCAAATCCAGTAACATGGTGCTGTCTGACATTTATGTCTTAATATGACTTAAATTAATCCAATGTATTTTTCCCCCAATTCAGTGAAGAATTATGGAACTATCATGAGTCATGCATAATGCTAAACCTGAGATATACAGTGATGGCTGTGGCCCAGCCATACTTCTATAGAACTTATAGCCAGGAATTAGGAACCAAATAACTTAATGTTACACAAATCAATGAAGAGAACAAATATGGGGTGTGTGTGTGTGCATGTGCACTTTCCCTGTGCTACCAATACTTTCTTGGCAACATCTTATGATATCATAGCTGTTTTGCCTATACATTCCTTTTTCACTGTCCTGATTGATTTTTCCACTTTGGCCTACAAGTAATTCATAAATTTGTTTACTTGGTTAAATAAGCCAAAGCAGGTTATAGTTTATGTTCAGAAAGTGCGTTGCCAGCTCTTCAATGGTCCCTACTTACACCCACTGCAGTATGTGTAAGGAATCTCTTTTATGAGTAAGAGGGTAAGTGAAGAAGTTACACAACTGGCTTCGAGTCTGTAATTAGCCACCTCCCTGCTGGATCTTACTCACTCTTCTCAAAACTGTCACCATTTTGAAGCTGAAGAGTCAAGAGTCTCCCATGATCATTATCAGTCACTGTAAATACAGAAGATGATGATACTCAAACTTACCCAGGGCTACCTTTGACTTTGCCTCTTAAATCTAGGATAGAAAATGTAAAACAATTTTTATGTTAAATGTTCTTACCAATTCGTGGGAAGAGAGAAATTTATTATTCCTTAATAAGTTTTCCCAAAACTCCCAAAACATAGGCAATAAGAATGTTTTAGTAGGGGAACTTGGCTTCGAATAACAGGGGAACATGGGCATAAACTCTTACCTAACCTACTACCGATACACACTGAAAACTCATTGTGGGTTTTGTCTCTGATTTTTATTATCCAGAGTGAGGTATGTTTCCTTTTCAGCTTCAAAATTGTCAGACAAAATACTCTCACTTCCTCCAAAAGAAATAAACACGGGAAAAGGTCAGCAGGAGGCATTCCATGGAAGCTACCCAGAGGACAGCAAAGTGCGCGGCCAGCAGTCCCGGCCATAGAGCCTGTGTGTTGTCAGCACTGTGTCGGGACCCCCATCCAGCCCCATGTCTCCAAAGCAAAAGAGGCTTTTTCCTTGAAGACCCTGTCCTGTGACACTGAGGAAACAGTCTGACCTGGTGTGCACATTTTATTCCTGTATTTAAACATTTATCAGTGAAGTAGCCTTTACTGTAGGAATTCTTTTCAGAGTCAAAGGCAAATTGTCTCCCGTGCACCATATTTATGGGCACTCGTCCCCTCCAGAAAGAAGCAGCACCCTAAAACCTGTCTGTGTGATTTATTAACTTCTTCCACTACTTCCCCATCATCTCATTGCCATTTTCCTTGCTCAGGCCCTTGTCATCTCTCAAGCAGAGTTATATCTACTCTCATCTTTAGAGTCCATTCTTCCCAAGGCCACTTGGTTCATCTTTCTAAAATTCACATCTGTCTGTGATTTTCTTGGTTTAAAACACACTCACAGATGTGAAGCACAATTTTGGAGCCTAACTTCATAGTTAATATCTTTTATTAAATAGTTTCTTAATGCAATTAATTGATGAATGAGCAAGGTGCTGGAATCTTTAAGTCATGAATGGGACAAAGTTCAGAACAGAGAAACAAAGTGAGAAATGTGAGATGGGAAGGGATGATATCTTATATATGCCTTGTGTCCTAATATAAAGAGGCCAAAAGTTAAAAAATTAGTAGAGCAGCAACTCAAAGTGCCTATTTCCACATGATTATTAAGACAAAAACACTTTTTAAAAGGGCTTTGCATTTCATTTTGATCTCAGACTGGTAACTAAGGTGGGAAGTTGGGTTACCCAAGGAGGTCAGAAGTCATGTCTTACTTACATTCTGTTGCTCCATGTAGCACAGTACCTTGGTCATAGCAAGGAAAAAAAAGATTTTTTGAAAATTATTTGTCAGTATGAACTTTACAATTAAACTAAATTTGAAAATATGAGTATTATGCTTTCTACTAGTTTTACAGAACTGATAACTACTCAAGTTTTAGTTAAGTTAAATTTCTTCATTAACGGTTAGGGAAGATATTCTTCAAAGAATATTGTATTAAAGTGTATAATATTGAATTTTTAAAGCATGCGTCTCCTAGGTTTGTACTGCCTCTTTGACATACTAGTCCGTTAACACTGTGGTGAAATTGTCAGTAATCTGATGAGAAAATACTCCACCTTATCCACATCAGCAAGTCTTGTGGACTGAGAAGACAATTTCTGGAAGAAGGAAGCAGTCGGTTGTATTTGTTTATACTCCAGAACGTGAAGTATGGGTCCCTGTGTTAAATTTTGGGACAACTTATTGTCTTGAAAGAGTTCTCTCCCTACACAAGACATGATTCAGTGGTCTCATGGTAAGAATATTTGTATTCCACAGGATGGCCCACGTGTTTGGAATGGAAATGTCACTGTTTCTAAGGACAACATCCAATCAGGTAAGAAATTCTGCTAAACCTATTTTATTACTTTTCACAAGTGATAACATGAAACTTCTTCAGTTAGACTCAACTACTTTCTCACATCCTAATTCTTTCATTGCTATTTAAATTGCCAAGGCCCTTTTCTGCTGATCACAGCTATTCTCGCTCATATGAAACCATTAAAGGAAGCTGCGGTTATTTCTAGAAAATCTCAACTGTGCTGTTTTCTTAACGATAGTCAGACCTGAAATATGCTGATATAGGAAGATGATGTTCCTGGCCCACAGAAATATTCTTGAAGTCTTTTTAAAATAGGAATACCGATAGACTCTCACTAGTCTACCTAATTATCATTCCTCCCTATATCTTATTGGATGTTTAATTATTTGGTTTCTAACAGTGAATGAACCTGAACAGACATTTTTTGCCTTAATGGACTTTGACCTTTGCTCACCAGAAACATCTAACTAAACACTTGCCATGGATTAGGTATTCTTCTTGACCATGTTGGCTTGAAGATGGAATCAAACCAGCAACTCGTGCTATTTCCTTTACCTGGAATGCTCTTTCCCGCTCTCCCTGTGCTTTTCTTTCCGTCACTTGGTGACAGACGGACATTCCTGAACTACCTCGTCCAGTGTGGCCAACTTTCACAGCAGTCCTTATACCATGTGACCTTATGTTCTGTTTGCCCCCAAACATGGCACTACCTGCAACTGATTTATTGATTTGGCTCTTTGAATATCACCTTCTCCAGTATTAGAATGTAAGCTCCCTGAGAACAAGCAAGTGCGGCTTGCTCACTATTGAGTCTCCAGGGACTAGCATAATACCTGATACATGTATTGAATAAACAAAAGAACATTAGTGTCAAATAGTTTTTTACAAGAGAAACAAAAATGTGAATCATATAAGTAATCTAAAAATTTCTAGTAGCCACACTGCGGAAGTAAAAAAGAAACAGGTTAATTGTAATAATGTATTTCACTTAAAACATCTTAACTATTTAAAAAATAGTTTTACTATTTTAAAAAATAGTTTTACTTTCTAAAAAATAGTTGAGAATTTTTCAATATATATTGTATATTATAATATTAACTTCAAAATATGTATGTATTTTATTCTATATATAAAGATGGATGAGGTGAGGTTAAATCAATATTTTAATTAAATCTGCAGTTTAGATTACTGGTAGGTGAATTGAATGAGATTATTTATTTATATTAAACATTCCAAATTTTAAATTAGAAATCTGAGGCACTTTAAAATGCACTATGTATTTTATTTTAATTGCCAAGTAATTCCTGAAACAGTACTGGTCCCGAGAGACAGCTACTTAAGAATTCTTTGCAGTTATCTAAGGATCTCCAAAGTAGTTTTTATGTTTCTCTATTCAAATGAACTACACAATTACAATATTAGTAAAATAAGTGCTCAAGCCATAAGGGTCAAAGCTCACCCCAAGATAACTGTCCTACTTTACAGTGGCTACATATGTATAGAAAGAATAGGAGGAAGTTCAAGCCACTGACCATTAAGTAGTCACATCAGGAATGTTTAAAATACTCTGTTCGTGGTTAAAAATAATTTGTACTCCAAGTCCAATGACCATTTGCCAGGGAGAGCCAAAGTTGAGAAATTTCTATTAAAAACATGACTCAGAAGACAAATACAGAGGCTGGTAATGAAGGAAATGATCTGGTAGCTTTCTCAATTGGTTACTCCTATGATCACATGTTCTGAGTGTCTTTAAAAGAGGGTTATCTGGATTCAGGAGGGTTACAGCACCTCTGAAACTGCAGCCTCTTTCTCACCTGAAAGAATAATCCTAGCAAGCTCGCAGAATGTGTGACGCGTTTGTAGGTACCTGGAAACTCGCCTCCAGTGAAAACTTCGATGATTACATGAAAGAAGTGGGTAAGGAAATGTGTTGTGGGATGACTGGTTTTGTAAGTTTTTCTCTGGGAGGAAAAGGCTTATAGCTGGATTTTCACACTGGAAGCATTGGCCAGAAATGACAGTGCTGTTTTCTATACAGAGGCAGCCGAAGATGCAGGTGAGAATCTATTTCTGGAAATTTTCTAAACTAAAACTACAACTAATGCTTCCTAAAGGTGAACCAGTAGTGAAAAGGGTCTACATGAATTTTTATGACCTACACAATGACAAGATTTTACTTTAACTGCAAGATTTTACTTTAATTGGTTTACTTGGCTTTTTCACCCTGCTTCCTTGTCATCCCCTTTTGCATATAAAATATACAATAATTTGGAAATAAAAGCATTTTTATTTGTAGCATGCAAAAACGGAAGCCTCTGTATTTCTCATGCTGGTTTTTTGGTAAATGCATGTTACCAGGATTTTTTTACTAGTCCTAATATCAATCCATTAAAATGTGTGGTGGTTCTATAGCAAACAAAATCTTAATGTCAGACACTATGTTCCTTAAGGGCTTAAGTACTTCTATCTTCCTATGTGATTTTTAGTCAAAGATGTACTGATAGAGGAGCAATGTTAAATATGAAATATGTAAGGAGAATTTTATGTATGTGACGTGTTACCTTTTTTTGTAATAGAGGCTTGTAATATTTTAGACTGTTAATGTGGTTAGTGTATCATTGTGAGTGCCAAATAATCATAACACTAAAGCAATGAAGGTAGAGAGACTTTAACTTCTAATTTGAAAGTACTTTCTTTCCCAGCCCTCATAATGACAAACTCAGATTCAAGATTAGAAACTGGGGAGAATTTTACACAGTATGTTGTTAGAGTTTAGGATTTGGTCTCCTCAATCTCAGAATGATTCCTCTGAATTATATGGCATTTTAAAATTTTATCTGTAACTACTGCTTTTTAATTTAGAAGGAAATCAAGAATTTCATCATGAGAAAGATATAAATTTTCAGAGTAATCAACTCATTGTGATTCCATACACCAATTAATACATACTGCTAGAGAAATGTGAGATTTAATTAACAGAGACTTATAATTAAAAGTCATATAATGCCTCCTGAATGCAATTGGCTGCTCTAAGAAAGGGTGAGTGGGCAGTCAATTAAGAAAGTAGAGTACACTTGTCCCCAAACTCAGCTGTGCTGGAATCCGACTTCATGTTGCATCCACTGTCTACACTCATCTGCTGCAGATATATCCTGTTGTATAGAACAGAGCCAGGACTATACGAAGTGATGTATTATCTTCCTACTCTAGTCACTTTTCAAACCGAAAGCTAAATTAGAGCCATAGCGTTGCTCTTTTTGCAATTTCTCTCTCAGCTCTTCCCCATTTTTAACCATTAGCCACCTTTAGTCAAACAGCCTGGATCTATGTATGTCAACAAAATCCAGTGTATCTACAGCTGGTGTAAATTTTGTGTAACACGTGCAGTGGTTGTAAATTGTGCCCACACCTTACACTAGAAAATATGTTCCTCTTGTACGATGTCAGGAGGTCACGGCTTAGATGATTGGGAACCAAAATATTGTTTTCAAACTATTCTAGTGAGACATCAATTTCTTTTTTTTTTTTTAATTTTATTTAAGGAGAAAAGAGAAAAAAAACAGTGAAAGGGTACAAGTTATACAGATTTACAGAAAAAAAATGAACAATAGGAAATCACTAGTTAATGGATTACATATTGCCATCTTAGAAATAATTGTTCAAGTCACAAAATTAAAGCTTATAGAGTGGACATTCCAACAATGATACTGCAAACAGTTCTGTTCAATGATCCAATAAAATTCTGTGATATCATTTTCTATCTTATACACTTAAATATACATGCAGTTATACAGTTTAGAGCACTTTCTTTTCCTCTCTTTTGTACAATGACTATTACACATTTTGGGTTTCATTGCTCCCACGGTTCTTATTGCTTTTTTGGAAGAGAGTAAAACCAAATGTGACATAACAGAACAGAATCGGTCAAGTCAAAAGGGTGGACATAATAGATAATGTAAAAACATAATACAAGGTGATCAACAGTGGTTACCATAATGCCTCCCGCTATCTCTAATAGAATTGCCTATATCATTAGTTATAATACAATTGAACAAAACAGTAAAGAACAAAACCGACAAAACCAAACCATTGGAGACATTGTAGGAGACATCAATTTCTTAAATTTTGAAATTTTCACAATTGATACCTCAGTCCTCTTTAATATTTCCTGTAATTTATCGAGAATGCTGTCCTCATTCTAATATGGTATAAATGTAGAAAACATTTTTTCTTTTGGAAGAAATCAAAATCTTTATTTCATGGTGCAGTAATTTAGGAAAAAAGCTCAAAAATCTACATTTGGCAGTAACTATTATGAAATGTGATCTTTGTACATGAAAATAGACAAGACTTTAACTGAATGACTGTATTAGTCCCTAAATTCTGCTTCTAACTTTAAATAACTTCTAATGTCTCCCATCCAAGTACTAACCAGGCCTGACCCTGCTTAGCTTCAGAGATCAGATGAGATCGGGCGCGTTCAGGCTGGTATGAAAGTAGACCCATTTTAATATCTAAGAAGCAATGAAATAGTCAAGTTTGCCTCTAGTGGTTCCTAGAGAAACTGGTAGTGGAAAAACTATCTATATACTAAAAGACAATCTCTGTACATATTCTTCTGGAAAATAAGCAATAGTCTCCTGAAGAGTTACATGGAGGAAAGGAAGGGGAAGTTTAAAGAATAACCTTACATAGTACATAGTGCATACCAGTTTTCCTTAGATGGTTTCATGGTGTGGTTATCCACAGAACCTCTTAAATGAGGCCTGAAGGAAGCTACTGGTATCTTTTTTCTATTACTACATGTGCTCAGAGATGAGCATACACACATCGCTCTGACTTTGACAAAGACTTGAAAGGAAATGTAAGCCTGACTTTTTTGTTTTCTTTTCCTAAATCTAGGAGTGGGCTTTGCCACCAGGAAAGTGGCTGGCATGGCCAAACCCAGCCTGATCATCAGTATAAATGGAGATGTGCTCACTATTAGATCAGAAAGTACCTTTAAAAATACTGAGATTTCCTTTAAACTGGGCCAGGAATTCGATGAAGTCACCGCAGATGACAGGAAAGTCAAGGTAAGGAAAAAGGAATCAATGCAAAGTGAACACTTTGTTTAATTAAATTCTTATTTCCTGTAAGAAACTGCATCATAATAACAGATTCATAACAACAGGGGAAAATCCTCTGTCATCAGCCAAAGACCCTGAACTCTGACACCTAACTCACTTTGCCTCTGATATGTAGTCTCTCCCCCATTTTTTAATTAAATTTTTCTTATAGCTTTAAACTTGATTAACATAATTTATGTGTAATGCAATACTTAGAGTATTTGAAATCAAGTAATGAAACAATGCCAGAGAAAGTTTATAAGAATGCAAGTAAAAATGTCACCTATAAGACTCCCATCTCATTTTAAATTTATAATCTGTACTTTCTACAGTATTTTTGCATATTCTAATCATAATATATGTACATTGTATGCTTTCATTTTCAAGACTCACTTATTTGCTGCAATGTATTCTTGTGATTTAGAATTGCTAATGATCTCAAAGTATTCTTTTGGACAGACATATTGCACTTTACATTTTTTTCTGCCTTCATATACAAATTGTAATCACTTTTTGTCACGTTTGCAGAGCATCATAACCTTAGATGGGGGTGCCCTGGTACAGGTGCAGAAATGGGATGGAAAAACAACCACAATAACAAGAAAAATTGAGGGTGACAAGTTGGTGCTGGTGAGTATTTTCTAGGTGCTACCACTGGGTTATCTAAAGGCCATTATTTTGCTTCAGAATATTGGCTTTACTCAACTTAGGGTCTCTGAAGCTAAGCAGGGTACATCTACTTAGAAGTTAGATAGGAAAGTAACGCCTTCCTTACATAGAACCACAGGGTTGCTTTTACCGGGACTACGTTTCCATTCTGGCAATTGCTGTTCATGGTTTGTCTTTGTTTTGGGGCTCTTTGTTTTTTGGCACTGGGGATTTCACCAGCAAGGGTCTCCCACTTTTAAGCACACTTTACCATGAATCTACCCTCTCTCCCCTTTTTGTGGAGCTCAGCCCCAACCTGCTGGCCCCCAGCCTAGGCATTCTTTGCCTCTCCCCAGGGTTCAATGAATTGTGCTGTGTTTCTACTTGTCTCATTTGCTTACCAGATTGATTAAAATGTTCCCTAGAGGAAAACATGTATTTGAGCTTTGTATCTCCCTCAATTATGTATATTATTTTCTTTCCAAGACTGAGAAATGGCATAATATAACATGATGTAGTACCGTGGTGACCAACAATTTTTTTCTCCTTCTTCTTCCTCCCCGTCCCCTTCCTCCTCTTCCCCTCCCTTTTTCCTCCCCTCCCCTCATTCCTCCCCCACCTTCCCCTCCCCCATCCTTCCCCTCCCCCTCCTTCCCCTCCCCCCACCTTCCCCTCCCCCTTCTTCCCCTCCCCCGCCTTCCCCTCCCCCATCCTTCCCCGCCCCCACCCTTCCCCTCCCCATCCTTTCCCTCCCCCATCCTTCCCCTCCCCCATCCTTCTCTTCCATTTCCTCCTTCTCCTCCCCTTCTTCTTCTCCTTGCCTGTGCATCTAGGTATGTGTCATGAATGGTGTCACTGCTACCAGGGTTTATGAGAAAGCATAAGCCAAAGGACACAAACCTGGACTGAAGTTTGCAACAAACTCTACAACATTTTTTGGATGTATTGTTCAAAACGATAATTATTGTTTTCCCCCTAAGTAGCAGGCAATTTTCCCCCAACTTGGATTGTATTGAATATGATCGTGTTGGTTAAATAAAACTTTTTAGATTTAGAAGGTGGTGTAATTATATATTTATTGAATAGAATAATTATATACTAATGAGTGAAAAAATAGAAAATCTGCATTATTGTTTTGCTTCTGATAGCAGTAGTAAGATCTCTCATAATAATGCAACATAAAAAAAGTAACATCCACGGAGTTTTTGATTTTCCTAAGTAGGAGGTAAGTATGTATTGTGACAGAACATTTAGTGCCTCTTTTACATATTTACCACCAACAAACTATCGTTCAGGGTGTAAACCAGTTTTAAACACAGGAAAATATTCTACAGCCTTCAGATCCAAATGCTCACATGTCTTACCTACTTTGTGTGAGAACATTCCAAAATACCAGTATGTACAATATGTGTTGTAGAAAAAAATCTCTACATAAATTCTAGCCCCCAAATAATGGCAAACCAGGTGTTTTAGTCAGTTTTCCATTGCTGTAACAAAATATTTGAGACTGAGTACTTTATAAACAAAAAAGTGTATTCACAGTTTCACAGCTTACAGTTTTGGAGGTTTAAATCCCAAGTGTAAGCAGCCTCATGGATTTGCTCTCTAGTGAGAACTTCATGGTGATTTGTACTACTGAGGCGAGTGTGTAAGGAGCAATCACACAAACAGACTGGAAACTCGAAAGCAGGAGAGGGGCATCTTACTCATTTGTGGCTTTTAACCAGGGCTCCATCAATCCCTTCTGTGGGCTGTGTCCTGCACTAATCTAATCACCTTCTAGTGGCCTCCCCTGGAAGATTCCAGCTCCTCATCACAGCCACACTGAGGATCAAGTTTCAGTGCATGAGTGTTTAGGGCACAAATCACTACCAACTATAGTGAAAGGCTGTCTCCAAAATATCTGCAGAATTCAGGGCAAATAATTCCAAAATATTTTTTCCCAGAACAGTGGTGACAGACTTGTTCATGAATAAGAATTCAAGCCTTATTGTAGTAGTAGTTTCCAAAAATTTATTTTTCTTGCCAGGTGTGGTGGGACACATTTGCAATCCTAGCATTCGGGAGGTTAAGATAGGAGGATTCGCAGAAGTTCCATAGTGAGGGCTGCATAGTGAGTTTGAGGTCAGGTTGAACTACTGGTTGACTCTGTCCCAAAAAACTCTAACAAACAATCAATTTGTTTTTACTACCTTAACTTTTTATTCAGATAAAATCTCTTTGGACTCTCAATATAAGAAGCATACAAAAAGTGATAATATTGCTTTTCAGGTAGTGTATGTGAGCATATGTGTTTTTCCTGCCATTTGTGGAAATCACAATGCACCTCTATATATTACTAGGATTTGGTTACATGGTTTAAAACTTCTCAGTCACATGCTTAGATTTCATAATTAGACAAAACTCTTACAGTGTAGACTGCAGGAAGATATTAGGTTAAGTGAAATAAGCCAGACACAGAAAGAAGACTGCATGTGCAAGTTTAAGAAAAGGCAAGAAAATTCTCTCTGGATGTACAAGAGTGATTTACTAGAAGTTGGGGAGGTGGAGGAGGATAAAGGGAGGTTGGATTTCATCAGTGTATGCTGTATGCAAGTATTGAAATATCACAAAGAACCACATTAATAGCTACAATTAGTATGGATTAACCAAAAATTAAAAAATAAAGCATATGTTGTAGTTGATATCATTGTTTGTGATTTTGTCTTAAGAAATTTAAAAAATAGCTACCCATCATATTACAGTGATATATGCAAACTCACGTTTATGACAGCACAACTCGTAACGTATCTTGGAGGTGGCCTGTGTGTGACAGATAAAGATGAACAGATAAAGAAAATGTGGGATTTATACACAGTGAAGTACTTCTCTGCCATAAAAAATTATAAATGAGTCATTTTTAGGAAAATGGTAATTGATAGGTAGCGTTAAGTGAATAAATCAGACACACAGGTTTAAATATTGCACAGCCTCTCTTACATGAAAAACCCAAAATACAAATAGAGCAAAGTGAAGGTAGATAATAAAAAGTAGGGAGACTGAATTTTGTAAAAGGGAAGGGGACCAAGAGATGAAGAGAGGAGAAAGAGAGGTAGAAAGAGGATGAAAAAACGATTAAGATGTGTTATGTGGATGTACCAACTCCCCTTGAGGAATATAATCATTGTGTACTGAAGTCATATACCAATAAAAAATAAATTTAGAATGTTCTAAAAAGTTAGTCCAAAACCATTACTTTTCTGAGTACTGTGTGTGTTTGTATGGCAGGGGTTGAATCCACAGTCTTTATACTGAGATATATTTGTCCTGCATTTCATTGTGAGGTACAATTTTACCAACTTGCTTATGTTGGGTTTCAACTTATGATCCTCCTTCGTTAGCCTTCCAGAGTTCTGGGATTACAAGCATATTCCACTGTGTCAGCCCTGAGTACCTAGTCTGTGTGTCACATTACTACATAAAGGCCAGAGCTGTGGACAAATATGAATTTCCTTTCTTCACATAAACAAGTAGAACTCTCAATATGGACTAACAGCCAGAATGAAAGACCTATTGAGGTCAAGGCCAAGAAAGGAGATTGTGTCCAACCCTGACTTAATCACTGCTAAAGAGATAAGGAACACTAATGAGGAGGATAATAAATACTGCTTAGATCTTTCATCATTCATTTATAAAATATTCATCTAGCATTTACTATGTGGCTAGCACTGCCAGTAATATAGAGCTCAGTGAGAGATAATTGCTATTGCTTGATATGCTCCAAGAACCGCTCTCAAGACAGCTTTCTGTCATGAGACAGCTGGTTATAATACTGTGATCCACGTTCTCCAGTATACTTCAGTGAGGGTGGTACAACTGCAAGACATAATGGGGATCCACTAGCCCAGAGCAGGCTTCTCAGAGGAGGAGGTGTTACAGGTGAGTCTGGCAAGCTGGGTAGTTGCTGCTCACGTGGACAGCTACATGTGACACACGTGACTGGTAGCTGTGAAATTTCACACAAACCCTCTGCTGGGGCTTTTCACAAAGACACATTAATTATGAAGGCATAGACTGCAAGTGACAATAACTCAGACATGAAGAATTTAAATAATGTGTGAACTCATATAATAGTGCTTCTTGAAAGAAAGAAGCCCTTGGTCCCTCCCACCTTTCTCCTCTGCCTTTTAGATTCTGGCTCCTTCCTTGAGTTGGCATCCCAATACATGAATTAGAGTCAGTATCATAGAAGAAACAAATGTGCCCAGACAGAAAAGAGACTCATCTCTTACTCAGACTCCCTTCCTAGGGTGGAGAAGCCAGAAATTGGTTTTTGCTTTTGTCACATGGGCCAATGGAGTTCCAAAGTAAACCACGAGATGGCTTCTAAATCAATCCATGGCAGGAGGATCAGAGCGACAAGGACAGTTATACAAAAGGGAGACCTTTGTCACAGTGCTCCTGGTTAACATGCATCGTGATGCAAGTTTGTTGCTTTTCAAACAGAGAGAACACAGACATGCAGAATCAGTAAAGAAGCTCTAGTAACTTGTTTTCCCTCCTAACATCACCGCTGAACGCACCTTCACTTGCTCATGCACTTATTTTAGCAGGAGTCTGTTCTATGAAATTGATTCTAGTAGGATCTTTTTTGTACCTTATTTTGATCTCCAGATACCTTAGTGACTTTTCAATCTATAGGGACATGGAGTTATAAAGTCTTTCTTTATGTTTTGTTCAAAAGAAATTCAATATGATGTTTACTAACTACTTTGTGTTTCCAAAATAGTAACCTCTTATTTGCTTTGCTCATACAGAGATGGTTTAAATAGACATCTCCTTAGGTTGAAGGAATATTTGACAGTCAGTAAAAAGTGTGAAATTTCTTGACTTTGTCTCTGATTGTGTGTCTTTCCAGCATTTCAAAACAACTAAGGGTTTAAAACGGGAGTATAGATCTACAATACTTCACAATATAATCCTTTTTAGCCTGGTACATGCAAAGTTCACTTTCATTAGTTGTATTGTAGAAGATTACTTCAGAAGTAGTTACACAGGCACTTAATTTATTTATTTCATTTGTGATTCTTTTAGTATGGAGATGTCAAATATGATTTTTTTATTTTGAAATGAGAAAAGTAAAAATGATGGTGCAGAATTTCAAAACAAATTAATAGGAGATAACAATGGTTAATATATTTTGTATTGTTATCTTCAAATTAGTTGTGCAGATTACAAGCTATGGGCATCAAAAATGATCAAACAATGAAAGCACAAAACATTCTTTTTGATGAACCAATAGAGATTAGTAGTAAAATTATATTTCTTGTATGGAATCTTTTCCATTTTTTCTTTGTTTCCCCATCCCAATTGTCCTTTCCTTTTGAGAAATTTCTTCCCATTTTATTTCACAATAGCTATTTAAAATCTTGGATTTTATTTACTGTTTCAGCTTTTTATATTAGAGAGACAATACGATGTTTACACATGCAAGATTGATTTATTTCACTTACAAGTATGGTCTCAAGTTGCAGCCATTTACCTATAAAAGCCTCAAGTTCATGCTTTTTATAGCTGGGTAGTACTCCATTGTATAAAAAAACCACATCTTTTTTTTTTTTTTATCTGTTCCTTGGTTGATGGGGATTTGAGTTGTCGCCAAGAATTTGCTATTACAAATTGTGCTGCTATAAACATGGGTACACATACATCTTTATGATATAATATTTTTAATTCTCCTGAGAAAATATCTACAAGTGGAATTTCTGGATCAAAAGACACTTCCAATCTTAGTTTTTTGAGGAATCTCCACACTGATTTTCCACAGTGGTTATACCAGTCTATATTCCCACCTACAGTGGAGAAGGGTTCCTTTTTCCCCACAGCCCCACCAGCACTTGTTATTGGTTGATTTCTTGATGATAGCCGTTCTTTCTGGAGTGAGATGTAATCTTGGTGTTGCTCTCATTTGCATTTCTCAAATGACCAATGTTATTAAATATTTTTTCATGTGTTTGTTTGCTATTTGTATTTCTTCACCTGAGAAATGTGTTTTCATCTCAGATGCCCATTTTTGCAATGGGTCTGGTCTTTGAATTTGGGGGCCTGAACGTTTTCAATTCTTTGTATGTTATAGTTAGAAGTCCTTTGAGGATGGGGCTGGGGATTTAGCTTAGCGGCATAAGCACCTGCCTTGCAAGCAGGCAGTCGTGAGTTCGATCCCCGGTACCGAAAAAAAGGGAAAAGACAAAAAAAAAAAAAAAAAGTCCTTTGAGGAGAGTAATTGAATTTGTTTTCCCATTCTATGGGTTTTCTATTCACTTTGTTGGTGATTTCTTTTGATATGCAAAAGATTTTTAATAAGGTGACTTACTAGTTGTTGATTCTTTGAAGTACTTCTTGTTTAGTTTGGGTTTTGTTCATAAACTCTCTGCCTACCCTCTATGTCTTCAAGATTTCTATCTATCTTGTTTTCCAGTAGATTTAGTGTTTCTTTTTTAATATTTAGTTCTTTGATCCGTTTTAACTTTAGCTTAGTACTTGATGACAAACTTATGTTTCAGTGAGTTTGTTGTTTGTGTATAGGAATGCTGCTAATTTTTAAGTGTTGATTTTATATCCAGTTAGGCTTCTGTATTTGCTTACTAACTCTAATAGACTTCTTGTGAAGTTTATGGAGTCTTCTATGTAGAGTATCATGTCATCTGTAAATAATGATAATTTAACTTTTCCTCTTGTATTCTTATTCTTGTTATTTCTCTCTCTTGTCTAATTGCTCTGGCTAACATTTCCAGAACTATATTGAATAGGAGTGGTGATAATGATCATCCTTGTTTTTTTCCTGATTTTAGAGTAAAAGATGTCAATTTTTGTCCATTTAGTGTGATGTTAACTGTTAGCTTTTATCAGATGGTGGTAGAAAACCTCTATTCCAATGTTTTTTAGGGCTTTTATCATTGATGAGTGTTGGACTTCTGTCAAAAATTTTTCTGCATCTATTGAGATCATCATGTGATTTTTGTCATTGCTTCTATTGATATTATGTATTACAATTTATTGATCTGCATATGCTGAATCATCCTTGTATTCCTGGGATGAATCTCACTTGGTCATGGTGTATAATCTTCCTCCTCCTCCTCTTCCTCCTCCTCCTCCTCCTCCTCCTCCTCCTCCTCCTCCTCCTCCTCCTCCTCCTCCTCCTCCTCTTCTTCTTCTTCTTCTTCTTCTTCTTCTTCTTCTTCTTCTTCTTCTTCTATTTTTAATTTTTTTGTGACAGGGTCTCACTAGGCAATTCAGGCTGACCTTGAGCTCACACTGTAGCCCAGGGTGGCCTCAAACTCGCAACAACCCTCCTATCTCAGACTTCAGAGTGCTAGGGTTATAGGCATGTACCACCATGCCTGGTATGTATAATCTTCTTGATAACTTGCTGCAGTCTGCTTGCTAGTATTTCATGGAGGATTGTTTCCATCTGTGTTCACTAGGGAGATTGGTTTGTAGTTATTTTTTGGTTGTGTTGTCTCTAGTTTTGGAATCAGAGTAATACTTGCTTCCAGGAAGGAGTTAGGCAAAATGGCTTCCATTTCAATTTCATTAAAGAGTTTAAGGAGTATTGGTGTTAAATCTTCTCTATTTTTCTTGTAGAATTCAGTTATGAATCCATCAGGTCCTGAGCTTTCTTCTTTCTTTCTTTTATTTTAAAAGGAATAAAAGAGGAAAATAAAACAAATCAAAAACAGTGAGGACCCAATATTGGATTTCAAGTATAAGACAGTAGGGAATCTACTGTAGTTACTACATTACACATTGCTATCCTCTAAATGGTTGCTCAGACTATTTAGGCTTGAAAAGTCAATCAAACAATGCAAGCATTAGGTTGTTTCTTTACTTCAGTTGCTCTAATCTCAACCTGTGTTCCTCCAAATCAGTGGGTTGCTTCTGGAGTTGGGGGAGGGGGGTCTTCTTGTCTTCTGGCCCATGTGCCAGCTGGCTCATGGGGTGGGGTGACTTCCTTCCTGGTTCTCCTTGCTTCTGACATAGGATTTTCTTTGCTGGTAAATTTTTAATTATGTTTTCAACTTCATTAATTGATATTGGGTTAGTCAAAAGTTTTAAATTTTCTTGATTCAGCTTTGGTAATTCATACATTTCTAAGACTGTCCAATTCTTCTGTGCTTTCCTGTGTGAATAAAGATTGTCAAAGTAAATACTGAGGAGCTTCTGAATTTCCGCAGGATCTGTAATTATTTCACCCTTTTCATTCTTTACTGCATGAATTTGAGTTTTTTCTTTCCTTTTTTGATAAGATTGGCTAGGAGTTTATTAATTTGGTTTATTCTTTTAAAGAACCAACTCTTCAATTCATTAAATCTTTGCATTGTTTTCTTAGTTTTAATTGTGTTAAATTCTGTTCTGATTTTTATAATTCCTTTCCTTCTATGAACTTCTGGTTTGCACTGTTATTCTTTTTCTAGAAGTTTGAAGTGTATCATTAGGTTTTTTATTTGTGCTTGTTCTGTTTTCCTGATGTGAGAATTCACTGCTATAAATTTCCTTCTTAGGTCTGCTTTCATGGTGTCCCACAGGTTCCAGTATGTTGCAATTGCATTTTCATTTGATTGCAGATATTGTTCAACTTCTTCAATTTCATCTGTGACCCACTGGTTGTTTAAGAAGGTGTTATTTAATTTCCACATGTTTATGAGGTTTTTGTGATTTGTTTTGTCATGAATTTCCAATTTCACTACATGTTGGTCAGATAACATGCAAGGAATAATCTTAATTTCTTTGCATTCAACTAAACATGTTCTATGGCATATTACATGGTCTATTTTAGAGAACATCCCATGTGCAGTTGAGAGGAATATGTATTCAGTTTTGTTCAAGTGGTTTTGACAGCTTTCAATGGAATTTTAAATATCTTGGCTCTCTTTGAATCTTTTTCATGCTTTGTATTTCTTTCCTATATTGTTCATGCAAAGTTTTCATTTTCCTGTGCTCCTATGTTTTTATGTATGTATTCTTTAGATAAGCTGAGCACTTCCTCCATTAAGGTTGTCATTTTTTTGTACCTGAGAGTTTGCTTCTGATCTGATTTCCTCTAGAACCTCATGGATTTTTTTACTTGACTTGCTATCTTTGCAGAAATGTCAACTGTGTCTTCCAAAGTCTCCTAGGTAGATGTCACTTGTACTTGTGCTGGTTGCATCTTAGTGTCCTACTTTGTGGGTAATAGTCACCTAGTTTCCAGGTCCCATAGGTAGCGTAGGGACCAGTCACCTAATTCCTCCTGCAGGGTCGGTTGGATGAATCCTGAATTGTTCCTTGGCTGACTAACCTAGGAATATTGATGTGAACCAACCCTTTGCTCATATTGTTACTGTCCATGGTGTGTGCTCCAGTTGGGGTCCTACTCTATCACTTGGCAGTTCCTCCAGGTTGGGGAGAGGGCTTATCCACACTCTCACAGGCCTGGCAAGGTCCTGTGGGTCTCAAATATGATTTTTTATGACTAAAACTTTCAAAAATTCACCTTCACAATTTCTTTTCTTTTTTTGTACTGGGGATCAAACTCATGACTTTATGCTTGCCAGGAAGGTACTTATGCCTGTGAGCTAAATCTCTAGCCCTCACCTTCACAATTTCAAATGGTGTCATTTAAAACTACTTTGTAAGCCTGAAAAAGGAATTTTCTAGGCATTAGCCCTACCTCCCTTTTAAGGTTTAAATAGTGAAGCATTACTGAATAATAATTGTCACCTTTCTTTCCAGTCCTCAATTACCCTTAATTAACAATAGTGATAATAATAATTATAGCCTACATATAACTCCCAGCAACTACAAGCATTTCAGTTACATTAACTAATATCAATCCATCAACTCTGAAGGGAGGAGAAGATGTTATTTTAGTGAAGAGAATGGTCTGGTACCAAGACTTGACCAAACAAAAAACAGCTGAGGTGGACCAGGCAAGGATGTCTTTGCATGGCTGAGAAAACATTCCAGTCAGGTATTCATCAGACATTCATCAGGTTGTTCCTTCAGGGCAACCCAGCGTTTATTGTTCAAAAGGCCAATCTCTATTTAAAATTGTCTCCATTCCACATAACACTTACCAAGAAACTCTTGGGTGTAAATTTCTTTGCAAGACACTGTAATCACTGACCTGAATGAAACTTGAGATGTCAATTTTCTGTCCCTTAATTTGGAGGTAAATAAAATGAGTCAACTGCTGGTGCCTAGCGTCCTAGTCATGCTGCTGTCTATTGGCTACATCACAAACAACACGCGATAAGGTCACTTTTTAAATCGAGCCTCTGGTGGTACTGTGAGGTCCACTTCTCTTTGGTTTTCATTTGTGAGGGCTACATCTCAGCTAGTTATCCAGGATGGTGGAGCCCTTCTTGGGAACCTAGAAACTAATCTCCAGTGAAAACTTTGAGGATCACAAAAAAGACTAGATGAGGAAGTCCACTACAAGATTTGGACACTGGAGAAGCATTTTGTAATGTGGTGGGATTTGTACTTAATTAATTAATTTTCATAATTAATTTTGCTTTCTTTTTTGCGATCCTGGGATATATTCATATGAGACTAAGATAATATGTGATTCCATTTCTTACGATTAATACTTTTGCTTTTTCTCACTATGTGCAATAATTGTGTCTTTTTGAAATAATAGTTTTCCAAAGCCTCTCTAACTATAATTCATGTCTTTAAGCCCATTATTCTTGAAAATTCATCATGCTAATCTCTAGATAGAGTTCCTCTTTAGCTTGAGAATTTCACTGAATAGCTTTTTTTAGCTTCAAGTTTGAACATAATCTCTGAGCATAATTAAATTTAACTATTAAATTTGATTCATAACCTCTGAGCATAATTAAATTTAACTATTAAATTTAACTATTAAATTTGAGCATAATGAAATTTAACTATTAAATTTGCTTTAAATTATAACTTTAAAAAGCCACAGTAGTTAATTTTTAGAGTTCTCATTTATGTAAGAGATATTTTTAAACATTATTTCGAAGAACTTAATCTTTATGAGAAAAACAGAATATGTTTACTCCTTGAATATCTTACTGTTGAATGTTTTTTAGGAATAGAAACATTATCCTTTAACTTTAACTCAAGTTAACTGATCAAACTTCAGTTGTAATGAATTGATTCTGTAAAAGTGACAATTACTTTTACCACTGCTAGAAGAATAGCAATTACATAACATTTTTCACATTAAATTAAGCCATACAATTCTCACTTTTTAAACCAGCCTGGAATGATCGATGGAGGCTTAAAGCTACTAGTATATTAACTAACTCTAGCCAATGAAACAATGAAACAATGTCTGATTTCCTATGATAAGAAGTCAATGTACATATAAATGTAATATTTAGCCCTCTTTTGCATCATGATTAATTAATTTTCTCAGAGAATAATACAAGTTTTCCTTATCTCTTTAATGATTTATAAAATCATTTGTTTTAAATTAAAAATTGAAAGTGTGTAAACAACTAAGGGCCTATAGCTAGAATAACAGCTGTTTCCACTGAAGATATATTAGGCAAGGCACAAAAAAATACCAACTAAGAACCTACCTTGTGTTAGCACCATGGTAAATCCTTTCATCTAATCTTCCAGCACACCTGAGTACTAGTTATTCACATTTTATTTTTGGTAGGACTGGGGGCCAAACTCAGCGCCTCTGCACTGAGCTATATCTTATCTTGAGAGAGAGAGTCTCACTAAGTTGCTAAATTGCCATGAGTGGGCTCAAAGTTTCAATCCTCCAGCTTCACAGAGCGCTGGGATTTTACACATGTGTGCTACTATGCCTGATTAGTTATCCACATTTTACTGTTCAGACAACTGAAGGACAGAGAAGGTGTATAACGTGTCCAGCTAGCAGAGGGCAAAGTTGGAGCCAGATTTTCAGAATTTCATCTTTTCCGATTCACACGGCCAACACTGCTTCTCTGCACTGCTTTGCTTCTCTGTTTCTCTGTTCAGTGATTTGAGTGAGACCTAGACTGTTAGGGGTCAAGTTTGAAAAATCCCAAACCTGAACAACAGAGGCAGGTTTTAAACCAAATATTGCCTGTTTCTGTAACATTCCACGAGGGAAAGTGCAAGCACTTTATTACTTGGAAGACATCATGCAAATGTGCATTTTATACAAGGCACAATTTTCTCAGAAAGTAAATTTGGCATTTCAAAATGTCAGACGAGACTATTACTATACGTTGTGATTGGTAGTTCACAGAGAAATTACTGTATATTATCCAAATCTTTCACAAATTTCTGTTATTTGCAAACTGCTTTCCAAAAGGCTGGCTAGCTTATCTGAATAAAGTGAGTGTTGTTTTCTCTTACAGGAACAAATTCTGCACCTAGGGAGTCAACAGGATCCGTAGAGGAAAAGGTCGTTACAAGTGCAGAGGGGGACACAATAACCATCCGAACAGAAAGTATCAAGACCACAGCTATCTCCTTCAATCTGGGAGAAAAATTTGATGAAACCACTGCAGACAACCAGAAAGTTAAGGTCAGAACTAAATATTACTGGTGTTCAATAATCAAGAAAAACGAGAAGGTAATTAGGCTTGTTATTCTCAGTGTAATTTGTTACACTTGTTACCAAGTCATTTTGGATTTTTTAAAAAACATCTGTACATCTCTAAACTCAATTCTTTTGCTCAGTCATTTCTGATGATTTAACATGGCTACAAAATTCAAATTGTTTTTAGCTTTTTTTCCTCTGACCTTGTTTGTCACTGTATAGATTCACATAGAAAGGAACAATTAAGTACTGTTAGATTTGGAATTGTTTTCCTAAGAGAAGACATTAATTGGCTATCTCTTGAGACTTCTAGTTTAATGGTCTCAAGTTATGGCCCAAACCAAAGTGAGAATTTCAAAGAACAAGATATTGAAATATAAATTAAATGGTAGAAGTCTAGTTCTGTGTAAGTTACAATGCACTGTATTGCTAATTCTAACTTATTTCTTTGTGCATTTGTAGAGTATGGTAACATTAGATGGTGGCTCAATGAAATATATCCAGAAATGGCTGGACAAAGAAAAAACAATTGAAAAAAAGTTTATAATTGGAAAAATTGTAGAGGTGAGTTTTCTCATCTTCTTATGTGCTTCTATTTGATTTACACCTGTCAAGCTACCCAAATGTTTTTGTATCCCGAGTTGAGGATTTGGTCTGGGGAAAGAGTATTGCAGAAAAACCAGTATCAAACTGAATGGACAACTCTTTACACCAAGGAATACAGAAGGAAATTTTATTGATCTTATTTTAATGCAGCGGGTTGGGGGACCATAACAGAGTCCAGATCATCAGCCATGAGTCATCTTAGAGGTCAGCTTTTTTTTTTTTTTGTACTGGGGATCAAACTCATGACCTCATGCTTATCAGGCAGGTGCTTATGTCGCTGAGCTAGCATTGAGTTTAAATACAGTTTGCAACAGGACATACAAGGTAGATGGCAGATTATTACATGATTAGTGACAAGAATTGAGTTGTCACATATTTTCACAGGCAAGCTGATTCTAAATAGATTTACTTAAAAAGAATTGTTTACCATAATGTAGGAACATCCTGGGGACAAGGAGGGAGGTTTGAGCAGTACAAGCAAAGTTTAGGGTGCCTTTGATTGGGCCATTTTGTCCGTAAAATGACCTTGAAGTAAGCTGGAAACAGTACATACTCTTTTAACAAAGGAAAATATAAGCTGGACATAGTCAAATCGACCCAATGCATTAGAAAAAGAAAAGCAGCTAGACCCAGACAGTCAAGGCTGATGGAATTTAGCAGGGTGCTTACGTGACAAGCAGCAGGAGCATAGGCAGAGGCCACTATTTCATTTTTACCTTGCTGTGTCTATAAGTTTACTACTCTATAGCTGTGCATTTACTATTTTTTGTAACTGTCCTCTTACAAGAGAAGCAGGACGAGCTCTGCTGCACCACTGATTATAATAGCTCCCTCTTTTGCTTTCAGGAATATGTCACAAATACTAGCTTCTTGATTAAGACTTATGAAGAGCTGTGAAAAAAGAGTCAGCTTCAGTGAACATTTGTCAGTAACAGGAAAACGGTGCTTGAGGAAAATATGCCTAAGAGCCAGTGATTTTTAAATAGTTCTCAGTATAAATTTATTCAATAAGAGAATCAAACTAAATGCAGCTTTGAAGTTATTTAATAATGAGGTTCAGGACAATTTGATGAAAATTCATATAATCACAAAGGAAGCCTACCTTGGGCAGCGCAAATACTGAGAACCAGCATTGTGGGTTTTTTGGTTTTATAGAAGTCTGTCTAACTTAAGGAAGAAAGATAATTAGGTGATAATGATAGATGAATAGATAGATGGGGCAGAAATAGACGATGTGGTACTGAGTTGTGAAAGAAGAGTATTTGCAGCAATCATTATTTCCCTTCTTTACGAATCCATTTAAAATTATCAGCCTAGTGAATCTATCACCGTTGATTACGAGTTAACCCTCGCAGAATGGCATGTTACTAAACACCAGTCGCAAATGTCTAAATGTCAGGTGAGAATATGATTTTTAGAACTACACAAACTCTTTAAAGTATCTCACCAAGTAGTTAAGTTTGAGTGATCTTGGTGCCAAGAATAAAATAGAGGATAGAGGTATAATTAAAGCACAAAGCCCCCCTGCCCAGTAGAGACCATCTATACCAGTGCGGTGGGGAAAAAAGAAGAGAAATTTAAGTAAATAATTATGTTGTCCCTTAAATTTTAAAAATGGAGGGTAGTTGGCTAAATAAGATTCCTAAGAGTCATGTTTAATATGCATTCAATAGAGCAGATGATCCTTATAATTTGCCATCCAAATTGGGTGAGTATTTAAAAGTGAAAAGAGATCCTACTAAGAATGACCTCTATCTACACAGCAGGCAAAGGGCAGACTGTCCTAGGCAGACTGGCTCTGGTCTCCTTGGGAGGGGTAATATTGAAGAATAATGGATAGAAAGACTAAAGCAAGAGACTGGGGCATGAGCTGAATCCCAGGCCAAGAGAAGAAACTGGGACTCTTACTAGACCTGAAGAGCTCTGAGCATTCAGCTGTGCTGGAATGATGGGCTTGGTTCTGGCCATGTGGCCACCTGCTACGAGTGAGCACAGTCATCCCCACATGGCTTGTCCCTCTCCCTCCTAAAGAACTCCAGTGTGCACAAAATGTGACCACATTTGATCTCCAGAGTTCAAAGAGGTTTTGGCCCTGGTGGTGTCCTGAGCAAAGGCACCCTGGGCAGTCTCCACAGAGAGCTGGAGGTGACAGCTGCTTTAATGACTCCTCAAGCAGGGGTCAGAGTATTTGCCACAACCCTGGGGAAGGAGAAATTACTTTATAACATGCTGGATGCTTACTTGTGTAAGTATTTGGCTTTACTGAGATATAATTAAGAAAAAAATAACAATTTTCTTGTAAGTATCACAGCTCAAGGTACAAGAAGCCTGCATGAAATAGCTTAATAATGAGAGTTTCACAATACTGCTTTTTAGGAAACCACTCAGTCATTCAACAAGCTATTTCTCCATGGCTACCATATGTCTGGCAGTATCCTGGGCTGGGGAGCAGTAATCCAGCAGGCAAAGCGTTCACAGCGCCTTTGAAGGTTTCATGAAGCAAAGGAATTTTGAGACTTTAATCCTTTAGTGTTATTCTCAGGTAAATCATATCAACATTTCTGTAATTTAAAAAATTGTAATTAGATTCATTAATTATTAGTAAGAATTTTCACATCATCAATCTTTTAATATTTATAACACCTTAAAAGTCATCTATCGAAGGGAATGAAATATGGCTGTCAAATTGTGTGGACGATAACAGTAGATCTTCTTATTAGATAAACTGATTAATCAAAAGCCATTGATAATTTGTTTTCCAAGAGGGTTTGAAATAGAAGAAGTGACAGTCACTTTAATAATCCACAAATAAAAATACATTGCATTTTGAATTTTTAGCCCAAATGACAGTAATAAATTATTGTACTGCAGATCTACATGGAAGTTTGTAAAAGAAATATTGACTATCCAAAAATCAATCATAATAATGCCAACATTATTATCCAAAGATAATTTACCAGATTTCCTCTTTTACTACTCAGTATTATTCAGGAAGTCATTGACAAAAATAATGCCCTTGACCATTCTTAGTAATATTTAATATCCATACTTTTTGCACCAAAAATACCATAAACATAAAAAGACATAATTTCTTGATGGCTCCCAAAAGCTACTGTGTATATCAAACATATACTAATAAGAATTAAGACCCTAAAAGTGACTACTCCAAAGACAGTAACCAAAAACAGATGAAGTTTTAGGAGGGATTATCAAGATGTGACCTTAGCCCCCATATTACATGTTCTCATAATTTTTATTTTGAGCTTTTAGGGAGAAAGTATAGCATATCCTTTTGGAAATATCCAGGCCCTGGGTCCTTTATGCAGAAAGGTAGACAAAGTCCATCAACCCCCCCCTCCCCGCCCCAGTCCCTCTGATAGGACAGAGGCTTATAGTGGAAGGAGCTGGGGTTTGTGGCCCCATCAGAACTGAGCTTGCATCAAATTTGTGTCAATGATGACTGTATGACAGTCTGCAGATGCTGCTTAACTACTTAATTTTTCTCCTTTGCAAAATGAAGACTTATCTACTTCTCAGGATGAGGTGAGGGTGAGGACACCTTGTGAAAGAGACCGGCTCAGGAAATACCTCAGGTAGCTTCTGTTTCCCCAGAACTCTTCTCTGACCATAAGGTCACTAGGATGGGAAGAGGAGAAATAGTGTAACTGGTGAGTGGGTCACCAAAATGGTGATCAGAGACTCAGAGCAGGCGGAACTTGAAGCAGAGGCCATGAGCAACTTATTAGAAGCAGGCTTTGTGGGAAATGAGCAGGGAAATGGATTCTAATTTACTTTGTAAGGCATAGTTCAGATTTCAGTAGATGCTTGTTAAATTTTTTTTTAAAAATTACAATAATAAAATTAGTTCACAAAAGTAATCTTTCCTGATCTTCAAATCAATCAGTATTTCACACATGATAAAACTGAACCCAAATGCCGTCTGTCTAGTGGGCTGCAAGGCTGGGTGTGCACTACTCCAACTTCATAACGCATTCCCTTTTTACACTGAGAAATCATGCCAGGACTCTGAGTATCACTATCTGGTGTCGTTGTGCCAGAGATGATTCAGTGCCCTCTGGAAACTCAGAGTGGCTCTTCCATAGTATCACGCTGCTGCTGAGAAGGGTCTCCAAGCCAGGCACTGCATTGCTTGGCACTGTACTGGGAGTTGTGAGAACTTTGCAGTGGCATTGGTAGAAGTGATACATGCCATGTCTGGCAGGATAGTTAAGGGGCGATTTGTGCCCTCCTGTGAACCTCATGGGCATGCTGGAGGCCCCAGGTGAATGGGTCTAAACCTTCTGAGTGACCTCATGGAGAAAGCTCCCTTTCACCAAAGAATTCCTACACTGGACTGCACATCCAACAAGAATTAAACTTCTCAGTTAAGCCACTGAAATACTGGTAATTATTTCAGCAGCTAGTGCTGTTCTGGATCTGGATAAAATGTGAGATTTCATTTTTACAGTGCATCACCAGTCACAAGCATGTTATAGGCTGGAATGAAACCACAAATCTAGCTTTCAGTTGTTTAACAAAATAATTGGATCCCTGAAGAAAAGAAAACACATTTTAAATATGAATTTAGTTAACTCTCTTATCTATTTAATCTGAAATCTCTTTTCTGTTTAAAAAGGTCACATGTTAACTACACTTTCTCTTACAGCCTTGACAATATCTTGGTTTGCAAACAGTGGAAGAAATAAAATGGGAAACAGCAGATTTTCTTAGTTTGGCTAGCAAATGATTTTAAAACATCCCTCTAATTTCTCCAAGTTTTCATTTGTTCCTTCAATTTCATGTGGAATCTAAGACAGTCTGACTAGCCTACAAAAGCAGATGTTAGACTGATGCTACAAGGTGAGGAAGAGAGAAACAGAGCCAAGTTGTTAAAAAAAAACAAAGCTTCAGTTGTGCAGGATGAGTTGTGCGGGACAGCAGATATACAGCATGGTGACTATAGCTAACAACACTGTATTCTACATTTGTAATTTGCTAATAGAATAAATTTTGCGTGCTCTCATTTCCAACAAAATATTGTAAGTGGATTAGGTCATGGATATATTAATTACCTTCACTTTGATAACTGTCTCACATTGATGTATATATCAACTACACTTTAACTATTTTGTTAGTCAATTGTACCTTAACAAAGCTATAAAGAACAGAAATTCATTTAAAAGTTTTAGAAATCATGCTAGACACTCACATGTGCACGCATTGTTCACTATGGTTTAAAATGCTTTTGTTTGCTTGTTTCTTATACTACAGAGGATTAAACCCAGAGCCCTCACATGCTAGGCAAGCACTCTATCACTAAGCTATATCCCGTACCCTTTTGTGTTTTATTTTGAAAGAGAATCTTTCTGAATTTTTCAGGCTGATGTGCAATTTATAAATCTTCCACCTCAGTGTCCTACAGAGCTGGGATTACAGGTGTGCGTGGCCAGCACAAGTCAGTTATTTTAAGGAATTCTGTTCGTCCATTAGCAATACGGAAACCAAGGGACAAATCCTCAAAGTATTTTAAGCTTTTTATGCCAGTTCTTGAAATGGATGTATTGGGGAAATGTTAATATCACTTTCTCTCCAGGAGCAAAGCAAAGGGAGTGGGAAAACTGTAGGAGCTCAGTTATGCTCTATAATGACCAGAGAAAGAAATTGAAATGCAGAAATCCTATCTTTTATTCTCTCCCCAGTGAGTAACTTCATATCTCCAGTGTTCTATTAAGAATAGTAATGTGAAATCTTAGACTAATCTTTGGAAAAGAAACTATGCATGTTAGGCGCCAGCCCCCCCCCCAAAAAAAAAAAAACTAAACTGATTTTTTGACAAGTCACAAACTATTTCTTTCATCTCTTTATTGCCTTCAACAAAAGAAAGCTATTAACTAACTTGGGAGTACCATAGAGGCAATCATCACCATAGTAACCAAAAGACTCTCTACTGGTAGCTGAGGAATTTACAAGCTTGCATTAAGAAAGTAATTTTAATGTTAACATTATTAAAATTGAACAAAAAACACTTATTTGAAGCTTGAAAGAAGGCAACACAGATAACAGGCCTAAAGTATCTGGGAAGGGAACCAGACACCCTAGATACTGATTTCTGATCATAAATCAGATCATTTTCTCATGATAATTTCTAAATTATTACATAAAACATCATCCTATGCAATCATGATCTACTGACTCTTTAGTGGAATTCTTATTGTCTCCATCTGCTAATAATCCAAAATGATAAGTGGATATCATATGCCTCTGAATGTTGTTTTGAACTATGCCTTCCTAGCTGCCGTATAAAACTAATGAAAGTGGAAAATTTTGTTCAATGGTGTTTAATCAGCATCTTGAAAGTTCTGGGCACATAGGAAGCTCTCAGTAAATATCTTTGCAATTGAATAAATGAAAAAACTTGGCATCCAAATGGAAGATCATGAATACTTCATTCATTTACTACACAGTGATTGCTACCTCTTCCAAAACTATGATTGGATATAGTTGGAAAACATAAATAAGGGACATTACCATTAAATTTTATATATAGCATGCTTTTCTTATCCATCTTCTTTGGACCATTGTATATTCTTTTTTTAAAATTTTATTTAAAGGAGAAAAGAAAAAAAAACAAAACAGTATAAGGGTACAAGTAACACAGAATTTAAAAAACAGTAAGAAATCACTAGTTAATAGATTACATATTGTCATCTTAGAAATAGTTGTTCAAGTTACAAGATTAAAGCATACAAAGTGGACATTCAAACAGTGAGACTGCAAACAGTTGTGTTCAGTGATCCAACAACAACTTAGTAATATGGTCATCTATCTTAACACATCTAAACACATTTGCAGTTGTATCCTTTAGAGCACTTTTTTACAACAACATTTTCACATTTTGGGTTTTATTACTCCCATAGTTCTTATTACTTTTTTTTTGGAAGAGAATAAAACCAAATATGACAAAACAAAGCAGTCAGTCAAAACATAGGATGGACATGATGTAAAAACAGAATACAAGGTAATCAACAATGGTTACCATAATGCCTCTTGCTACCTTAAAAAGAATTGCCTTTATCATCAGGTATAATAAAATTAAACAAAACAGTACAGAACAAGACCAATAAAACCTAAACATTGGAGACATTACAGGACTTCAAAAGAAGATAATAGTCAAACCAGAATGGGCATCATAGTGAATCTTATTGATATTCTTTACAATGTATGATGCCAGTAACTCCTATGAATCTTGAGAATTTACATGGGCAATGAATTGCTCAAAGGAGAAGGACTGACTCCATTCTATAGAAAATTTGTATCTATTTAATTAACATTTAGTTGGAATCCAGTTAGTTTCATCTAGTTGTAAGGTATTTCTTGTATTTACTACATGTCCTTTTTTGCTAGGATGTTTATGAATTTCTTAGCAAGCTGTTATGCTTTGTAAGTAAATGAGCCCCAACAGCCTCAAGGGCTCAAAGGTGGAGCTTTTGAAAGGTGACTGGATTACAAGGACCTTATAGCTAACTCTATTATGAGATATGGTCAGGTCATAAGAGGCATATCACTAGGGGTGTGGCATGGAAGGGTTTATCTCTCACCCAAGCTCCTCACTTGATCTCCCTTTGCTTCCTGTTCACCATGAGATGAGCAGCTATTCCTCCACCAATGTCCCTGTGCCAAGCTGTCTTGCCTTGCATCCAGGTGACTATGGACTCAAACATAAGCCATATCAACCTTTCCTGGTTTTCAGGTGCTTTGTCCCAGAGATGAGAAAATTTACTAAGACACGAGGAGTATCCTAATATTTGGAACCTAGTTCAGTCTGTATCTCCTTTTATTGCTTTGACCTGTGCCTTTGGCCTATACATTGGCCTCAGACTTTCATGTTGATCCAAAGTCATCTGATCAGTTTCAGTAGTCAGTTACATCTGCCAATTAACCTAAAATAGAAAATTCTTCTCTTGGTCTAAAATTGCTTCAATATAATAAGCTTTCTTCCTTGGCAATATATGCATATTTCAGTGTTCATGTTTATACTCCCTTAGAACAACACATATGTTGTGGATTTACAGTTGCTTTCCCTGATCAAAGAGTCGGACTCTGAAGCCACATATCTGCCAGGATCTTGGATTGTCACCTCTTTTGATGTGTGAGCAGATGAGTACTGCTAGGCAAATATGGTGATGTCAGTGTTGCCTGATCTTTGGCTAGCATTTGTGTTTGTGTGTGATGTGAGCTATCATTCACACAAGTTGTAGATACTAGAAAACGAAGCTTGGCCCAAACCCTGCCTCTCCTTACTCAAATTTTGGAAGCAAGTTACCTAACCTCTGTGAGTTTGTTTTCCTCATTCCTCAAATGGGTGTAACAATAGAACTTAACACTTGGAGTACTGATAGAAGTAAATGATAGAATGGTAGTGTTAAGCACTTAGCATAGTAACTGGCCTATGGTGAGTATTATTTTTATGGAAAATCCTTTCTCCATATAAGATTATGAATTTATTTTAAAGGACTTAAATTGTCACAGTAACTAAGAACCTGCTTAGTTTGCACTTAAGATTTTTATAGATGAAAATCTTACTGTGGACAAAGGACGTATCACAGTACTGCTTCTTGTCCTATCACATGAATAGAGTTCCTGTACTCCGCTGTGATAGACTGATCGTATTGTCTGCCTACTTTGCCTGCCTGGGCTATGTGAACTATGCCAACCCTCCCTAACCTCTGACTATGTCCTCTCACTGCTGCCCTGTGATTGTCTCCCACAACATAGTTGAAACGCTTATTACAGAACTTGTGAATATTTTCTTGTCTTTTCTCCCTTTCAGTAAGAATTCTTAGCTGTGTAACCTCAGAATCCAGAGTGGCCAAGATGCTTAAATGCAACACACACACTCATTCACAATCACATAATCCGTAGAGTCTTTTCCAAGGCATTAAAGACCTAAATATTCTTATAAATTTAAGATCAACCAAACTTTTTTGAAGGTTTAAATGAATAGTACCCTCATTCATTTTAAGACATTTTTTAGAAACAAAAGAAAACATTATGTGGGATTTCCTTTTATCCTGATGAATGGGCAGCTGATGACTGAAGAGCCATTCACTGCCCAGTCCTGACACTGCCTTCCCCATTGGGTCTCTGGGAAAGTCACATGCTTTGTGGACCTTGAAAAGAATCTTCGGAGGCCTCAGTCTCTCTCTGAGTCTCCTAAATCCTGCCTAGAACCGTGTTCAACTATCTCCTCCCACAATGAGCAACAAATTCTTGGGTACCTGGAAACTCATCTCCAGTGAGCATTTTGATGATTACATGAAAGCTCTGGGTAAGAAATGCTATTTATATTGGCTCTGAAGACCTTTTCAAAAGAATTCCTTTCTGATATCATTTATCACAGTCTGGGGAAGTTTCTGCAGGTTGAAGTTCAATCCTCTTCTAAAATTAATCTCTTTGGTCTTTCAAATAATTATTTGCATTTTATTTGTGGCAATTGTAATAGAATTTAAATGAAACTACTGAAATGCATGGAACTCACACTGATTCCAAAGTGTGGATACCAGTGGATCTTCACTGGAAGCCTGGAAAAAGAAATCTAAAAGCCTAGTTAACTCTCTTTCTGGCTTTCCTGAAAGCTGATTTTTATAATAACTAAGGCACTCACAAAATAAAAAATTGAATACTGGAAAATATCATTTTAAAATTTTGATGTTAGGCAAACTGCACTTTTCTCTTTCTCTACTTTAGATGGTTATTGCATAATTATGTAGATATACAGAGTTGGGAAATGACAATGTCTCCTACCTAGGATGTTTGAACAAGGGTTTGCGACAGTGAATTCAAAGTTAGTTTCACTAATGTCAGGATTTCCTCGTATTGGGACAGTGAATGGAGACAGAAGCCTCATTCTTGTTACCATTTTTTACTGTTTCTAAAGAGAATGTTCCATAGATACGAACACAATAGATAGAAGAATCTTTGGAGATATCCAGAGCTGTACAAAATAATACTGATGTCAATGGCTGTAGGGTGCCGTGCTCCTTGCAGTGCCTCTGGCGTCACTTGCCTGTTCAGAACGTTTCTATTCTTAGATGAAATGAACAAAATCATATCATGGCTGCCTGAAAACGCATGAGGACTTATGAGTAATAGAGCCAGGCCATGATGCAGGATAGATTTATGGCTTCTACTGTGTAGCTGAGGAAAAGGCAAAACGCTAGGAAGCCTTGCTGAGGGTGTAAGTTACAAAGCATGCAAAGCTCCCGAGGGATTATTTAACGTAGATTTTCAGGCGTTAAGCCAGAGATTATTATTTAGTTTGAAAAACTCTGTCCTAAACCATAGAAAGTAACAAAACAATTGATCAGAATCAGGAAAAACTGAATAGCTCACTGTAACTCTTCACTTCTTTTTGAGCAGAGAAACAAGACATACCAAGCCTTTTTCCACTATGGAAAAATAAATCTAAGAATTGGGATTTCCAACTGGCCTCTCCAGAAGCTGATGTGTATTTCACATATTTCTTATATGGCATTTCATTTTTCCCATGTATTTTTATACTTTTGGAAAAATAATAATTAAACAAATCTAATTTTGTTTGGTTTTTCAAACATAGGTGAATTTCAAAAAACTTTTTATTTATCAATCATCATTTGTAGTGGTAAAGGTGTAAAAGATAGATGGATAGTGTTTTCCTACCAGTTAAGATTAGGAGTTGTGAATTGGAGAAGTGACATCCTATCAAGGGAAATTCTTCATATTTACAATGTGTTATTGAAGGAGAACATAGCAGGCAGCAGTGTGCCATAGTCTCATTGAAACATATCTATAACATTTGTAGGTACAGTCTCAAGTATCGTTAATGTTTCATACAAGTAGATAACAACTGATTCCAGAGGAGAGTAGGAATGAATACGGAAAAATAGTTTTACTCTTATAACTGCACACTTTTATTTTCTAGTCTGCAGACACTGCTTTTGTATTAAAGACCCAGACATTTATTGTCCTTGTGTAGGGAATGTGGGTAGTGGCCCCTAGTAATCTGTAGCATGACCCACCTTCTGATCACTTACGCTACCACTGAACTCTTGATTTACAGGTGTGGGGTTAGCCACCAGAAAACTGGGCAATTTAGCCAAGCCTACGGTCATTATCAGCAAGAAAGGGGACTACATAACTATAAGAACTGAAAGTACCTTTAAAAATACAGAGATCTCTTTCAAACTGGGCCAGGAATTTGAAGAAACCACAGCTGACAATAGGAAAACTAAGGTAATCTTTAAAGTTTCTCTTTAAAGTTGGTCCAGTCAGTCGCTTGAGAGGCTATTGCTAGTATTAAAGAGTGGAAAGCAAATGTGATGCACGAGAAGTCTGTTACAAAAATGGCTCAGGACTGAATAAAATTCTTTCTTCTTTGACTAATCAGAGTCCAGGTAGGTCAAGTATACAAATTTGTCTTTCCAGAGTGTGGTAACCCTGGAGAGAGGCTCCCTGAATCAAGTGCAGAAATGGGACGGCAAAGAGACATCAATAAAGAGAAAGTTGGTGGATGGAAAAATGGTTGTGGTAAGAGTGTTTCCCAGTCTCACTTCAGAAATAGTGCTACATAAAGAGATTGACTTTATGATTTGAAAAATGCTCTTTGAAATACAAATGAATAGATTGCTGAGAATAAAGTCAGAATTAATGCTTGAGTGACATTTAAACCATGAAAGATTCAAGTACTTAGAGTACAAGCAAGATTGTAAAATAGGAAAGCAACTACTACTTTACAAATATCAGTACCAAAAAGGTAAAAGTAAAGTTAAAGAAAGCATGGTTAGATCTCACTAGCTTGAATTCACAATAAAATCAAGCCTAAATTTTCAAATACACCTTGCAAGGCTCAACTATAGGCAATTTGGAGACACCTAAATATTTTGCTTTAAAGAATCTATAGTAAAGTAGGCTAAACCATGTCAATAGTACAAGCTGAGCTCCTGGGAGAGCTCTCTTCTCTCTTAGAGATCTCTTCGAGATCTTAGAAAGCTTAGAGATCTCTTCTTAGAGAAGAATAATGACAGAAATTACATGAGATGACTTCTAACAATTTGTTAAGGTAAAGGCTCTGTGCTTATCAGTTAGTGTATACACTGAACATAAAGGGACTCCTGGAATGTTTTGAAAGTTTTTTTTCTTTAGTGCAGTGGTTTTAGTCTCTCTGTTCTAGAATTGCATGGGAAATAAATTCCTGTATGGAGGCCCCAGTATGGATCAGCATGTTGAAATGTTCCCCAAGTAGCGCCAATGTGCGATTAGTTTTGAAAAACACTCTGTAGATCTAAATGTATGCAAATTATGAATCAAATTTAAATGACTTTTACACTCATCTCCGGGAACTGGTAGACATACATGACACAGCTTGTCATTTTTAGTCCTTCTCACCCGGCTCCCTTCTTCTCCCCCCACTTCATCAGTTTCTCTTCTGTCTCCACAGTCTATCTCCTTGTTTTGTATCACTTCCTTTATTTTGCTCTTTACATTATTTATATTTTTGGTCTCCTACATTACAGACACCATGTGATATTTAATCTTCTGTTTCTGGTTTATTTTACTTAGCATTACGGTCTCAGGATCCACCCATTTTCCTACAGATGCCTCAGATTTAACTATCTTGATGGCTCAGTAATGCTCCATTTTGCATGCTGATTTTCTTTATTCATTCATTTGTTGATGTGTATATAGGCTTCTTCCATAATTTAGATATTGTAAATTGTGCTGCTAGAAACAATAGTATGCATGTAATATGATAGGTTTAACCCTTAAGATGTCTAAAAGAGGTATAGCTGGGTGGAATGAAATTGCTATGTTTAGTTTTTGAAGTCATCTCTATACTGACTTCTACAGTAATTATACTAGTTTATGTTCCTACCAACAATGTAGAAAGCTTCTATTCCCCCCCCCACAGCCTCACCGACATATGTTGTTTTTGAACCCTTAGTGATGGCCATTCTGGAGTAGTGAAATGTCACTGTTGTTTCTATTTGTACTTCTCCAATAGCCAAAGGTCACTCCCTCGTCATACCAAACACTGTTTCATGTACATACTAGTTATTTTTACATCACCTTTTGAGAATTTAACAGGTTTTTTAAAATTCCTACACAAAACACAGATCAGTTTTTAAAGTCCTTTTCTCCAATTTTGGTGGTCCTAATTCTGAATTACTTGGAGATTAGAATTCTGATATTTTATTCCTAAGATTGATTTTATGAGTTTGGAATTTCTATTTTTATTATAAATTTGCTTTATCTGATTTATTTTACTCAATTAACCTCTCTCCCTCTTTTAAGGAATGTGTGATGAAGGGTGTGACCTGCACCAGAATCTATGAGAAGGTTTGAGAAAATCATTTCCTCACTGCAGTATTATGTGATCATTTAATATTGAAAATCAGTTTCTTCCGTTGTCAAGATCTGACTAGATCTAAATTTGCTTGTTTGTTTTGGATTTCATCTTCATCTATCAGATTGGCAAAGGCTTAAACTAAGGATTAGTCTAAAGTTTACTGCTATTTAAACATTTTCAATTTGCATTGTGTGTTCTCTGTACTAAAACATATGCATTGGCCACACCTAAACAGTTGATAATGTTATTAATTATTCATGAAATTCAGACCTGCACTGTACTCTGATTATTTAAAATTATAATTAAAAAATAATAGGACTGAAAGGAAGTAAACATATTGATCAGGGGTAGCACACTCAAACAGCTTGAGGGACCAGGAGACTTACTAAGTAGGAGACTTAGAATGAAGCAACTCAGAAGAAGGAGATGTTTTAAATCAAAGATTTCAGTCTCAGCTGAAATAAGCAGGCTCTATTCCAGCCAGTTATTTCTTAAGTTGAAGGGTAATCCATAGACAGTAAAATGCAAAGATAATAAGAGCAGAGTTGAATGCATCACCAAAGAACTCAGGATTGAGACACCAACATTTCCGCCATCCCAGAAAGCTTCTGCATGTTTTGTCCCAGTCAATGTCCTGACCTGTCATAAGCACAAAAAACAAGTGATCAGTAGTGATTCAGTCCTATCACCATGGGTCAGATTTGCCAGTTCATATTTATAGGATCACACATTAATATATTCATTTCTGTTTGCCTTTTTAAACTCAGCATAACATTTTTCAAATTCATTCATATTGTTGCATGAAATCACAGTTTGTTCCTTTTTATTGCCAAATCATGTTTCACTGTATGAATATATCAGTTATCTATCAATCTTTCTGTTAAACCATTCTGCTGTTACCAATGTTTGACCACTGTGAATAAAGCTGCTACATTCTTAAACAGGACTTTTTGTGGACATCGTCCTTTCTTTTCAGTCACAATTACTGGTGCTGACAATTTTTGATAGGCAAGAATGGAGGACCACTGTGCCAGGTGAAAACAGAACATTGTAACCCGACAGAGTAAATTAGAAAATGTGTTGATACTGATGAAACTATAATGTTCATTGTAGAAGAAAGTGATATAAACATGGAATGGAAGAAGACAAGAACTATATGGGAATAGAATGGAATCAATGTAAAAGTCACGTTCTATAAACTATGAGTAAATATGTATAACTGTACATGCATATCTGTGTTTGACACATACACATACTTATGGATATGTGTATATGTATACACATGTGTGTATTTCCTAGCTCTGATCACCAAAAAAGTATAGAAGCAAAGACTCCACAGCAGGAAAGAGCACCTCTGGCATTCAGATTTTGGTGTCTAATATCATTCTCCACTAAAAGGAAGCAAAGTTCCTTGGAGGAATGGCTGATTGATTCCAAAGCAAGAGCAGAGGATGGGATGAGTCTGAAATACCTCAGGATACCAGAAAACACAGAAATGTTCAAAGGCGTGTTACCCCAACATGGAGAACTTCTCATTGGCCAAACTTGGGACAATTTGAGTAAAAAATAATTGAGAAAAGTATACATTAGAAAAAACATGAGGACTCACAAGTCTATACCAATTAATTGTCAGACAAATAAGTGATAGATGACAGATAGGAGATGTGCTCTTTACAGTAGAATGCCACGCACCAACTGGTACATGTGGACTGAGATCTTTCTGACAGGAATCAGAAAACCATCATTTTCAACCATCACAGCAAATATATTGGCTCAGGCAAAAATAATCAAAGAATGCTAAACTTTAATGAGCACATAAGATATTTGATCTTAAACTATTTCCTCACTGATTGCTTATAATTTCATGGGGGAAAAGATAGTTTCTACAGAATGGAAAAACTGAGCAACGCCTTGTCTGGAATATCAAATTTAATCTCACTAATAAGAGTTGGATGAACACCATGTATTTCCAAAGTGATACCTAAAGAAGGAAGCAATGTTATTTAAGTAGTATTCTGACCTGAAGTCTTACCTGACTCTAATTATAAAGAAATATTAGACAAATTCCAAATGAGGAATGTTCTGTTAAAAGAAGGGAGGGAGGTACTGACTGAATTCTTCAAAAATACAGGTTGAGACAAAGAATGTCTATGGAAATATTCCAGATTAAATTACACTAAAAACACATGATGACTAAATACAGTAGTAAATGACTAGACCGAATCTTTTACTGGAGGTGAAGTAAATGCTTCAAAGGACAATATCAAGTCAATTGGAAAAATGGGTTGTAGGTAGGAGATTAGGTTAAAAGTGCACTTTGATTAAGTAAAAGTCTATCCTTGATCTTGAAAAATATACACTGGCATATTTTGAGGAAATCAGCCATACTATATGCAATTTACATTCAAAGTATTTCAAAATAATATGTTTGTTTCTGCTGAGAGTAATTGATAAAGTAAATGGTTTTAAAATTGAACAATAGAGAAGCAAAAGGTGCATATTTTTAACTAGTCTGATTCTTGCAACTTTTCTGTAAATTTGAAATTATTTTCAAATAAATTTTTCTTAAAAGCTGCATTGAACCTTTATTTTTCAGCTTAAAGTGTCTGAGAGGCATCATTAGCTTGGGGGTGTTTTGTTGCTTTATGCTGTTTTGCTTTTGTCATCTGCCAGATAAACTCATAAAAAAAGAGAGGTTTTAAACTGCATTGGTATTTTTAAAAGTTGGTGGTAATATGACTTACTATTTCAATAAGTACAGTTGCTCTGTTATACAAAATCTTGGGTACTTTTTACTTCTGTAACAGGAAAAGTGGATCTACACTGATAAGCAGGGCAATAAAATAATCATTTCAGTGGGTGGTACATTTTGCTAGATTTGAACAACTTTTGTTTGCAATGGGAAAAGAAAGAGAAGGGGAAATTGTTCATTTCAGCTGCTATAAAAAATATCTCTGAGCAGGCAGGCTTAACACAATAGAAACATGTTTCTCCATTCTGGATACTAGAAAGTCCACGATACGGTACTGGCAGATTTGGTGTCTAATAAGGATCTATTTCCTCATTCATAGATGGTGCCCCCGATTGCATTCCTGAGAGGTGAAGGGGGAAAATGAGCTCCCAAGGGGCTCCAATTGAAGAGTGTTAATCTCATTCATGAAGGTCAGTCCTCATGGCCTATTTCCCTCTTAACACTATTCACCTGAGAGTTAGAATTTTAACATGTGAGTGTTGGGAGGATACGCTTATGATTTTAATCTTAAACATGCCCCAAAGGCCCTGGTCCCAAGCCCAGAGCACTATGTAGAAGCAATGGTTGCTCTGGGAGTGGGGCCTAGTGGAAGGAAGTTAGGTCCTTGGGGGCATGTCTATGTTGGGATACGGGGACCTTTGCTCTCTATCTCATTTTGCTTCTTAGCCATCAGGAGGGGAAGAGCTTTCCTCCACCATGACGTTCTGCCTCACCACAGCCCAAAGCCAAGGGGCCAAGTGTCCATGGAAAGCACCAAAACCAAGGGCCAAAAATAAATCTTTCCTTGGTTTATTTAGGGACATCTTAAGTGAGTAACAGACACCCCTACCATATTTGTCTAGTGAAAATATGTACTTTAGCATAACCCAAGCTACACTGAGGGAATACAGGAAGCAATCTTTATGTTCACCCAGGTGGCCTGATGAATGGCAAGGTGTAATATGTTGTATTAAATATTTTCTTTTGATTTTTTCTTGTAGAATTAGCCCAATTTAGTACAATTTCACATGAAAATCCACTTTTACAAGTTTGAAAGTCAAAAGTGAGCCATCAGGTGCTTCAGCTACCAATGATGACTTAGATCATATGAGCCAAAAAGTTGTAACAGTGAGACAGAGAAAAACATGACAGAAAATTTCAGAATGAAGACTTTTATTCAGATGAGGAAAGAAACAGTAATGTAAATAAATACTGAACCAGTCAATGTGCTACAAAATGATCATGTATATTGGAATTATCCAACATTAGAGCTAGGTCAGATGTTATTAGATTCTTGCTAGGAGTGAAATCTATTGGACAGATTGCTGACACTGCAATTCAACACTGGAAATAGTTTATAACACAAGATATACTACAAGATATTTTGCAATACACTAATAATGAAATATAAGTAAAATAGTCTATATGTATCAAAAGTAATACTCAAAAGTTTCTCACAACACCTCACTGAACTAGTCTTCATAATAAGACTTTATCATTCTAATCATCAGAATTTAAAGGATTTATGAAGAAGTAACAGATGTAACATTGAGATTTTAAAATAATAATGACATTCAAGAGATTTAGTTTCTTTCCAAATTGCTACATTTTGATGACAAAAAGACCCTCCCCCACCAAGAAAGAAAAGAATCTGACAATTTTCCTGCTGCTTACTCAGTTTTTAAAAACTTTATTTCAAATTGTCGAGGAATTTATAAACCATCTGAATACTTGACAGCTGGTGAATAACTTGCATAATTTCATGGTCGTTGAAGATTTTGTCAATATATGCCAGTTAAACCTTCCAACTATGGCACACAAATATGTGCTCTGCTAGATGGAAAAAAATTTTACACCTTGAACTTAAAAATTTATCCTGAAACTCAGTCACCAGGTTCTTATTCATGCAGTAATAAATGACATTGTGAACAGATTTGCTGCACATATTTCAAAAAGTAACCCGTGTCACACTCACCAATTCACTCACTAGTTACCCATTAATGTTATATTTTCCAAAATGACACTAGTTAACCAGAACAGGAACTATTTGCAAGAAAGAAGCGGAAATTCCTGAAAAAAATGTTGCAAGTTCACAACAGAGAAAAGTATGGTATAGTCTTTACATTTCAGAAAGTCATCGCATTGGCCTCCTGTATGATGAAGAATTTATTCTGCCAACATTACACCATGATAATGAGATTGATAGTGAAGCTGAGCTTGGTGGCACATGCCTGTAATCTCAACACTTAGGAGGCTGAGACAAGTGGAGCTTGTGGGTTCAACATCAGCCTGTCTTACATACAGATTAAAGCTAGCCTGGACTACATAGCAAGACCTTGTCTCAAAAAAAAAAAATGAAAGAAGAAATGAAAAAAGAAGAAAGAAAGAAAGAAAGAAAGAAAGAAAGAAAGAAAGAAAGAGAGAGAGAGAGAGAAAGAAAGAGAGAGAGAGAAAGAAAAAAGAATCCTCAACACAAATAAAGCCAAAAATGGCCACATTTTACAACAAAACAAAAGGCAAAGTAGATGCTATTGAAGAGTTATGCAACAACTATGATGTCACTCAAAACACACAGCATTGGCCAATGGCTGTATTTTATTCAACTCTAAACATTTCAGGCATAAAGAAAATACCAAACACAAAATACCACAGAGAAATTTTCCTAGAGAATTAGGAGTGGAATTGATAAATGTTCAATTATAACAGAGGAAGAACAACATGTATCTGCCCAAAGAACTCCACAAAAGAATTTTGGGACAAACTGATGAACAGACAGGTGAAACATCACACAGACCTTCTAAGAAAACAGGAAGAACAGAAAGATTTCAACTATATCCTACTTAAGAAGACAGGAAAATAAAATACATGTGCTGCTAGTGTGATCCTTGTGTATGGAGCATGCTGTTTTCACATGTGAAAACCACTTAAGGTGCAATAATTGAAGTAAAGATCATTTTTCTGTTAGGTTTTTATTTGTATTTTCATTGTAGTTCACAGAGGAATTTATTTGTATTATTTTTTAGATTTAGTAAGCAAACTGTAGAAAATGTTGATTTTATTTTAAACTCAGTGATTTTATTCTGAACATTCAGAACACATTTGATATTTTATCTCATTGATATTTCATCTTTGTCCTAAATCTACATTGTATAATGGGAATCTCTTGACAAAACAGGAAAGCAAGAGAAGTGACAAGTATCACCTGCCAAAAAAGATAGGAAAGCAAAACACATATGCTGTCAATGTAAGCAATACTTGTATATGGAACACGTTGTTTTCATCTGTGAAGAGTGCCTTAGGTGTGATAATTCAAGCAAAGATTATTTCTGAGGTAAAGCTTTATTTGCATTTTTTTGTAGTTCTCATAGGAATTTATTTCTGCTGTTATTTTTAGACTCTGTAAGGAAGTAAACAGTTGATATGGAAAATGTAGAACATTGAAAATGTTCTAAAGACATTATATAATGGATATTTTATTTTCCTGCTAAATGCACATTGTATAATATAATAAGAAACTTCTGACAAAAGAGATAGACAAGAGACGTGACAAGAGTGATCGACCAAACAGGATAGGAAAGCTATGCACACGTTATCACTGTAAGTAAGACTTGTACATGGAGCACACTGTTGTCATGTGTGAAGACAGCCTAAGGTATGATAACTGAAGCAGAGACTGTTTCTGTGGTAGAGTTTTGTTTGTATTTTCATTGTGGTTCACATAGGAATTTACTTGTGCTGCTACTTTTTAGATTTTGTAAGCAGATAAACAGTTGATGTTTATGTCTATGTTTATGTAAAAATGGTTATGTTTATTCTAAACACTCTTGTGTTAAAATGTTAATAATTTAATTTTATTTTCAAACATATTCGGACCATAGCACTTGAGTTCCATAATAGTAAAAAATGGCCTCAAAACATATTTTTGTTTTTTTGAGACTGCAGTCAGGCAGTCTTCTTCAAATTTCTATTTGCTACTTACTAGTTGCTTGTCCTTGGAAAAGTTACTTTTGCTCTTTGCCTTTTGGTCTCTTTGTCTTTAAAAATTAGGATAATGATGGAACATACCTTAAAGAACTGTGAAAAATAAGTAAGTTAATATATGGAAAGTGCTTAGAATAGCATTTGACACAGGAAGAGTATTATAGAAGTATCTTCTATTATTACACTTATCTAATAATGTGTGTGGTTCTCAAATAGACCTCAAAATTATACCTCAAAATGAAAAAAATGTCACAAATTCTCAGTTGTTCATGTTTTAAATCATTTGCACACCAAGTGACTGAAGTTACTAAAAATATTATGCAAAAGTAAAAACTATCAGGAATCCTATTAAAGCTGATTCATATATAAGCCAACAACACTATTAATCTAAACAACTTTTACAAATAAAACTTGATTAGCTCCTTTAACCTAAATAAAGTCAACACAAATACATATCATCCCACAAATGTAAGTAAGTTTTGATTTTATTAGATGGTGAAGGGGATACACAATCCAGTTCTCTGAGAAAATTGCTGTCTGGGAGGTGGGCAAAGCTGGCTGAGTTGATTGTTCAATTTTCAGGAATTTGGTGAGCCACTTTTTAATAAGTTCGTAGCTTGAAATCTGCTATCGTCGATGTGTCAATCATTATCCGACACAAGGCTTCATTTCCTAAGGAGCTAGTTTTAACCATTTACTACCCACCACACCACTCCTAGAAGTAGCATACTATTTGGATTTGATTGATGTGAGTCTTGGTTTCATGCTGGTCATAATGTTTCTACTTTTGGACTGAAGATTTATTTCCTAAATGGTCATTTCTGAAGTGCAGCTTTTCTAATGATTTCTTCCAACCCACAGAGCAGTTATCTGAGCACGCCTACACATTAGAACCAAACTGGAAGTTTGCAAACACAAGTGTGCCAAGATTAAACCCATTGAAACATATCTGTAGGTAATTGTAGAGGCACATGCATTGCTTTTGTTAAAAAGTAAACTTAGGTATATCAATATTTTATTTGAACAAAACGTGATTCACAAAGCAAGTAGAGCCAAGCCACACACAGTCTGAGCTCCACTGAGGAGGTCCCAGGGGGAAATATTAAAAGGTATTTCTAGAAACAAGGCAAAGAAAATTTTGTTTGGTGAAAGTGGAAAGTCCCTAGAGATATATTAGCTGGTTGTTTCAGGTTGGTTAAGTACAGACTTCATTTTATTGTTTATATGGAATTGTTTTTGGTTTTCTTGGATAGAAACTTAAAAAAACTGAAGTAGCCTAATGACTTCTCAATTAATTTTTAGTAGCCTTTTTAAAAAATTTAACTCCTTGAGTGATTTCATTTTGTGGCTAGTTTGAGAACCACTGTGCCAAAGCCAATCAAAGCTGGAAATTGATGTAAGCTGGTATCCTGTTGCTATTAATTAAAGTGGAGTAAAGGTCATCAAAATCAAAAGTACCAAGAGTTCTAGAATGAAATTAAGTAACAATAGGTATAAAAATGCTTACCTTAAAAACAATTCAGATGTAATCAAGTCCTTAGTTAGGGAAGCAACTTTTTACTTCTTATCTTTATTTCCACAGAAGGCAGCACAATTGTTGTTATTCATGATAAAGCATTTGGCAAAGTGAATGTTTAAAAATAGCAAAATGTGCACCAACAGGGAAAACAAAACCAGTCATTAAGGAAAACAAAACTACAGAGCAATGCTAAATCTTTGCAAATATAAATGACCTTTCTACAGAATTTAGAAAGATCAAATTTTCTATAGCAATGCTATGTAGAATTAATTTTAAAAATATTTTCTGTATTTTTATATATAAGTAATGGAATGACATGGTTTCTGATTCGAGTTACCTGGACTTGAATTTTGGCAGTATCTACTGAAATATAAAATACTCCCTTTTACTGACTATTGTGTAACCACTTTAATCAGCCTAGCAGTATAGAGGAAATATGCCAGTCACACCAAAAAAATTGATGTTTCTATGTGAAAGGGTTTGAAAACTGGGTATGTGACAAGGTTAAATTTTATATTCATTAAGACCAGATAATATTCCTTTGTTTGAATTTAAGATGGACATGAATTTTTGTACAGCCTATCATTCAGCATTATAGTACTATTATTGTTGATCTCTTGTAATTAAATATTTAAAACTATTAAGGCATTATTAATACATGTAAAGTGCACTGAGAAAATTAAATAAAATAGCATATATTGATGGTAGAATTCAGTTGCGAGGTTTCCAAAATGGATCATCGGTAAACTTTTATCTTCTGATATAAATTGGCATCTGAAGAATACTTATAGCCCTTAAGTCAGCACAAATTTAGATTATTAAAACCTGTCTTATATATGACACATTTTATTATTTCAATCCTATATCCCTCAGCTAGATTCATCTCGCTGAAGATAATCAACCACCTAACCTACCCCATGATCGCTTCCAGGAAAGTGTCAACCTTAAGAAGATACATATGCGTTTTGTATTTTTTCCTTTCCAAATCCATCCAGTTTCTCATCCAGTAGATTCTTCATCATAATTCAAGAGCTAAAGACTCCATGCTGACTTCTTTGACCTGTAACAAAGAAGGTGCATTTGATAACTCCCATCAATGCAGTATAACAACTTATTTAACTCTCTAATTTGAAATGAAAGGCTCAGTTGAAGAAATTTTAATATTTTAAATAAAAAATTTTCAACCTACAATGTTTGATTTATAGACAAGGCTTTGTAAATGTTTGCCAGATAAGTGAGCTCATGAATGAGGCCCACTTCACTCATTCTGACCATGTCACGTACACAGAGGCTTCGTCCATGCAAAAGCAGAACACAAACAGGTGGATGAGTTTCTCAAGGATTAGTCAAAGAAAATCCCCATGTTTGGAAATATACGGACAGCAAAATAATAATAATAATAATAATAAAACAATGAAATGCCATCTAACTTTCCTCTTTTCCCTTTGAGATGGTTAGGGCTAGAATATTCAACTATAAACAGGAAAACTGCTTCAGTCTTTCTCTGACACATCAAATGTAGAACTGAGAGGTTATCCTTGAAATGACTCCACAGGAAAACAAAGAGATTTTTTTCTTATTTGAAAATCATGGAAGACAGATGAGGGACTTCATGAATTAGCAATATGTTCAAGAATCATGCCCGCTTGACCATGGATACAGCTCGGTGGCACAGCACTTGCCTGGCAATTGTGAGGTCCTGAGTTCAATTTGGCAGGTGTGTGTGTGTGTGTGTGTGTGTGTGTGTGTGTGTGTGCGCGCATAATGTCGGCTTAAACATGAAACATAAAATAGATCAGTTCTAAGACAGAGTCTATAAGAGCGTGCTATATATTTATCTTGCAGAGTTAGTTCATCTTGATTTTAGACATTAGTGCAAATTTAACTTGCATATCCAGCATTTTGGTGGGGTGGATGTAGGGAAAAATTTTGAAAGCACAGAAGGAAACTCATTTTAATTATCTTGTAATTGTGGAACTGTTTTTATAAATCATTGAAATCAGAATTCCTGTGGAGATCCGCACTGCTTTCTGCTCCTTTGTACACATTTTGCTGATTCAGCTGGTTGGTCAATGAGATCATTTTTAGTCAGATCGTTCCACATTCAGCAACTGTCTGAACTGAAACAACTTTGTCTACTTTCAGTCCAAACGTTCAGCAAGGCTGTGGGCAAAATTGCAAGGAAGGTGCTGAAATAACTTTAGGCAACCAGAAGGGAGCACAAATCTATCCTAATGGAAAGCTGTGATCTAGAGAAAGTAGAAGACAATATTATCTAACCATAAATTAGAGCTATCAGTCCAGAAAGTAGAAATACGACTCAAAGTTTCAAGATTACCAAACAATACCCCCCACTCCACTTCATCCATCCCAAAGAATAAAGTGAAAAAAATCCCAATACATGCACACAATAATTGTTAGCAACAACATTTCAGACACTGCCTTGAATAATCAGCTTGAAAAATCACACAGTCATAGAGAAGCAGCCTGCAAATTCAGTGGGCAGAGACAGATTAACAAACAGCAGAGGAAAAAAAATTGAGAGAAGAAACCCTGCCTTCAAATAGTCAATGAGATAAGGGGTAGAGAACACAAACGTGCTGAAGGGGATTAACTGAAAACAAAAATATAAAATCTCATAAATTTGATGTCACTCTTTGAGGCTGAGTTTGAGAAAGTCATGCTATATAATCAGAATCGCAGATCTGGAGTGGTCCTTTTCTGTGTCCTCCACTGTCTTTCATTAAGAATCCTTCCTGGAGGGCACAGGAAGAGTTCTTAGGAATCATATCATTGAAATTGCTACAACCCGAGCATCCATAATACCACTTAAACCAAGTTTTCTCTTACAATTTCTGTGTAGTTCAGCTATGTCCGATATGTGGTAAGAATTACCTGCCCACCCTGCCCTTACCATCAGACCCTTAGGGCTCAAGGCTTAAATGGTCTCTTACCTGCTATCCCGGCAGACTCATTGCCAATAGTAACCAAATATGGCCAAATCAGGATTATATAAACAAATGGGGAAATATTTCTGCATTCACAAAAGGCAATTGGCCATTCCCATTTTTGTTAAGTAGAAACTCTTGTGACATTCAGTATTGATCATAGATATTTTTATCACACTAACTTGGTCTAGAAAGTCAGTTATGTGCAAAGGTGAAGTTCTGATTTTTCTTGAAAAGGGGTTCATTAGGGAGATTGGCCTGTAGGTCTCTTTGTTGGTTGGAGCTAGTGTGCCGTAAATAGAATAGCTACTTCTGCTTTCCCCAGATTCCTGTCACATTTAGCGTTGTTTTCCACCTCATGACTTTTAGTTTGTGAATTTCTTTGTGTGTTTCTTGTATGCAACACATTGTTGGATCTTGTTTCTTTAGCCATTGTCTGTTTCTTTTTATTAGTGAACTGAGACCATTAATATTGATGGTTATAACTGATATATATTAACTTATCCTTTCATGTTATTTTCCTATTGTTGTCTCCCTTTTGGTCTCTTCTGTTTAACTGTGTGATTTGCCTGGTGGAGCCATTCTGTTTGGGTTCATGGAGTCATAATTCTTGTTATCTCTTTCTGGAACATCTTTCAGAACATTTTGGAATACTAGTTTGGACTTAATGAATTTCCTTGGGTGTTTTTGTCATGGATGAATCTTATTTTTCTGTCAATTCTGAAAGACAGTTTTGTGGGATGTATCAATCTGGGCTGGAGCTTATTTTCTTGTAGGCCTTGAAATATTTCACTCCAAATTCTCCTTGACTTGGGAGTTTCAATTCAGAAGTCTGAAATGATTCTGATGGGATTTATTTTTTAGGGGATTTGTTTCTTTTTTCTAACAGTTTTTAATATTCTTTTCTCATGCTGAATTTCTAGAATCTTGACCATTATATGCCATGATGTAGATTACTTTGATCATGGCTAATTGATGTTCTATATGGCTCACTTATCTATATGTCAAATTAATTTTTTCTCTGAATAGGAAGTTTTCTTCTATGACAGCTGACTTCTCAACACAAATCCTCAAGTAAAGAAGAGCTTGGAGTGGAGTATTTCAAGTATCAAAAGATAATAGCTTCCAGCCAAAACTGACATGCCCTGCAAAACTATCTTTCAGAATTGATGGAAAAATAAGATACTTCCATGATAAAGAACAACTGAAGGAGTTCATTACCACCAAACCAACCCTACAAAGAGTGCTGAAGGATATTCTAGAGAAAGAGAAAGATTACCACAGTTCTCAGCTTGCGTGGCTGCACCAGGACTCCCCTTATGGGACAGGTGCAGAAGGGCATGTCTGTGTGATTCTCCCGGCCAGTGCCGGCTGCCCATGGGGAGCAAGGGCCTTTGATAGCAGCCTGCAGGCCCACAGAGCTTATCTGGATATTTCTCACTGTCCACACTGGTTACTTGCAGGAAATAAGTATTTGCAAAGGCAGGTCTGGCTATTTCCTCTTGCCCATGCTGGCTGCTCAAAAAAGGCAAGCCTTCTGATGGCAGCAGGCACACAGGAATGGGTCTCCGCATTTGCTCTCAGTCTCCTGGATAGCAGTTTAAATCTGTTTCATGGATTCCATTTCTTTCCTGTGTTGGGTATTCATAGTTTTCATTATTTTCCTAAGTGCCTCTGTTTTTATCTGTATCTGCTCTAGAGTCAGTAAGCATGTTTTTCATTATGGCTACCATCTCTGTAGTTTTCTGAGAAATTATTTCTGATTTGCTATTTTCTAGTGCCTTGTTCATCTGCTTTGTTACCTTTTTGTTACCACTTCAGAGAGTCCAGGTTGGTGGCTTTTGGATTGTTCTACCTCATAGCCCTGTAGGTTTGTCTTTGGTGAGCTGCAAGTCTGGATTTGCATCTTGTTTAAGTGTCTTCTCATTCTCTCTCTCTTTCTCTCTCTCCCTCCTTTCCTCTTTCTTTCTTTCTTTCTTTCTCTCTTTCTTTCCTTCCTTATTTCCTACTTTTAGTTTAATTCCTGGGCTGATGCCTATAAATTTCTTGTGGTAAGTAGCTTTATTGCTAGTATTTACTGTCCTTAAGAAACGATTTCTCAAGGTGTCTTCCAGTTGCATCTGGATTTTGAGTCTATTGCAATATCCTACCTCTTCAATTTTTGGGGGATGAGAAGTTGCTGTCTATTTTGCCTAGCCCCTGGTTCTTTGGCACTGGCCTATAGTATTTTTTATTAACCTTAGGCTAGCTCAGTCTTGGTATATCCGGAAGAACAACTGATTTGAACAATTATGTTCACATTGGCTAAAGTGGTGCGATCAGCAAATACTGTAGCACCAAACACATCCTAGAAAATGACAAACTGAGCTAAACAGGAATTTGTCATCTTTTATTGCATGAACTAGATTTATAATTATATCATAAACCTAAAAAAAGCCAAAAAATTATAGGCAGTAAATAGCCCTCTGTATGACAATAATACCCTCATAGGGGAAAATTTTAAAGGCCTTAGAGGGAAAGCAGAGACATAGAAGAAGAGGGAATAATTAGAAACCAGGTTTGAGGACAAAAGAAGATCATTCAAACTTCGGGAAATTGGTGAAGAAGACAGGAGGGTAAGAGAGAGGGAAAAAATGAGAATAAGAACAGAACAACAACAACAAAACTATAAACCATGTTCACACTTACATAAAAACAAGAACAGACAACTGAGGCAAAGGAAAAGCAGAGAGAAAGAATAAAGAAGAAAATAAGGAAAAAAAAGAGGTCACCTTGAGGTGTATCTCTCCTGTCACTGGTAGACAACGTGGGCAGGCAGAGTCCAGATCTGAGTTGATTAATCCCAGCAAGGCAGCCACAATTTTACAGCAGGGGAGTGGATAATCCTAGCAAGCTTGCATCTTTCACTCCACTGAAGTTCAGGGTGGTTTCTGGCTGTAAGGTTAGAAACAGATTTGTTAATCGTGCAGCAGTCTGTAAGCCTCCTGTTGGTTTACACTCAGGTCCCTCATCCTGTCACTGGGACCCACTAGATGGAGCCAGCCTGCAGCTGTTCTGAGTTCTGAGTTCACCTGGTCTCTCTCCAAGAAAGGCTACCAGTCAGTTGCCCTCTTCTGAGGGACGTCTGTTGTGGCCACTTCTCTGCTCCACTGGTGTGTTTCTTTGTGAAGGCCCGTAAGGTTGGCAGTAGTCGCTGTGCATGAGCTTCCCTCTCATGCAGTGAGTACAGGCCTAAGGAAAAGTGCCACCTGCCACATCCTTCTTCACTGAATTTCCTCTCTTTACTCTCCTCATGACCTTCATTTTTTGCTTCAAATCCTTCCTGGGCCCTGGAGACCCACTTCCCTCCTCTTCCTCATATTGTTATATTCATGTCTGGACACCAAATCTCAGAGATGCTCTTTCTATCCTGCTCACCACTCGACCATCTTTCTGGAAAATCAGCACTTCATTTGTCTAAACAGGAGTTTTTAAAAGGACCTATTTTATACATTATTGTGAGAATCAAATAGCATTATACAAACGAGGCACTAAGAAAAAAGCCTAGTTATAGAAAAAGCACAAAGAGGAGTTAGTTACAAAGAGAACCATTCCCTCTTGAAAATAACACTTCCTACAAGTCCAAAGAGAGTTTTAGTGAGTTTATCCAGAGACTTTCATTTTATAGGTTGAGTAAAAGGGAGCTTGTTCAATTAGTAAGCAGTTTGGAAGCAGCTTGTTCCACCACTTTCATTGGTTACTGGTACCTGAAGTCAGATGAAGCCTGGGAAGGCTATGGCCACTCCATCTTATTAACAGCTGTTTGTAGTCATTGCCCAGCATGCTGTGGTGGCAAATTCAACCCCTATAGGTTTTGTGTTTTAAGAACAGACAGGTAAAACTGAAAATAGATTTACTGAAGACTCAACACTAGAATTCTGAGTAATACAGGTTGCAAGACTAAGAATTTGCTACCATTGTTAAAAGTGTTTGTTAGTGGAAAGAATCAACCCAGGGCAATGAAGGTTGACACTGAACCTGAAATGGACCTCCTAAGCCAACCAAACCACCAATAGAACCCAGACCACACTGTAGCACAGTTCAGTTGAGAGTCTCAAGAGTTCCTTTTAAAGGATGCAGGAAATCAATCAGTAAGCCCAAACTACTGAATATTTCTATTTTATTATGTCCTCTATAGCATTTAATTTAAAAACTGTTAAAAAGATAGAAATAGGACACAGTTCTTGTTATACAGTTGAGATTCACTTACCAAAGCAAGTCTTTTTCTGATATTCTCATTTTGATCTAAAACATTGAGCTAAGGAACACATCAGTTATTGTTGTAATTTGATATTTCACTGTATGTTCCCCACAGATTATTTAAATCAATATTCTTACAATTCAGCAGGCAGAAAGTCTTAAGGAATAGTACTTCAACAAAGTATATGCCAGAGTGAATGTGTTACAAATCACAACACCATATTTTCAGGGAGTGGTTATCTTGATAGCTAACCAAAAACTAAGACATCCTTAGAATTCTGGGGTTGGGAGGAAGTTTGACATTTGCACATTAGAATTGGGTCAGCAAAACCTATGTATAATAAGGCTGTATTGTTACCTACTTACAACACCATTTCAAGAATTTCATCCCTTACTCTTTATTTGCGATAGTTTACTATAAAGTTATGTCTTCCTGGCTTTTCCACCCATTTTGGGAGCCAGCCTTTACAAACAGGTATAAATCAGGAAAATCAGCCTCAGCAACAAGCAAAAGTATTCTGAACAATGCATAATATCATGGCAAGCTCCCAAATCACTGCGAAAATGCCAAAAGGAAGTCATTTGGTTCTAAATGCGAACGGTGAGGATGTTAGTTCACAATGTCCAATCAAGACACGTTATATTAGGACTCCCAAGAGAACACCCCCAAATACAGCAAAGGTCACAGAAGTTAATGATTTTATCAGTGTTGGAGCACTTCCCAATTGGCAGAATATGTGCTTCTTGTACAAACTGAATTTCCCTATTTCTTTCCATGTGAGTGAAAGATCATGGGCAAAGCAAGTATATTCTGAGTTAGGTCACAATTTCAGCTATGTGTCTCTTGAATTAGATTCATACCCTAAGAGAGATGCTCAACTGAAAAGCAACAAGCCAGGCATCAAGGTGCATCTGTCTAATACCAGCACTCTGGAGGCTAAGGCGGAAGAATTATAAGTTTAAGTCCAGCTCCAGAAACATCAGTACTCCTTAAGCCAAAATAAAGGAAATAAATAACAAGCAATATTTATTTATCCCTTTACAATTTACAAAATGAGTTCATACTCATGAGTACTTGCTCACAGCATGCTTGAGAGCGAGGCTTTACAATTCTCATTTTACAAGTTAGAATACTATGGCCCGTGGGAGTTAAGCCACATGTCTTAAATCACATAAAACTAATTTTCTGATTCCAACTTTAGTGTTCCTTCAGCTACTGTGCCATGATGATTGGAGAGACAGCCTAAAAGCAGAATATCAGGAGAGGAAAATAAATTTGGGACATAAAGATTTAGAAGACATTTTAAAAATTGGTGGAAAATTAGCTACACAATCTATTAGATTTCCTTAAAGATATTCAGCCTTTTCCTGATTAGGAGCTAAATATAATCCTGAGCAAGGTAAGAGAGGAAAACAAGCCATATGTGTTCAAACATTCTGCCAGCTAGCAGTTCTCACAAGCACATTAGCGGGAACCAGCTAAGAGACAGGCTGGAGCCCGCCAGGGCTCCCCAGGGGATTTCTGGCACCCTTCCGCTCCTTGTCCAGTGCTGCACACCAGACAATCAGATATGACGGGATGACCTATACCATGTGTCCTACTTGTTTTATGTAGACTTCCATACTAGTTCAATTTTTTCTTGAGCTTCTTTGTGATTCTTCTACATCGGGGAACGTTTAGCTTCACTTTTTGGGATTTCCTCAATGGGTAAACACAGGGATGTTTTTGTGAGAATTTCTTCAGCAAAGCCACAGACACCAACTTCGTATTCTAAGAGTGCCACCATGTATAGAGATATACAGAGCATACACACAAACATGAAGTGCTTAATGTGGGCCCCCTGAGCTCTAGCAATCTATTCCAGAGTATAAGTAGGTCTTTGGCGGGTCATCATTAAAGGACAAAAAGTTATAACATCACTGAAAACAGTTAAGTTTCGTCACCAAATCTTTATAAGCTGCCCTTTCCAGGCATTCCGGATAAGAGGTGATTTGGTGATATGTGAGGTTACTGTGTTTAGGAATATGAACCATTTTACTGTAATTCTGCGAATGCTTCCTTCAGCATGAGGACAGGGTTAGCACAGGAAGGGGTAGTGAAGATGCCAAGCCAAATGGGAAGCATCTGTTCTGCAAGCAAGGGGTGCACTGAAAGCACAGAAGTGTGACGCCACCGCCAGGAACTGTGCACAATAGAGTCCAGAGTGGCCACGCTTCGCTCCCTGAGGACTGAAGTCGGAGGACGGCTGTGCACTTGAGATGGAGAAAACAGACCTGATTCCAATCCAGCAGAGCTTGGAAAAACTGGCTTTCTTTATGCCAAAGACTAAAACTAGACCCATGTCTATCACCATGTGCTAAACTAATAGCACAATGGGCCAAAGATCTAAATATGTTTAAACACTAAATCTATTAGAAGAGAAAATGGGCAAAAATCGTGAAGACATAGGTGTAGACAGAGACTTCATGAAGCCAGCCTAGATCACATAGGAAATACTATAATGAATTAACAATGAGGATCTTATCTTATTTAGAAAAAACTGTTGCACAGCAGAAGAAATCAACAAAGAGTGAAAAGGCAAATGACAGAGTGGAAAAAAATTTTAACTAGTTACTCCTCAGGCAACAGACTAATATCTAGTACATATAAAGAATTGAAAAAAAAATCAGAGCCCTCAATTCAAAGACCCAATCCAAAAATGGGCATCTGGATTGAATCACATTTCTCAGATGAAGTAAAAATGGCAAATAAATATATTTTAAAGTTTTCAGTATCACATGTTATTTGAGAGATGTAAATTAAAACAACACTGGAATTCTATCTCCCTCCAGAAAACATGGTTATCATTAAGAAATCAACCAATAACAAATACTGATGGAGCTGTGCGGAAAGGGAACCCTTCTTCACTGTTGGTGGGAATGTATATTGGTACAATGACTGTGGAAATCAGCATGATGATACCCAAAAAAACTAGGACTAGAGGTACTATTTGACCTGGCTATTCTTCCTGGTATTTTTCCGAAAGAATTAAAAGCATTATACAGCAATATATCCTCATCCATGTTTGTAGCAGCACAGTTTGTAACAGCTAACTCTTGGAAGCATCCCAAATGCTCATCAACTGACAAATGGATGAAAAAAGATGTGGGTTTAAAAAAAAAAAAAAAAATATATATATATATATATATATATACATATATAATGAAGTATTGCTTTACTTTACCATAAAGAAGGATAATTGCTTTACCATAAAGAAGGATAAACTTGAGTCACTGCTAAATGGATGGACCTTGAGACCACACTCTTAACTGAAATAAATTGAGCACACGTGTAAATATCATTGCATCACTGGTGTGAGAAACTGAAAGAATAAGAACCAAATTGGGCAAGAGATATAGTAAAATGGGAAGCAATTATTCAAAAGGAAACAGGAACTAGGGAAGTAGGAGGGGGAAGAAAGGAAGGGGAAAGAAAAATGATAAAAGGATAAAATGTCAATGAGTCTCTGTAAAAAGGAGGGGAAGAAGGGCTGAAGGGAAGGGAGAGGAACAAAAGACAAATCAAAGTATTTTATGTGTAGGTCCAAAATCCCTATTATGAATATGATCATTCTCTATGCTTAAATTGTATCAATAAATTTAATTAAATTTTAAAAATTAAAAAAAGTCCAGCAGAACTTTCTTCCAATTGTACTATAAGCACAATCCAGATAAATGCATTAGAGTCTATGTGTCCATTAAATTAAAGTGAGGTGTGTTTTAGGAGGATTCAGTTAAAACCCAGTAACATCCAAGATTTCCTAAATAAACTTAAAATTAATCATATTCTTATATTGTTGCTCTTTACATTTCATTAAATTATTCTATGCACTTGTGAACTACTGTCATCCATGCTTGCCATCTGGAATGTAGCATTTGATGCCTTAGAGAGAAGGGCAGTGCTCCGGGACTGGACTTGCTGGGAAAGGAAAGGCAGGTACCCTGCTGCCTGCTGTGGTGGGAGGCTCCTCTGTGGTGTAGACAGGAATGGAAGAGTGAGACAAACCTCCTCCTTATCAAGCCACTGTTACTGTGAGGTCAAATCTACATCCCACCTAAAAAGGCCTGATAGAATTCTCCTATGTCTGTTCAAAAATTCTAAATAAAATAGTTTATTTGATTTAAATTCAAACTATTCTTCACAGCATTCTTCCTGGATTTTGGTTACCTCTAGGATATAGAATAAATAAATAAGTGCATACTGAATAAGAGCTATCTCTAAGATAGTCACAAGTGACTTTGTAAGTGCTGGTACATGGTTTAAGACAACATTCTAAGTTACACTAGGCTTCATTATGGAGAGCTGTGTTCATGCTGCTGGCAGTGCTGCAGTAAAGGAGACCTCATCTCTCCCCAAGTCGTTGAAAAGAACAGAATGAGTCAAATATTTAAAGCATGACTTCCTGATTCACAATGTACTAGAATACAGAGGACTCTGTACTTAAGTTTTTATGAAGAAAACACAGAAATAACCAAGACTTTTTAACTTAAATTTTCACAAAAAAACTCTAAGGAATAGGGGAAAATCTGTTTCAAGGACATCTTTCAATTTCCTAAATACTTTGAGAACCTTTCTTTTATTCATAATTTAGATGGAAAATTTTATTAGATATAAGATATTATTATAATCCTTAGGACCTGATCATTTCTGGACCCACAAAATAGCACAATTTTGGTGCTGTTTATGAAGTAAACTTTATAAGTAGTAGGCTTTATAAGTAGTAATGCACCCATTTATTAGGACAGCGAGGCACAGAGAGCAGAGCATGGAGAGATAAAATAATTGTCCCGAGATTAAACATTTACTGCTGAAAGGCTGCAGAGACAAGCTGTTGAAGATGACTCTAAGCTTCTACTCTAGAAACCTAAACTTCTTCAAGATCTGACTAACTAGATTTCATAAGCAGATCTCAAATAAATAATCACAGCTGACAGCCACAAGGGACATCAAGTTCTGTTTTCAAAACCCAGTCACTCCTTTCCCTAAACTGTGAGCCTATCTTTTGCCCCATTAAAGATGATTATCTATGTCATTTGTATGCCATAGCTGCAAAGGGGGGAAGTTTTTAAAAAAAAAAAATCTCAATCTTAATAACTATCAGTAAAACCATTGGCAGATTTAACCACAACATGACATCTATTTTTTCTCATTTCCCATAAAGCAAGGACAAAGAGATGACAGAACTAGAGAATAACCCCGGCTACCCATTGTACCACGGGTCAATACATGGGCTTAGCAACTTTTATGCAATAAAGCTACAGTGGTTTCCAGGCTGACCATCGATCAATGCATTTAAAATACTCTACACCAGCGTCAAACAAGGATGCCTCTGTTTGCCAGTGCTGTCACAGCAAGTGCCTCAGAAGAGCCGGGAAACGGAGGGATGTGGAAAATTGCTGCCAACAAATTCACTCCTGTCAGTGCCAGCCAGCACACTGGATGAGAACCAGCTGAGAATGCTGTGCCCTTTCCAACCCTGACTTTACTAGAATTGACCTCCCTTGTCCCAGAAAAAAATACAGCACAAAAGGAGTCCCTAGGTTAATGAGAGCTGAATGCAGAGTTCATGTGCTCCCTCCTAGCATTATAGTTAGAAACGCATTCACAGGCACTGAAATTTGCAGTCTTTCCAGCTCCCAGCACATTTCTTTAAACATTAAACTGCTTCCCTCATGTGTGATGCTTATCTTTCAGGGTTGTCACTGAAATATTTCTTTGAACTATTGCAAGAATACTATCCTTGTGTCATTTTATGACTGGAAGAAAGATAAAGATTATCTGGCTTGTGACTGTGAACTGTGCTTTTCATCAAGTTTTTGCAAACGGCTGCTTCCTGGTGTTCCTTTTAGTGGGAATATGTGGCTGTGCCTTGCCATGGATGCTGAATGAAGGGAGCTCTGCTGCTCCCACAGGGTGCACTGATTCTCTTTGCTCTTTGGTATGGCAACCAGCGACGTCCAACAAGGCTACACCTTAGTGAGCTTGGATCCTTGAAGGGCTGATATGAATAAAGTTCAGCACTTCATGGAATATATCCTCAGTGACAAAAGCCTTTCAATAATTTAAGACACTGTATTTTTATGGAAGTTACTTGGTATTTAGCATAATCCATACTAATTTTATGGATACTGAAATAATTGCATATAATTAGAGTTTTGTACCTTATATATAATAATAAATAATTAATATTTACATATTGATAATAAATATAATTAAATTTAGTGATTCTAATATGTAGCATTGATTTGGGGATGAAGTAGTGACTGGTAAAGAAACTGTTAGCTGGAACCCTAAAATGATCAGAGTCTATATTTTTCAGTTGTAAATATTTAGTAAAGGCTTGCTTGATGTAAACAGAAGCATATAGTGTACTCAAAGAGCTAAGATCTTGAGAAGAGGTTTGAAACTGAATAATAATTGGAGATGATAGTTGCTTTGGACAGTAGCTGACAAAATACTGAGTCTAAGTTCCCAAGTGACTTTTCAGACCCACGTTCTGCCAAAACATGATGGACATGAGAAAAATTTTGTTCCTCTATACAAGTAAAACTTGAGGCATATTTGTTGCCAGAACAAAACTAAGCCTATCCTAACTGAAACATAATTCAATTAACCTCATTGTGCAAGTGAAAAAGTTGAGAGATTTAATGTGTTTCCCAGTATTTCAGTTAGTAAAGATAAAGCTAACATCAGCCAGTCTGCTTGTGTCACCATGGATCAGAATGTGTCCATATTGGCACCAAGCAGAACACATGCTAAAAAAGAAGATCGTTCATTATTAAATCATGTCAAATTCTGTGCAAATATGCAGTAAATGTCACTGGGTTTATTGAGAAGAGGGAGGACTTGCTCAAGAAGAAAAGAATAAGAGATTGTAATCTAACATTCCAGCTCAGGGAGAGGCAGAGACAAATTCTCCTACAACAGGAAATACATAATTGTTACATTTTTAGAAAACAAGAGAGGAGAATTTTAAATTGTTTATGTGACTCTCAAAGTCAACACTGACCGGTGGAAACTCTATGAAGAAGAAACAAATAAACACTCAAAAGTAAAATACGAGCCTTGAACTTGGCACACAGCACATCAGACTTGCCAAAGAACTTGTATCTCTCCATGTTTTCACGTGTTCTGTTCTAGTCAATAAAGCCACAACAAAAGTTTGAGGTTGACTGTAGTGTCTGATATGTCTTGGCCTGCCTTGATTTGTGGATTGGAATAATGGAAGTCATTCCATGAGATCAAAGGAGTATTTTGAGGCATTGTCTGCTGAGTTTTTGTGCAAATACATTTTCTCATGTGAATGTTCAACAAGATCTCCACTGGAACCTGGTCCCATCCATTCCAGGTGCAGAGTGATTCCTCACATATATCACAGAAGAATCACAAATTATTTAAATCAACATGGGTCTCCAGGGGAATCAAAAGTTATTGAAAATTAAATTCTTAGAAGAGATTATCAGATTCTCATTTTTCTCTCCAAAATGAAAAGAAGGAACCCTCCTTGGGAATGGTGATCAATGAATGAAGTGAAAAATTTGAATCTGACTCTCCCCTCAAAATCAGGGCTACAGGACTGAAATCATTATGGCTTTAACTGTCTTCCTCTCTTATTAGTTCACCTTCAGACACAGAAACTGAATGAATGGATGCAGGGATCACACTCTTAGCCCAAAGTTTCAGTTTCCATGCTGTTTCTCATGAAACATGAAGACTACCTTTAATCATTCTCCAACGAGGCCTCAGCACTTCAGCGAGCATACCTGACCATTGTAACGCAATGCACAGCCCAGGCGAAAGCCAGCTCCTCCCCTTCTTGATCAGGCAAGCCTCATTTGCTGTCTTCACCTTTCTAGCAAACATTTTCATAGTCTCAGTTACACATGTTTATGCAGGAAAATACTATGTTTTGATTCACAAATATATTGCATGTCAGGTTAATTAACATAGTTATCACCTTAAATTTTTATCATTTCTTCATGGTAAATACATTCAAAACCCTTTTTAAAGCTTTTTTTTTTTGATATGCAATGAATTATTGTCTACTAACAGTGAAAGTACAGGAGCTCTGAAGAATTTTCTTTTAGAATCAGAATAAAGGGAAAACATACACTAAAGATCTGGCAATTTCTCTATAGAAAGATGAAAATTAAGCTTATCAGAGAAATAGGGGATTTGGAATAATAAGCTCTAACTGAACTCAATCTTTGGTACATTAAGAGATTTAACTAAGTCATTTTTTCTTTTTCTGACTATGTCATTTTGCTTTCATTCATCAGTTAAAATTTCACTGAGTGTCTATTTTATGCTAAACATTGTGATGACACTGGGAAATTATAGCAATTAAAATATAGATCCTATCCTCAAAAATTCTAAGGTGCGTTATGAGGATTAAGTAAAATATGTCTTAAAGAACTCTGGAAATTTAAAGCAGTACATAAAAATTTGTAATTTTCTTATATTTTGAAGCTTCAAGTTTTTAGAATGTTTGCTTTTTGTCTGATTCAAACTTCACACCGTTTAGGAGACCATTCGAAGCCTTCTGTGATAAAATTAAAATTGCAACTCCTGAGCAATGGTACAGCCTTAAGAGGAAGTGAGAGCAGGACTGGCCCTAGCCGGGGCAGGTCCATCAGGGGCGGGAGCCACACTGTCAAAGGTGAGGAGCAGGTCCACAGCTCTAGCCAAGAAAGCAAAGAAGTCTTGGCCTGAGTACCATGCACAAGTCCCTATTGCCTGTAAATCTTGTCCTTGTCCTTTTTATCATAGGAAACTTCTAAAGGTAAACCCTTCAAAGAGTCATCAGCATTTAAAAGAAAGAACAATACATTTTTGAAAGCTATACAAATATTTTTATATGAATTTAAACTACATTGTACAGCTAAGACAAGTGGGAATATCAATTCTGAAAGAACTATTATTGGCAGTTTGAAAATTTTCCTTCTGGGCGTCTGAGAGATGAGTCTTGAAGGAAACTGAAATCCAGTATGCTGAGATTCATGTTGGCAGCTAACTGCAAAACAGCAATCTTGTTTCTGCTGTGGTGACTTCTCAATACCTGGCTGCATTTGAGAAGATGGGAAAAATCAGACAAGTGAGTAGGTACCTGTTGATGGATCACCACAGGCTGAAACGGGTAAAATTTATAAAAGCAAAGGCATAAACTGGCGAGGACCATCAGCTTTGATTAAAAATGGATGTTATATATATGTTTCAATTACTTTTCTCTTGTTGCTGGGGGAAAAAAATACCTGACACACAAAGTTAAAGAAGGAAAAGTTTACTTAGCTCACAGTTATAGTCAGCTGGCTCCAAGGCAGGGTTGCATAGCTGAGGGGCAACAGCTCAAGGTGGCAGAAGAGCAAAACCATCAGAGCCAAAAGGGGAGAAGTACTAACCTTTGCTCTTCCTTCACATTGCATGCAGGTTACGCAACCGGCAGGTCTTTTCCACCCACATGGTCTCTGTGCCCTTCTCTTGCACAGCCTGAGGATGTTTACAAAGTGAGGACACTGGCTCCTTACTTCTAAGCTTCTCAAGTGGATGCAATGTATCAACCATTACAGTATGGCAACCTAAAGTGATCTGATCTCCAGTTTGATGTTGGTAAACTTCCCAAACATTTGTTTAAAAACAATTGCAGCCAAAAAATATCCTAATAACTACCTGGTGGTATGTACAAAGTCTATTCCACTAGTGCTTCTTTAACATAGGGAAAACTAACTAGCGTGATGTCAAGAAGTTGAAATTACACACAGAAATTATCTAGAAGCAGTCTGCATTGGTTAGCAGATACCTATGGACAACATCCAACCACAGCTAACATAAACCACCTTAGCAAAATGAACTGAAGTGGTCTAAGAAATTTTGTTACATTCATTTTATTCACTGGGCCTTTTCTCAGCAGACGGCCAGGCTTTTCCTCATTTGGAACTCTCTAACAGCATTCTCTTATTGAGAAGTAACAGTTGGATGAGTTAAAAAAACTACAAAAATGCTAAGTTTTATAAACATAGTATATGTCATTTAATATTTGGAGAAATTTGTTATTTGGGGACTATTTATCACTTGGACTACAGTAGATATTCTGGTTGAGTATTTATTTTTGTAGGGGTATCATTCACTTCTAGGTACAGTATCCTAAGTTTGAGCTACACAACAGCAACAAGCACAACAAAAGATGGAGTATTTATTGTCTCAACTACTTTTATTTTAACCTACAAAAGGCAGCTTCCTGTGGTTTAACCTGATTCCCAACCCAACCTCTGGCAGAACATGAAACTTGCTGAAATTGCCAGATGATTATAGGTTGTTCTTGAGTTTTGGACTTCTTCAGTGGTATATGTGAAACAACCCAGATTGCATAAGTATATGAAAGATATTTAGGAATTAGCGATGTGAAGATCTAGGTAAAGAACATTTCTGGGAAATGAGAATCCTATGCAGAAGGCCCTAGTCCTTCAGAGAACATTTTTTAAAAAAGAAACGTTTCTAACATGGAAAGCCATCCGCAGAGTAGACAAAGTTCAGTGACTGCTTCTAGATGCCACGTGGTCTGTCACACAGATCCAGTCTCTTCTTTCATATTATTTCCAGTCCAATTCTAGAATTTTAAAGAAAGTGAAGTGCTACTATGCTAATAATAATTAATAGCCTCGTTACGATTTTATGTCTAAGTTACAGTTAATTTTCGTGGTATCCAGAGATTCAACTGGGATACAGAAACTGAGGTGGTTCTCTTCGAGCCTCTGCTTTACAGTCTGCTAAGTGTTTCTATGAGACAGAAGGGGTAAAGGAAGCTGAAACAATGAGGGAAGGGTATTCGGGAGCGGGACTTACTTTAAGAGGGAAATGGAGGAATGGGGAAATGAAAATTAGCTAAAGTAGAACACACTTGACCTCAGGATCAGGACAACAGGACAAATTAGTGCAAATTAAAGAGAAAAACTGTATCCTTCATTTGAGTAGGAATAGTGCCCCAGCATACAGCACTGCTCCTCACATTGGGGTAAAGGTTATGGTAAGGCTGAGACATGGTTACTTATAACTTAAATTACTCCCGTGGCCAGAGGCTGCAGTCTGGAATCACCTGCACGTTTACTGCTGCATTCTTGGATGTATCAAAAGATCTATCCAGTGTTTTGGTGAATTCTTTCTCGTTCCCAAGAGAGTGAAGCCTCTGATTTAACTCAGATTGACAGGGTAACAAGGCTGAGACCAGGGGTTCAAACAAGGTTCAAACACAGGATAAGGGTGAGGCGTAATTGTCACAGAGCACAAGGGCATTGACTTGGCCAATGTAAAAGAATGTGATGTTGTATAGTTTATTAGTCTCTCAAGAGTAAATAGTGGTTTTATGGCCATCTATCTCTTTTCCTTAGACCTCTGTTCAGATTTTAGAGCAGGATGTCGTTTTTTGGTTGGAGACAATCAGTGGATATCCTGCCAAAGGGGGAATGGTCCAACCCAATAGACTGGTTGGCCTGGCCCACTGCTTTGGGTAGGAAACCCAAGCAGAAGCAGTGGAACAAGATGAGACCGGAAAAGGAGTGATATGTGGAGTACTGTGCTAGCCTAGGGATCCTCCCTACCATCTCCCACAAGGGGTGCAGTCTCCAGGTACAGAAACAGGTCCTGTGGTTTTTGTGACTGTGTGGTACAGCTGTGCTTGAAATTGGGATTACTGTACCTGAAACAGCTTTAAATTTATAACTTTTCTATTTTGGAGTTATATTGGATTTGTAAGAAAAAGGAAAAATTTGTGTACAAGATGCATCACAGTGTTCTTACACTTCTTTCCCAGAAAAGAACAAAAATCTTCTAAAAGGACGTTTGATAGAAAATGTGTTATGAGTGTCAAAATATGAAAGGAGTAGAGATGACGGCTGTTGCATCTTATTTCTTGCAGTCTCCCTGTGGTAGTTTGGGTTTTGATTGCAAGAGAGATTAAATGGTGGTATTGAACTGCCATTTTGTTTCATCAAGTATTTAATGCCTGGTAATAAACTCAGACCTCGTCTAATTGCATATTAGCTTAGAACACATATGGCCACAGAAGCAATACACATGAAAGGTCTTGGACCAAGTCAGTAAGAGTATCAAAAACCAGTGAAAAGTAGACTCTTCCAGCACCTATCTCAGTGTGTAGGTCCCCTCTTCATCCTTCTGTTAGTGACACAGCCAGTCTTCTTTCACTGCCTTTTTGTTCTCTCAATCCAAGTATTTGCAGGACAGATGGTCTTTTCTAGAACCTTGATATGGTTCTTGAGGGAGGACAGAAAAGAAAAGAAAAACAAGAGACAAGGGCATCATAACTAAAAATTCTCATTTTAAGAAGACTTCAATTTCCAAGACCCATCCAAAGTTACCCAAGATGACCCATCACTAGAAGGCCACAAATTGGCTCAGTGAAGAAAGTAGGGAGCAGGAGCCTGGCCCTAGGATAAAGGATCTTTATGTCCCTATCTGTTTGTTTAGATTCACACTCCTTCCCTAGCAGACCTAGCACTGAAAGGTGATATTGGCTGGATTATTAAAGTAGCCAAAGAGAAGTCAGAAAGGGTTTAACTCGTCTATCCAAAAGCAAGACAGTACACCCACACCTGTAGAATGGATGTGTACCATTGAGGGGAGGCAATTTTTTTCCAGGGTTTCCAACCCCCCCCCAAATATAAATATTCTCAGTTTCAAACTGTAAGAAATCTCTTTTCTCTGAGCACCCGCACTCCACTTTCCAATGCATCGTTTATCTTTAATAAGCCTTTCTTATGCCTCTTACTGACTTGTCCTAAAAATTCTCTTTCAGTGACAGGAGTCCATAAATATGCAACAAAAATGATGAGTTAAGTTCCTTATTTCAGATTTGGATATCTATTAGACCCAGCCCAGCAACAGTTCCTACTATTATTATCAATAGTAGTAGTGGTGGCGATAGTAGTAGGGGTTAAACCCAATGCCTTTGCACAGAACTAAATACCTACTTTCTTTATTTTGTATTTTGAGACAGGGCCTGGCTAAGTCCTTATGTTGCCCCAACTGGGTTCAAATTTGTGATCTTTCTACCTCAGTCTCCCAGGGTTCTGGGATTCAGGCAGGCACCATCGTGCTTAGCAGTTCCTTCATATTTCTATTCATAGTAATGATGTGTTTATGTGATGGTATTTGTGTGTCTTCTCCACTAGATTATTATATTCACAATAGCAGGCACTTTATTTTGTTTACCTACCATGTGGTTGGTGCAGCAGCACATGTACTAAAATATTTTGTTCACAAGATCATATCTCTGTCAAGACACACATATTCTGTATCTAGTAAGTATTTGTTTAATGAATAAGTGTAAAAGCTCACTCTTTAGGAAACTTTTATTTCAGTATTAGTTTAATATATTTGACAGTAAATAATTATAAGCCTAATGAACATGGCTTAAAAAGGCTTAGATTCCTATAACTGATGAAAATTATAATGAAAATAACTTGAAATTTTTAGAGAATATCTATATGCAGATGGCACTGTTGACATTTTACTGTAGTTCTTAGATCCCTTGCCTACCCAGGTAGCCATCTCTCTATCCACCAATTCATCCAACTTGTTGTTGTTTTTGTTTTATTTTTGTGGCACTCATAGTTGAACTTAGTGTTAGCTACATTCCTGGGCCCCATCTTACTTAGTTTTGATGTATTTCACCATAAGTAGTGTGTGAACACATTTTTGCTCTAAAATACTTCAGCACACATATCACTACATAGAGTTCAATATTCAGTTAAGGTTCTTAGTGGAAGTAAAATTTAATTCAATAAATGCCCAAAATTTAGGTGTATTATTCAACGTGTGTTGACAAATGTGAACGCTTGTCTAACATAAATTTCTATAAAGATACAGACTAATACTATCAGCCTATACCTCTTTACTCCTTTATTCCCATTATTACCCATCAGTGGCAGTGCTCTGATTTTTCCACCATAGAACATTTTTCTTGTTCTAAAATTGCCTGTAAATGGAATTATATAGGCTTTACAATTATGAGATGATTTTTACCACGCATACTGCTGAAACTCACTCATTTTGTTATATGTCAATAATTTGTTCCTTTTAAAAGTCGATTGCACTCCCTTGAATGAATATACCACAATTTATCTATTTACCTGTTTGATACAAATTTGTTTTTCCCCCAGTTTGGAACTCTTATGAATAAAGCTGTTATGAATAAAAAGTTTTCTACTCCTTTTATGTTAAACTAACTGCTTGTTTTTCTAACACATAGCACTAAAATATGATAAACTGTAAGCATTCATTCCTAGCATCTTAATTCCTCCTAGGTCTGTTTATTTGTACTAGCTGGTATTGACAGTTAAAAGGAAATTGATAAAGTTTTAGTTGAGGGGGAAATAAGAACACTGGTCAAGTCCTGCATACAAAGTTAGAGTTATTTATTTTGTTAACCTTCTCATATTTTCCCCTAATGGGATAACATTTAATATTTTTAACATAATGGTATTTCATTATTATTATAATACCCTTTGTCGGCAGTTAAGTGGAAAAAGTCATATGATGAAAGGTATGAAATTATCTATTTTCTATGGTTGTACAATTACTTAACAAATTGCCAGTGACTTATGAATTTTATCAAATGGTCACTCCTTAAAGCACACTACTTAAACCCAATCATCCTTAAAAACTCCCTACGCCAGCTAGAGGAGTGAGGTTCTGTAATGCATCAGGTCAACTTTTATTCCCCAATGCCAGAAATGGTACAGTTTCCATCAAGGCTGACTTCCGCACCAAGCAGATCCATGATGGTATGTAGTAATCAAGCCATCATAATTAGCAAAATGTGAATACAATTCATATCATTGTGCACTGTCTATTTTACCCAGTGTGTCCCAGCTGATTTATTATACTATTAATTATAAATCCCACCTTTATAATCTTTCCCCTCAAAGCAGTCACTCTCTCAAAGTTTTAAGTCTTCTGTCACAGTTCTTAACATTTCTTGGGTCACAGATGTCATAGGAAGCTGATGAAAAGTGTGGACACTTTCCCACAGATAGGAATGTGCACAGATAGGAATGAACAGCATAAAGATTTCAGCACCACTTTAAAGCCCTCACAGACCTCAGCTGCACAGCTGATTTCCACCTGAGAGCATTTCATGCTTTCTCTCCATTTTAGAAACTTCATTAGGACCTCGTGAGAAGATAAGTACATATATGTTTCTGTTTTTTGTTTTTTTCCTTTGCATTCTTTTTCAGTAACTAAATCCTTTGAACAGAACCTTAGGGTGGAGTCTGTACCTGAGAGCATGCAGGAAAAGCTTTCATGGCTGGAATTTTTCCATGACCTGGGGGACTGGTGCTGAACCAAGCGGCTGGCTCTCGGCCAGTGTTTATCTGACTGGAAGCCTGAGTTGGGAATGCTTTTTCAGGAGATAAAGTAGTGCTGTATAATTTCTTTACTGTGACATCTTAGTAATCCCAGGATTTTATTTCCTAGGAGTACACGTCGATGGGACATTTTCTCTTTTAAGACCAGAGTGATGTGCAATCCCAAAGGTGACCCTCACTAAAGAATAATAGGGGTTGGGGCTGTAGCTCAAAGTCTCTGAAGAATGCACATTCTGTGCAGGACAGGAACAATGCAAAACAATTCCTGTAGCATTCCAGTGTTCTCCCCACCTCCCTCTGGAATCAGCTGTTCCCTTACCAAGCACACATTAGGACAATTCCTGGTCTGTCCCTACAGCAGGGCCTTCCAGCCCAAGTCTTTCTTCCTCCTAAAAAGTTCCCTCTGACAACTGACAAGAGGCCAGAGCAGACAGCACACCTGGGTAACTTTAAAACCCTGATGTTAGGGCTGTATTTGGTGGGACGGGTACTTTGAGGAAAATGGGATTTCTAGCATTTTAAAATGCATTTAGCATCACCATATGGAGGAAGTTCCTGTTCTTCCCAACTTTATCCTGAATATCCCAATTCAAAGGGGGAACGAGTTATAATGTTGATTGGATTTTTCCATTTCCAAGCAAGGCCAAAAATAAATCTAGCAAGGACGGCAAAAGTTAGGAATGTTTCCTTTTTTCCTACCATTTTAATAAAACAGATAAATATTGTCTTCCCAAATATAAAATAAGTATCCAGCTCCTATCTCTGATTAATATGTTAAAAATTCCCTTCATGTGTATGCCTCATTATAAAGTAACATGAGGACATGCTTCCATTTCTTCCTGTTTTCCTCTTTAAGCTTCAGCAGCACTGCAGATCAGCTTTTCCATTCCTCCCTGAGAATTCTCAGTCCCTTCTCTGAGTCTTCTGAGCAAAACACCCACAGCCCTTTCGATGCAGAAGCATATTTCTAGCTCCTGTGACTGTGTATCCAATGCGGGCTGTTTTTCAAAAGGTGAGGTAACAGAACTTTGACTTACTTCCCTTTGGTGGAGAAAAACATGTCCTGTGTCACGCATATCCCAGACATGTCTCCAAAGCTGTTTGCCAGAAGTCGTCATCTTGTGACAGAGGAGCTCCTGAGCCAACGCTGGTTCAAGTGGATAGAACAATAACTACCCTCGCAGCTGCAGAATCAAAACACACCCACTGTGGGTTTTGTTATGGTTTAAAAGTAGTAAAAATTTTAAAAGGACTGTGTGCAGAATAATCCATAACGGTAAAACAGAAGTTTGGGAAGCCGTAAGAAATAATTGCGCAGGAGGCCCTTTAGAGATCTCAAATTAGTCAGACTTTCTGGGTTACCCAGAAAGTCTGACGGAAAGTCAGACTTTCTGTGCTTACCCCTAAGTTTGAAACATGATCATCAGTTCACAGCCTTTGCATCCCACTTTCCTGTTAACCACGCCCATTCCTCACAGCCTTTGCTTTCCTTCCTGTTCTCATTCTCAATGTTTAATCCACTAATGAAACATGAGCTTTGTGAATTATTTCATTTGACCAGGAGAGCATAAGTGCCATCCGTAAATATTTAAGCGTTTTCTATCCTAACTTTCAGAAAAACTAAAAGAAAACCGGGTTTAAGATGTTTTAAAATAGGAGTCTTTGTTTAGGATATCCCAGAATCTAGCATGTGGTAATAAGTATGAAAATGGTTTTATTTATTTAAAATAAATTAGTGGATAATTTTGTTCTTTAACGAAGTGTGAGTTAATAAGATAAACTTGGCTTTCTTGTCTCATAGCTTCAAAATTTGATTTTACAGAAGTAAGATGTAATTTTCAGATTTCAAAATTAGTTCTTACATGTTTGAAAGCCTGGCTCTGGGTTTTATTATTTTTCATAACATTTATGCTGGCATTTTCTCCAGATTTATAAAAAGGAATTATGAATGAATTTATTTTTCATGTCTAGTTTACACTTACCCCATCTCATCAGTTCATAATAATTTGTAATGGGATTCCTGGTAACACAGGATCAGGGACACATAGACATGTCTTTTGAGTAAATCTCTGTCATCAGCAGCATGTGATTTCTGCAAAGAATTTATTAATTCTTCCTTAAATGTGGGGACCATGGACTGTTTTTGAAAAGCCCTAAAGACTAAAATCACCTATCCTTACTTTCAGTGTCAAATAAAGAAATTCATGATAAGAAATTATCATTTTTCAGAGTAGATTCTATCACTTCTCTCATTCAAACCTCCTTTACAGATTTTCTCTGAAGAGCAACAATGCCTATATGGATTACTCAGACAATTGCTAGTTTGCTAAGTATAGATGCTAGCACTTAAAAGAAATTAGCAGATGTCACTTAAAGAAATAGCCCTAATTCTCAGCTAAGAAGGAAGTGTCTCCGTGGATCCGATGTGATAACAATTTCTCAATTTCTGCCCATCTCTGAACTAATTTTCTTCAACACTATAGGGAATGGTTTAACCATTTTCTTCTTTAATTCTGCTCCCTGCTCCATCTGCATGCTTGACTGTTGCCAGGAAGGGGCTTTCTCAACTCCAGAATGTGGGCTTGGTTCCATTGCTTTTGTTTATTCTACCCATTATGTCCCCAAGAGTTCTCAGAAAACAGTGGTTAAGTCCCAGTGGATTTAGAAAAAGAACTTGAAGGAGCATATGTGTCATTTGTGCCCAATTTCTGCACCTAATCAAAACTTAGCAACTGTTTGTAGCTAAGACACCAGAGGGATTCCAGTATCTGGACACTTTATAGCCCATAAATTCAGCCCAATACTTTTGGGGCTGTTCCCACAGAAAGTAAGAATTTATATGAAGAAAGATTACTAGATTATTTAAATCAGTGTGAACAATAAGGGAGGAGAGACAGAGCTCCTATATCACATTCCTCTCCTCTGGGGAACTGCATGGAAAAACTGTGGAGACACCAATTTGTACATGAACTACTAACAGCACCACTGAACACATACTTTCATACAACGAGGCACACAGATTATTTGTAAATGGCTGATCCAGTACTGTGATTTAACCTGTCTTTGGAGAAACAGAAACAGCTGAGGTCTTGTAACTATCTTTTTTCATTCTAGAAGATAATGCTTCAATCGGATACTCTTCTGATACAGATCAACCTTAAGTTTACCGCAGATTTAAGGGATGGTAACCGGTGAATGTGTGGAGTAAACCAAACAGATCCATAGAGAGATGGCTCATGTAGAGATGTTGAGGAAATAACTTTTTATTAATAAAGAAGTTAAATAAGATTTTTCACAATTTGGTTTGAGTATGTCTAGAAAATATTTTTAAAATGACAAATTTTATGATATGATTTAGAGAAATGTTATGGAAAAGGCCAAAGTGAATTTCTGTAAAGCAATCAGTAGGAAATGTAATCAATGAAAATAATTTTGAGAACACAGGACTTAAAGCTTGTTTCTGAATAATGTCAGAATAAAGAAAGGGCGATATTAGTAATCAGTATCCTCAAAAGGATGAGTGGGAGCCCTTGTGAGGAACTCACACACAAGAACAGACAATGAGATTTCCAGACCCGTATTAGTACTAGTGAGGGGCTATCTGTCCTCTACTGCACAGAGAGCTGTCGTGAGAAGAGTTGTGGCACTTGGCCTTCCAGTATCCTGACCATGGCCACAGAGCCATCAAGCTCCCTCTGCCCGGGTCCTTGACTGGTTGTGTATGATTTTCTCTCTTAGTATCTATTTAAATAGTCTAATTTTCTTCCATAATGGCTTTTAAAAAACTAATTAGTAGGTAGTAGTTACCATTTTATATGACAAATATTTCCTTTTAAAATGTCATCACTATAAAGCACCCAACATAAATGACCCATGACACACATTTACAGGTATACTCTATAATAAGTATTTTTTAAGCATCCTACTATACAGGTTAGAAACTCCATGTAACTATTTCCCTCTCACTCCAGCACACCTCAGAGAAGAGCACTGTCCTGTTTAATCATTCCCTTGCCTTGTTTTAGGCTTTTATCACTTCTGTGTCTATCCTTAGCATCTACTATTGATTTACATTTTACGTGCTTTTGCTTCTTTTGCTCCTGGTATAGTTTTGAGAATTCTTCATGTTAATGTGTGCAACTGAAGCTAATTTAGTTTCACTAAACTAAACTAAAGTTTATGCATTTTCCAATGTATAAATATAACACAAGTTGTTTATCCAGGGGTTTGAAGGGTGCTTGATTTGTTTCCGGGTTTTTAGTTCGCAAACAATGCTGTCGTAAACAGTCTTGCATGTGCTTCCTGGTATATGTGTGTGAAAGTTCTGAGAAATATGCCTAGAAATCGCATTGCTGGGTCACAAAGTTCAAATTTACCATGCAATGCCAAACTTATGAGTGAGCATCTTTATTGTTTCTTATCTGACAAACATTTGGTATTATCTGGCTTTTTAACTTTGCCAAGTTGGTGAATAAGAAATGATATTATTTTGCATTTCTATGATTAATGAGACCAGACGTCTTTTCATATTTATACCAGAATGGACAGCTCAGGAGACAGCACATTGCAAATCAGTCAGGAAATAACTGGTGAACAACTGTTACTCTCTCAAAAAATCAAATCAAAATGAATCAGCACCTCATAGGAATAAGCTCTCACTTTCTGTTGGATTTAAGATATAAGCAAAGCTATAAAACATTTAGAAGGTAATTCAGAACACTTTCATTGTCACAGACTCTTCAAGGCTTTCTTTAGCAAAACATAAGAAGTACAAATATTACCGAGAAAATGCTGATAAAGTCTGTTAAATTAAGTACATTCTTGACTCTGATCTGTGAAGGTTACCACAGCCTAGATCAGTTTTCCATATATATGTGAGTTCAGTTCTGTATTCTTTAAATTCTGCTTGTCTATTTGTCTAGCTGAATAACAGCATCATCATGTCTTAAATAGTTTTACAATGATTTCTGATAAGAACAGTCCTTTAATCTTGTTCTTTAGAAATGTTTTAATTATTTATGAGTGTTTTGTTCTCCATTAAAATTTTGAAGTCAGTCTGTCAAATTTCCACAAAAATTACCCTGTTGGAATGTCCATGGGAACTGGTTTGAATCTGGAGGTCAGTTTGGGGACTTCCAGTTTGGAGAATATTGAGTTTCTATCCATGAATGTGGTACATTTATCTTTTTATTTCAGTCCTTTTTTATTTCAAAAATATCAAACTAAACAAAATAAAACAATAGATTCAATCAAAACAAAACAATGAACATGGTACAGGGCTTCAAAACAAGATAAAAGGAAATCAATAATAGCTACCAAAATATATTTTGTTATTTTTGAAATAGCTGTCCATGCCATCAAATATGATAAAGTCACACAAGATAAACTAGAATAAAATCATATTAAACAGAACAATGAAAAAATACATGATTTCAAAACACAATAATATATTAACAATGGCTACTGCCTTCCCTTTTTAGATATGCCCTCCCTTTTCATTTGCACAGTATTCCTTGTGCATTTTGGATCCCATTAGCTCCTTTAGTTTTTTATACTAAGGAGACAACACAATGTTCACCCATGTGACTCTGAACCACTTCATCCATGAGCATGATCTCGAGTTGTATCCATTTACCTACAAGAGCCTCAAGGTTACCTTTCTTTATAGCTGAGTAGCTTTCCATTGTATAGAAATGCCATGTCTTTTTATCCATTCTGCAGTTGAGGGGGAAACTACTCCCATGCATTTTCAGCCTGCCTGTCACATAGATCATTGTTCTTTCTCCTTTGACTTTTAGTCTATGAATTTTCTTTCGAGTTAAATATGTTTCTCATATAAAGCATGTTGATAGATCCTGTCTCCTGATTCACTCTGCCTGTGATTCTTTTTATTGGTGAATTGAGGCCATCTACATTAATAGTTAGGACCAATATACACTGGCTCATCTCCGCCATGCTATTTTCCTGCCTTGGCTCTGTGCTTTTCCTCTCCATTCAACTGTCTGCCCCGGTTGTTGGCCCTCCTCTGCTGTTCCTGGAATTGTGGGTATTTTTCCTATCTCTCTAGAATGTCCTTTAGTATTCTTTGTAGGGCTGGTTTGGCGGTCATGAAGTCCTTCAGTTGTTCTTTATCACAGAAGCATCTTGTTTCACCATTAATTTTGAAAGATAGTTTTTCAGGGTACATCAATCTGGGTTAGAAATTATTTTCTTTCAGGACTCGAAACACTTCACTCCAGCATCTTCTTGAGTTGGTTTGTGTTGAGAAGTCTGTTGTGATTCTGATGAGTTTTCCTTTGTACCTGAACTGTTTCTTTTTTCTAATAGTTGTTAATATTCTGCTCTTGTGTTGAAATTCTGGGATCTTGAATATTTCTGGGTTTCGATCTGTTTTGTTTATGGCTACTGGAATTCTGTTTATCTCACTTATCTGAAGGTCACATCCTTTTCTCATGCTTGGGAAGTTTTCTGCTATTACTTCTGTAAATAGACTTTCAATGTCATTTGTGTTTATTCCTACTTTTCCACTGAAACTTATTATTCTTAAGTTATGTTTCTTTGCTTTGTCTTACAGCCATTGAATTGTTATTTCCTGATTCCTTGTTATTTTTACGAGATCCTTCCTTTTGTGATTGCAAGCTACAAACCTGTCTTCAAGGTTTGAAAGTCTGTCTTCAATTTCTTTCAAGCAGTTTTGCCAGCTTCCAGTGGAGTTTTTAAATTCCTGGATATTACTTTGAATCTGTTTCATGTATTCTAAACCTTTTTTATATTGTTCATTCAATGTTTCCCTCATTTTCCTATGATCCTCTATTTTTTTAATCTATGTCTTCTTTAGAAGTGCTTAGCAGTTTTTTATTAAATAGTTGTTCATTTCTTCTTTCACCTGAGATAGTATTTCTGTTCTAATTCTTTTATAGCCTCATGAAGTTGTTTCTTTACTTCAGTTGCCATCACTTGAGAACTTCAAGTGTGTGACCCTGATCTCATCCATGTTTACATCTCCTGGACTTGCTCTGCTTGGGTTGGAGATCAGACACTGCCTTTTGCTTCTTTGTCTTGATGTATTTCTGAGTTCTTCTGGACAAGTGGGTAGTGGGGTCCCAGGAACTTCCCATATTGGCTACAATTTCTCTGAAGTGAGACTGTTTGGTTCTCCTGACCAGTGCTGGCCATGGGTATCTGATGGTGGCCACTGGGTGTGCTGGTGCAGGGCTGGCTGCTGTTTTTCAGTCTGCATTGGCTCCTGGATGGCTGGTGGAGTGAGCATAGGGGCAGGGCTGGCCACTGCCTCTCTGACCTGAGTTGGTTATCAGCTGGGAGCCTCCCTGATGGCTGCTGGAGTGTGTGTGGGTATCTCAGTCTTTTTTAAATGTCTTTTCTAACAGTTTCCAGTTTATACCTTAGAAGTCCTTTTAATTTGAGATTGTTGTTATTTTTATAAAATATTTTTATGTACATTTTCCATTTTTATTTCCTAGTTGGTTTATATTGTAGAGAAAGTCAAATAACTTTCCGAAATGATTTTTTGAGAAAATTTTCTAAACTTTTACTTATTCTAATAAAATATTTTGAATTTTCCACATAGACAATTGTTTCTTGTGCTAATAAATACTTATTAAGGGCTTCCTCTGTTAAAGGGACCAGTCAAGGCCGAGGGGATTTCATAGTGAATTAAGGAAAGAAAAATCCCATCCCAGTAGCAGTTATATTTTAAAAGGTGGAGATATATCAGAAATAAAATATACGAAGCATTGAATGAGAAGAAATTATTTGGAGAAGATAAAGTAGGATGGGTAAAAGAGAGTTCAAGAAAGTAGCAGATAAGGAGGGAACTTAATTTTAAATAAGGCCATCTTGTTTAAAATCATTTTTGCAATGCTGTAAAGGAATAACTCATGCAAGGAAGGTTAAAAGGAAGCTGCAGGCAGAGAGAGCAGTAGGCACAAAGGCACTGAGGCAGATGCTTGACCAGTTTCTTTGGAAGGCAACCAGACGACAGTGGAGCTAAGCAGAAGACAAAGGAATGAGGATGGAAGGTGACTCAGAACAGGGCTGTTTGCTCATCATACTGTCACTTTATCTTTCTAATCTATGTATTTGTTAAAACTTTTTTTTTAATACTGCACTATTTAAAGCAACACATAGACTGTCGAAATACAGTAGTGATAGAGGACATTCTTGCTTTATTCTTAAAGGAAATATTTTCAGTGTCATCACAAATTGTGGTATAAATTGCATCTCCATGTCTTTGGAGATATCTATTTCCTAAATACCTGACTTAGTAATGTTTTGTGTGCATAGGGTATGAGTGAAGTGGGGTACTATTTTTTTTAACAATTTTCTCTCTTTTGCATAACTAATCTTTTAGACTTTCTATTTTTAGGAGGGACATTTTTACTGTTTATATCTTCCATATTTAGCCATTCAATTGTCTTGAAAAAATATTAATGTAATTAATCATAATATTGCTAATAAAGCTATTTTATTTTTTATGTTTCTGGTTACCTTTTCTCATTTTTTTATTTTATATATTTTTAATCTGACTTATTCCTTGAATATATTAACAAATTATCTTATCTTTCTTAGTAACCAGAGTTTTGACATGTTAATTTTTTATTTTTACATATTTTATTCATTTTTCTGTTATTACTAATAATTGCCTTTTGTTTGTCTTAAATTTGTTTCATTCTTATAACTCCTTAAATTAACTATGTTATTTATTTCTTTCCTTATTCTTATCCATATATATAATATATATTATGAGATGATCAATTTTTCAACAAACTTTTTGCAATTACCCCTGCTCTTAGATGTGTAGAGTTTTATTAATGCCATTTTATATTCTTTAATGTGATTTTCAGTTTCCTCTTTTATGTAAGAATTTCATTTTATTTTTAAGACTACAGAAGTTATTTACTCAGGTTTATTTGTTTTGTTTTATTATCAATTTCTTGCTTTATTATAACACAATGAAAGAATTCTGTTTTTTCAGTCCTTGAGAATTAATCATAATTTTCTTTGCAGCAAAATTTTAAGGACAAAAAAGTTTAATACCCAATTTATATAATTGTTTTAGAGGCTTTTCATATCTTTACTGGATTTTTGATAACTTAATTGATCTTATGCTACCAAAGCCTGCTACCTCTGTATTTCTGTTTCCCTGTGGAGTCCCGGTGGCTTTGAATATGTGAATATGACACTGTGCTAGCGAGCACACACCTGTTCTTCATTGTGGATCATGTTTGCTACTTTACTGCTCATGTTTCCTTCACGTTCTCATTTAATTCATTTACTTTAAATTTGGTGTAACTGATTTCAATCTTTGCTCTGTGGTGTTGTTGTTATTATTTGTTTTTCCTAAATTGCTTTAGCTCATCCTTTTATTTTCAGCTTTTCTACATGATTTTGTCAATTTCTCCTTAAGGCAAAAGACTTGATTAATATACATAACAGATACTTGAGAAAAATAAATCTGAAGTATGTTTTAGCTATAAACAGAACAGCCAGAATTCTTGGGAAATTTTCCATTTTAAGTTTCTTCCTTGTAAGGGATTCAGTAATATGGCCCAGTGCCACTTACAACATATTCCCTATGCTCAAGAGACACAAAGAGGCAAAGGGTGACAAGCTTTTCCCACAAAGAAATACAGAGCAAACTCTCTTCGTGACTATCTGTTACTTTCTGAACAGAGGTTAATCTATTTCTTTTTTAATTACCACAAAGTAAAAAGTGAATTGCCAGACTGATTTGCCCTAGTGTATACATCAGCACTCTACATTAGACTTCTTATGGCCTCTCCCCACTTAGAAATATTTCTGAGGATAGCAAACCAAGTCCTTATGGAATCTAATGAAAATGTTATTAACAGCCATTCTTTAACTGTTACTGTTCTCTGAGCGATAGTTTTTCTTTTAAGAAATAATCATTGTCATAATCATATTCTATTGAGTGCCCATTGATTTACTCATTAAAATATTTATTGAGATATTTATGCACTATCAAATGGCCTATAGAAATTCATTTTCTAACAATGTTCACCAATTTTTGAGAAAGTGTATCAAACCATATACTGAGACTTGGAAATTTGAAGAATAATATAGTCATAAACGACAAAGCCATAATTTGAAGCCATCTTTTCAATTCTGAGTCCTTTCCTCTTTTAATATACTTTGTGTCTTCACAGTAGATACAGATTATATAGAAATATTAATGGTGGAAAATTTAATGCTCTATGTTGCAGTTGGAGATCTTATCTGATTTTCCTAGCTAATCCATACTTAAAAAAGACCTCCATCAATAAATGATACTGGGTAGTATTTACAGAAAACCATTAAAAGTACCTTTAACCAATTTGCTGGTTACTCTAGTTTCTCTTTTTGGATATAAGCCGACCATTGGCTAGCCATAATACGTAACTTTTTTTCTTCTAACAGAAAGGTTTCTCTGTGCTGCTTTTAATAGTATAAGCCTTGCCTTTATAAGCCTTACAACAATATGAAAATAACACATATTTCCATGTTTTTGGACAGTCACCAATCATTAGAGTGTACATATATGTGTTGTAGTAGAGTTGGGGATTCGAATAACACAAAGATATCATTTAAAGATAAGATAAAATAAAATAGAACTTGCATAGTATAGTAAACGTCCATCATCATGACAATGTATCTAAGAAAAATTAACTTACAGAAGGAAAGGAAGGGACTAGAGATAAGTCTAAGCATCTTGTGGATTCTACCATATCTATCAGATGAATATTATCCACAAAAGTATCCTGAACACTGCATAACTCTGCCTCATGGAATTATACTAAGTAAAAAAGTACACATTACAAACCATTAAGGTATGTGATAGATTGACTGTTGTAAGAAAGCAAATTCCTGTACCCTGATCAATGCTATAAAAATGCATAGTAATCGCTGTTCAACACAGGACTACTGCAAGCTATGGTCTCCTTTGGTGGAGATTTTCTGTGCCTCACTTCAACTGATGGTGCTTCCCTGTTTTAGAATAACATTGATCATGGTTCAGAGAAAGAGTCCATTAGTGGACTAACAAGAAACAGAATTTTTTCATTTTTTCTCTGCCTAGTAGCATTATCGAATTCTGGTTGATAATCCTGCCTAAATCATAAATGATCTTAGCATGTGTTTGATATCAATACTAGTCTTGTACTTTTCTGTATATATCTTGCTTTCATATGTGCTTTACCTATCATTCATTTTCTTTTTTTTTTCTTGCTGTAAACAACAACCTAATTATTCTTATTTAAAACAAACACTTTCTTTCATGATACTGATACATTTGACCAACATTAACTCTAAGTTCAGTTCTCAACTCAGGTTATACCAGTCAGTTCATTCCTCCCATCTCCTCATATGGATTAGGTTAAACTGAGACCTGGAATACATGCAGATCAGTGAAATCATGCCCACTTCCATTAGGAAACTTAGGTGGTAAGAGGGAGTCCTTTTGGGTTGATGTTGCTGAGAGATTATGGTTGATCTGAGATCCTGGAACCCATCTGGTCCTTCCTGGGAGCCATGAGAGGATAGTGAAGTTTCTCACTTACAGAAACCAATTGTTTTAGTGTGAGTTCACCCAGAAGTAGTCCCATGAAAATGCTAATCCTTCAATTAGTTTATTTAGAGATTACTGTCAGAAAATACTAATTTGGGAGTAGGGAAATAAAATATTGAAAAGAAAAAAAGAATTGAAGTGTGTATTATCCAAGAAACTGTAATTTGGGGCAACTGGGGCATAATCTTAGTAGGGAATTTGTTGACTGTGTGTAGAATATGCCTTTGTTTTTGTTTGAGAGATGAGGAAAGTCGAGAGGGCTATACAGTGAATCCTGTCACTGACAGATGAGGAAGGTAATGGTGGCGTTATCTATTAATTCTTGTCACTGATTGATTCATGCTCTCAGCTGTTAATTCTGAAGCACTTCTGCCTTCCCTTACCCAAGATGAAAAAGAGCCTACAGGAGAAGGTACTGAAGGTCAGTCACCAGAAGGGCAGGATGGCAATGTTAAGCAGAGACATCTGCGGAGAGCAGATGCATTTCCTCTTTGCCTTAAATCTTCACTGAAACAAAGAGCTCCGACAAAATCCTCTGAAAATATCATTGAAAATATTGTCTGGGTACTAATTAGAAAAGTGTGTCTGTAAATGTTCCTCTCACTGTATACTTCTGATGCATGGACTTTAAGTAATATATATATATATATATATATATATATATATATATATAGTACTTCGATAGGTTTGTGTGTGTCATATTTTGCTTTTACAGCCAACAAAGAAAAAACTATTGTTTTCCACAGCTGGTTGCTACAACACATCTGCAGGAAAACCTCCTCTTGCCTAAGTAATTCATCTGTTATCATCTCTTAGGCCTCCCTAATTTCAAGCTAATCATTCAGAGAACTACTGAGTCAGTATTTGCCTGAATAACTTTCAAGCTCCTCTTTTCCCCTAAATGTGCTTCATCTTCACCCCAATCTCCCCACCACCCCCGTGTGACCTGCACCCTGCCCAGGATATGGAGGACACCTGTCAGCTCCAGTGCAGGAGAGCCAGCCAGCACACCTGTGTCCTCCATCCCCTCACCTCCCGCTGAGCATCTGCATGGCTAATGCTGACTCCTGTCCTTCACAGTCTCACAGCAGCCACCTTAATCAACCCTGCTCAGGTCTGGCAGTGTCCGAGGGACGAGCCTATCCCTGCCTGTCTAAGGGATATTCCAGGCCCATGCAGAAGAGAGTGGAGCCTCATTATTCCCTCCCCCCAATAAAGCCAAATAATTACAAAATCTGTATCCAAGCACATGTTTTCCACAACTCAGCCCTCGGCATTTAGAAATGTGCTGATCTATTATCAGATACTAATCTGGTTCTTTTCTATATAAAGACAAATATCACAATTAATTCACTGAGCTCTAGTGAGAACTGCCCAAATCAAAAAGCTTTTTGTATCTCTTTAGGCTCTACAATACCCTGTTTGATAAACTAGCTATGCTAAGCAGTGGCTGCATAACTGAATTTAGACTCATTGGAACCTTGGTTTGATTTATGATGAAAATATGTTACAATACAACTCAATTCCTAGAGAGTTTTGAGCCCTACTCCCAATTCACCAGGTTCTGTTTTCTAGAAAAAAATATAAAAAGCCAAAAGAGCATACGATCTACAACTATACATCCTTGTTGTTTATGGTGTATGTGAAAAATGTGAAGGACCAGGCATGTATCCCAGCTGGAAGACAGATTACTGTTAGGCATTTTGAAATAAGTGTGAACACAAAAGTAATTTGATGCAAATAGAAGTTGGTCTATAAATGTGTCCACTGGGTCCCATTTCTGTTCTTTTCCCAGTAGCGACTATGTAGGGGTCAGATCTTGTTTACTAAATGGACAGTGGAGAGAAGTGGATGACCCAGGATTAGAGTGTTGGAAAAATTTTCCTTTCTTACATCTAAATTTCATTTATGTGTATGTATTATACACTATGTGTATAAAAAACTACCCATACCTATAAACAGAGGCAGAGAAGATACAAAAACAGCAGATTTTATTTAGACATCCGTTGTAGAGCACAGTAATAGGAGGTGCTATAGTGAACAGGCTAAAGATAACCCAGTCTATGTCCAGCCAGGGCTAGGGATTTAGCTCAGCGGCATAGGCGCCTGCCTTGCAAGTAGGCAGTCATGAGTTTGATCCCTGGTACCGATAAAAAGGAAAAAGACAAAAAAAGAAAAAATAGCTATGTCCAGCCAGATCAGCCTCAGTGCTCCTCATCCTGTTATCGTGCTCCTTTGGATATGAAGCCTTTTCTAAGCATCATTATAATTTAAATATATCCAACAAAGTTAATGCTTTAGCTTTTTAATCAAAAACAAGGTTCTTCAGAAACAGAACATAAAAGAGGTTTCTTTGGGGACTGGGCACAGTGCTGTGAACGGTGTTGGCGACACATATTCTCCTGGTGCATTTTCCCCTCTATGGGTTATATGATAGCACCCACTTATTTCCCAGCCATGTCAGCCCTCCCAGAAGTGCTTTTCATGTGACTGTCCCAGAACAAAGAGGATCCACAGAAATGGGGACCCAGTGGAGACATATGTAGACCAACTCGACCACACCTTGTTCTTGAGGACTCGTTTTGATCTTGGAGCGGTCCTGTCCTTCAAAGTCCTATATAATCTGCTCCTCCTTTTGCCTTCTGATTTCATCCCTTTCCTTCTTGGTCACTTTCCTCAAGCCTTATAACCCTCTGTGCTTTCTAGAAGTTTTCTGATTCGTTGTAGTGTGAGAGCCTTTGCACATGCCAAGGTCTGTATAGATCTCTCTCTCTCTCTCTCTCTCTCTCTCTCTCTCTCTCTCTCTCTCTCTCTCCCTGTATGTGTGTGTGTGTGTGTGTGTGTGTGTGTGTGTGTGTGTGTGTGTTCAAAGGTCACGTTAGTGATTTCTTCCCTGTCTACCCCGTTTAAACTCACATGTCATAACTACTTCTATTGCTTACTATCTTCCTTTCTTGCTTGCTTTCTCTTGCAAGTTAGTACTATCTAGCAGCTATATGTTGTACTTATCTTTTTAACACATTTTCTATTTCCCTTTATTATGAACTACATGAATGCGGAAGTTTGTGTTTCTACTTTATTCTTGGCATCTGTAGTGTACTTGGCAAAGAGAAGCACAGAATCAGTTGAAGAATGAATGAATTATTTAGTGGGCTGGCAGATGGGCTTCAGTCTTATTCTCTAAAGCCTGCACTTGCTTTGGAAAATTTCCTTCAATATCAGCACCAAAAACCCAGCCCCAGTCCTGTTCTCTAGGAGTTGACACTGAGCATCCCCTAGTTGACACTGAGTTCTTGACACTGAGCATCCCCTAGTTTTTTCCCACTATTTCCTCACAGACTTTTTCCCTAGTGCTCATTGCCCGAATTTCTGAGTACTTATATCCCTAGATATTCCTTCATAGCATTTATTACCTGGTCTGTAGGATCATTCATTACCTGGTCTTCATTTAGTTAACAAATAAAATTTAAGTGGCTTTCATATATGGGGATGTGGCAAACTCCTAGAGACAAAATGATGAGGATAACGGGGCCTACAGATACACAGAATTTCTTGTTGCCTCAGTACCCTGATTTTTGCTGCTGAAATCTTTTCTTCTTCCAGAACAGCAGTATCCATCCCTAAAGGTGAAGGTCCACTTTAAGAACCAGGTTCTTTCCAGTGTGCCACATGCTGCCGCGGCTAACAAGCCATGCCTGACAGTCTAAAACTGGAGGCCAGCCCCAAATAATGTCTACTGCAGAAGTCACAGAAACACTCAAGGACCCTATATTGTTGATTGTGTTCCTATCAACTTTCCCTTGTTTTATTTTCAGGACAACTTACTATCTTAGTTACTTTTCATTTGTCACTGAGATAAAATACCCGATGCCCAAAGTTGGGAAAGGAAAGGTTTATTTCTTACAGATTTTGGAGGTTTCAGTCCATACTCAGTTGGCCCCAAGGCAGGGTGGCATGGTGGGGCCGCAGTTGATGGCAGCCACAAACTGCAAGATGAAACTGGCAAGAGAGCAAGACACGCTTTCTTCCTGCCATTACATCACATCCTGGCTCCACCCCTATGTGGGTGTAGCACTGACACCCCCAATCCAAGCACTAGACAATGAACCAATCACAAATACATAATGCAAATGCATGAAGTCTGGGGGCCACTGACATAAACCATGACACTTACCATTTGCCTTAAATTCAAAATATCATACTTAGCAAATCCATTTCTTCCTTGCTTTTCTCCTTTAGGACATTCTTTGCTTAGCTCCTTACACACACATACCAAACCTATTCAGTAGCCAAGAGTTTAGCTCTCATGAATCTGAAACTCATCCTGTGGCTTGGAAGATGAAGCTCACCCTTTGGCTCCCCTATTCTGTTTGTACAAGTTACTGCTCTGATGGTTTTAATATTTGCCAAGTATTTTAACTACTGAAAATCACTACTTCCTACAAACAGCCTCAGTCACAGAAATACAAAATATGCTTTATTTTATGAGAAATCAAGGACTGCTCTGAAAAATAAAAAATTAATCTAATGCAAAGGTCATGGAACAGCCCACTGGATAATTCTTTCCAAATCCATTCCTTTTCTGGATATTAACAAAGCTATTAACATCTTGAGTTCCCAAGTCCTCTATAACCAATCACATTAGTCAAATGCAAATGCCATCAACATATCTTTGCTTTCTTTTCCTAGGAAGAATGATAGAAGGGAAAAGTACCCTGTGCTTCAACATTACGTGCATGCTACCTGACTGCATGTATTGAGCCAACGGTTAGCTGTCCAGGCACAGTTTCCATTCATGCTAATAGGTGACCATATCAAGAACAGTGCACAGACTAGATGAAGTATGTTCAGGTTTTTTTTTTAATATGTCAGAGCACATTTTTTCCCACAATAAATAGATAAAGATTTCTTTGACAATATGATAACCAGGGACTAGCTTTCTTCTAAAGCTGAATGCACCATATTATAAATAATTTGCTTTCCTTAGTCTCATGAATGGAGTGGCCATTTTGAAAGCCAAGGAGACCAACCAGAGCAGTGATACCATTTTGCTACATTCCAGGGCAAACATGTAGCTGCCCATCTCTCAGTTCAATCTAGGTGAAGGCTATGCTGAGTTTATATTCCCACATATCCTGCGATTTTAGTTCCAGAAAAAAGATCCAGTATGGACCTTTTATAACTTTAATAAGCACTCCCTAGAAAAGCTTTATTGTTTCCAGATCTCAGAGAACTCACATGTTTATCATCTATCAACGGTAGGAGAATGAATTTAATCATCATTAAGGATCCAGCAATAAACTCTGCTTTCTCCTTTCATTCATCTGAATTGTTTAATGAGTAGTGTTTTCTTTCCAGATTCTTCAATCATTCCCTCTCCAGTGACTAGTTTTTCTGGACTCTCTGAAAAATAAGATTAATTGAATGTAAAGATCAGCCCACTAGATAATTCTTTCTAAATTCTTTCCTTATAGGGTTATTCCCAAAACTATTAACATTTTAAATTCTCAAGTTCTCTACAACCACTCACATATGACTTACAATAAAAGCTTCTCAGATATAGTGACCGCATCAAGCTTTCAATGGATTTTTCTTCTCCTTTCTTGCTAATATCTTTATAGAGAGTTAAAATGTTTGTTGCTTTCATTCCTCATCTCGTGGGTTGCTTCTTAATAGCTTGCAACTTGAATTCTACAGTCAGCAGTTAATTATGCTTTCCAAGGTCACCAATGAATTTTTAAATACCAAAAGCAATTATACTACCTCAAGATGCTTCTTCAACTTTAGATGCTATTGGATTCAGCTTATTAAATGTCCCTCTCTGGGTGTCTGTTGCTACATACTGCCTTTTTCCTGACAGCTTCCTCTGTATTTTTTTCTCCATATCCTCTTAAGTAGAGCTATTTCTCAAAATTCAGTATTTACTGTCCCTCTCTTTTATCTGATATGCTCTACTTTAGTGATTTCTTTGAAAACTTCCATTGACTCTTCTAAAGAAAATCATTCTTTGTCTCTTATATGCACATTTCTCCTAAGCTGTGAACTCATCCCAGTTCCTTGCCATTCCTCATTATACAAATATTAAAGCTGATACCATCAATAAGCATGTAGTCTTCACCACTCAACTAGCAAGTGAATCACATTAGCTCTACCTCCACAATGTTGCCCGCAACTCTCTCTTCTGTCCTACCCACCTGCTGTCATCCCAATTCAGAGCCTCCTCTGCGCCTTCTTTGCAATAGCTGCTGGCCACCTAGGGTGGCCAGGCTGCAGGTCAGGCTGTCATCTCCTACCCATTTATACAAACTAATGTTGAGTCCAGAATTACTGTATTGCAATACTGCATGTAAATTCTAAATGGCTCCCTCTAATGGATGAAAGTTATTTTTACTTTTTTTAATTTTTAAGAAAATAAATAAATAAACAAAACAGAATAAAGCCAGTCAAAACAAAACAGGGAAAGTGAGATAGCACTTCAAAGCAAGGTAATAGGAAATCAATGATGGCTGTCATAATGCCTTTTGTTATCTGCCATGCCATCAGTTATAATAAAATGAAACCAAACAAAACCAATCAAAACAGTGAAAATGATACAGGACTTTAAAACAAGATAATAGGAAAGTAACAATGGCTACCGCCTTCCCCTTTTAGACCTTTCCTCTCCTTCCACCTTCATAATAGCTACTGTATATTTTGGATCCCACTAACTCTTTCAGTTTTTCATCCTAGGAAGACAACATGATGTTCACCTATGTGAGTCAGAACCATTTCACCCAAGAGCATGATCTCAACTGTATCCATTTACCTACAAGAGCTTCTTTCTTTACAGCTGAGTAGCTTTTCATTGTATTAAAAATGCCATATCTTCCTTTATCTCTTCTGCAGTTGATGGGCAAGCTACCCGGTTTCTTTCTGGTTCTCTGTCACATGGAGCATTGTTTTCTCTCTTTTGACTTTCAGCCTATGAATTTCCTTCCAAGTTTAATGTGTTTTTTGTATACCACACACTGGTGGATCTTGTTTCCTGATCTACTCTACCTGTGTTTCTTTTTATCGGTGAATCGAGGCCATCTACATTAATGGCTACTGTCAACATGCATTGGTTCATCTCTTCCATTCTTTTTTCATGTCATTGGCTCCCTACTTTTCCACTCCATTCAATTGTCTGCTCTGCTTGGTGACCCCACTCTGCTTCTGTTCCTAGAACCATGGTCATTTTTCTCTCTCTCTAGAATGTCCTTCAGTACTCTTTGTAAGGGTGGTTTGGTTGAATTTCTTCAGTTGTTCTTTGTCATGGAAGTATTTTATTTCTCCATTAATTTTGAAAGACAGTTTTCACAGGGTACATCAACGTGGCTTGGAAGTTGTTTTCTTTCAGGACTTGAAATATTTAGCTCCAAGCTCTTCTTGAATTGATGGCTTTGTTGAGAAGTCTGTCATGATTTGGAGGGGTTTTCTTTGTAAGTGAACTGTTTCTTTTTCTCTAACATCCTTTAATATTTTGTTCTTGTGCTGGATTTCTAGAATCTTGATTATTATTATTATTATTATTATAGTATGTCTGGATGCAGATTTATTTTGGTTATTGCTAGTTGGACTTCTAAGCTTCATTTATCTGTGTGTCGGGCCCTTTTCCCATGCTTGGGAAGTTTTCTGCTACTACTTCTGTAAGTAATCTCTTTATGTCATTTGTGTTGACTCCTGCTTTTTCACTGACACTTATTATTCTTAAGTTATGTTTCTTCGCTTTGTCTTCCAGTCATTTAATTTTTATTTCCTGGTTTCTTGTTATTTCTACGAGATCTTTCCTTTTGTGATTGCAAGCTACAAACCTGTCTTCAAGGTCTGAAAGTCTGTCTTCAGTTTCTTTCAAGCAGTTTTGCCACCTTCCAATGGAGTTTTTAATTCCTGGATATTTCTTTGACTCTGTCTCATGTATTCTAAATCTTTTTTATATTGTTCATTCAAGATTTCCCTCATTTTCCTGTGATCCTCTATTTTCTTATCTATGTCTTCTTTAGAGGTGCTTAGCAATTTTTTATTATGTTTTTCATTTCTTCTTTTACTTGAGATAGTATTTCTGTTCTAATTCTTTTATAGCCTCATGAAGTTGTTTCTTTACTTCAGAAACTTGAGATGTGTGACTCCTGAGCTCTTCCATGTTTACATCTAGACCTATTACTCTAGTTATTTATCTTTGTGTGTCTTGCAGTCATTGAATTTTTATTTCCTGGTTCCTTGTTATTTTTAAGAGATATTTCCTTTCAAGATCACTAGCCGCCATCCTATCTTCAAAGTCTAGAAGTCTATCTTCAGTTTCTTTCAAGCAGTTTTGCCAGCTTCCAATGGAGTTTTTAATTTCCTGGATATTTCCTTGAGTCTATTTCATGCATCCCAATTCTTCTCTGCATTGTTCATTCAAGGTTTCCCTCATTCTTCTATGTTTCTCTTTTTTAAAATCTATGTCTTCTTTAGATTGGCTCAGCAACCCTTTTATTATTTTTGCCATTTCTTCTTTCACCTGAGATATTATTTCTGATCTGATTTCTTTTATAGCCCATGAAATAATTTCTTTACTTCAGTTGCCATCATCCCAGACATTTCAGGTCTGCAAATTCTACTTACTTCCATCTCCAAGTCTTCTGAACTTGTTTTGTTTGGGCTGGAGGTCAGATTGCCTTTTGTTCTTTTGTCTTGACGTTTTCCCGGTTTCCTTCAAGCAAGTGGGTTGTAGGAATGCCAGGTGCTTCCCACATTGGCTACCCATCCAAGGGGTAAGAGGACGGGTCAGGCACCTGGGTTTTTCCTATCCCAAGTTCCCAAGATGGTGGTGGGATGTGGGGCAGGTTTCTCTAGACATTCATGGTGTCTCCAAGGTGTGGCTGGCTGTTCTGCTGGCTCATGCTGGCTACAGGTCCCCGAAGGTGATGGAAGCCAGCATGCTTGTTGGGGTGGGGCTAGCTGCTTCATCTCCTGGCCTCTGCTGAGTCCCATGGGAAGGTCCTGGTGGTGGCCTGCACTGGCTGGGCTGGCTTCTTCTCCCCAGATGTCTACTGGATGAAATTTACACTCTCAGTTCACCTTTCAAGCCTTCACTTCACACCTTTACATATTCCTGGCCAGTTTTCGCGTATGGTTCACAAATACAGTCTCAAGTCCCCATGATTTTTAAAAATCCTCTTTTCTTTGCCTACTCTCTAATTTTGTCTATTTAGTGCTCCAGGCCCAGCTTCCAATTCACTCCCTGTGTAATATTATCATCTGTGCTCCTCATCTGTACTCCCATAGATCCTTACAGACTGTGACCACTTTCAGCCCCAGTGCTTCATCATATGGGGACCTGACTCAGTGCTTGGCATGCACTGCTCAACGAGATCATTCCCTTTGAAAAAATTTACTGAGTTCTCATCACACACTGGACACTGTTTTAAATGGTGATAATAAGTTTGGTGGACAAATAGGCATGATCCCATCCAAGTAGGGTTTCTAGTTTAGAGAAAATTATAATAGAAAAAACTACAATAAATAAACAGCAAGTATTTTTTAAACTTAGCTGTATTTCCTGTGCAATCTTTATTAATCCCATAAGCAACTGCTTCGTGTCAAATTGCTAGTTTTCTGAACTATTAGTACTTGATTGACAGATAATAAATATTATTAAAAATTATAATAGTGATCTAATATCTAATGTATTCCCCTTTTATAGTTTTTAGTAAAGACTAAAGACTAATGAAAGGCTAGAGATATATGGTGCATATGATTATGTGTAAGTGTACACATAATCTGAGGTTTCTATTCTGAGGTTTCTAGAGAAATATAAGGGAACTGGGAAAGATGAATAGACCACGAGAGGACACAGAAACACCCTGCTGAGTTAAACAAAGTGCTGAGCTGTAGTTGAGGGGAGAGTCTTCTGTTGTCTCTTGTGTAAACTTCCCTGGTAGTCTTGGAAGTGTTTGATGTCTTGCAACATCATTGTTTTTCAGTAGTGGCCTGGACTCCTCAGGCCTGGACCCCTCAGTTGGGTTTGCAATTGCCTTATCAAGCAAGCTGAACACAAGGTAGCCACTCAGTTCTATTGCAAATGAGAACAGCATTACTTTATAAAAAGGGGAAAGAGAGGCAACCTCTAGTGCTACTTTAGATTAGTTGTAATTGATGATGAAAATATACATGAAATGCTCCCTTAGGAATGAAATACATTAGGACCTGCTCAATAATGTTACTCTTCCTAGCATGTCTCCTTAATATAATGGGATCATTTACTTTTACCATTTATCTTACCTGAAAGCATCTCAGTGTGCTTACTCAAAACCATATTGTTAAAAAGGCTGAGATAAACTGTGTGGGCAGATGGTGATTTACACATGCAAGCCATAATCAGCCTGAGAATCACTCCAAGCAACCTGCTGACATCTCCAGGGTGACGAAGGACTCAAGTGGTCTTTTTCTGAGTTCCTTTGTCTTGTGCAAGTCAAAAGGTTCCGAGATGTGATCAGCTTGTCTATTCCTGATGACTGTTAATGAAAACTTGGACTTGGGAACCGCCAGGACCTCTTTACAGTCCTTTCCTGGTCCCCTGGTCCTTTCCATTCTGGCCTAACAAATAGTGTTGGTAGCGTTTCCTGACTTCCGTCCCAGTTAAAGCTTTTCCAAGAAATTCAAACACTGGGTCCTCTGTCATTCTTCCAACTCCATTCTACACCACAGCCAAAGTTTTTTGCTCAGAACACAATTTCTTTAAACACAAGAAATCAAAAAACCTGTGTTGTAGGCAGAGGTAATGGAGAATATACTTAGATACAACTTTAAGAATATTTCAAAGAAGATCAAATAAGAGAAGAGATTTCAGACAAGTAAATGATGAGTGCTAATGTTGTTTGTGTCCCTAGGATGTACCAGGTATTGTACTAAACATATTATTGTTTCTTTTAATATTCCAAAATATCTATAGGGTAGATTTTTCTATTACTCCCACTGTATTCCTGTGGAAAGAGATTCAGAGACACCAAGTAACGGGGGTAAGTGAATGAGCAGTGTTGAATTTAAGAACTTTGAGTATTGTTCGTATTAACCCTAAAATCAGAAATATTTCAATATTGTAGATAACCTATTACGAGAATGTCTTGAAATTCTTATGTAATGTTTATTAGCCCTATGATGGTGTCTGAGAAAAAAGGGAGAGAGAATATTCTTTGCAAAAATACATTGAAGTCACTGATTTTTAGAAAATGGTCCTCAACATTCATCCTACATGTCTACTTGTTAGCATCTTGGGGGTACTGACAGAAGCTGACCTACTTGCTTATTGTGTTCCCTACAACTTGACAGGTTCATCTGAGTCTGCAGAAGACTAGATGGCCTGGGGGGGCTAAGATGGTGCCCCCAACCAGTTACCCACTTTGAAGATACATTGCCTAGAGGGTGGTATCGTCATAGTGTTGAGTCATGGCCCATTAGGAGATAGCATTGCTCAAGAATTTATTACAGAAATAGAGTTCAACCACCAATCAAGAAATTCTCAGGACATTTTTTAATATGAGCATTTCTGAAACATTTATTATGGGTCACAAGTACTAAGAACTTTATGAACATCTCATTTTCTTTATGTAAAATCTCTAAAGTCTGTATTTTATTATTATTGCCATTTACAGATTAAAAAATAATTGACCTTAAAGACGTTCAAGAATCTGCCTGAAAATTACTTTCATGAGTATCAGAGCCTAGAAATAAACCCAAATCTATGTATCCACAAAGCATGCAGGTTTTTTGAAAAATTATAATTACAAATAATTATGGGGTACACTGATTTTATGATATATATGTGTAATGTGGGGTGAGTGACTCCAGTTAATTAACATATCCATCACCTTAGTCATCATCTATTTATTCTGTCTCACTTTGTACCCTTTGACCACTATCCTGCTATTATAAGCAGCTAAATTAGATAGAAATAAATATATAGTCAGAGAGGGATTGGATTCTCAAGGAAGTCAGCAGAAAAAATAAAGACATCAGAATTGTGGTTGGAGTTACATCTGAAGAAGGCCAGGCCTAAGATAAAAATGCAATGACCTAGCTTACATGCCTCCTTATAGGATAAACAGCAACTTGAGATAATATTGTAATTAGCACCACCTTGTTCAGTAGGTTCAGCTGGCATCAGTTGCCCGGCTGGGTGAGTGACCAGAACATCCGGACCCGTCTCTTCCCCAAAATGCCTTTGTTCTTTCCACATACCCTTGTACGTGATTTGTTTCCCTCTTGAATCAGCATTACCTAAGTGGCTGTATTTGTAATCATCTAGGTTGATGGCAGTTGTGACTTTGCTGTATAAATTATTCTGGACAAAGAGCTTTCAGTGGCAACTCATTTTCAGGACCCCTCTTTTCATGAGCTTTCCCTTAATAAATCTTTCCCTCTCTTAATCTCCATTGTCCCTTGAAGTTCATTCTTTGATATTTAGGGGACACAAACTTGGTACCTAGCAGGTTGGGAATTACAGTTCTCTTATATAACTGCCAAACCTAACTACTTTAACAACCATTATATTATCCACTTCTATAAATTTTTCCATATAACTCTGATGCATGCTAAGATTTGGTGACTACTTTTATAGTATTAAAGAAAGTAGTAATTGGATCCTTTAGTTGTACAGTGTCCCCATGCTAGGGGATTACTAAAAGAGAGGACAGATGTACAGATGTTGGCTAGCATGGAAACAAAGAGAGGAAGGGTGTTCAGATACTGAATAGCTAGATAAGTAAGTAAGAAAGAAAACAAAAGAAGCAGATATCTATAATATAGTTTTCTACAATTCTCAATTTCAGTAAGACTAGGAATTTATTAAATATCATAAAGACAATGCATAATAGATAATCACAGCTACTAAATAATATTAGGACAATTCAACTACTTCACTACATCCCACATTTTACTCCTCTCCTATCACTAGTAAATACTTGATATCCATTTCAATTTGATCCACAAGCACAGGACTTCACATATTAAAATCAGACAAAAATTACCTTTGATTACTTGGGTTATTTTAATATCACTTACTGATTAAAGCTTTGTGTGTGGCACAAATAAATATGGAGAGCAGCTTTTCCAGGCAGCTGATTCTGTAGAGGTTATAGAATTACCACAAAAATATTTCATTTTGATTTAAAGGATATCTTGGAATACCAAATGGTCCCATCTGAATTCATTAATCTCCAAGTATATGAGGTCATTTACACAAATTTGTCTACTTTGGTGCACAACAAATCACCTTCCAGCTTCCAAATACCAATATTATTATCCTTTTTGTTATTAGGGAATATTTGTTGGATCCTTGCCATGGGCTAGGCACCATTCTGAGTCCTTTGCATGTATTAATGCCCCAGTACTTTTTAAGAATGTAAAGGGATCCTAAGATTAAATGTCTGAGAACTGCTGTTTTAGAGTTGATCTTAAACACTCATTATTCCCACAAACAGTGGTACCACATGGCATCACAAGGCCAGAGGGTTCTCACAAGTCTCTGCCGCCGCTGAACCATCTCAAAATGACCACTACTTAATGGCAAGGGGGCACTTCTGGGAGGGAAGACCCATTCTAAACATCTTGGCTGTTCTGTAGAAGCTGCTGGAATTAGTAAAAATTTTGCCATTCTTAAATAAAATACTCTTAAGTGAAATAAATCAGACATACATGTGTAAATACCATACTTTGTCTCAGGTGCAAGAAACCAAAAATGTAAATAAGAACCAAAATGTATAATAAGACATTGTGAAACAGGAAGAAGTTGTTCAGAAGGAAAGGGGAACTAGGGAGGGAGGTGGGGGGAAGGAAGAAAGAGAAAAGAAAAATGAGAAAAGAAAGATAAAATGGAAACACAGCTTTGTAATTAAGAAGGGGAAGAGGTATTGAAGGGAAGAGAAGGGAATGGGGAAAATAAAGGAACTAAGATATGTCACATACACGTACAAATTCTCTTTGATGAATGTGATCATCATGTATATCTACATTGTATCAGTAAACTTAATAACTAAAAAAACAAAGTTAAAAAAGAGAAACGAAATATAGTAATGGTGGCAATGGTTATGTGTTGCTATATTTTAAAAGACCACCTGAAATCAGCCCCAAACCAATGAGTTACTCAATTCCAGCAAGACCAATGAGTACGTCTCCTCCCTGTTCTGTGTGGTGCTCACTGGGGAGCACTCCTGAGTTTGGGAACAGTACAGCACACTCACATGACTGGTAGGTTACCTGGTTGGTGGTTCTTTTCAACATGAGCCTACTTGCTGAGTGGCTTGTGTTTCCTCACAGCATGGTGGCTGAGGCTGACAACAAAGAAACAGAAATTGGAAACTGCTCAGCGACACACTGTAACACTTTCTCTCTGTTCTGTTGTTCAGAAAGTCACAGAACCCAGATTGAAGGCAAAATGATGTGGACTTCACTTCCTGAAAGGAGGCGTGTCAAATAACTCTAGGCCCCATGTTTTGAAATCAAGAGTGATGTGGTTTGAATTACCATTTCTCTTAACATTAGTGGAGATGAACAACTTTTTACAAATCTGGAGTTCATTGGCATTGTACAGGCTATTCATATTCTTTGCTTATATTTTCCTGTTTGTTTAACAGAAGTATACCATCCAAGGCCATTGCTACAAGTAGTAAAAAGAGAAGCCAATGCCACAGCTGATAAAAAGAATTTACTAGTAGTCAAGAAGTACAGAAAAGTCCAGAGTTTATTTATACACTGCAAGAGAAGAGCAGGCCAGTTCCAAGAAGAGAGTGCACCGACAGAGAGAAAAGCAGGAAACTTGATATTTGATTTTTTTAAGCCAGTCAAATTTAGCATGAGGGGGGTTGTATACCAACTTTAGTGACACTAATGTTAATAAGTTCTGATAACCCACTGCCATCGGACCAGCCAATATTTGATTTTGATGTGAAGGGGTGGTCTGTCTGGAAACATCATCCCAGGAGCATCTTAATCAGGTCCTGGTGGTTCCATTGTCAAAAAGTCCCATGAATTCAATCCACCTGCAAGTTATTTGCTAAAATAGAGGGTATTAGCACATTAATTAAACATTCCATGTAACTTGCATATTAATGGCTCATATATGTAATTCAGTATTTAGCTTATAAGTGTCAATGAATTATTCTGTATTTTTACATTATATTTGTATTTCTTGGGGACAGTAATAACCTAGTCTATTTATATAAAATATAATTTTCATCTACATAGAAAGGAGAATCTTGTCTCCTTATTTCAGAGGCAACAGCAGGAGTTACTGCTCTCTTCTTAAGTCTTGTAGTGCTCAGCGTTTTGTCTTAGAAAGTATTACAATAGATGAGAAAATTGGGCTATGGGAGGTTTAGTGGCTTTCTCTGGGACATGTGGCCAAGCTGATTAACTCCACATTCATGGCACATTCCTTCTTAGGTCTCATAGTTTAGTATTGGAGAAAAACACATGAGATAAATGCAAAAAAATAGTGATAATGAAAACAGTAACAAAGGGTCTAACCAGATGAAAATAGATGACATGATCTTGAAGAAGGAAAAGTGTACAAGAGAATTTGTTCTTTTTAAAATTTTGTCCTTTTGAAACTGCCTAGCTCTGTAACCGCCTTGTGGCTTTGTCCTGTCTTGGCTCTTGTACCCACAAGTGCTTAACCAAACATACAAGATACCTGATTGCACCATTGTACCAAGCTTCATGAACAGATGGTTGTAACTAGTGATTCACTCTGCTAGCCAATCAAATCTACCAGGCTCTTCTGTCTTGCCTTTGTACCTCCTGCGTTGTGTCATATAAAAGTCATAGACCACCAGAGACTGGGGCCAGATATCCTGGTAATGATCTTGATCACTGCCTGTTGACATGCATAAATCTGCCTTCAAATCCTGGGTGTCCTTTTCTGTGTTTCTGCTTGCTGTTGCATCTGGTGTGTTGGCCAGGAAAACCGACTGTGCTGACCACTTTGGTCATTGGTCATGGACCTTGCAGATGAAGCAAGGACTTCTCCAGGTCCAGACAGGAGAATGTGGAGAGGAAGATGTCTAAAAGGAATCAATAAGTGCTATGTACATGTACCAACTTGCCATAACAAATATAATCAATATATACTGCAAACATGAACCAATAAAATAAATACTTAAATACTCTCCCTCTCCCCAAAAAACAGCTATTAGAATAGGGCCAAAGGGAAGAAATAATTTGGAAAAATTGCTCCATCAAGAATGTTACTTTTGTGAAATTTGTGTAAAAAGTAAAGCATCCAGTCAAAGAGTAACTGGAGAGTAGTGAGTGGGTCCTCCAGAAACCTGGGACCCTGAGGAAGAAGCACGCTGCCTCTGGGCGGACTTTGACCAATGTTCCAAGGAGCCTCTGCGGCCAGGATGTCTAGAATGAAATACACCCCTGTCCACATACACATCATCTAGGCAGTAGTCTAAATCAGCCAGAACTACATAGTGAGACACTGTCTCAAAAAAAAAAAATTAAATAAATTTAAGAGCTAGGAGTTTAGATCAGCCACACAAGTGCCTGCTTGGCAAGTGCAAGGTTGTGAGCTCAATCCCCGGTACCAAAAAAATAAAAAATAAAGTAAAAAGAAATACATTTTAAAAAGAAAAAAATTAAGAAGGTATATAAATGGCCAACAGGTATGTGAAAAAATGCTAACCATCCAAAAAATGTAAATTAATACTACAATGATAATTACTCTACACCTGTTAGAATGGCTAGAGTCACAAAAGAAGAAAGAAAACAAGGATTGGTGATAATATAGAGTACAGGAGGCCTCTGCACACTGGTGAAGTGGATGAAACTTAGTACACCTGTCAGGAAAAACAAGATGAGGCTTTCTCAAAAATTACAAATAGGATTTACACATGATCCAGCAAACCCATTATTGGATACACATCCAAAGAAGATGAAGCCTTACGTCAAGATGTTTGCACTCCATATTCATTGTAGTATTTTCACAAGAAACAAGTATCCCTCCATGGATGGAAGAGTACGACAATGGTTGTGTATACAAAGGACACCATTTTCCTCCAAAAAAGAAGGAAATCTTAGAATGAGCCTGAGAAACATTCTGTTAAGTGAAATAATCCAGGCACAGAGGACAAACAATAGATGCTTTCACTTAAAAGAGGAGTCCAAAAATTTGATCTCAGAAGCGAGAATAGAATGGCTGTTATCACTGCCTGGGTCAACAGTAAGAAGTGGAAGAGCTTGGGGAGATGTTAGAAAAAGGATACAGAATTTCAGTGAAGCAAAGTAAGTGCAAGAGCCCTACTGTACCTCACCGTGGTTATGTGTACTGTAATGGTGAAAATTTCTAAGGATAGCTTTTAAGTAGTCTCACCACAGAAAGTATTTGAGGGGCCAGGGGTACAGCTCAGCAGTGCAGTGCCTGCCTCGCAAGTGCGAGGTCCTGAGTTTGATTCCTGATAAACCACTCCCCCCACCAAAAAAAGGAAGAAAGTATTTGATGATATGTCAGCTAGTTTGACTTAGTCACACCATAATGTATCCATATTTTAAAATAATATGTTGTACACAATCAATATATGTCATTTTTGGCAATTAAAATATGTTTAATTTGCTTTCCTGATTCTCATTTTTTAATATAATAGCCAGACTGGATCTAAATTATGTTTATGCTTTTGTAACTACTGTTTTCATAAATGGTATCAAGATAGAATGAAATAAACCATACCTACACAGCAAAAACTGTAATTCACCACTGTTGGGGACTGAACGGCGTGAAGATGGCCCTTCTCCTTAAAGAGTTAGTCCAGTTGATATCAGTCTTTAGTTAAGCAAAACATTTCATTTTAAAACTTTTTGATCATTTGTTCCATAGAATTTACTCTTTTAAAATATTTCAGCAAGCTATAAGCCTGTTCTCCATGTTAATCCTTTTAAGCATTTGAGAGGTTGCCCGAGCATGTCTTGACATTAAAAACTCATTAAATTACAGATATTCTGGAACCAGTTTCTAAGAGGAAAGAAAAGGGGGAAAAAAGGAAGGGATGGAGAGAAGGAAGGGGAAGGAGAAAGACAGGGAAGGAGGGAGGGAAGGAGATGACTAACGGATAGAAAGGGAGAAAGAATAGTAGGTTAGCCAACTACTAATCCTGTAGAATGCTTTGGCTCTTTACTCTTTGTTTATTTTCTAATATCTTTTGAGAATATGGGAGCACAGTTAAAGTCCATGATTTCCAGATATCTCCTTAGAATAATGACTCATCATAGAGAGCTCAATTTTATTCATACATGATAAGGAAACATGTTATGTTCACAGCAGCAAAATGGACAGGGTGCCTTTTCCAGGAGGGAGGAATGACGTTTTCAGCCTCGGTCACAGCTGCTGTCTGCCCAGCACACTGACGGGGAACACAGAGCAACGACAGGAACGGGATTGCCTTTCTGGGTGACATTTTCAGGCAAGAGGTCATTCTGGGGAGATGCAGAAATGACAAAAGGGATCAAATATGTTAGCTTCCTGGTTAGATTTTTCAGTCACCTTGTTGGATGAGTAGATCATACTGAGTATTTTGTTTATTATCCAATTAGAGGAAGAAAACAAAAATGCTCCTTAACCAACAGAGGCAGATATAACGTTTTCAAACCCCTCTTTTGGAAGAATACATTGAGAAAAAGAAGCTCTTAAAGTCACTGGCAGAAAAAAGTAAAATATGTAATTTTCAGGTTATAAAGTCTCAGCTTTGATGGGTAGATTGGATATTATAATTTTATTTCACTGAAAGAATTTTAGTTCTTGCCCATCAAGGTATAGAAAGCTGAGTGTAGGAAATAAATAATTTTTTAAAAATTAGTTTGACTTTAATCCTGTATCTAAAATGTTACCACTTGAATTTGCCCTTGGTAGGCCACAGGCAGAAAGTCAACAGTGGATAGCAGAATTTTACTAGTTACTTTTGTACTTTTGAGATTGGGCTATTTTTATTTATGTTTTGCATTTATATTTAAATAAGTAAATATCCACGGTTCAACACTGACTGGCTTTCCATGCATGAATAGGACAATGCATAATCTGAGTGTCAATTTTACTCTCTCATTAATATGAAGGGATGATTTTGGTAATTTTTAGTAGCTTAGGAATTAGTTCCATGATTTAAATTAATGATTTTCCTCTACTAATGATTTATATTATTTTTAATATTTACTTCTCTTTATGAGAAAGTCTTTGTCTTCAAGTGACTGTTATTCAATGATGCTTAATATTAGGAAATTATTTTCCTAAGAGTCTCCTAACTAATTTATGACCTCTTCTAGTTTACATCACTGAACCACAGTAATCTCATCTATGAAATAAAGAAATCTGGATGAATAATTTTTAAGGTTAATTGTGCTACTGAAGTATCTTCTTAACATTTGTGTAATTTACCTAGATGATATACAAAGAATGTATATATCTACTTTAGGGGTTCCAATCTTTGGTACTTCACTACCTCCTCTTTCTATAATTTTTACATTTTAAATAAAATAACCTGTTTCTATCTTTCTGGCCATAGAAAATATCTCCTTTTGATGATTAATAACTTAGCCAAGTCATTCATGAGTTTTGATTACCTAAAATGTCTCTGTCCACTAAGCCAAAGATTTGGTCCCTCAGTTTTACATTTGCAGAGAAGAAACACCCGTGCTTTCAAACCCACAGAGGAGCTTGCCTGCTGTGTTCAGAGTGCATGGTGACACAGTGTGTTAAGGGTGCATGGTAACACAGAGGGCAAAATTTAGGAATCAGTCTGGAAAGATGGTAATTTATTAAAGTTAAATCACTAATGGTGATAATTACAGGTGCGTACAAAGGGAAGACACAACTATTCATAAATATGATCATGGTGCATGCTAAAAGGGAATCTCATCAAACTTAGTTATCCCCATGAAGTGCACCCCGATCCTCAGCCATAGCTCTCAGGCGTCTTTCAGTCACTGGGCCTCCTCACCGCCTCACCCCCCTCACGAAGCCCTCCCCTTCACCCTTGGGGATCCTCCTGGTGCCTCATGTGTGCTGGACAAGTGCAGCACCCCCAGCCCCTTCTGGCTCTTCTTAACCGTCATCCAGCCAGCTACAGTAGGAGTAGAAGTCAACACTGAAATTTAATACGGGCCAACTAAAAGGAAGAATTTTGTCATTAAACCCAGACTCTTTACTTTTGAAATATGATACTGTAAATGCTGTAGCTTGTCTTCTAGTATTGGTTCTGTTTTATTTTGCACTAATGGTACCTCCGGGTTTTAATTTTATTATTTAATTGTGTTTGTGAATAAATGTGTGCATAAGATTCAGAATTTCAAAAGCATAAGAGGTAATACAGTACAAAGATTTTATTTTATCCTCACCCTTCCTGGAACACAGACTGGTAGCTTATTACATCTTTCCGGGGTGATTGCCTCATTGTTTCATTGTACTACAATTTTATTTAATTATTCTGCCTTATGATTTTAGACAAATGATTTTGGAAGTGAAAACTGCTTTTCACCCTTTTTGGGTTTGATGAGGTCACGCGATCATCTTCTGATGAATGAGATTTAAGAGGAAAATTTCTCTGCTGGTTTCTCTAATAATCCTTATAAATGGGCTGAGGTACAACATAGATCCATGCTACCACAGCAACCCTGCTTTAAACCACCTCTGGTGTTATATGAAATAAACACTCTAAGACTCTGTAATGTGGAGTGAAAGATCCCAGAAACAATGGTGTAATTCAAAACCTAACTGTAATTTTAAAGAAGGTTTACATACAATGAAGAGTTCTATTATGTTATGCCATAAGCTCAACTGTCATCCCACAATGTGTCCTTGAGGTCTACACTGGGGAAATAATCCCGTGCTAGGACATCACATTTATTAGTTCCTATTATCTTTTGGAGACGCTATGCATAGCAACCTAGTAACTAAAACTAATGCCCCACAGCAGCCAAAATTTTCCTAAGTAATTCTAATCAAAAGTTAATCTCCATACTTCAGGAACTGTCTCTTGTTCTACAATAAAATAATGATACTACACATGAACAAATTACCCTTGAGGGACTTCTCCTTTTGGGTATAGAAGTAGCATAGGGTCAGGGCATAAAAATGTATCATATAATATTTTATTGATTAAATAGTACCAATACAGTGTCCTACTGTTGGCTGTGGATTTCTCAAAGAAGGTAAGCATTCAGAAGGATCTCAGTGTGGATCTGTCCAGTGCTTAGTGTCAGGTATTATTTTCCATTTGCTTCATATATTTGAAATCTTCATTGTTTATATTGACTTCCTTTGTTCACCCAAGAAATTTTGAGCACAATAAAACAATCCCAAGTCAGTTAAAAGCTCTTTCCTCACACTCTTCTATTATGTCTTAGGTTGACAAAGAGATATCAGGATATTTCAGGATATTTTCTTTCTCCTTGTTTCTTGTTCTTGTGTAAGGAAGACAGTTTCCTAATTTAGTGTTGCTGGTGTAACTGTATGACAAATCACCGGCCTGCAGTGAACCAAGATGCTTTCTTCTTTCTCCTCATGGGCAATTATGTCTTGTTTCCTGACTTATAGCGAATAACCGTAGCATTCTGTAGTTTTTATTTTACAGACTACTAACTTTGTTAATTTCTAAATATTTCAAAAATTCACTTTCTTTACATGGCATTAATTTATTTTCTTATTTCTCTGTGTACCATATGTAATCGTTAGGAATCACAGTGACGTCCTTAGAATTGCAGTTTGCTTTTGATCTGTGTGTGTGTGCACGTGTGTGTGTGTGTTTGTGCAAGTGGGTGTGTGTTTTTAGGAAGAGTTTTCATGGCCCTCTTTTCACTACAATGGTATATTTTGTATGCATATGAACTCTAAATTTTCCAGAGAAAAGTGAGTTGCCAATTTTGCCAATTCCTAGACCTGCTATTCCCAATAAGTCCTGGAAAATGTGATTTCTATTGCTTATCCTTATTTCCTAGTGGTATATAAACCAAAAATCATGCTTCTAGAGCACTAATCAATATTGGAAGCAAGAAAAACATTACTGTTCTTTAATTTGCCTCTAGGTAGTAGGATAAAGCATGTCCTCAGAAACAGAAGGTAATCATAGATCCACAAATAGAAATACAGAACACAGGTATCCTTTGGCATTTATTTGTGAAGAAAACTTCAGCTTGTTGGAATGATAACTACACAAAGACCATGCAAAGTTGAGTGAAGAAACTTTAAGTTGAAGGTCAGTTTTGAGTAAGACTACAGACATGATTAATGCTATGTCCTGATTGACAAAGGCATTAAGGTTTATGGGGAAGGAGGGAGAGAGAAAAAGTGAGAGACAAGAACAGAGACAGAGACAGAGAGACACACACACACACACACAGAGAGAGAGAGAGAGAGAGAGAGAGAGAGAGAGAGAGAGGAATTCACTGCCCAGATGCAGATGGTCTGTCAGCTAGAAAAGCCAGTGATGAAGACAGGATCCAGAATCTGGAGGTAGTCAGAGGACAACAGGTAAGCCACTAATGGCTTAAATCTCAAATTTTCAGCTCTGATATGTAATTCTGTAATCTTGGGTTTAATTGAAGTCGTAAAAAGTCGGTTTAGTCACAACTCTAATCAATTTGTGCTTACCACACATATTACAATGTGTATTTTTATTTTAGTGGTTTTGAGCCTTACTCTATTTTTGTCATTTACTTCAAGTCCTAACTCAGCTATCACCTTATGCATGAAGAGTTCTCTTATGTCTTTGTACAAATGATGCAAATTTCCTTCTCAGGAAATAATTAGCTCTTGCCTCATTACTTAATTACAATGGAGAGTCAATCGACAGAGGAAAAGACATTTGCAAATATGATAGGGAAAATGCATGCAGAATATTTAAGGAACTCTTGAAAATCAGTAATAAAAAGAAAAATAACCCAGTTTGAAAATTGGCAGAGGTTTGAATAGACATTTCTTCTAAAAAGACATGCAAATGGCCAGTGAGCATACAAAAGAAGTCCCATGAACAGCCAAAAAATGATAACAACTGAAATGTCCATCAACTGAAGAATGGATAAATAAGTGTAGTGTGCTCTGCAGTGGGCTCTTCCTCTCCTTTACAAATGAATGAAATACTGACACTAGCGGCAATGTGGGTGCATATTGAAAACGTTATGCTAAGTGAAAAAAGGCAAAAACAAAGGTCCATATATTGTGTATCCCATTTCAATGAAATTTCCAAGAGTGACAAACCTGTAGAAACAGTAGATTAGAAACAACAAGCAGAAATGTACAATGTTAAAGAGTAGACTGTCAAAGGCTTAGGAAGAGGGGGAAGGGAATGATTGCTAATAGGAACAAGGCTTCTTTCAGGGCTGTGAAAATGTTATTAAAATGGTGATGGCTGTGCAAATTTGTGAATAAATCAATGACCACTGGAACTGGAAAGTTTTTAAAAGCTCAATAATATATGAAAAAAAAAAAACCCTTGTTATCTCAGCAATTAACATTCATTCTGAGAAGGAATTGGAAGAGATAGATCATCTGATAGATATCATATCAACCCAAGCAAAAATGAAAGGAAACCATTCCAATGTCCCCTTCCTTCCTTTCAAGCCCTGTTCTTCCCAGGGTTACTGTGGGAAAGGGAAACCACTCCTGCCCATCTGCTGATCAAGCTTATGGCAATCTCTGCAGGTCTCTACTGGAGTGTAGAAATTCAGGATAATTACTATGAGCACAGGTCATGACAGTCACAGAAAGTGACAGGAAAGAGAGTAGAAGTATTTGCTAGCTGATATTAATAGGGTTCGTGCAGTGTATCGACGCACAAACATCCTCCAAATTTTCTCAAACAATAGCTTGCCAGAAGCCAGTCAAAACCACCCTAAATGCATCCCTCTTGCTCTGATGAGCCCTACAGCTAAATGCCTTGAACTAGACTTGAGTACATGCCCTGAGTTCTAGTTCAAGATTACTTGAGATGCTTTCACTTTCCTCGTTGGCTCTGTAGAGCTGACATTACAGAAAGCAACCAGCTCTATGCTGCCTTGCTTAATATCTCAAAGAACCAATGGCCTCATGGGAAACATGGGGAACAGTCACAAGCAGCAGAGATCATTAGGCTGCTGAATGAGGAGCTGTAGCACTGGACTGATACAACATCTTACCCTCCTGCCAGTTGGATGCGCTGATCTGACCCATCACCTGTCGCACCACTAATGCCATGCCTATGCCCTGAGTAACATTTTCACCCACCTGATTTTTTGTAACAGATGCTGCAATGTACAGCGTAGTGCTCAGACTCTTTCCTTATCTCATTCATTAGAGATTTAGGGCAAGGGTGAGTAATTTTTCCCTGCACTTCACAGTTTAGGAACCATGGTAGGCAGCCTGGCCCATGACACCCAATCTTGACTTTGCTTCCTTTGGGCCACTTACATCAGTAACCTCTTAAGATTCTGCTCCTTCCTCTATAAAATTATATTTAATTTAGTAAGTTGTTTGGAACAAATGAAGCCAGCTATTTAGAGCATCTAAGATGGTGGGGGCTCACCATCTATTTAGAATAAATATGCCAACCTTCTTGGTTGGTTGTTTGTTTTTTGTTTTTTTTGTACTAGGAATCAAACCTATGACCTCACACTTGCCAGGCAGGCCCTTATATCACTGAACTAAATCCCGGGCCCCTTCTTCTGTATTTTTGTTTCTTGTTTTTACTGGTACTGAGAGTTGAGCCCAGGACCTTCATACTGAATTACATTCCCATCCCTTTATTCTCGTTTTTTATTTAAGATAAGACATCACTAAGTTTCTAAATTGCCTAGGCAGGGTTGAATGTTCAGTTCTCAGAGTGCTGGGGTTACAGACATGCATAAGTACACCCAATTATTTGGAGTTATTTTTGACAGCATAGTCCCTTAAAAAAAAAAAAGGCAGATTGAGTCACTAAAAATCTGTTCTTAGGAAAAACAATTTGAAGATGACCTAAATTTACATACTGTACTTGTTAACCATCCTAAAAATGTTTACTTAATGACACATCATCAAATATATTCTGTTTTATCCTGGCCAAATAAGCTTGGTTTGCTACCTAAAAATCCCTAATAGGACATTTAAATAGTAGCTATATGAGTCAACTTTTTTGCTGTGAGGGTAAAGTATCTGACACAAAAATTTAAAAGAGGAAAGGTTTATTTTGACTCACAGTTTCAGAGGTTTCAGTCCATGGTCAACTGGCATTGATGCAGAAACAGCAGGCAGAAGGGCATGGCAGATGAAAGCTGCTCTACCCCTGGCTGTCAGGAGGCTGGGGGCGGGCGGGTGGGCGTGGAAGGACCAGAGAAAGAGACATAACCCTGTGAAGGCACAGCTCCAGTGACAGACCTCCTCCAGATGGACCCCTAACTCCATCATCTAACAGCACGTTCAGTTTATGAACTAATCAATAGATTAATGAGTACAGTGCTTCCAACACCCAACCATGTTCCAAAAGCCCCACCTCCAAATACTTGAGACATTTGAGAATACTTTTTTATTCAAATCATAGCTTAACAAGTCATAAATTCACTGAATATGCCCATTATGAAATACTTTTTCCATCAAAAATTTGGCATTCAGTATGTGACTTTTGATTTTTACAGATGATTTATAATGCAATTATTCTTTCTAAAATTTAAAATAAGAGCACATTTAGCTAGCATTTCACCAATTCCTCAAGTCACATGTTAGCCTTAATTTACATTTTTAGCAAGTGATTTTTAATTTAACTTAAAATGTAAAATAAAATTCAAATTTTAATTAAGGTTCATTTACAATTAAAATTAAATTGAATTCTCATTAAGTTAAAACTTAAAATTTAATTTTAAAAGCATCTGATATAAACAAAGAATTAGCCAAGAATCCTATCAAAGATGAAATGCTGACATTTTGGTTTCTAACAAAAAACTCAGAAACTGAGAAGTGGCCAGCAATTTGCAGAAAGTTTCAGTATATAAAACTGGACAAGAATTGAGATTTTTCAGAAGGAAAAATGCAAGAGATTAGATGTTTTGTACATTGAATTATCTTGATTTTACTTGTGGTTAATGTTAAATTGTAAAGGAACAATTAAAAGATTTCTTAGAAATATGCAAAATATTGAAATACACATATTAATGTTAGCAAATTGAAACCAAGTTAACAAGAAGACCTCATTCCAACCAAGACTACTGAGACCTTGCTTGGTTGTAGGAAGTTCTACCTACCCCTTGCAAGACGCCCCAAAAGAATGATTATCCGTGTCTCATATCCCTGCCATATTGTCTCTAGAGTTTGAAGAATTTCACAACTACCTCCAGGAAGCAAAAGGATAACCAATGAAAGGACACCAAGCTCCTTTCAGTCATTATTGCCCTGCTCTTAGGCAAGCATTAATAAAAGAATTAATTCACCAAATGACCAACTGGTGAACTAAACTTACTAATTTACAAAAATACTATAAATATTTTTGATGGCATTCAAAGCAATGGATTAAGAACATTTAAGAAAAGTATCCAAATACAGGTACTGCTGACTATACTTCTTTGTATGTTCTCTTTCTTTTTTTTTTTTTGTCTTTTTCTTTTTTATCGGTACCAAGGATTGAACTCACGACTGCCTGCTTGCAAGGCAGGTGCTTATGCAGCTGAGCTAAATCCCCAGCCCCCTCTATTTGTTCTCATCCTGTGACAGAGACCCCACAGAAGCAGGCCTGGCCCACAGATCCCACGGGGAGAAGTGAGCGGCAGACTCTGAAGTCATGGAATCCTGGGTAAGGGATACATACAAGAGAAACCAGAGAGATGTGAACAGAAGAAGCCAGGAAGACAAATAGGTATAAGATAGAAAATCAAGATAAAAATGCTAAAAAAGGTCAGAGAAAGAGGATGGAATCAGAGTTTGCCCAGGCAAATTCCAGAGACCAGATAAACAAGTACTCACCCTAAAGAGAATTTGTTACGAGGGACTGGATTGATTTAAAGGTAGGAGAGTAGAATTAATATGCTGTGTCTGTGACCCAGCAGTGAGATTCCCTGCATTCATTCATTGATCTGCTGGGCAACTCCACTGGGGTTCCGTTTCCCCTTAATGGGTGCCATAGATGTTCATCTAGACAAGGAGAATAGAAAGAAAGATGGGTTTTGAAACCTGGAATCAGAATGGGTTGGGGCTCTCTGAAGTCACTCATTGTCTGTAAGACTTTACAAAATTTACTTAGCTTCTCTGTTGGTAAACACCTGAAATATGGGGATAATTACATCAACTTCATAGTTACTAAAAAAGTGTATAAGATCAGACATGCAAAGTGCTAGAAACAATGGTATCAACCTCCCTTCCTACAAAAACTTTCCCCCACAGGGGGAAACTTTTCTCCCCATTGATACATCTGGCCTTCACGTTTTTTTCAAGAAGTCTGATCATCTCAAAACAAGAAGTGAAACCTTGGAGTTGAATTATACACTGCTGTGCATGATTGGATACTTTTGGTTTGCTATTTATCTGAGTCATTCATTTAGATTTCTCATGACTGACTTTCTTACTTATGCACAGATCAGATTAAAACTTGCTTCACTTACTAGAAAAAAAATTCCCTTCCTTATTTTGACAACTTCATAAAAACTACCTCGTGGTTTACTTCTCATAATTCCTTCTATTTAACTGACCTTTTGAGAAATATGATGAATAGCAATGGCAAATTCTTATCTCTGGTAGGGTATAAAAAGTACCCAGTCAGCTCTTCTCCCCTAAGGCAACTGCCAAGTCCGGAACCTTTGGTAACAGTTTTGTAAACTTAGTAGCTAGTCCTGCAGGAATTTATGATGAATCAATCTCTGAAAAGTCTCTGAAGTTTATTCCTTTGTATCTTATTAGCTTTTTAATTAAGCACTTAATTATGATCTGCAGTCTGTTAGTAGAGTCCCAATGAGAATACTCATCGGTCCTGGGTTCATCAAAGCAGTTATTTCCCAATGTGACATCAGTGTGCCTGTCCCGCCCATGCCCTGAGCAAACTGAATTAAATAATGTGTGCCAAAGACTTGTGGTTAGGAAACTGCTCTCTACAACTTTACACACACAAGTGATTTTCCAATATTTGGTATTTCCAATTCAGTGAGTCCAAAACCTAGTCAGATTCTTAGAAACTTCACTTAGAGAATGAAAGGATCAAAATGTTTGTTCTTTTCAGGGTATGGAGAACTTACAAATGATTACTTTTGAGATTCCATGTGTAAACTCTTAAGAGAGAAGCCCTCACATAGGGCAAAAGGAATAATGTAAGAGAGGAAGGAGAGGAGGAGGAGAGGGAGAGAGCCAGGGAGGTGAGGGAGGATTAGGAGACAGGCAGAGAAAACAAGAAACACGTTGCCAATATTCCCACTCACCCTTCTCTGTCAAAGGCTCCTCTGTCCCAACATTTCATGTTGCTTTTTTGTCCTCTGTGGTACAATGTGGCTCTTTGGCTGTTCAAACTCTTATTTTCTAAAGAAAAGAGAATGTCACCTTATGAGTATCAATCTCTTGAGATTATTTCTATTTTACAGATTTTTAGAATGAATTACCAGTAATGGTAAACATATGCTGCTCTAAATACCATTTCCCCAAGAAAAACTGGAGGTAATTTTTCTTACCTAGTAACACTCATAATAGCCAACTGCTCCAGTAGATTGAGTTCAGAGGTATGAGGGGACAGTAACTTGAACATTTAGAGCCTCATCTTTTCTCTGTTTTTTTTTTTTTTCGATGTGAATTAATGTAAATTCACACTGTAAAAATAACAAAATAATCTTAAAATTTCACACTTCTTATTGAATATTGATTGCACTTTATAAGTATTTAACACCCTTTACCCAATAACCCCCAAAATTTCCTTGTAGGTATCCCAACATAAATGAGTAGCCCTTTTCTAGTAGCCTTGCAGAATACAGAGATATTTTCCAAACTAAGAATATAGAGATGACAAATGATAAGGAATACTCTGTTCTGCCACATTATCTGGTTGTTGCTATGATGAAATTTCCCTCTGCCAACGTACGTATGAGCACCCAGGGGCCACTAGGACAGGAAGAAGAGCACACAGTTTCTGTTCAGGGACAGTGTACCAACGCTCATCCATAAAGTGCTCCCTGATCGGCACAGCCATGGGGTTGCCCCTCTCCTGTCCACTCCATACATATGTTACTTGTCTTCCTTCATGGTTTATTTGCTTCATGGTCAATTTGCTTCGTGGTTTAAGAATCAGACCAGGAAATCTAAAGACCAGGGACTATTTCACTATGTGTTGCCCACAAACTAAAAATATCTCTTGCTATTGCATTCACACTACCAAGAAACTGAATAAAACAAGATCAGACTCTAGATAAGTGAGCATATTTCAATATTGTCCCTTAGGCAGCTCGCTCTGTTTTTAATGTGTGTTATGCTCTCTCTGTTCTATGTGTATCTGTGGGAAGTCCAGGACTAACAGGGTGGCTTTGTGAGTGTTATGCAGGGTCAGCAGAGAGAAAGGGCTGTGCTCCAGGCTTTCGCTGGGAAGCAGAGCTGGGGTGCTGTCAGGATTGGGCTATGTTTGCATCAGGCCATTTCTCAGCCTTGCTATTGGCGTACGGAGCAGCTGTCTGCTGCCATGAAACAAACACGTGCCTTGCTGGGCAGCCAGTACCTGGTGTCAGAAGCCTCTATTCACCATCCAACTTAGTCATCAGGGCACCACTTTTATTCTCCTGCACAGCAAGCAGCTGTGGGCGCATCAGCACATTCCTAGAGGAAACAAATGAGCTTCAAAGACCTTGGTGGGTTTGTTTATACACCTCGAGACCATCCCAAAAACATGCCAGAGCCCTCAGTGTTTACACACAGTCATGGAACAAGGAGAAAGAGAGTAAATTACCTTCACAGAACAGAATAGAAAGCAAAAGAGCCACAGGGTTGCAAAGGCAGTGAAGAAAGCCACAGACATTTTGGAAACTGACGCTTTTTGAAATGGAGAATTTCCAAATACAAAATGTGACTGACGGCAGGAATAATTTCTTCACGAACCCCTGTGTGTGCCTGAGGTGGCCTATTTCCAGGATAAAGCCCGAGGCATACTCAGAAGCCAAAGCTTACCAGAGGATAATTTATTAAGTCTAGCTTCACTGTTCCACTTTCTCCAGAGCTTGAATCAGGAAATTTTGTTTTGTTTTGCCTCATTACCAGACACACGGATGAACACTTGTTATGGGAGGCAGCTGAGTCTTCCTTTATCCCAAACCAACAGAGACTGAACCAGGTGCAGATAGCAGCTAAGTAGAGACTAGGTCATCCCTCAGCACTGAGTATACTGCATCAAATAACCTGGAGGAGGCCAAGCAGGGTCCAAAGAAAAAGTAATTATTTTATAATAAAATGACGATACCTAAAAAGAGTTTCTCCAACAGAGTTGTCCCTCGGTCTCCTCAAAGGACTGGTTTCAGTTTCACTCCACCTCTGAAATGTCAAAATCGTCAAATGCTCAGGTTTCTTAAATAAAATGGTATAGCATTTGCATGTGATCCTTGCGTACCCTCCTGTGCATATTAAATAATCTCTCTGCTGTTTATAAAACCTAATGCAATATAGATGTGATATAAATAGTTGTTTTACTATATTACTTAGTAATGACAAAATAACATCAGTACGTTTAGTACACACACAACTTTTTTCAAATCTGCTTAGTACATGGCTGGTTGTAGCTACTAATGCGGAACACATAATACAAAGGGTTGCCCATATAATACTGGCTTTTCCCCAAGTCCTAAACATTCTAACCTTCTCTAACCAGCTCTCAGGGAAAAACTCCTGGCACTTTCAGAGCCCTCTGCCCACTTGTGAGCAGAAGAGTCCTTCAGTCCCACCTATCTGTTCAAGCATCAGAGGATCAGGGGAGCAGGTACAGTCTTGTGCAGGCCGGAAACTCAGCAGATGACGTGGTTCACCTCTCTGGGTTCCTTCCTCCAACTTTTCCCCCACTTCCTCCCTATCTCCTCTACTCTTCTCTAATGCCTTCCCTAGAAGATATACAGAGCAGTCAAGTACAATATAGTTGTTATATTCAACAAATATTTCAGATAATTTCTAGTTACTCGTTTTACAAGATACATATTTGGAAACAAAGAACCAAGAGACAAATTCCTGGTTAATCTCAGGTTGTTGAAACTGTTTCTGATGCTGTATTCTGTAGCATGACCCCAGGATTTTAGAATCGGCCCAAGTTTGATTCTAGTCTCTCTTAGTGAGTGACTTTCAAAAATCATAGAAATCACAACCTTAGCTGTTTCATATGTAAAGCAGGAATAGTTTGAGAAGTAAATATTAAGATCTTATCTTTCTGGTGTCTTCAATCAGTTGAGGGATCTTCTTGCTGTATTCAGATAGAAATCATGAATTGGCGAAGCGTGGCTTGCTTGCTATCAGCAGCTTCAGGCTTTAAGAGGCAGCAGCTCTCAGTCCTCAGTGTTACAGCTCTGAGCTCTGAGTGCCATGCCTCTTAGCTCTTCGTGTTCCAGGCTGAGTGTTATAGGTCTTGGAGGCTATCAATCAACCTTTTGGGATTCCCAGCACCCAGGACCGTCAGTCCCCTGAGGAATTTCCTGGAGCTCTTCTCATAGTTTCCACTGTCCCCCCGGGGCTCCCCGTGGTTTGCTTCTGACATTTTTGCTGCTGCACCAGTCTCTGGAGCTCTTCAGGGCTTCCTGTTTCTACAAAAAAATAACTGGGCTGAAATCACCCCAGTAGCCCCTTTCAAGGAAATCTCCAGCCCACTTAGGGCTTGGAAACTTGGGGGACATTTGGTCCATTGAGCATGGTTTTCCAGCCACTCCTCAAAGACACAGCAGCAGGACCTGAAGCTGCCTAGAGTAAGAGAAGGGCACTGAAGCTGTCAGCCAGCTCACGGGTCCTGTCAGAGCTGCAAGCGCTACCAAGTCCCATAGGGTGGCCACCAAAATCAGGTGACTTTGAGGAAGGGTCACCCAGACCACCCTTCAGCAGACTAGGGAGAGACATGAAACTATCAGTCAGGTCCCACCCCCACCTGCTGTCAAAGGGTCAAGGGAAGGGCTTCATTCTTTTTTCTGTTTCATCAACTCATGTTTGTTTAATAAATGCTAGCTATCATTGAATTCCAAACCTATAACATCTCCCCACCAGCAATATCATACTTAAACATTAAAACATTATCGATGATAGCAAATTCTTTAAAAAGTTTTGGAAACTAAGATTGAAATGGAAGACATGAAAACTCTCAATAAAATTAAGGTATTGAATACCACATGGTATTACCAATATTTTCTCAGGGCAGGATTTCTACTTTTCAGTCCACACAAAACCAGAAGCTGAGCAGAATTAATACTATGTTCTGTGGGTCAGGCTCACAGAACATCAAATCTGCAGCCTCGACATTGTAGGAAAAATCATTGACCTTCTTACAAACCGTGATGTTCCTATATATGAAACCTAGTTAACATATCTTTGGTGCCAGAAAAAGATTCTACAAAATATTACTCTTGACTAATAAGCATTTTCTCCATTAAACTATGTACTCCAAAAATGTACATTTCAACCTTAACCTTCAGTACTTCACAATATGGCTTTATTTTGAATTAGGATCTTGACACAAGCAATCAAATTAGAAGGAAATTAGCAGAATCAGGCCCTAATCCAATGTGACTTGTACAATTGCACGAAGGGGAATCTGCTCCTTTATGAAAAGGGGAATCCAAATCCCCACTTGGATGTAAAGGTAGATACACACAAAGACAAAGTTGTGTGAGGGTGAGGACAGAGGCTGGAGTGATGCATCCACAAGCTAAGGGACACCAGGAAGCTACCAGAAGCTGGGAGAGGGGCCTGGAATGCCCAAGAACTCCCCGGAACTGCCTCCCACTCCTCTGAATCCTACCCTGCTCGTAGCCTGATCTCAGACTTCTTAACATCCAGAATTTTGAGAAATAAATACTGTACCAGTTAAGCCAACCAGTTTATGGCCCTTTGCGATGGACGTTTTAGCAAACTGATATATGCTTAAAATGCCACTTATTTTCCTAAACTATTTCAGCTGCTTCACTGGCAGCCCTGGACTTCTCTTGTTGATGCTTCATTACTAGCTAGCTTGTTTCTCCCGGATGCCCATTAGCTTTTTCTTCTGGCTGTTTTGTTTGTTTCAGCCTTTTGACACTTCGGAATGATTGATATGAGCTCTTATTTTGTACTTTATTGGTTAAAGCTGAAAGTTAATTTAGACTAGAGAGCAAGAGTGGATCCCAGTTTACAGTAGCACAGCTCCCTGCTTCCTGAAGGGCTGCGGAGACACTAGGAACCGCTCAATGTTTCAAGCTTGAACATCCGCAAGGGCTGGAGTCCGTTACAATCAGTGTCTCTCCCACACTAACCGTGAGACTTTCACCACAGTAATCGCAGCTGCTGACATAAGTCATCCACTTGTTTTTTTCCTCCAGTAAGGGTATTATAGAAGAGGACTGCCAGGTTTTTGGTTCTCCAGCATCCAACAGCTCACTCAGATTAGTGTTCAAATTCCCCTTTGGGAGAAGTCCCTAGTTCACATATGTCTCTGGGGAAATTTCTGACTATCTTTGCCCAGAAATGAAAAGACTCATATCTTTCTGGCCTAGTTGTATAGTCAAGGAGTGGACAAGAAATTAACTCGGTCCATCAGGCCCCCTTCCAGGACATTGAACTCTGAGCAAGAAAATGAATCTTTTTGGATTTTGGAGTCATTCTAAAGACCTGGCCTATCTGTATCACCAACCTTCTGAAGCTGCCTACATCTGAGCTGCCTGGTAACCACTGCTCTTCCCAAACAGATTCCCAACCCCTGATATGTTTCTAATAAATCTTATTTTATTTTCTTTTTCTGACTTTTCTCCTCCCTTCCTTCTTTTCTTCTACTTTCTCTTCTCATTGTTTTTCTTTTCTGTCTCTCACTTGCCTAATGATAACCAGAATTGATTTTTGTGGTTTGCAACTAAGAAGCCTGACACCTTCAAGGACTACTACATAGGGAATGCCATACTAGAGTTCAGCTTCACCTCATATGATATTTGGAAAAGCTTAGCCCCTTCAAGCTGTCTGCTCACGTAGAATGTGAAACTTGTATCTGCTCTTGAAAGAAAAAACTGACTATTTAAATTTAACAAAGCTTATTTGAACAAGAAAAAAAGATTCTAGAATCAGACAGCATTCCAGAGACCAAAGATGTTTCAAAATTCAGCATCTCATTCACCTTGTTACATGTGCAAGTTGTATTTGTAGCCAAGTAAAAGAAAGTGAGCTACAGAAACATCTTGATTGACTGCAGTCAGTATCTGCCTTACACGGTCACATTTGGACAGATTTCAACCTCTGATTGGCTAGAGGTCCAGCTACTATGATTGGCTGAGACTTGGTTGACTGGTTTCAAATATGTGCACTTATATTAGGTTACAATTTATACATCAAACTAGGTTACAATTCATAGTATAGAGGCTAAATTGGGATTCAAACTTGATGACCCAAATACAGAGACAAGTTCAGGCCAAAATTATTGTTAAAAACTGCGTTTTTTATTTATAAGATTTGTAAAAGCATTGAAAAGCTCTTTGTTACTGTTAAGTATGATGCAGATGCAATGGCATAATAATAATGGTGCAAAGATAGGGATGATACTTCAGAAGAGTCACACAAGAAAACCAAAGAAAATAAATATAAAAGTGAAATGAAAAAGAATATTTAATTTACTTTGAAAGTTATGTAATATATTTCTTCCTATTATAATAAAATATTGGAAAATCATATTTCAGTGCACAAAGAGAATCATTCCTCAAGGGATCCATTAAAGGATGTATTCAGCCCTTTGTAAATAACACCTAATGAACTCCTTGTTTTGTGTCTTTCATTTCAGATTTTCTTAAGCAGAATAATACCTGTATGTGTTACAATTAAATTCAGGAGCCTGCTTACATCAGATTGTATGATAATAGCCCCAAAAGCAATGCCTGTATGATCTTTTTATTCAGACTTTAAACGTTTGTGTTTTTAAATAAACATTTTTGTTGAATTACACTCTCATAAAATTTCATTTTATAGAACTACCACAAAGAGGGCACACAGATAAAACAACTAGATCAGGAAACTGAACATTTCCTGGAACCCCAGAAAACATGTCTTTCCCAATTCTTATCCTTTCCATCTCACAAAACATAAGAACTGCCCAGAATTTAATTTCACCAAATAATTTCTCCTATTTTTTTATGTTTTGTAAATGGAGTTAAAAACAGCACATCTTTTTGTATGTGGTTGTGTGTGTGTGTGTGTGTGTGTGTGTGTGTGTGTGTGTGACATTCACCCAGGCTGTTGAATGCAGGAGTGTTTCCTTCATTACTACGTTATTCCATTGCATAAATGCACCACCATTTGCTTATTCATTTGCTTCTTTACAGAAGCTTGAAATATTTCCAATTCATGGCTCTTACGAATGATAATTTTCTTGAAAATTCTTGAATATCTTTTGGCAAACATATCCATTTCTGTTGGATAGTTGCCTAGGAATGCAACTGTTATAGAATGTGACTATGAAAAACAATTTTTTTCAAAGAGATTGTGAATCATTAGCGATACACTGAGTCCTTGTCAACACTTAGAATTATCAGTTATTTAAAATTCTCACTTTTGTGGGACTGTTAGCTTCTTATGTTTTAATTTGCATTCCTTTAATTCTAGACATGTGCACACAAAAAAGAAAATCACATTATTTTCCATTATTTTACACTCAAATATCTAAAGGGACAAACTGCATCCTAAAAAAATCTCAAAAATATATAAGATCCCTCTCAAACACATATATCTGAATCTTTATAATTGTAAGAGACCATGAGTACAACTAAGGAGTTCTTCCTAAATAGAATTCTATAGTTAGAAGACAAGCCATAAAACAATCTCATTTAGGTATTAAATGTTCCCCTAAATCCCATGTGTTCAATGTGTGTTCCCCAGGGTTAATACTTTTGGGAATGAGTGGAACCTTAGGAGAAAAGGCCTAGTAAAGGGTCTTTAGGTCACTGGGACCAGACTCTTGGAAGGACTTTGTGATCTCAGATCCTTTCTCACTCTGTTTTGCTATGTACCCCCTCAAGATGTGCTCTGTCATCATAAGCCTAAAGCGATGAGGCCCACTGATCGTGAACTGGAACTTCCAAAACTGTGAACCAATACAAACATTTTTCTTTATAAATTGATCATCTAGAGTATTTTGTTATAATAATGGAAAGCTTCTTATGGCATAAGTAATAAAATATGCTGATTTGAAGCTTACATATATTATTAAAATTTGGGGTTGTTGGTTTCAGGACCATATGATGTCAACAAAAAATAATGACTTGTGTAAGCTTGAAGGAAGAAAAAGAAAATGTTTAATTTTTCCTATTTAAAAAAAGTAAATGATTGCTCTTCCTTGCATTTTTAGAAAACATCGTTTTTCTGCCTCTTTGAAATGCATGTAGTTTTAAAAGCTAAATAAGACTCCTGCCAATTTTATTACCCAGAAAGGCTTCCTCAAATACTTGGAAACCAACTCTAAAGAGTGAAGACAGCTCGTCTCTCTCAGAATGTGTGAGGGTATGAGCTCAACCTCAGCGAGAGCTCATTTCCAAGTTCCAACCCTACCTCCCGTCATGAAGATATGACAAACTTGTTTTTCCTTTGGCTACAGGAAATGAACAAACATAGCTGTCTACCCCAACCTCCAGGTGAGCTTAGAATCAACTGTGCGTGATAAATGGTGCTATCGAGTCCTCTTACTTGCCCATGAGTTATTTGCCTTGGAAACAGGTATGCAACAGGCTGAATCTGCTTGATTGTACGGAAGGGTGAGATTCTTCCTACCTCTGCAATCTCTTTAGCAGAATGTTTACAATGCACACTGCTTATGTTTTTTGTGCTTATGCAATAATAAAATTGTTTTATTTCTCTTCTACCTTTCAGAGTTGGCAGGAAATTTTGTTTGTAATTAATTACATTCTCCCAATGCATGCACCTCTTCTCTATCTGTATTTTTTTTCACTAATTTAGTCTTGAATGAGTGTAACTAACAGGAAAAACCTAAAACACGCTCAGAGGCCTAATTTTTGACCATCTTATGTGAGTTTCCCAATCTCTAAAATATGTTACACACAAAAGCATAAAGTTTTAAACTACTAGACAAGTACAAAATAAGACATTATCAAATTATAAAAAATAAGACATCTGCTAAATGAAATTCCATATCTGCTTTAAATCCTGGAGCAACTTCAGTGTCTGAATTTTTCTAACCACTAAGCTATGGCCTAATGCCTGTCTTAGTTCATGCCTAAGCCAGCTGTTAATGATAATTAACTACCAATTGATTATTTACCATATAAAAGGTCCCAGGGCAGTTACTTTATTTTTAGTCCTTAAAATCTTGCAAGTTGGATAGAATTATTTGTATTTTATTCATGAAGAAATTGAGTTTTGAACAGATTACACGTCCTGCCCCAAACCCTATACCTAAGAAATAGAAGTTTCGAGATTTAAATTTAGATGTTCCAATCCATTTATGTTTCATGATTTTGTCTTTTTACCTCTGCAGCTCTAGGAAAACTCCCTTACCAGACAAACACACAGAGCATCATTACTATAACTAGAGTTAGGAAAGTGGTTTCAAGATCAGGAAAGGGCTACTGCTCTTGATGTGGCCTAATTTGGGATCTGTTTGATAAGCACCACAAACCAGCACCCACTTTGTCCCCAGCCCATAGCTGACCAGCTCCAGGGAAGAACAATATTGAAAAGCAACTCGGCATCCATCAAAACCTGGCTCTGCCTTTTCCTAGTCCAATGACATTGAATACGTTACTAAGCTTTTCTATGACTCAACTTCCAAATCTATAAAGCAGAGATAAAAGTAGAGTCAGCCTCACAGGTCTGTGAGGATTAAATGAGTTAACATATGCAAAGCAACAGCCCCATGAACTGCTCTACAGCAGTGAGCACTCTGGATGATTTGAAGATGGTCCAGCTCAACATCTTTGCAGAGCAGTCCATTCTCACCTGGGACAGCCCTTGACGTCTAGAAATTATTTCTTAAGTGGAGCAGCAGTTCACTTCCCTAGGACCTCTGGGCTGGAGGAAGTGATAAGCAATCAGACTCTTATCTAAGGGTAACCATGCTGTATTCTCCAACTCCTCTTCTTCCAGGCTAATATTTCACAGCCCCTTTCATTGATTAATGTAGTTGCCATATCTCTTATTTCTTGTTTACTCTTTAAACACTTTCTAGCTTTCTCTATCTCTACAAAGAACATGGTGCTCAGGAGTGAATACAGTACTCTCATCTGGTAAGCCTACGCAGAGACTTGAGAGCTAAGTACAGTTTAATTTAGCCTAGCACTGGGTTACCACTATCCAGCATCATTACACTGTTCGTCACTGAAATCTGGTCTTCCAACCCAACCTTTCCCACATACATAACTCATTTGTCTATGAACTACTATCTAACCAATTCTCTTCAGTTCTACCTTGGGAAACATACGTAAAGAAAAATATTGACATTTACATTTTAATTCATTGTATTCCACAGCAGTTTGTGTCATCATTACAGTTTGTCAAGAACTTTTCAATCTTGCTTTCATCACTTAATATATAAGTAAGTCTTCTTAAGATAACACTTAAGTGTAATACTTAAAGAAAACAGAAATTAATGTCTATCTTATGTAAGTAAAGACCAGCGATAACACTTCAGCACTGGAATGACAACTCTATGATCTGTAGGGACTCGGATCCTTTCAATCAGGACCTTCATCCTAAAGACCGCTTCCCTTTGTAATCTAAGATGAAGGCTAGCAAGATATCACATCCGTATTTCAACCATCAGAAAGCCAGAAAGAGAGAAGAAAGCTGTCTCCAAGCCATTTAGAGTAACACCCCAAAAGTTTCATTTCTGTAAAATTTGTTGATCTATACAGCATCAGTTAGAATTGCCACACTGAGGTGCAAGGGAGGCTAAAACTTTTGGCTTCTATTTTGGACAGCTGTGTGTTGGGTTAAAGAAAATAATTCCATTATTAAGTAGATCAAAAAAGGGATAAGCAACAACTATTGGTCAGTGCCACGCACATCCCACCACATTTGTGTTTTTGGCAAAATTGAGAACACTTTTTATGACTTCAGTCACATCATCAATAAAAAAATTTTAAGAAAACCTAGGCATGGCACATTCAAGAAGCAAAGTTCCTCTATCCAACATTGAAAAATGCTTTAATTATATTTTTCATTCAACAAAAATTCCCAAACTATAGGAAGGTTGAGAATGGGGAGTGAGACAAGGTTGGAAATGTCAAAGGTTGCATCGTATCTTCCACAGCTGATCAGACAAAAGACAAGAGAGATTGTGGCCTCTAGTGTAGGCATGCTCTTCCTTTCTCCCTTCCTTCTTTCCTTCCTTCTTCCTCCATTTTTCCTTCTTTCCTTTCCTTCTTTTTGTTTCTATTTTTCAGTACAGAGGATCAAACACTGGGCCTCCTGCACTCTGGGTAAGTGATCTCCATTGAGATATGTCCCATCCCTTTTACTTATATTTTGAGACAGTCCTCACTAAGCGATCCAGGCTGGCCTTGAATTTATGATTATCCTGCTTTAGCCTCCTACATAGCTGGATTATAAGTGTGTGCCACCGGGCCAGGAAGACCTTTACTTTTATTGTCATTCTTTTCTTTTATCCTTTAGCCTGTAGGTCTTGCCTGGTTTCTTTCTTCTAGATTAGAGTAAATAAATCCAAACACTTTGTAGTTTTTTATATCCACATTTTCAGTTGTATTTTAGATTTATGATGCTTTATAAGGCAAGAATAGTCTCAGGGCATGTGTAGAGATCAAATTGAATAAAATATCATATATTTTTCATAAGGTTTAGTAGAACAATTCATCTCAAACTTTAGTATGCCCACAAACCACCTGAAGGAACTTGCTAAAAATGCAGATTCTGATTTAGTAGCTCTGGAGGAGAATAAAATGAAGGAAATAAAAGCAAAAAATAAAATGTATGCTAGGAAATGTCGCAAAGTAAATAACATCAGTTTGTCTGTATAGCAAGGAATCTAAATATGAAACAAAGCAGGCATATCCCTAAGTGAAGGGTAGGAGGTTAGAAATGAGTTACAGGTCTTGATTTAATAGTGAAAACATTGCACCAAGAGCCACAGACCTGGCTCTTAATAGGACATCACCACCAGAAAGCCCTTCTTGGAGAGGTAGGGCACAGGACAGGGTCCCCAACAGTCCCTCCCAAAGAGCAGATGGAGACCTCAATTCACCCAACCACAAAGTAATTAGAAGGTTCATGCAACTTGTGTCACAGAGAAACATTTCAGGACACATCAATGAGAGGCTAAGCAGATTAGCTAAGGAGAAGAAAGAGGCACAGATAGATTTATTAGACAGAGTTAAAGAAGTACACACTTAGAAAATAGAGTGTGGGCCCTCAAGACAGAGGTAAGTTAAAACCTGAGGCTGTGAGTGTGGGTGTGGTACTGTGCGGGTCCACTAGAGAGATCACACAGGATGTGCATTCCTAGTGCCTGTCAGGTTACTTGTCAGAGGGCCTAGTTAGACTGCAAACCATTTTCATGTGTTTGAAGTAGAAATACAGTAGCGAATTAACAGTACTTCTTCCTTGCCAGGTAATGGTCTGTGGAATCTGTAAATCTACAGGATCAGAGGAAAACCTAAGGCCCAAATTACAGGCTTATTGTATCTTTAAGACACTTAGCAATTTCTGGTATGAATCTCCTGCAAGGGAAGACTTGGGTACTTTCTGTCCTGAACCTGCATCTTTTATAAAAGTACAGTTTGAAAACAACAATTTTCCCTGTGTCCTTTCTGTCTTTATTTTTTCCATCGCACTTTAAGACACAAGCAATCTTCAAATATGTAAAATCACCTTTAAGTAACAATAGCATTTAACTTTCAGTCTCATAAAATCACTACAAATAAGAAATAAACCAATCTGTTTAACGTTTTCTCGTGTTTCCATAATACATACCCTAGATTAAGCCCCTGACACAAAAGAAATGTATTTTGTCACAATTCTGCAAGCTAGAAACCAGGGATCCAAGTGTAAGCAGGACAGGCTGCCTTCTGGGTGGCTGTCCTCTGCCTCTTTACATGTTCTCCCTCTGGGTGTTGTCTGTGTCCTAATCTCTTCTAGTGACGCATTCATACTGGAGAACTCAACAGACTCCCTTAATTTTCACTTTAAAGACTTTATGTTCAAATAGAGTTAGATATTGCGGCACTGGATGCTGGACTTGAACATAGTATAGTGTATGCACTGGGTCACAATTCAGCTCACAAGCACTTTGAGAAATTCAGCGGCGTGGGAAGTAACCTGAATGTAGTGCTATGTCGTTAAAAGAACAGACTTTGGAGTAAAAAAAAAAAAAAAAATGCTAAATGCAGAGCACTCTCGCCTGCTTCCGTTTTGCTATCTTGGAGATCTTACACACGTTATGTATGGCCACAGATTTTTGACATGTCTTCCCACAATAAGCTCTCTGGACAGTTCTGAGGCAGGCTTTGACTAACACGCTGCAGAGGAGGTGTACAGTGACTTCTTGTGAGTCTCAGGCTCAGGAAGCCATGTGGCTTCCACACTTGCCCTCCCTGGAATGCTGCAGCCAAGAGACGGAGCTCAGGCTGACCTGCTGGAGAACATGAGCTTGTGGAGCAGAGATAAGCCATCCTAGGCCAACCCAGCCTTGGAGTGAGGCCACAGGAGCGGCCCCCAAACAAGGTCAGCAGAACTGTCCAGATGAGCTTAGATGCAACTGCTGACCCACAGAATTTAGAGCATAGTTTTCCTCCCTTATCCATTCTGGATATGTTTCACAGCATGCCTGAAACCATAGATCTGTTATAGTGAGCCATGCATATACTGTTTTTTCCTACACACACACACACACAAATTTGATACCTTTACATTTTAAACAGCACTTCTGCACAGTGGCATAAACCTCTGCAGTTTGAGGTGCAGTGTAGCAAAACTAGTACAAATTTTGCTTTCATCACAATTTTACAAGTAGGTTTATATTTACTATAAATCTTAGCAACTTCAGTGCATATATATATATATATATATATATATTCTATTTTTGCCTTATTAAGAACTTTCACCTTTTCACATAAAGAAAGCCCACTTTATACACTTTTTGGGAAGGAGTGTATCTGAGTTTCATCAGCAGTTGTCCTATGGGGCCATTATTAAGTAAATTAAAGACTACTGGAACACAACCTCTGTGATAAAACAACAGTACATCTGATAACCAAGACAGCTACTACGAGACTCCTGGGAGGTTGGCTGGTGTACTCAGTGTGGATAAGCTGGGCACAGCAATGATTCACAATCTGGACGGTATAGAGCAGAACAACTTGAAATTTTATGCTATTCAGGATGGCACACACTTTAAAACTTAGGAGTTGTTTCTTTCTGGAGTTTTCCCTTTAGCATTTTCAGACCACAGTTGACTGAGGGTAACTGAAACCATGGGAAATGAGATAGCAGAGGGGGAGAGGTATGCCACTGAAAATAAGACAATGGTTCCCTCAGTTCATAACTGATAAGACAGTGTAATTTGAGGACTGTAAACTAACTGTAGCACACATCACCCAGGACCTGACTTACACTGTGTGCTCAGTAAAGGTTAGATGTAGTATTAGTTTTAGTCAGTTACACAATTTAGAATTTGTTGAAAGTTGACATTAGATGCATTTTATAAGAACAACATACAGATGTTGCACTTAAAAACAGGAGTTACAAATAAGTTTACATGAAAATGTTAGTTTACCTAAAGATAAATAATTTTTTTCTTCAAAAAATGAATTAAATGGTGCAAACCTTGTTTGTGAATAATGCATTGGAGTTAAAACATGTATAGTATTATTCTCCAAAATATTCTTCAGTGACTTTTTCTGCCTTATGCATAAATTCTCCTTCTGTATCACCAGAAAAATTCTCCTCCTAAATCCCACCAAAGTTTCCACTAAAGAAATTTGTCTGGCTATTTGCTTAACTAAAACACCAGAGCGTGTTATCTCCTTCCCCTTACTACTGATCAGACACTAGAGATTCTATGTTAATGGTACCAAGACCCTGGTTTCATGATGAAAGAGCTGAAAAGACAGTTTGTGGTACAACCTGACTTGATAAACTTACTTATCTGAGTTTCTTTCACACGAACACTGTAATATACGTATATAAGATATTTTCAAATATGCTTATTTGCTTGCTAGTTATTTTGACCTTAACTTCATTTTATATGTGAGAAAAATGATGTTCAAAGAAATCAAATACTTTTGAAGTAATGTCACAGAAAGTGTAAAGTATAATTCTCTAGGAACAAGTGATATAAATCGAGGATTCTTTTCACTGTTCCTAGTAAATTATGATGGAACGAAAAGAAAATATAGTCACTTAACCAGACTCAATGGGATAATGTACTCTGTGGGAAAAATTATAACCCTGCAGATGAACGAATGTCTAGATGTTACAATGAATTATGAATCTCCAAAAGGTCACAGAACATAAATATACTGAATACATGTGGTATTAAGTTTCTTGGGGGGATGGTAATGAGGAAGAAAATTTCTAAAATTACTATCAAGAAGGGTAAAAACTGAAAAGATGAAAAGACAGTAGGAAAACACTGACTTAATTGTTTGCATTTCTACCTTTTTTTAAATAATGAAAATCTGTATACTGATGCCCTAATCCCATGAAGACATAGTTCTTTGAAGAATTTCCACTTTTGACTATGAATTAGCCAGGTTTCATCATGGGACACAACACCAACACCCATAATTTAAAGGAAGAGAAGCTTAACTTAGCTCACATTGTAATTCAGGACATGGTCTATGGGTTCTAAAGCAAAAAATATGATTCTTGGTGGAAGAGCAAGCTGCTCATGACAGAGAAGCAGAGCTGGGGAACGGAACGGTACCAGAAAGCAAGGGGCAGGGACCATATGGAGTGCCCAAGTCACGCTGCCATGACCCCCCAGACACTCCCAGCTAGGTGCTTTACTAGTCCCCTGAGTGTTCCTTAAACCAATCAAGTGGACACAACTAAGATTAAGCCTCACAGAGCACATTAAGGAAACATAAATTTAAAAATGTGAGGGACAAATGACATGAGAGCATACAAAGGTTTCTGCTTTCACGCTGTTTCACTTTCTGTGGCTTCACTTCCTTGTGGTTAATCACACTCTGAAAATACTAAGTAGAAAACTTCAGAAATAGACAATTCATCAGTTTTAAATGGTGGGTCATTCTGCACTCCCTCCCACTGGAGATGTGTCTCGTCACCTTGTCCCACACATCCAGGCTGCAAAGACCACTCGCCCAGAAGTGAGTGAGCGTCCTCTTAGCTGTAACTCTGACTGTCTCAGTGTTGCGGTGCTTGAATGTAAGGTTCAGTACACAGCAGTTTCAGACGTCTATTAGGGATCTTAGAATGAATCCTCCAGAGTTGACAAAAGACTGCTGTATTTTCCCCATATGCAACTGAGGAAGCTCTCAGTTACAGAGAGCTTGAGAGGAAGCTCTCAAGGATACAAAGATGAAAGCTGAGTGAGGTGCCAGAAAAGACCACTCTTTCATAGATTCTGGATATTTTAATCTCCTTTCTTATATTGAACCAAATATTTTGCTGTCTCCATTTCTTTGTTTCCTTCATATCCTTGTAGACAATCCTCATGTTTCATTAAAATACAAGATAATAAAAAAATCGCTGATTTGAAACTCCCAGAAAAGGTGAACAGATTCGTTTAGATCCACGCAGCGTGTAAATCAATGCTCACATCTTTTTCTCCCTTAGTAAAAATAGCATTTTCCCCTTCACTCAGGAGTCTGGATGAATCTCAGAAGTCTTCATGCCTTCAATAAGGCATGAAGAAAGTCCCACATCTGTCAGGTTAGGAACATGGAGCAATAGTTGATACAGATCCCAGCAGCCGTGGGAAGACCTTTCAGAGCAGATGACATTAGAATGGAACATCGCATTGTTCTCCAGGGCTCGAAAGTTACGGCTTGGGGACATACTGCTTCCAGGCTTCTCCAGAACTTATTGTGCTGATGGTTGTACTCAAACATTCAAATGCTTAACCTTAAAAAATTAAAGAGAGGAGGGAAGGGGAGTCAAGGGATCGAAAATGTCAGGATACACTATGTGGATAGACTCATTCCCCAAAATAAATGCAATTATGATGTAGTGCAAACATGCAGATAAAAAATCAAACATTAATCATCATTGAGATATTCAAAATTTTGAATTACTGGTAACATTGTGGGTAGCTCAGGACCCTGGAGCACCTACAGAGTCACTGTCTTCCTTACAGCATGTTCAGGAAAAAGCAATCTAGAGAAAAGTATCTGACACTATGAATTTCTGTGCCAAGCAAATCTGAGTTACATTTACCAGACAAAACTGTAGCTCCTCCTCTGTTGATCAATTTACACAATTAGTGAAATAAAATTCAGGTTTCTTCTAAGATATCAAGAGGAGAAATAATGTATTTTCTCATGGAAAAAAATTTGCTGCCAGGTTGATGACTTTGTTTTTAATCCAAAATCAAGACAGAAAAGTTTGCTATTTTCAGGAAATATTTTATTGGCATTCTCCATTTTACTGAGGATGGCTTCACACAGAAGGATCTAGGTTTTATTCAGGGATTTCCATTCCAGCCTGCCCTGCCCTGGACTTGGCTTTATCTGCCAAGGTTATTGTTACAGATACAATTGTCACAGGCCAGCATGGATCCTCGCTTTTAGTGATAGTAAAAATTAAAACTAAATAAAACTGTTAGCAAAAAGTCTTCAGTGGAAATAAAGAGAAAATGATAAGAACTTTGACAAGGATCAGGCATCCCTTAACAAGGCAGAATAACAAAAAACAAGAGAGGACTCCAGTTTAAACAGTGGGAGAAGGCAGTTATATAAAAAGGTCAGACTGGCCCCCTACAAAAGCCGAAGGCCAACCTCTAAAGATGAGCTGTACTGGATCACCCTCTGGTAGATGATGATCTCATTCCTGGTTTTTCTCTCTCTGCAGGAATCCTTAATCCATGAAATGATTATCTTGTGAGACCACGCTTTTCCTGGAATCCAGATGGCTATGGGTGTGGGACAATGGCTAGAGGATTCCAAGCATTGCTCCAGGAAGGGCATCTGGAACTGGACATTGTAAAGTCCGGTAATTGTGTGTCCCTCTAACTCCTGAAACTTACTGTAGGTACTCCTGGTGTCCTCAGTCTTGAGGTAGGCAAGAAGTCAGGCACACTTAGGGCTAATCAATTTTGTCCTCTTGATTTTTCTTGAATGAGAAGCATACTATTTCCAAAGTTTTCAGGTAATAAAGGATATGAAAATGATGGTCAAGTTTTGTTCTGTCTTTAGCTCCCTATTGATTATCCATAAGCATAAGTGAAACGTCACAGGTTCTGGCATCTTCTTTTAAGTGCCTAACTACCTCAGAAGAAAATACAAATCATACTTTTAATGAGTAACACATGCTAACTACTTGGGAGGCTGAGACAGGAGAAAAACAACTTCAAGTCCAGCTTAGGCAACCTAGCAATACCTTATCTCAAAATAAATAAAAATGAACTGGGAATTTAACTCAGTGGTAAAGCATCCCTGGATTCAATTCTCAGTACCATAAAATATAATTATAAGTAAAAGGTTAGAGCACTAAGTGTTTTGTCTTTTGTCTTTATTGTTGTTTCTGACTACATCACACATGTGATGATCTTAGGGTAACCCCACACTTTAGCAATGGTTCACCTTCTGGATTGGTGCCCAGGTTGCATTTTTGTGCTTTAAAGGTTGTATAGTTTCTTTTTGTCTTCGCACTGGATTTAAAGTTAGTTATTTCCTTTTCATCCAGCATATTTACGTGATTTCAAGTGAAAACACTGAACACACTCCTGACTATCTGGGCAATCATTCCACTAGCAATGAAGTTCAAAACCATGCATTTAGGATTTCTTATAGCACCAGGTACAAAATGGATAGATGATACAGGGATTCAGAACTTGGGAACATCATATGAGTAGCAGTATGGGCTTGATATTTCAGCTAAATCAGAAGCTGACCTGCTCCCCCATTGTTATGAGTTATATCTAGATGTCTCCCAAACTTCCTGCTCATAGGTAGGGCTTTGGGTGGTGACTGGATCATGGTATTGTGATACTCACCAGAGGATATGTCTACTAATAAATTTATGTCTGTTATATTCATTACTAGATTAATCTACTGATGTGCTTATAGTGGGAGGCAAAGCTGGGTCACTGCAGTGTGACCTGGCAGGATATATGTCCCTCCTCTTCTCTTGATCCCTTGCTGCTTCTTGCCACCATATCACAAATTGTTTCTCCTCTGCCATGTCCCTCTGCCATGCCATCTTGCCCTGGAGCAAGCTGATTATGGACTGAAATTTCTACAAACTGTGATCCAAAATAAACCTTTCTTCCTTTAGAGGTATCAGGTATTGTGTCTCAGAGATGAAGAAAGTAACTAAAATTTTGGTGCTAGAAGTAGGGTCATTCTTATGATGCTACCTGGTCATGTGGCTCTACAAGCCTTTGGAACTGGCTTGCAGAAAGAGTTTAGAAAGACTTGGAAATGCCAGCTGAAAAGACAGCCCCAAAACCTGTAAGCTCAAAAGATCCTCATGTTTTTAGAAATGCAGCTAGTAAATATCTGGTTCAGGAGATTTCAGTTGGGAGCAAGGATGCATTAGTAATTGGACTCCAGGCCACATGTGTTACGCCTGGCAGAAAAAGTTGTCTAAATTTTTCTCCTGTCCTGAGATATTGCAAGATACTGAGGTTAAGAGCAGTGAATTAATTAATCTAGCAGAAGACATTGCACTGCCACATAATGTTGAGAGAGTGGCATGCCTACTGTTGAGGCTTTCAGCATTACCTTCAGAATAAAGAGCAAACAATACAGCAGGATAATTTCTAGAGTTTTGAGTTTGGCCAAAAAGGAAGCTGCAGTAAAGTTTTACCTGCAAAGATGCAATGAAGGAGAACTTGGTTGTGGAAAAGATTAAAATTAAAAAGCTAAATACTTTGGTTAGGATAATAGAAAAATATAACTGGAACACATCACAAGAATCATCAGGATTCCATCCTTTGCAATTCAAAATTGCAAGGGTGAAAAACAATGCTTTAGAAAGAGATCTCCAGGGTAGTATGTGCCAGAATGGCAGGAGCCTAGGAAATGGGGTTTGATTCCTCAGAATTCAATTCACTGTGCTCAGCCATTCAGGCACTCAAAGGCTTTTGCAACCAGCAGCAAGTTACAAAAGGGTTCAGTTACTAGTGGCAGACATCAGTGTCACCCATATGTGGCTGGTTTTGCCCACATGCAGAATACAAGCATTGTGGGATCAGAGAGGTTTCTAACCAGATTATAGAAGTCCTGGGAGGCTGTGAAAGGGTGCTCGTGAGAGAGTACTGTGTGAAGCTGTGAGTACAGAGCCAAAGATGAAGACCCCAGTAAACTGAAAATTCCAGAACATGGGGCATCTGAGGAAAACCACAAGGAGAGACAAAGGCCAGCGCAAAACAGCCATGAGGGCTACAACAATTTGCAGTATCACAGGAATGGGGCCACCCAAGCCCTTTGGAGTTCACATTTTCCCACAGACTGCCCTGCACACTGGACATGGAACTGTAGGGGAACCCATGTTTGCCCTGCTGGATTTCAGTCTTACTTTGGTGCTGTTCCTTTCTATGTCCCCATTTCTACCTTTTGGAATAAGAATGTTTATAGTGCACCATTGTATGTTGAAAGTGTTCAACTTTCTCTTCATTTTCATAGGGACTCACAGCTAGTTTGCCTTTAATCTCAGAGAAGACTTCACTTACATTTTTCGGCAATAGTGAACTTTTCGGATTCTTAAAGACTTAAACTTAATTTTTCATAAAATGATACACGTGAGTCTTTTGGGCCAGAGGCAATGTGTTATGATTTATATCTTGATGCTTTCATGAGGCTTTGGATTGGTGACTGGGTAATGGGTGAGTGATATTCGTCATCAGATTAGTCTACTGATAGGTTTACAGCTGATGTGATGTTGGGAAGTGAAGCATGGTGGAAAGAAGTGGGTGTGGCCTGGAAGAGTATATGTGCCTCCTCCTCCCTTGATCACTCACTGCTTCTCACCACTATATCATGACCTGTTCCAATTCTACCTTGTCACACTGGCTTGGAATAAGCTGACTGCTAACTAAAACTGCAAACTGAGTTAAAATAAAGCTGTCCTTCTTTAATTCACAGATATTGGTTATTGTCTCAGCCATTAAGAAAGTAACTAGACACCTAATCATTGTGTACTTTATATTCTCTCCTCTGCTGACATAACTTCCTCTAATCTAGTCTGTATCAAAGGGTCTTATCCATATTTGTAATTTATAATGTTCTTAAATTAGTCCTAGGACTTTTGAAATAATGGTAGTATAAAGCCTCAAGTAATGCATGGACTAAGCCTACAATGTTTATTAAATAAGTTATACATGTGGATATAGATATGTGCATACATATACTGTTTTGGGTGGTCTAGTGGAAAACATACTAAGTGACTTTCATATTCTGTTCCTTGAATATGGTGAAAATTTTCTCATGATAATGACTCTTGCAAATGTGTGTAGATGGATTTTCCCTATATTTTCCCTCTCATCGCCATCGAATTCTTTGGAAATATACTGTAATGGCCTGGTTCTTGTCAAATGTATTATGAGACTTGATAGTACTGAGGGTCACTTAATTTTATCATAGGGCCACTTCTACTGCAAACACAGCTTTCCAAAGCTATAGTTTATTCTTGAAATTGAGCAGCATTTCCATATGAGCTATAATCTCAGACTTGTGACAAAACAAGAGTTGAACTGAACAATCACAGATAAATTTTAGAAAAATGTACAATGCTATGGTCAAGAATTTGTCACTAGATTTCCATATATTCTTTCCTTATGTTTTGTCCGTGGCTGCTTGGTCAAAAAACATCATATTACGAGGTCTTCATTCTCCATAACTTTCTCAGAAATGATAGTTGTATAAATTACTGCCATGATCTAAGATTTGAGAATACTGAACATAAACAATATGGTTTTTTTTTATCTTCAAGGGAAAAAAGAACCTCTCACCCTTGTTAAGCTATTGTAAATCTCACTGTGCATGCCTAGATTTCACATGCATACACATAAATGATGTCTAATTATGTACATAAAATAGTCCAAAAAAATTTTAAATGCAAAAGTCTAAATACTACTGTTCCTAAGCATTTCAGATAAAGGAGACTCAATCTGTAACAGAAATCTATTGCAGTAAACCTAAAAGAAAAAAAGAGATCATTAATGGTAAGGATATAGCATTGTTGTTCTTCAAAACTATTATCTCTCCTGTAAAGAAACCAAAAGCACAAATAAGATCCAAAATGGATAATATGTATTGGGAAGCAGTAAGAAAATGTTCAAATGGGAAGGAGAACAAGGGGCAGGGGCAAAAAAGAGAATAGATGGAACAAATTTCCTGTAAATAAGGAACGGAAGAAGGGTTAAAGGGATGGGAGAGGAATGGGGAAAAAAAAGAAAAATCAAAATATGTTATAAATAAGGTACCAGTTCCATATGATGAAAGTGATCACTATGTATATCAAAAGAGTACCAATAAAATTAATTTTTAAAAACAAAACTATTATTTCTCCTTTATATTATATTACTTATCTCCCTGTTCATTTGGATGTTTTAATAGCTTACTCATTAGCTTACTCACTGTCACTCAAATATTGCTCCCTTTTAACACCATTGGACCCCACGTGACTTAACATATAATAAATGCTCAAAATGAAACTGAAGAATATTTTATTTTTCTCTCATATTAGTTAAAAGTAGCTAGAGTGTAACTATGAAAGACTAAAATAATCAGTAATACATGTATGCATACATGTTGCTTATTTAATTTAGAATATTTACTAAAATAATATATGTTTAGCTTTTAGAAATTCACTTGTTCTCATTGTTTATGGGTCATTTCTTCCATGGTAGGATTTGTCACCAGGAAATTGTTGCCTGATCAAGAACTGCACTTCCTAAACTCAACACACCCAGACAGAGTCATATGTGATTAGTTTTAATGTAATAGAAATGAAGGAAAGTATGTGAGTCACTTCCAGATCAAGGTTGTTGTGTATTTGTGCCTTCTTCACTCTGTTTTTTTCTTCTACTCCTTTGATACAACCAATGTTGAGGACAGTGAAGTCACTTGAAAGAAACAAACTTAACACTCAGTCAGTCGCTGGAGGCTGCCCACCAGTAAAGAGTCTCCCTTTAGGAGATTACATGATTGCAAATCCTAACCATTTTGTATTTGGGATTTTTATATGTTAAAGCAGTTACTGCTATACTAGATAGTAAACTATTCTAATTTCTCATATCTATTAATTTCCCAGAAATTAAAACTGCCTTTGAGCCCAGGAATGGCTACAAAGGTAGAAATGGTACTTTTTAAAGTCAAATCAAGAAATAAGAGGTTTGAGTAGGTGCTAAAGAAAAGGAGTGACATTCTAGTGGAAGAAAACAGCCCAAATCATGGGACAAAGCTGAACAATATGATATTTGAATGGTGATCATTTGTTTTTAATAAGGAAAAGTAACATAATCATAGATCTCTTGAAATAACATATGGAGACAAGATCACGACAAACCTTGGATCAAACAAATTCTGTGAAAATTTGGGTTCCCATGACCTACATTATTATATCATCTTTGATTACTAAATGGTTAATCATTATGGACTTTTTGCCAGTATTTTGACATGAGTGTCTTATCTCTGACTTATTTGATCTTCCAATTTTTTGCTTTCTTTTGATAGAATATCCACAACACTTTAAAAAGGTCATGAGTCTAACTAGTTTCCATGTGTTTTCACTGTGTCCAAAGAATTAATTTCAAATTTAGTGTTTCAAAGTTATATATGAGAAAATCTATGCTTCAAAAGTTTGCTAATCATGCCTCACTCAGCAAGGCTAGAAATAAACAAATAAATAAACAACTTTTATCTAGAAAGAAAAGAAAATTTAGCTAAGAAAATTACATAATGTAATCATTAGGTGAATATTCTTAAAAGAAATTCTGTACCTGGATTTATCATGGAAATCTCCATCAACACAGAGAAAAGAGAGAGCTGCTCTTACTAGACAGATCTGTGTGCTCCTCTTTTTGGGAACTGGATGAGCATCAAGGGGCATAGACTCCACAGGCCTCTAAGTGAGCTCTGAGGGGGCTGGGGATTTAGCTCAGCGGCATAAGTGCCTGCTTTGAAACCAGGCAGTGGTGAGTTCGATCCCCGGTACCAATAAAAAAGGAAAAGACTAAGTGAGCTCTGCCCACCCTCACAAAAAACATATATAAAGAAGCTGGGGATTTAGCTCAGCAGCATAAGCACCTGCCTGGCGAGCCTGAGGTCATGAGTTTGATCCCTGGTACCAAAAACAAAAAAAGTATATAAAGAGAGAAATCAAGTATTTTGAAACTACAATTTTTCTACTACTTTTGATTTCAAGTGACTAAGATAATGTCCTTTTCATTTTGATGAGAACATAGTTTTTTATTTAGAATATCAATGGATTGACTATACATTTTCATTAACTCTAGTCATCTTTGTTTAAATAAACAAGCTTCACTAAAAGATGTGTATGGATCTGATTGACTTGCAATGTGACAAAAAGGAAAAAGCTAAAAGGAACAGCTATTTTATCCATGTTGTCAGTCTGCAGCAATCCCTGATTTGAAATTAAACTACAAAGCTACTATGATAGAATCAGCATGGTGCTGGCAAAAAAACCAACCAACCAAACAAACAAACAACAAAAAAAAAAAAAACAAAAAACAGACCTGGGGACCAGAGGAACAGATTAGAAGATGCAGATACAATTACAAAAACATGCAGCCACCTTATCTTTGACAAAGGGGCCAAACATGCTCACCGTAAGAAAGACAGACTCTTTAATAAATAGTGCTGAAAAATTTGTTTTTCACATGGGAGTAAAACTAGACCCATGTCTATCACCATGCACTAAACTAAAATCAAAATGAGTAAAAGATCTAAATATTAAACAGAAACAGTAAATCTATTGGGAGACAAGTAATGTAGAAATCTTGAAGACACAGGGGTAGATAAAAGAGTTCATGAACAAAACACAAACTGCATAGGAAATACTTCAAAGAATCAAAAACCTGGATCTCATCTTATTAAAAAATTTCTGTACATCAAATGAAATCACCAACAGAGTCAAAAGAAAGTCCACAAAGTGGGAAAAGAACTCAGACAAAGAACTTATATCTAGACATAAAGATTTTTAAAAACATCAGGTTCCCCAGATTCAAAGACCCCATCCAAAAATGGGCATCTGAGATGAACACACTCTCCCCAGATGAAGAAATACAAATGGAAAATAAATACATGAAGAAATGTTTAACCTCACTAGTCATCTGAGAAATACGAATTAAAACAAAACTGAGATTCCATCTCACTCCAGAAAGAATGGCTGTCATCAAGAAATCAACCAATAACAAATGTTGGCAGGGCTGTAAGGGAAAAGGAACACTTTTCCACTGTTTGTGGCAGTGTATACTGGTGCAACCACTGTGGAAAGTAATGTGGAGATTCCTCATAAAACTAAGATTGTAGATCCCATTCAATCCAACTATTCCCCTTCCAGGTATTTTCCCAGAAGAATTAAAAACATCATGCCACAGTGATATATGTACACACGTTTATAGCAGCACAATTTGTAATAGCTAAATCTTGGAAACAATTCAAATGCCCATCAATTGAAGAATGGATACAAAAGATGTGGCATTTTATACAATGCAGTATTACTCAGCCAGGAATAAGGATAACCTTGAGGCTTTTTTGGTAAATGAATACAACTAGAGACTGTAGTAATAAGTGAAATAAATCAAACTTGCATATGTAAACATCATATTGTCTCCCTAGTGTAAAAAAAACTTGAAAGAGTAAATAAGATCCAAAATATACAACAGATATTGTGAAAATAAAAGGGAAAGGAAGTGCTCCAAAGGAAATAACAACTGGGATAGAGGAAAGGAGAAAAGAAAGGAAGGAAAAAGTTATATGTATATATGCGTACATGTGTGTACGTGAGTGTACACAAGATAGATAAATATACTACTAATCATTGTTTGTTTGATCATTTTTTGTGCCCAAATCTTGTAATTTGAACAGCTACTTTTACAATGACAATATTCAATATATTAACGTGTTAATTTCCTATGTTTTAAATTTTGTATAGTTTTTATTCTTCCTTTTTTGTTTTTAAAATTTAAAAACAAATATGAGTCAACCTACAAAATCTAATAACCTAGATTCATCCCCTAGCATCACAAAGAAACAAAACAAAATCAAGCAAACAAACATGTAATGAGAGTCATAAAGTGTATTTCTTTCTGCTGTTCCAGTGATGAATACTCTGATGTTTTTAACATTGTATCACCACCAAGGAAGCTTCCTGAACTAAGGACTATCTTGGGCTTTGGTTTTTCTTTCAAAATTCCAGAATAAGTACATGAATCTATTTCAAGAATAATAATAAGAGAAGATAATACCTAAGAGGACAAGAAACGTGTGTACGAGCTCTAGCTCTGCTGCCAAGACGATAAGCAACCTGCTCCAAAGGATTGTTAATCATTCTAAAGACCTACATAGCTGCAAAAATCCATATCAGAAAAGACTGTTTTAATGTGTCAGCCGTTTTGCCTAAAATACAAACCAGCAGGATGAAAGTGGTTCTGGTCTTACGTGTCTCCTCTTAAAGGGTGATGAAGGGGCACCTAACAGGGTTTTCCATCTGCTCTTCTGGAGCCCATCCTTAAAAGAAGAACTTGCCTATGAATCTCATGGGCTGAGACTGAAGAACACCTCAGAGCACACTCTGGGGACGAAGATCTTGAGCACTGAGTTCTGCACAGGTCAAAGGTACCTGTTTCCATTCTGGATTTTTTTTCCATTTTATTTTCCTTGATTTTAAGGCTTTTCTTGATCTTTCTATCCTGAGTTGGAATAGCACGTAAATGTGTGCTAATACGTAGACCTAAGCAGTATAAGACTTTATATGGAAAGTCAAAACACAGGGGCACGTTTTAGGGAAAAGCTTATTTTTATGCCTTCAAGGCATTTGTGTGAATACTTATGACACCTAGTGGTGAAAAACTGGGAAATGTGATATTCAAGGAAGAGGAAGTGGGAATGGCCTGAAGGAGAAAAGATTGTAGATAAAAGACGTATTGCTTTCTAGCAAAAATAATAAAATAAAATAAAATTAAAGTTACCTATAAAGATTTAAGAAAACAGAACATACTAGAGTTAAATGATTCTTTTGAAAACATAGATTCTAAGGAATCTGGAAATGTGCCACTACTGACAACAGGGAAGTTCATCCATGTATATTCTTCCCTCCCAGCAGCACAGAAAACAATCTTTTAAGAACTTCTGTGACCTACCACAGCTCAGTCCAAACCCCATAGACCTTTGAGACAGTAAACAGGAGGACCAGCTGCATCAACATCTTTTTATTTCCCATATACCTACGTAATTTTACAAACTCTGTTTTCAGAAAAGACCAAGAATGTTTTTAGCAGTTAAGTTAGAATAACCAAGAAGACACAACTGTGCATAGTATGTAGGATTGTGTTTTAAAAGTAAACTCTCAATGACTTGGAGTAAATCTAATACGAAAAATCTATGAGGAAAAGAGATTTCAATCCTGTTAAATAAAAACAATAGGTTAACTCGTGTCTTAGGAAACAATGGGAATCAGGGCTATTAAAATTAAATGATGGGGGCCTGAAGATTTAGTTCAGTGGCCTAAGTGCCTGCCTGGTAAGCATAAGGTCGTGAGTTCAAACCAGGGTACCAAGAAAAAAAAATGTAAATGATGTTGGGATGGAATTTAGCTCAGCGGTGCAGCACCTGCCTGACAAGCATAACATCCTGAGTTTGATTCCCGAGACCCTCTAAAAAATTAAATTAAATTAAATGACAAAATGCATGAAGGTCAAATGCATCTTGGAAAAATAATAATATAGAGAGAGGTGGTAATGAGTACACATGTTAACAGTGACAGTCTTAAATAATATTCCTGAAAGTAATTATAGGTGATTATTCTTTTTGGTTCTCTTGAACATTTCCTTTTGAGACCCATCTTAGAAACTCTTAAAATCCTGGGTCAATCAGTTCCACAATTCCCTACCTACATATATTGAATATTACACTCTTTTTTTCAAAAAAATTGTTGCTTAGACGTCTCCTATTTAAAGAATATTCTAGACGTCCGCTAAAAGCTGTAGAGATAGCTCCAGATTGAGCATGTAAGTCACATCCTTTGAAAACAAGGCTTTACACATTCTGGCACATGCACCTCGTGTCATATTAACTTAGTTACTCATTTTCACCTTTAAGTTAGTTTGAAACTACTCAGAATTAGCTTTCGATTGCTGTGACAGAACACATTTTGTTTTGACTCGTGGTTTCAGAAGCTTCAGTCCATTGTTTTTGCTCTACTCGCTTTTGAGGCCTATGATGAGGCGGTCAGTGAATTATGGTGGAAATGGGTAGCAGCAATCAGCTGCTCCCCTCATGGTGGCTGGGAAGAAGACAGAAAGAAAGGAAAAGGGCAGGGATAAAACGTGGCCCCCTTCATCCAACTAATGCCCACCTAAAAAGGTTGCCACTCCCTTCTAATAGAACCACCAGCTGAGAGCCAAGCCTTCAACACATAAGCCTTTGGGGGGCATTCCAGATCCCAGTGATAACACTCAAGAATTATTAATTACATTCGGTTAACGATAGCACTATCCTTCATTGCAAATAGCCAAGAAATGGAAGGCAGATCCCTTTCAGACATTGCGAACTGAGGTGGTTCAGTGGACACAGACTGTATTTCCAATAGCTTTGGCACTGAAAGAATTTAAATTGGAGTGAACTGATATATTAAAAAAATAGAAAAGAAGCAGAAAAAAAGAAACCAAGTTCTCAAATGCAAATGCCTACTAAACAAGCTTTCAGGAACCAAGAGAAGGCAAAAAACCTTGATGCATTAGTATTTTTCTTGAGATCTTTCATCCACCAGTTGTAGTCTAGAAATCAAAAGAATTGTCTAGCAGGGGCTTCATTTTTACCCCATATCATTGGATGAATTGTGTAAATCTTTCACGTTTTCTTCTTCATCTTATGAACTGAAGATATTTTATGCGATGACAGCTAAGTTTTCCTATGGCTTCAGAATTTTGATTTTTAAATAGTATATTGTATTTACTTTTCTTGTTTTATTTTCTCTTCTTACCATGTTTTTCAAGTTCTCCACTCAATTCTTTTTGATATTTAAACCAAAACAAGAATAGAAAACTAGGGATCATGTTTGTTTTTTCAATGCTATGAAAACAGAGAAAATAGAAAAGGTATTTCAACGGATTATTTTCAGCAAAGAAAATTTGTGTTTTTCATGTGAAAAAAATTGTGAATTTAACTAGTGACATACAATGTTAACTTTGTGTTTATGCCCAATAATTACCTTATGATATTTTAATCATTATCAGTTTGAATGATAGGCATTAATAATTTAGTATTTCAAAGGTAGAAGAGGAGTAAACTTAAAGACTTAAGGATTCACAAAGCTAAGAATTTCTTTTTAACAGTTCTACCTATGTTCAAGAGACACTCAAATATTTGATATGGGGAATAATTCTCTTAAAGATGATTTCCAGTCCTAAAGCTCCTAAGATTCTGTGTCTATTTCTGCTGATTTTGCTTTTTAAATGACATATGACCTTCCTGAGCCCCACCACGCTGAGCTTGGGGTTATTTGATCTCATGACCCATGAGAACAAGAAGGATGTTACTAGTTTAATGAAAATGGGAGAGTGAGTTTTAGGAATAGGAAAATTCAAATTGTTTTTACCATTTTTAATTTTACTTGGTAAGGAGACATTGAATAAATACCTTAGAAAGAGGAAGAAGAAGCAAGAGCAGATTAGCATTAACCAGTACGTTACCTGAAAAAGGAAATCAATGTGTTCTTTTCATTTCTTTTAGAAGAGTCGCTCTTTTTTGCAGTCTAGCCTCTCCTAACCCACTGAAGAGACTTCCTCACTTGGCATTCAAGCACTGTTTGCAAATGGGTGGCTTGAGTGTATATTTAGAGTAGCACTTCATGAGGAAGTACTAAAGTAAATCCTGTAGCTGAGACGTTTCTTATACGTAAGGAGCCAAGATTGTTTGGTTTCCACATTGTTTATTTAACTTACAAACTAAAATGTGACAGCCCACATGCCAGGCACATAATTCATAATTATACCAACACAAGAGGATTAAAAATAAGAAGGCTAACTTATGCTAGTGTGCTTTTCCCAAATCATAATTTTACCATCAAAATCAATTTTAAAATCCACAGGTTTGTCTAATGTCTCAGAGATATTTCTTCCTTAAATCAAAAGGGTGGCTTTAAAAATCAGTGAAAATATTAATTGTGAGGAAGGAGAAACAGGATATATTGCAATAAAAACTATAATCTTCCTCTTTTAATTAAATTCTTAAGTATCTTAGTCTTCCTTTGTTGAGAGTTATGTCAGAATCTATTCTATACATTTGACTAGCAGAAAATAAAATAATTTTAAAACTGATAAGCCATACATAATACATGTCTATATATAACATGGATACGAATTCTACTTGAAGTTATCTTTGTGTTTTTTTAAATAACACCTATTTCCATGTCATCCTGCTGACTGTAAACATAGGGCAGGGAGCATATGTAACCTAATGACAGTTGCTGAGTGTAAAGTAATACTTTCATGCATCCCACACTCATCATCCATATTCCCCACCATGTATTCAGTCAGCAAAACCTCCCTCTGCCTGACTGTGTACCGGGCAATGTGCTTGGGTCAACTTCCTGAACCCATGAATCTGTCAGGGGTTCTTCTGTGTAATGAATCTCTCCTTCCACTACCTAGTAGCTGAATAGCTTCCCACAAACTTGCCTCCTATCTGTTCAATTTCTCTGAGGCAGCTTTTCTAGCAAGATATCCTACTGATTTACAAGCCTTTCTGCTGGTCCTAGAGCCAATCCATTTAAAACAGACTCCTGCCTTCATGGGTGTTAGTAGCAGCACTCCATTATGGACTCTTAGAGAAAATATACTGATTTCCAGATGAAATTAGGTAGAGTGCCCTGAATTCCCAGCTCTTTTAGGAGTGATGGTAATATTTATATTGTCAAATGGCTATTAGATTCTGGAGGTAGCAGAGTTACTGTGAGGATTCTGTACAAACACGTATTCAGATCTGCTCAAAGAATTCCCATATACTGATTGGGGGGAATAATTTTCAACATCAAAGAACATCTGCTGAACTGTTGCCCCATCACCAAGCAAACTATCTCTCCTCCACTGCACTAGCAGCATCCGGTGGCTCAGGCTGCTAATCCACATTTGTACACAAATTCCAGTCTCTCGAGTTTGTGTGAACTGGAGTAGTCTGAACTTTATCTATAGGAACAAATGGATGAAAGAGTTCACATAAAGATTAACTGAGCCTATGTTTAGTAGATGGTAATTATTAAAAGGAACAAACAACCCCATGTGTGCTGGTAACTGGCTATCTCCAAACTAGTTGTAAATGTAATAAAGCTGGCTGCAGAAATACATGTATAGTTATGCTTGAATTTACAGAAAATGTTGCTAGAAAATGAACAAGAAAAGCTTACCAGGTGGCCTCTAAAGAGACTGACTACAAAGAGGTAGACAGGGGCACTTACAACATGCTATAATAATATTTTCTACTGTGTGCTGTATGTATTGAGTTTATTTACAGATTAAAGTGATTTATTCATCTTTAAAAAAAAGAAAATGCATAACTATTAGAATTAGACAGGCTTGGATTCATATCCTCACTGGGGTTACCGGATGAAGCACTGGATTCTCAATCTGATCTGAAATTCAGGTGGTGAATAAATTTAAGTGTATGTCCCAAACACTGCACATGATATACCTATACTAGAAACAATTATCTGTGTTTATCTAAAACTAAAATGTAACTGAGACCTCTGTATTTCTATTTATTCTGTGTAGCAAACCTTGGTCCTGTTCTGTTTATTCTGTGCATGACCCTGGATAAGGAAGTGAGGTCAGGGTCCTCTAAAATCAAGCAAAGTCAAGCAAAAAGGAGACATCAGACCTACTGTGATCCCGCAGGTGAACTCAGGAGTATAAATCCAGCCCAAGTCGCCCCAGTCGACACCAAGGGAGCTGAGTTTCACACTCCCAGATGGCACCAGGAAAGCACAAACTCCTCAGTGCTGCCATTTATCTGTGTAATGTGGCTCCAGCAGTCCCAGGACAGTCTTGCCGAGAAAAGCCACAGCTGCCAGCTGCTGAAAGTGCCCCAAAGCAGAGAAATAGAAAATAAATCAGAAAGACAGTCCAAAGGAAGTCCTGGGGAGCAATGAACAGGCCATTCCTCTTCCTGACCCTAGCTCCCAAGCCTGGACATGATGCCTGCTGCACACCCGGAGGTAGGTAGCACTTGTAGCTTTGTGCTACTTACCATGTGCTAGAGGATAGGATCAGCCCTCACTTTGCCTTCCAGCTGAGATTGTTTTCCATGCACTATTAGCCTAAGGCTGTTCAGTGGGGTGGTTCAAGGTTGGACCAAAGATTTCATCATTACATACTCATTGCTACATTTCCTTTGTCACAAAGAGAAGCACCTTTGGTTCCAGGCAATGTTACATCAGCAGAACAGACACTCTGCGGGCCCCTGGTAGGATGTGGGCTGGGGGCCTGTAGCAAGAACACTCTACGTGGAGTGGCTCCTGTATATTTTTATGAAAGGGCAGAAGGCAGTGTGATTATACACACTCACATTGGCATTGTTGGAGCAGGAGTTTTATTTACCTACTGCTATGACAAATCATCCCACGATTAAACAGCAATCATTTTATTACCTTTTCTGTGAATCAGGAATTCCTCCAGGATCAGCAGGATTATTCTGACTGAATTTCCCAGAGGCGAACACTGAAACAAGAATTAGTGTGCAGTTTGTTAAAGGGCTCAGAACACTTTCAGGGTGCTGGAGTAGGGGTGGCCTACATACTGAGATACTTCGTGCTGGCCTATATTTGGGATTGGCTGCTGCTTTTGCTGTTAAGTTTTTGCCAGATATTTTATTAAAATGGTAAAATTATTAACTTTTCAACCTTGCATACCTGTGTCTTCAAAAGTCATTTTTCTATCTATGAAAAATATTCATAAGAAAATATGAATAAGCTCAAGTGATCCATTGTACAACATGGTGACTATAGTTCATAACAATGCATTCCATACCGAAAGTCATTAACAAAGTAATTCCGAAATGTTATCACCCCTCTAAAATAAAGTACCTGGTGCAATGCATATGCTGATTAGTATGATTTCACCATTCCACAGCAGTAAAAAATACCAAAACATGTTGAATACCATAAATGTAACTTTTGTTATTTAAGGGGTTAAAAAGATGAAAGATTTTTAAATTTGTTATTTGCAAAATACATTCATTGGTCAGGTGTGCTGGCACACGCCTGCAATCCCAGCACTAGGGAGGCTAAGGCAGAAAGATTGTCACAAGTTCAAAACTAGCCTGGGCTACAAAGTGAGCTCAAGGCCAGCCTGAACTGTACAGCAAGACTCTGTCTCAAAAAAATTTATATATATATATATTTGTTGTTGGTGTTGAATCAATGTTGCAACAGTGGTTTCCATAGTATTTGGGGAAAGAGTGAATAATTACAAATCTACAGTCTCACATCTACTGGTTCAAATTCCCAAAAGCTATGAATATTGATTTCCCCCCATAATTTATCTGGTGGCAAACTTAATCAGACCTGAATTCTTTTAGGAGCAAACCCTGGGTGAACTGATGGAGGTCTGTGAACAACCTTTCTTCAGCCCACATAGTATGAATATTCACAAGTTTCACCCAGATATACTAATGCATTTGATTATAGGGTACTATCCCAAGTATCTCTAGGAGACTATATAATGTAGGATTAATGTATGGACATAAATTTATACAGGCCAACTATTCCTTATTTGAATTTTAAGGACAAGACATTTCAAGTTTTTCCATATTTTAAAAGATTTGCATGTACATAATGAGATACTTTGGGGATGGTATCCAGTCATAAACATAATATTTATTCATGTTTCATATTCACCTTGTACATATATCTTGAAGGTGATTTTATGCAATATTTTCAGTGAACGTGTGTTTTGACCTATTGCCTATCACATAAGGTCTGGTGTGGAATTTTCCACTGTAATACTCAAAAATTTTTGGAATTTACAGCATGTTAGATTTCACATTTTCAGGTTAGATGTCAACCTGGCACAAATGCAAAACAAATTCTGAATTCCAAAACATATCTGATCCAAAGGAATGGAAGATGGGGGCCTGTACTTTCCTATGATGCTATGCTGTATTATACCACCTATGACTTCCCAAAGGACTGGCTTGAAGTCTCTACTCTTTCTCTATGACTTTGAGCCCTTACAGGAGTCCAAGCAAAATTCATGGTCTCAAGCTCCTGCCCCCTCCCCTCAGATGCTCTGTCCAGTTCCGTCCCAAGTTCTCTCCACCTTGGGCCATTTGTATTTGCACCTTGCTGAAAATGCCCTTCGCAGCATCACCTCTCCTGCCTGGTTCCTTTTCTTCATTCAGGTTTCAGTTTGAATTTCTTCTCCCAAAGAGACCTTCCCTCACCTACCCACTGCTGGTTCCTGTTGTTGGTCTCTATCAAACACCACATTTGGTCTGTTCACAGAATTAAATCCATCCATAACAATAAAATAAATTATAACATTATCAATTATAATTTGTTATATAAATTACTGAAATCATTATTTTACTTTCATTTAGTTTTATTTCCCCTTCAGACTCTAAGCTCTATAAAGTAAAGAATTTTCACCTTATCTGGCTCAACATATATTCACTAAACTGAATAAATGAATGAATTAATCAATCAATTCCTCCATCCATTCATTTTTCCTTTTCAGACATGCTGACATTGGAGAAAGATCCATAGAGTTCATCAGTTAACTGATCATAGCTAATACAATAAGGGACAACTAACTTGTTATATGTGATACATAAGTTATATATAAAGTTATTCTTAGTATACAGAAGATATTCCTCTTAAGTCTAGAAAGAATCACTCCGGGTATACAAATCTAGTTATAATGAAGAAAGAGACATGATATTGACAATGTGATTCTCTTCTTGGGAAGTGATCTGAAATTAATTTATAAAATTATCTCTTGGGCTTTTGCCTTCATGGACCTTGTCTTACCTCATTCTGGGTCTGGTGCCTTATTTCTTGTTTTAACATGTGTCACTGTACCCACTTTTACATGGAATCAAAAGAGTGTTAGTCCCATGTCAACAGACCACATATGTCAAATCAACACTGATTTAAATTTTCTGGGTTCTTACAATTACTGTTTCTTTCAAGAATAAAGTATTGAAGTACACTTCCACATAAAGTCAGAGTTTTCAGACGACCTCATTCTATCACAATGATTTCTCCCAGGTTCCTGGTGTGGTACGCAACTCATAAAATGATACATTACATGGGTCAGCCCCCAGAACTGGCCATTTTCCAAAAGTCTGTCTATTCCAGAAAGGGTGGTCTTTGTTTTGTTTTGTTTTTTTTTGTTTCCATGCTGCATTTTTGTACCATTGTCACTATGTCTTTAAGGCAGGAAATTGAAGCTGAGTTTAGTGGTTTATGCAGTAGACTGACTCAGCACACTTAGTTTCTATATTTGGCTATGTGATTCGCTGAAAACCTTTGTCAGATCAACTCTATCTAAAACCATGAAAGAAGTCTTTGTTCTTTTATATGTAACTTTTCTGTATGAATGCTCTCTTCATTGCTACTTTTGAAACTGTGAAGCATACCTCCAGATCTTTCTTCCTTTTCTTTCTGTAAGGTCTAGTTAAGAGAATAGATAAACTAGCAGCAAAACAAAAACAAACTAAGCTGAGAATGAGGGCCTCACTGGTAGAAGCGTAGGTACGTGCACAGATGTAACACAGGGCAAGTGTAGTTAGCAAAGTGATCACACAAGTGAGAATGAGGGTGAAGGCCCCTAGAATTGAGCCCAAATAAACACTGAGGCCTTACATAGAGGCCGACACCTGGGAATGAGCAAAACTGTGTACTGTAAATAGGATATTGTTCTTTAGTTCTTCCAGGAAGATTGACTTTAAAACAAACAATCCTAAAACTTCAGATATTTAATGTAAAAAAAGAAAAGATACATTTCCTGTTAAAGGACTTGAAATGCTTGCTGGGGGAAAAGTATTTTGTGGGGTAGCAGTTTCTCTAGCATTCAACACGGTGAGACCAGCTTGGTCTGCAGCCAGTCAATACGTGGCCTGTATCATAAGGCAGCCTAGTAAGTGCTAACTTAGGGACTCTAGATGCAGAGCAAATGATTTTTAAAATCTGAATATAATTCTATCACATCAGTGTTAATAATTCTGAAGCTTTTTCAAGATGTTAAACGCTTATAAATTGTTAAGGAAATTGGCAAGCAATAGAATAGACACACAGTTAAATGTTATGAAGTAAAAGCACAATATATATATTCACATGAAAATGAATATGTATATTTATATATATTGAATATGTATTTATAAAATGGGATGTGCATATATTTCAGTTTAGTAGTAAAGAATACCAATAGAATACTGTGTTGATCAACTGGGATTTCATTTCATTAAAAAGTTTTTGCACAGCAAAAGGAATCACCAAAAGAGGAAAAAACAGGAAAAAGAACTTAGTTGTTCCTCAGATAAAGGATTAATATTTAGAACACATAAAGAACTGAGAAAAATCAGACCCCCCAAATTTAAAGACTGCACCCAAAAATGGGCATCTGAAATGAGCAGACACTTCTCAGACAAAAGATATTGTAAATTTCAAGTAAATACATGAAAAAAAGTTTCAACATCATTGGTCATTCAAGAGTTGCAAATTAAAACACTAGGTTTCCATCTCACTCCAGAAAGAATGATTATTATCAAGAAATCAGCCAATAACAAATGTTGGCTGGGTTGTGGGGATAAAGGAACACTTGTCTGCTGTTGGTGGGAGTGTAGACTGGGGTAGCCACTGTGGAAATCCGTGTGATCATCCCTCAAAAACTAGGACTAAAGGTCCAATTTGACCCAGCTAGTCCCCTTCTGGGCATCTTCTTAAAAGAATTAAAAGCATCATATCACGGGGATGTATTCACGCCTGTGTTTATAACAGTACAGTTTGTAATTGTTAAATCTTGGGAAAAACCTAAATGCCCATCGACCAACAAATGAATTTTTTTTTAGTACTATAGAGCTTAGCCATATTCAGCCACAAAGAACTGTCATGGTTTATGTCAGTGGTCCCCAAGCCTCATGAATTATGGACTCCACAAAATCTAGCATTGTGATTGGTTCATTGGTGGTGTGAGTGCTACACTCGCTTAAGGGTGAAGCCACCATGCTATGTAATGGCAGGAAGAAGGTGTGTCTCTCTCTTTTTTGCCAGTTCTCACCTTCTGTTTTCAGCAGCCATGAATGGCCATGCCATACTGCTTTGGGGCCAACTGAGTATGGACAGAAATCTCCAAGAACTTTAAGAAATAAACCTTTCCTTCCCTAACTTTTGGCATCAGATATTTTGTCTCAGCAATGAGTAAAAAGTAACTAAGACAAGAAGGATATACTTGAGACATTTCTAGGCAAATGGATGCACCTTGAGACCATACTCCTAGTAAATCAGGTACACATGTAAAAATATTGCATTGACTCTTTGATGTGAGAAGTTTAAAGTGTGAATAATGACAAAAATACATAATAGATATTGTGGAAAAGGAAGAAACTGTTCAAAAGGAAAAGGGAACTCAGGAAGTGGGGGAGGAAATAATGGAAAAGAAAAAATGAAAAAAAAAATGATTAAATAGAAACAAAACTTGGTAAATGAGGGGGAGGGCAGTTAAATGGGAGGGAAAGGAATGGGGAAAAAAGAGGAACCAAGATGTATCATGTAGAGGTACAAATTTCCTATGATGAATATTGTCATTATGTAAATTGTACCCATAAACTTAATAATAAAAATAAAGAACACCATGTTGACAATACCATGTATAAAATGTTTGGGAACATTCGCATATAAAGATTCTTGTTAGTACATCACAACAAAATATAAATTTTCTATTGAAGTGATATTTTTCAGTGTTTATTTTATTCTTTGTGCTTTTCGTTAGTATTTTGCTATTATAAATATATCACTAAAATCACAAATTAAACTTTGTATTGAAATACTTTTGCATTTTTAACAAAAATAGATAAGAAAACAAATAAGGAATTCATTGTCACCCCAAATCCCAAGCAATAGCCAATGTTAACATTCTTTTACATTTTTCTACATAAATATGCATATTGTTATACAAATAGGCAATTAACATTTATAATATTTTATATATTTTTTTACTTTATGGTACATTATTTTTTCCAAGCTATTATGAGCCTATTTTCCCAAGCAATTATAAATCTTTTTTGTATATCTGCTAGTATTTTATCAGATAGGTGTATCAAGATCACTTAACCCATTCCCTAGAATGGGTTTCTAGAAAGTTAGTGTTTTCCAACCCTCTGCTAATGTGAGCAGCACTCAGATGACTTCCTCATAACTGAATTTTCACCAGGCTCCACTCAAAGACACAGCTTTTTCCTCAGGTGTCAGGCACAGCTCGGCTTCTCAGCCACTTCTATATCCACAAGCAAATGTTCCAAGCACAGAACCAGCCCCATCAGTTTGGCTTCCTTTTTTTAGATTCTCAGATCTGGTAATAGTAATAATTGATGAACTTATTAATTCATTGTCACTTAAAAGTTTTTTTCGTATTTTGTCCACTATTTCCAGGGTCCTTAGAGAGCCATTCCACATATAAATTTCTCATGACTGAAAATGAAACTACAGTGTTTTATTAAACCATTTATCTCTCACTTCCAATTTGAAACCCTCTGGTCCTTCGATTCAGATCCTTTCCCACTATTGACAGAATCTCTAACATGCCGTTTTGTTGCAAATCTCAGACCACATCTTGTCCCACACTGCTTTATTTTCAACAGCTCTGTCACTCTGTGGCTCTGTCTGTCCTCATTCAGGGCTGCTCTTGTTCCCAGGCCCCCTTCCTACAACAGCCTGTGGTTAGATATCCACTTACCAGCCCCTGCTTGGCATTTAGGGCCTATTCAAATACCATCTCCTTGGACAGCCTGCCCCTGACAGCCCCTTCTGAGGGAACTTCCACCCTTTTCCCCTCCAAATCACACTGCTTGGTTTGTATTTTTCTGGCTGCATTTATCCTTCTCTGCCTCTTGTTCAAATGTGTATGTTCTGCCTTCTCACGCTAGGACATAGGTTCCATGAGACTGGGCACTGTCTCTACCCTCATCTTTGTGCCATTGTATTGTCAACATCTTTAAAAAGATTTCAAGAGGCAGGATCCTCTTTCAGACATTTCCACAGGGTGCAGTGTGGGAGGCGGTATGCGAGGAAGCAGCGGGAGGGGTTCAGGAATTGCATTATGCATGCACATGTGACCTGATGACAGAGCCTGACAAGCCAGATGTCACAAGACTCTTGCTATTTCCAAGCCATACTGGTGTGATGTGACTGGTGGCAAGTCATACCTCTCTGCCTTTCACAATCTTTCAGAATGAAGGTCAGCTTTTCAAACCAGTTCATCAGCATCCAACCTCTTCCCACCAACCCACATCACACATGACCGCCAAAGAGCAGTCAGTTCTAAAAGACCAGAGTTAAAAAGGGCCAGTGAATCAGTGAACCTAGGGATTGTCATTATTAATCCTATAAGCTTAAAAGTGAATTTCAGATGCAATAGGCATTAATAGCCATTTATTTATAACCAGCTGGTTATTTATAACCAGCTAAAGGAGAGGGTTAGAGAGGTGATATCAAGAGGTGTTGGGGGTTGGAAGAAATAAAAACATCATTTAAGGCCTGGAAGGCTTTGGTTTCTATGCCCATTGGAGAGCTTTTGGTAGAAAGGTAATAAACAAATGACCCCTCACTTCCAATAGCTTGACTTATGATTTTTCAACTTTGTGATGATACAAAAGCCATACACCTTCAATGAAAACCATATTTCAGTTTTTAAAATTTTAATCTTTCCCCTATATAGCAACATATGATAAGAGTCTCCATTGTGATGCTGGGTAGCAGCAGTGAGCTGTACCTCCTGGGCAGTTAGGTACTCAGTAGGGCAAACTGATACCTACAGCACATGGTGTTGCTGGGCCATGCTACACTGTTCCATAGCTTATGTGTATTGTATGCATTTTGCCTTATATTTTCAACTTGCAATGGATTTGTCAGAACATATCCTACTGTGAGTCAAAGAATATCTGTATTCAAACTTGTTTGTAAAGCAGTAACTTCAAGGAGAACAGACAGGCAGAGGGAGAGAAGAGGTGGTGGTGTTTGAGCCAGCATTATGTGTGAGACGGTTGAGCAGCTGAAGTCTAGATATATTGAAATAATTTGCCAGTAAATTAGATGTAAGATGGGAAAGGAAGATACAAATCAAAGATAACACCAAAGTACTTAGCCTGGAAGCTGGCAAAGTGGCATTCCCTTTGTTTGGAATAGAGAATACTACAAGAGAAATAGGTATGGAATGAAGATAACAAAGTTGATTTTGGAAAGCATTAGGTTAGCATTCTGTATCAGCAGTCACAAACCACACATGGGTATTTAGTTACATTTTAATTAATTAAAACAAATAAAATGAGAAATTCAGCTCCTCTGTTGCACTCAAGTGGTCAGTACCCAGTCATCCATGGCTAGCAGCTACCATGGTGGACGTGCAGGTATAACAGTGCATTTCCATCACAGAGCGCTCTATCAGCTCCACTGATAGGACTTGAGTCTTTGCATTCTGGGCCATGTTAAGTGCTTTACATACATTTTCTTGTTAATATTTAAAAACATTCTGAGTCAATGTTTTACCTTTTGACAAAAAAATATCATAAGCATTCAGAAAAGCTAAGTAACATGTCTTAAAGACATGCAACTACCAAAGAATAGCCAGGGTTGGAGTCTACCTCCAAAGCCTAAGCACCACAGACTAGATTTTAGAAAGACTAAACTAGCTTGCAATGAGACATTCATAAGTAAATGTTTAGTAGGGATTTCTTAGTATTATATTTAAATTATATTTAAAACATCCAGGAAGCTATTGGCAGCAAAGCACTAAAGCACAGGACAGAAATCATGGTAGATTTAAGCTAAAAATGAACCTCCCAGGAGAGCCTATGTGTTCTATAGAAGTAAACATAATATATCCCCCCCTACTAGTAGTAAAGAAGAAATATAATAATCTAGATCTTTTGATGAGATGATAATTGTGAAAGTACAGATATGTAGAAAAAGTTTGACACTGGATAGCATAAAATTAGGATACTCTTGTTCTAGTCCATGGTTTTTAACTTGGCATATGATAATGTACGCTTAGAGGAAATATATGGAGTATCTGGGGTAGAACGGCGAGTGCCATAGACATTTCTTGGTCATATTCTTGGGGGTAAGAGTTCTGTGATGCTTGCCACAATCCAAATATCAAAACATCAACAGCTAGGCCTGCTGTTCCTCACACAACATCCGCAACCCATAAACTGATACAGTATGGACTTTAAAACACAATAGGTGGTGACACAGGTTGTCAGGTAACTGATGTTTCTGTCTGTCCTATTACTTGTACTTGCTTCTTGGTTTAGTATTACCTAAACTGAGGCTTAATTTCCTCACCTATATAATAAGGAAAACCCTAGTTAATATAGATCATTTAGAATGGTTCCGAGATCACAAAATATTTCAAGGAATTGGCTCCATGTTCAGTTCAGGAAGAATGACAAACACTATTAGAAAAAGTAGAGGGAACCCTAGCATTGACTCTAAAAACAGCAAGATGGTAATTCATACAAAAAGGGAAATTAAAACAGCATTCAGTAAAATACGAATGCAAAAATATAAGCACATGCAATTGCTCAATTTTCTCCTAGCCAGTTAAAAAGATTAGAAATAGGGTAAAACTCTAACATATAATTAATGAGCTATATTCAAAAAATTTAACTTGTAATCAATATTTTTAAAAAATTGAATATTTTACTTTTCACACCAAGTCTTTGCAATCTCATGCATACTTCTCAGCTTTGACATGCAGCACAGGAAGATGGTTTTAGAAACGTCTGGACTAGCACATTTACAGGCTTTAGTCTCGAGGTCTCTGTACAAACTAAAAAGAGGCATGTTGTGGAATGATTAAATATATTGAGTGGTCAGAACAAGACATGATTTCACAATCCAGTTCTACTACTCCCATGTCCTTGAACAAGCCAGCTAATCAAATACCCATTCTTATTTGCAGATAAAACAGGACCAGCCCCTCTACTGTTGCACTGAGGGTCGTGAATATGAAGTGTTAGCTCAGTGCCTACAACCTATTTCTCAAGTGTGAGTGGATATTTGTATTTGGGTCTGGGAAATGGAACAGAAGTTTTTCATTTATTTTGATGTTGTTGTTTGTAATTCTGGGGTTTCTAGTTGCAGAATTCCTAAACACTAGTAATAAGCACACTGTGTGAAGTATGACTAGGTCAACATGGTAATTTACTCTCATCTATATTTAAATTATAAAGCTTATGCAGCTACCTTTCAGTGAGAAGTCTCTACCAGGAATTTAAAATCCTTAGTGCGATACGATGTTCAGATACGATACAGCAGTGATGGTGAACCTTTTAGAACTTTCAATGATATAAACAGCCCACTGAGGCATGCATGCCATAGGTTTACCACCACTGCTATAGAATAAATTAAATGACCGGTACCCCATTTGCTGTATGAATAGCTTTACATATAAATCACTAGGATATAATCTCAATATAGTAGCCTCAAGAGTATCCAGAATTTATTAAATTCCTAGTTATTTAAGTGCATCACTAACTTCCTGCAACATTAAAGAATATGTACAAGGCTTATTAGCATAAACACATTTATTTATTTATTTATTTATTTATTAACCAAAGAGATGAACCTGGTTAAATCAATACTTTGAAATAGTTGCATGTAAAATGCTTGTGATAAAGGTACTTGACCAAAGTAATGACAAAAAAAAAAAAAGTATGGAGAATTGCTCATTGAACTGAGCTTATTCATTCTCAAAGCTAATTCTTGTCCAAGTGATGATGGAGTATTTATTCCACTTTTTCATAGACCCGAGTACAGGTGACATTGTTCATGACACAGACCTAGGAGAAAAGAAAAGATATCAGAGTTAGATCAGGTGGTTAATTAATAAAATGTTAGGAACAGAATCTTACAAACCTTGTCATCTACTTCATGGATGGAGAAAACAAATTATAGGATTTCTGGGTTTGAGATAAGCTAGATCCTATTGTTTTGATGAAAACCAAAGTGTTACAGTAATGTCTACAATTACTTATTTGGTCTTGGCAAATTTATTTATTTGAAAGAAATGGAAAAATGCATATATGCCCAAGAGGGCAGCTTCCAGGATCACACGGCAACGCAGGAGCTCAATAAGGACAAAGCCCAGCTCCAGCAACATCCTTGGCTACATTAGCAAGGGCTGCCTTGCTAATGAGTGTTCTTGTATTTTTTTTATTCTGTATTTTATCCTTCCAAACCTAGTTCTGTTCATAACCAATAGTAGAAGATAGCTATTGGACCATTAATGCAGGCAAAAAGCCCAGTAAGACAGAAGCAGTTTGATACTTACCACAACTAACTTTCCATCCTGCAATTTCCTGGTGATTGTGCTTTCCTTCCCATCCCACTCCTGGTGCTGAACCAACGCACCATCCGTAAAGTTGCAGACCGTCTGCGAAAATAAAGTGTACCTTTAACCTTCCAAAGGACATTACAAGCATTTCCAGAACTCAGAGCCTCTGTAGTCAGTATTTTTTCCATCCTCTCTCTTCTGGGTCTACTTTATCAATCACACTGATTTTATTCACAAAATAACTTGTGCTTTTCAATCTAGAAGCTCAAAAAAAGATACTTATTCTGTGAAGCAGGCTTTTTTACTAGTCTGCCAAAACTCAACTCATAAAATAACTTTTCATTAAGTTTTTGACTAGAAATAATAAAAATTTTATAATGCAATCTATCATCCTAGAAGCTTCAGTGATTACACAATGTGGGATAGCTGACCTGAGTTTTTCGGCCATCAGCTGTAGTTTCTTCAAACTTCTCTCCCAGGTTACAAGAAAACTGTGTTGTTTTCAGAGTGCTCTCAGTTTTAACGGTGAGGTGGTTGCCGTCACAAGTGATGATACAATCTGGCTTGGCCACTGCACCCATTTTTCTCATAGCTACTCCCACTCCTGTGGAACGGTATATCATGTTAAATGGGAAACAGGTTGTAACTTACACAATAATAGCAGTAACTCAACTGTAATCACTATGCCTGGTGTATTTTCACTTATTTGCTTGCAGGACCTTTATGTATATTAATTTATATAAGCCGCACAACAATCCTGAGCCAGGTATATTACTGCCTCCGCTGGAGATGAGAAAGGCACTGGAGTGAAGTGGCTCAAGTTCAGTGTGCTAGGAAACAACAGCACAGACTAGCAGTCTTCAGATCTCAGCTCGTGACTACTATGCCATGCTGGCCTTGAGAAAGCCAGGGAAACTTCACTCCCTAACATTATTTACCCAAAGCAGTTGACACAAGCTAAAGATAAGGGTTCAAAGTTGCAAACTCAGAGGTAGCTCAGTCTTTTTCTATACACTAGATTCTGCATACCACTGTATTCTAATTCTGATACCCAGCCTCACATAAGAAGCCCCTGATAAATAATTAATAGGCAATAGGCTACACAAAGTAAAAACCAACCCCCATTATGCAGATAGTCAAATAGCACACAATGTTTTGAGTTTGTAGCACAATCGCGATCTTAATAAATGGAAATACTCTTACCCTGGAAGAGAGAAAATATTTCAAAGCTGCATATTTTTTTTAAAGTTTTGAAACAAGGTTTATAGCCTTGAACTTAGTAGACAGCCCATACTGGCCTCAAACACACAGTAATCCTCCTGCCTCAGCCTCCTGAATGCCAGGATTACAGGTATGGATCACCACACCCAACTACTATTTTGCATTTTTCTGAGTAAGACTTTTTTTTTCCTACTTACTGTCACTGGGGTTGTTCACTGCTTACTCAAAATATAGTCTATCTAAATATCTTGATTAATACTTTTTTACAGTCTATTCATTACTATCGCAAACAGCTATGGAATTCCACATTATTAAATTACATATTAATTTATGATCTGTGTATTTCCTTTTGTGTCAATACTTATAGGGATTGCAGATCCAGCATAAACCCGTTTCACAAGTGAGACTACAACCTACAGAAGGACTGTCCTGGTCAGAACACTCAGCCAAGCTTTCAATGTCCCTTTGGTGGATTCTCTCTTGCCAACTTGGTACACCTTTCTTATCAGTTGAGTCATTATTTACTTTTACACTGGGCAAATATGGTGATCCTTCCTCAAAAGAGTTGAGGCTAGACAACCTTCCTGATTCCAGAACTCTTGAAACAAGCCATCCTGACCTAAGCCCACAACTGCACTCAGTGGGAAGAAAGGCTGTTCTCTACTTGGTCCTTACCTGTGTAGTACACAAACCGTATGTCTCCAATGAGTACAGTAAATGGCTTTCTTCAGAGTCATCTTGGTCACTTAAAAAATACTCTTAAAAAAATGCTGCATTTTTCGTTCTACTGGTCCCATGGTAACACACTCAATTTCACCACGTGTCAGCCCTAACCCCACAAAGTCTTAGAAAAAGGCTAGTGAAGAAGTGAAGTACCCAGTGACAGGGTCTCAGTAGTGGAGGGCCATCAGAGAGCAGTCAGGTTAACCTCTCTGAGATGCCAGCTTTTGAAGTGGCCTTCCCCTCCTGGGAGTTCCTCGGTGTTGAAAACCCCCTTGGGGTGAGGATCCATGCTATGTTAACTTTATCTTACTTTCTTGGGGTCTGTGCCAAAAGTCCACTCTTGTTTGCTATCTGTCCAGTGTCTCAACCAGCATGCAATCGCGGTACTGATTTAGGAAAAGACCACAGAACTTATGATTTAAAGTTTAAAAAAAAAAAAAACCTACAGAAAAATTTCCTACAGAAATTCTCCTGCGTTAGCAGCCCCAAGCCAGCAATTTCTGGCTAGTTTTTCGTCCAAGCCCGCTGTCTCCTTGCCCCTCACCCTCCAGTGTCAGAGGAAAGCAGAGCAGCACACAGAGAGCAGATGACCCCAGGCAGGGTCCGTCTCGCTGCTCTCCTCACTGTTCAGTTGCCCCTGCAGGGCCAGGCTGGGCAGTGCCAGCAGGCGGTCAGTGCTGTGAGCACCACGCTGGGCTAAGAAGCTCCAGTGCTCCAAGTCGGAGCTCACCCCGTGGGAACAGGCAAGGGACCAGTGGGAACACAAGCTGCAGCCCGAAGAGCTACAGGAGACCTCACCCTGCCATATGCGCCCTCCTGGAGACTGCAAGAGGGCCGTGCGCGCCGGCTAGTAACAAAGGACATGGCCGGGTGGGCAAGGGGAGTGGGTCGGGTGGGAGGAAGAGCGGCTCGGGGCCGGGCGAGGATAAGCTCGCTTAAGGGCGGAAGCAAAGCGGGGCGCCGCGCGCTCAAGAGGCGAGTGCGGCTGGACCACGAGGCAGAACATCCCGTCTCGTGGCGGGAGGCGAGCACGCTCTGCTCTACCGGCGACTGCCGCGTGCTCGCTGCACTGCACCCGGGAACCTATGGTGCAGGGACGGTGCAAGGAGGGGACAGGGCGCAGGGAGCCGGGCATCACCGCCGCGCACGCCCCGGACCCCAGCACGCCGTTGTAGCCAAGGGACAAAAGGGCCACAGGCGGCCACGTTGCAGGAGCTACCGAGCGAGGTGCCTCACCTAACTCCTTCATGTAGTCCTCAAAGCCTTTGCTGTCCACCAGACGCCATTTTCCTACCAGCTGCTGAATGGTGGCCATAGTGGGTGCGGGCGAGCGGGCGCGCGAGCACAGACAGCAGAGCGGTGTGTAGTAGCCGGCAGCGTGCTGTGCGGCTCCCCGCGCCTGGCCGCTCTATAAAGGCAGTGGCGTGGGGCGGTGCTGGGCAGCCAATGGGAGGGGCCCGTTAGGCCCCGCCCCTGCCACGCCCCCTCGGCCCTCGGGTTGGGCTAGCGGGTCCAGAGGTGCGAACCGGCTCCACCTGCTTGCCTCCCGGGGCGCCTCCCGCAAGCTTGGATTCGCCCGGCGCGCCCCAAGCCGCCCCGGACGCCAGCCGCTTCCCGATCCGGCGCCTCCGTGCGCCCAGAGGCCTGAGGGACCATCCGGAGCACCGCCCTATACCACAGCGCGGGACCGCTCAGCCACCCCCGTCTTTTTCCGTTTCCAGAGGACTCAATTAGCCATCTCTAGGAGCGGTCGGCAGTTTAGTGGGTTGTTTGAAGTCTAAATTGCCTTAACTCCTTTTTTTTTAAATTAAATTGCTGAATTACGCAGGCTAAGTTTGATTTAGTGAACTTCCCTCTAGGTTTACAAGCCTGTGCCACCACCCTGGCTTCCCACGCCCTGTTGAAAGAACCTGCTCACTCCACCCACCCTCAGGTTGCCCAGGCCTCGGTAGGGCTTCCAGGAGATGCAGACCTGAGCCAAGCTAGCCGATTTTATCAGAAACTGCTAGATGAGGTGGAGATGACTCAGGAAATTCAGTTTCTAAACAGAAATTCTGTAGGAAGTTTCGGTTTAAGTGACATTCAAAAATGTCAAGTTATATTTCCTTGTAGGGAAGTGAAAAAAATGCTTGCCTTTACCCTTTTAGGTTCTTTTAGGCTTTGAGTTAAATTAACATAAAACTCAATAAAGGGAAAGAAATTATCACATTGATGTACAAAGGAATCCCACAAAATGCAAGGCTTCAAGGAGAGTCAGATAACTGAAGTTTAGAGAACATCCTGTGTTGTGGAAATGGGTTTGAAGCTTCTGGGGGTATTGGAGACACACGTCAAGGGATGGTGCCAGGAGAAAAGTGTAGTGAATACAGGCTATCTCGTATGCAGAGTAAGATTTAGAGAACAAAGCCAGTTAATAAAAGCATATTCATACAGCCATTCTATTTTTAATAAATTACATAAGATAATCCACACCTTGTTATCAAGTTGCCTTTGTATTAGAGGAGTTTGCTCCACCACAGGCTAATGTAAATTTCTGAGCACATTTAAGGGAGGCAAGGCTAAGCCAGAATGTTCTGTAGACTAGATGTATTACACACCCTTTTAACTTACCAGATTTTCAATTTACGGTGAATTTATCCAGAGAAAAACCCATCCTAATTCAAGGAACATCTGTACTTTAATAGTGTACATTTCCTCTATATATGTAAGTTTCTTTTGCAAAAGAACACTGCTCCCGTGCCTGCAGTTTCTCAGGAAAACCAGCTTAAATATGCCAAAGAAGTATATTTTGAGTGGCATATTTGGTTTCCTACAGTTATGCTTTGGGGTGTTGTGTCCTGAGCCTCAATACCCCTCTGACTGAGCACTTAAGGATTTCTTGTCAGTTTCCTTTGTATTTAGATTCAAGTGCGTTTCCTTTTTCCTTCCAACCCTAATAGCACTCTATACTCGTGTGTAAAGCATTATACTTTTCCCAGTATCTTACTCTGTGTTCCCATCTGCGAGATGGGATAAATGAGGAAGTTGCCCCACAGCCCGGCTGTTCTCATAAAGACACCAGTTTACTGAGCAGCTTTTGTACGTTAGATTCTATGTTTCCAGGTGCTCATGTCCATTAACACTAATACCCACTACACTTTCACTAAGGAATACTTATCCCAGTTTTTCAGAAGCAATAAGTTAAGGGAAGTGGTAGAACCAGAATCTCTAGCAAGCCCTTCTCACACAGCACCTTGTGAAATAGAACCACACCTGACTGCCTTTTGTTTACTGTCCTTGAAATGGAGTTGAGAGCAGAGGCCACAGTGAACATGCCAAGACACTTGATGTATCATCCTTAAAATGATTGAAATCTGAGGTTGGTTTGAGATCTCCCAGGATGCCACGGGACATTTCCTCCCCTGCACTGCAGCCCTTTTATTAGAAGTTCCTACCCTAATATTCGGATCACCCCAATCTTCCCTGTAGCGGCAGGTACATATTGAGCGACTCAGACCCATACGGTTGTCCCAGTAAGGGCCTGCATGTCCCACACCTGGGACACTCCTGCCCCGCAGGAGGAAGCAGGAGAAAGCTCAGTGGATCATGTCTCCAGTGTAACAAAGGCGGCTGTGGAGATCGCTGTAGAATTCTAGAAACACATTGAATGCCTTTTATTCAGATGCCTCATCTATGATCTAGTGTCTACACACACATACACCGTTATTGTCCAACTGTTCTGTTCTATCCTGTCTTACAAATATTAGTTAACTCTGCTAGTCATTTTTTCATAACAGCAAATAGGTAATATCAGCATCCCATTGCCATTATTTTTAAGAACATATTCCAAATGTAAGAGTTTAAGGGCATTAGAAATAACCTACTTCAGTCATATAGATAGTTGAAGAGATATCTATATCTAGAGATAGAGATATATACATTTCAAGCTTATCTCCTTACCTTGCTAATTAAACCTCTATTTTGGGTTACTTAATTTGAACCAAATATGAAGTCTAAAAACCATAATAAACATAAAAATAAATCTAGTTAAAGACTCAAATGTCTTTTTTTTTTTTTTTAAATCAGTACGGGGGATGGAACACATGACCAAGTCAAATGTCTTTACGGAGATTTCTTCATTGGAAAAATAGAGGAAATTCCCACCTGATTGTAATTAATTACAGATTAAGAACAATGAGCAACAGGTTTATCTTAGCATATTTTTACAAACATTAGTAACTAATAACTACAATTACTACTAGGCACAAATATTATTAACTATTTAGTAACAGCTCATAGGTAATACACGTAATATATCTTCCCTCATGCTGGAAGATAGCAACACATTTTTCTTATATATGAAAATGACTGAAGAATCAAGTATGACCAGCAACTCTTCCTCTAGCATCTTTAGATTCTATTTTATAAGACAGATGCAATTTACTTAACGTAAGTAGATAGTAGTTTTATTACCTCTGAAGTTAAGGAGATAAGGATTAGACTGACTGATTTCTTTGATCCTTTTAAGTTTATCAAATACTCCAGCAGTCACAGTTCATGTCCCTGGAAAACTGTACTCAAACTTACTCTATTTCCACCTAGTGGTGAAAACGTATTTCTCAGATCTCTTTCATAAATGTTTAGTCATCTGTCAGCTTCACATGCCACAATCATACACATAGCTTTGGAGCACACTGTATAATTTTATTTAAGGACAATCTCCCACTTACAATTTATGTAGATGAATGTCTGCCAAGTTGATTTTAGTATATAATTTTGCCTGAAGACAGCAAATGCTAGTGGCCTAAAAGCAAAAAATTAGAAAAAAGACAACATCACTTGATAAATCATTGCAGAGAATTTTCAAAGTAATTCACATAGTTAACTCTTCTCTAAGTATTTGACCAAATTAATCAAAAAGGTGGAGCAGAGAGAGCACTAGAAAGTGGTAGAACTCCCACTTTTAACATGCCAACAAATCACCTGAGGATCTTGTTAAGCTCCATGTGTGGGTCCAGGAGGTCCAGAGTGTGACCCAAACCCATGCATTTCTAATGCACTCCCAGGTGATACTGGTACTATGGGTCTAAGGACCATGCTTGGAATGACACGGTTATAAAATATTCACGCCTCCATACATGACCTCATCACAAAGAGGTAACTCTCACTTTAGTGAGAGTTTAGTCGTGTCTTGATTGTCACCGGGTCCTCTGATATACAGCCAGATCCTACCATGACAATGGCAGATATGGCCAAGTCTTCACAAAGAGGGATGATAAAGACCTTGGCTGAGGGTCAAATCTTAAGAGTAACACAGAAAGTATGATGTATTATCTATCGAACCATATTAGATAGCATTTTCTAAAAAATACTATTAACTCTAGACACCCTCAGAGCATAGCTGAGGCTCCGAATGTTCTTTTTTCCCCTATAAGTTACCAGAAGTGAGAACGCTTGTGTTGTAGAGTGCAACACACAGTGACCATCTCCCAGTTGAAAGCAGGCAGGTCTGGGTTGGTTTGTTGACCTGGTATAATCACAAATAGTGCCCCTTTTTCCTTCATACATTTCAAATTGAATGACGTTGAGTGATGAGTTATTTAATTTCATTCTCACCTACTAGGAAGCTCCAAAGTCTAAATTTCTAGTAACAGATTAACATGAAACTTTAGTGTCTTCAACAGAGAACTCAAAGTTTGCCTTACAAAAGAAGTAAATGTCGTAGGGTTGTGCTAAGACTTTCCTGGCTTACATGGCATTAAATAAATATGCTGGACTTCTCTCCAGCTTACAAAGGAAGAGCGAGTAGAGCTGTCTGCACCTAACATGTTCCTCTGATTTAAGTCAACCTACATTTTTAGATCACCTAGTAATTATGGAGCATGAGCTAGTCTTTGTGTTCACATAGTTTGGTACTTCAGACTCTGTCTGCTTTTTAAAAAGACCTTCATTTTAAATAAATGCATTTAAAATAACACTTATTTTAAAATCTATTTTCTTTTAGTATAACAAGTTCTTAAAATTCCCAAGTATTAAAAATCTGAAATTTTCAGGTAACAGCTTCTCTCAAGTTTGCCATATCTCATTTTATCTTTGTTTTTGTTTTTTCTCTTAAAAAAGCACATAATTTTATTTGGGATGATGAAGGTTTTTAAATCACCATTTGCTAATTTAAAGTTTGTATTTGTTGCTTTCTATATGAATAATAATTTTTATTTTATTTTATTTTTCAATGGTTTCACAGTTCATATGGTTTACTGTTAGAATGATAATCTTTAAAATTAAAATAATCTTTAAAATCTTTACTGATAGAATGTAATCTTTAAAATTACTTTTCATAATCTTTAAAATGGGCAGAATTAGAAAAAACTTAACTCATCGTAATTTGCAGACGACATGATATTCCACAAAGAAGACCTCAAAAATGCCAGTAAAAAACTGATAGATTTAATAAGCAAATTTGGAAGCATAGCTAGATATAAAGTCAACATTCAAAAATCAATCACCTTCCTGTACACAAATAACAAACTCAATGAGAGAAACAGTATCTTTCACAATAGCATTCAAAAAATAAAATACTTAGGTATCAATCTAATGAAAGATGTAAAAAGACCTCTACATTGAAAACTATAGTACTCTGAAAAAATGGAGAGTGAAGGGGATATTAGAAAATGGAAAGACGTACCTTACTTTTGAATAGGAAGGACCAATATAGTGAAATTGGCTATAGCTCCAAAACTATTATACAGATTTAATGCAATCCCAATCAAAATTCCAATAGCATATTTCACAGAATTAGAGAAAACAATCCTAAAATTCATCTGGAACCAGAAGAGATCTAAAATAGCTAAGGCAATCCTGAGTAACAAAGGTAAGATCAGGGGCATCACAATCCATGACTTGAAATTATACTATAAAGCTATGTGATAAAAACAGTGTGGTACTGGCAAAAAATGTCCAAAAGATCATTGGAATAGATTAGAAGATGCAGATACACCTGCAGACACACTAAATCACCTTGTCTTTGACAAAGGTGCCAAATACACTAATTGGAAGAAAGATAGCCTCTTTAATAAATGGTGCTGGAAAAACTAGCTCTCTACATGCCAAAAATTAAAACTGGACCCATATCTTTCACTATGTATTAAGCTAAAATCATAAAGGATCAAAGATATTAATATTAAAATAGAAATATTAAATCTGCTGGAAGATAGATTAGATATAACTCTTGAAGACATTGGTGTCGGTAAAAATTTTATGAACAAAACCCAGATTGCACAGGAACTATCACAAAGAATTAACAACTGGGATCTCATATTAAAAAAAAAAAAAAAAACTTCTGCACAGCAAGTGAAACCACCAACAGAGTGAATAGACAATCGACAATGTGGGAAAAATGTTTGCCAGCTGTTCCTCAGACAAAAGATTACTATTGAGAACATATAAAGAACTCAAAAAAATTAGATATCTCAAAATTAAGGACCCAATCCAAAAATGGACATCTGAGGTGAACACCAATTCTCAGATGAAGAAACACAAACAGCAAATAAATATATGAAAAAATGTCCATCACTGGTCATTTGAGAGATGCAAATTAAAACACTGAGATTTTACTTGATTCCAGAAAGAATGTCTATGTGTTATCAAGAAATCAACCAATAACAAATGCTGGAAGGACTGTGAGGAAAAAGTAACCCTTCTCCACTGTTGGTGGGAGTGTGGAATAGTGCAACTACTCCAAAAATAAATGTGGAGATTCCTTTAAAAACCAGGATTACAATAAAAAAAATCTGGGGGCTGGGGATTTAGCTCAGTGGCATAAGCACCTGCCATGCAAGCAGGAGGTTGTGAGTTCGATCCCTGGTACCAATAAAAAACAAAAACAAAACAAAACTAGGATTGGAGGTCCTATTTGACACAGCTATTCTCCTTCTGAGTATCTTCCCAGAAGAATTAAAAACATTGTACTACAGCAATACATGTGCACTTGTGTTTATAGCAGCATAATTTGTAATAGGTAGATCTTGGAAACAACCTAAATGCCTATCAACTGAAGAATGGATAAAAAGAATTGGTATTTTATACAATGGAGTACTACTCAATCATAAATAAGGATAAACTTGAGACTTTTATAGGTAAATGGGTGCAACTAGAGCCCATACTCCTAAGTAAAATAAATCACTCATGTGTGTAAATACCATGCTGTCTCCCTAGTGTGAGGAGCTGAAAGAAATAATATATATATTTATAAAAGATAATTATATATCTATGTATATATAAGATAGTTAAGATAGTTTCTCCTAGTTCATTGAAAAGAAATATTTGTGCTAATATCTTTGGGACAATTGCGTGCAGATATCTTGTACTCTGAGGAACTAACTTAAAAGTTACAATATGCAATGTATTAACCATTGTTACCTTCTGATTATCATGTGTTGAAATTTTGTCTTTTATTCTCTTTAAAATAAAAATGGACAGGTTAACAAGAATCAGTCTGATAGAGAACATGGTTGTACTATTTGCCAGTTGGCTTACAGTTGTTTTTTGCTAAGTATGACTGTGCTAGCAGTCCTGATGTCACCAGATGACACTGGATAATCCTAGATGCCAACAGTTGACAGTCAGCTGCTGGTCACAGCTGCTGCTGGCCCCCAGCAATAGAGATTGACCCTGTCATTACTGGGTGCTGTTCTCTGAGGCTTGTTGGTTTACAGGAATTTTTTGTGCTAATAGCTATTAGTGTCCATTGCTCTTCCATTTAAAACAACCATTCTATCAACACTACTGAGGACAGTAGTGCGGTACTCCTCTTCTCGCAAGTAGACTTGCAGGTCTTTTGCCCACATCATCTAGGAAATGAATCCTGAACAGTTTTATAGGAGCACCAGAGTGAGTCTTTATTTTAGCAGGTCCTGTGCCACAGCATAGGGGAATCAGTACCCCGGAGGGAGCTCTCCTAGACTAACCTGAGCAATGGCTGAGCAGTGCTGCTTATAAAGCAGCTATGGGCCTGTGTCAGAGGGGAAGGGCTGAACCCAGGAAATTCTCTGGAAAGCTAGCTGTGAGGGCCGGATATGTTAATAAGGGGTCCACATCCTTCCATCTCTGATCTGATCTTAGCCATACCAAGATGCCCCCTCCCCAAGGACCAGGGATTTAGCTCAAAGTGCTGGCCTGGTAAATGCAGGGTCATGAGTCTGATCCCCAGCACACACACACACACACACACACAAATTCCCCCTCCCTTCTTCAAAAAGGCAACAATGGTGTCTGAAGCGGCAGGAGTTGGTAGGGACTCCACACTCACGGTCTGGCTGCAGCCACGCTGGAGCAGAGTGCAGTAGCCAGGGAGGATACCACTAGACAGCCAGGGAGGATACTGAAGAAGTTGTCCCAGTCCACTCGGGAGGTGAAGCAAAGGGAAGCGAGGGTGAGGTACAACAGCTGCTGGTCAAGTCCTGAGGTTGGGAGGAGATGCTGCTCACGGGTCTCACTGTGACTGGGGCTCCTGGTATCCCCTCTGGACTCAAGGTAACAGGTGATTCTCACCTCTGTGCTTAAGAATTGCTTTTCTTCCTCTTCTTTTACTGCTCTCCTTCCTCACTCATTCTTCTGTGGTTGAGTTAGGAACTGATCTTACATCTTCAGAGCCTGCTCAGTCACACTTGGGAGATCAAAAGTCTTATTGACCCATGATAACCCTACTAACCCATTTAGACCTCATTTGCATACATTTGCATCACTGTTTTGATGCCCCACCCTCCTCTCCCATCCCCGTGAGTTTTGCTGCCATACTTGCTCTGCCTAGGACCATATAAGTTCAAAAAGTCCTCTTCTACATATGAGGACGACACGCACAGTTGATTGGAAGAAGCCCCATCAGTCACACACTGATGACTTCAAATTCTAGGACCACATAAAACAAACCCACCCCAGTGCAGTCAGGATAGCTGTCCCTGGTCTGCCTCACTGGGTCTCTCTCAAATATACTCTCCTCTCCAACAAAGTACTTTGTTGGTACTTTGCTGGTCACTTAATGAAATATTCCTTAAAATGTTTGCTTTTTGACTTTCAAATCCCTTCTGTGGACTGCCTCTCAAATCTTCTCCAGAAGGTTCTAAGACCTAGATTGAATCATGAGGGATAGAAAACCTGAACAGCTCAAGAATAAGTAATGAGTTTGAATTAGTAACAAAAAGTCTTCCATCAGAATAAAACCCAAGACTAAGTTGCCTCACAGCTAAGCTCTACCAAGCATTTAATAAAAAATAATAAGAATTCTTCTTAAAGTATTCTAGAAAATTGAAGAGAAAGGAATTATTTCAAATGCGTTCTATGAAACCAGAATTACTCTAACATCAAAACTAGATAGGGACCCAACAACAACAACAAAAAAGAAACTATAGGCCAATGTCATTGATTAATATAAATGCAAAATCTTTAACAATGTACTAACATTAAAAAGATTATTTAAAGCCAGGCTTAGCACATGCACCTGTAATCCCAGCACTCCAGAGGCTGATGCAGGAGAATCTCTGTGAGTTTCAGGCCAGCTGAGCTCCTGAATAGTGAGTTCAGGACCAGTGTAAACTACAGAGCAAGATCCTGACTCAAAAAAAAAAAAAAAAAAAAAAAAAAAAAGACTGTTTACATGATTAAATGGAATTAATTCCAAGAACTCAAAAATGTTCAACATACACAACTCATTTTATTTTTGACTAACAATAATTGTATATGCTTATGGAACAAAATATGATGTTATACATATAAAAATAAAATACTAGAAAATAAATTTAATAGCATGAAAATCTGGATTGATGGAAGAAGTTGAAAGTGTTATAAATAAATGAAAAGTTAGCTTACATTAATGAATTAGAAGAATTCATATCGTTAAAGTATCCATCATCTAAAGCAATCTAGAAATTCAATGCAATCTCTATCAAAATTCCAATATTCTTCTTCACAAAAATAGAGAAAGTGATTCTAAAACTGATAGGCAATTAGAAAAACCCTGAATAACCAAAGCAATCACAAGCTTAAAAATTGAGGCTGAAGGCATCATACTCCATGATTTCAAAACATACTATAAGCATATGGTAATCGAAGCTGCATAGTACAAACATAAAAAGATACACATAGACCAGTGGATAGAACACAGTGTTCAAGATTCATGCTGTTATGTCAATTGATCTTTTTTACCAAGGTCCCAAGCATGTGCTATGGGAAAAGGCAATGTGTTCAGGAAATAATTCTGGGAAAATTAGATCACCAAATGAAGAAGAATGCAATAGACTTTTATCTCACACCATATATAAAATCATCTCAAAACGGGTGCAAGGCTTCAATGCGAAACCTGAAACCAGAAGAAAATATAGAGAGAAAGCACCACGACACAGGTCTTGGCAATACTTTTATTTTGTGATATTATGTGAACTCTCTAAGAAGACACAACAGAATTATTTTTTTAAAAAACAGGCCACCTCTTTCACAGGAACAAAGAATGGGCCAAATGCCACTCAACTACCCAAGGTAAACTTCGCTTGGATTAGAAAGCTCTTGTCTGGAGAAACACTGAATTAATCATGAAGCAACAGTCACTGCTAAACTCTCCCTGTGCTTTAAGATAGACCTGGAACCTGGGAATAGATTGACTGTCTCTAAGGCATGCATGCTGAGGTATACAGCCTGCATGACAAAATTTTCCCAGGTGCAAGTCAAAACTGGAATTCTCTGCCACCCCAGACAGCTTAGTAAGAACAAGAAAATCTGCTGTGTTCCCTTGCTGATGTCATCAACATCCTCTTTTGAGATGAGAGAAAACAAAACTTAATGATTTCGGCCTGTTCTCTGATGTCCTTGTTTTTCAATAGAAACTACCCGAGGTTCCTTGGGGAAGGCTATGGCTCTGTTGTAACAAGTTTACTGTATTTGTCCCACTGAGTGAAGTATTAGATCTGCAGTGATGTCATCAGCATATTACACAAAATAGTAAAAACTCTACTCTGTCAACAAAGACAGATAGAGGTATCATGGTGAACTCTCTGAAGGGCATAAACTCAAACGGTTGTTACAAATCCTAAAAACCTAAAGGTGAACTTTCTTTTGTACTACTTCATCTGTCCTAGACCAGGAGTAGCTTCTAGAAACACACACAAAAAAGACAATTTATTGATGTCCCTTTGAATATTACTTACTATATGAAGGTAGTTATTTTATGTTACTTTATGAAGACTTTTCTCCCAAACTGAATACCATTCCATTAAGTTTTGGCTGACATAATCATTTCTGAGACATACTCATGAAACAAAATTTGGTCCTACTATGGAATAGAAAAGTCCTAACTGCCTAATATTTGAAAACAAGTGGTGATACAAATCACAAGTGGAAAAAAATTGAAAAATCACTTAAGAATCCAGGAAAAATTTTATTTATCATTTTTCAATAAAGAGTGACACCAAATTCTGTGGGAAAATGTACGAGCTTTCCTTTTGTTTTTGCCTTATTGAGAAGTAAGCAACAGCCTCTAGGTTTGTAGAAAAAGGCTATAGTTTTTCACTCACTGATTTTTCACACTCAAAGACCTCGGCTTCAGAGCTCTACGAAAACCCACCTGGTCCAGGTCTCTAATCCAAATCAAATGTGAAACTGGCTCCTAGTGCCCACAGCCACACTCAAGACACATCATTTTAACTGCATGTCTTGGCAGTAATTCTTGGTCAGACCTGATCTTAATATGATAGTTGTTACTTGATCAGACGTATTATTAGTAAATCCTTTAAAGTTATATAGTTTTACTTCTGAGTATGGATTAGTGAATTGGATTTTGAACAAAAGGGGAACCTTAAGATCCTAGAGTTTGGAGGAATTAATGTTACTTCAGCTAAAACCCATTCAGGACTTCCTCTATAAGCAGAAAATATAATCCCAAATTAAAAGTTTACTAGAAATCCCAAATATATTCTATACTTAACTATTTTTAAAACACTATTAGAAGAGATATAAAAATGAGAAAGAATTAACCTAAACTTTGAAGTATTTTTATCAATACATGTTTCACCTACCAATACAATAGCTAAAAACTGATAGTTAAAGTAATACTCATGTATAGGTTTTAAATGGATATAAGAAATTAACAAAATGATTAATTATGCCATTGCCTGATCTCTACTTTTATTCAAGAAAACCATATATCAAAATGTCTTATAAATATATAAGCATACATAATTTGCTTATTATTTAAATTCTAGTAGGCTTTTAAGTTTCTTAAAGAAACTTTAAAAATATGTATATAAATATTATATACATAAGTTATTTTTAAATTATTATAAATTATTTTAAAAACCTCTTTGTGCTCTCAATTTCTCTTTCATTTGGTTTTTAGAAGACTGTTGTAAAAAGATGCTTTCAAAGCCACATTAGAACTGGCCCCAGCCATAACATCAAAGACTTCCATCTCATTTCCCCAATTTTTACACACAGTCAACTTAAAAAGAAAAGTCCACGTTAGGAAAAAAAAAAAAAACATTAGAAAGAGTACCTTTGTCTCTGTCAAAACTTTTGGCCTCATATTCTAAGATAGTCCAGGCAAAGCAAAACTGGCATTACTCATAAAATAATAATTCTATTACATAGTCACTCTAAAGGCAGAAAGGTATGGTAAAAAGGGCAGAGGCCTAGAATATAGGAGACTCTATTTATACATAGTAGTCTACTAAAAATAATCATGTAAACTTAGATTTTTGTTTTCTTCTCTGTAAAATGAGGTCAGAGTAAATGAAAATTTCATATGAAAAGCTTTTCAATATAAATTCCCTTATCAAACAAATTATTAAGGAAATTGGGCATACCATGATTCCCATTGCGGATTCTCAACTTGCATTACTGTGGTTGTGACTCTGGGAAATTTTGAGTTTAAAGAGTATATTTGACATTTACATCAACATTTCTACCAGCACATGGATTACAGAACCTGACTTGTTGATACCACCCTTTAAACATCCTTTATAATGCTCTGATGAAGACTCTTTAAGAAAATGTTGATGATAACCCTTAACCTTAAATGTACACAGTTTTATCACCAACACTCTGTTCTGTGGGAATGAAGAAGCACAGTGCATAAGTCACTGAGCTCAAGGAACATGCACAAGTCCGTAGAGGATCCGTGTGCATGGAAACCTGTCTCCTAAGAGAAAGCGTTCTAGGTGTAAGCTGCTGAAGCCCGAAAGTGAAAGCAGGGATTTGGGGAAAATACTGAGGTATTTTACTTCTGAGGGAACAAATATGAAGAGGACAGAAGGACGAGACCAGGTCGCTTGCTGATAATGAGAAGAGAAAGACGTTTGGCAGGGGAGTCAGGGACCAAATAAATCTTTTTTCGATCAATAATGTATACTGAGAGATATGGGAGACACTGTTTTTTTTCTAAAGGTGCATCAAGATATTAGTTCACTACTACAAAAATCATGCCAATTGGTAAAAGTCTTTTGGTCTCGTGGTTACATCTGGTTCCAACAAGTGACATGTTACACTAAGATGGAACATGAAGAATAATATCTAATGTATTTCCTCTCTCTTTTCCTTTCTTAATACCTCCCCAATTCTAGAGCTAAGTGGAAAGAGCACAGCAGTCACTGAGGACCCCCTGCGCAGCCCTGGTGTTGTTTCAATCACTTTTCCAAAAGCCAAGTAACCTAGTTTTCAAGAAATAAGAAGTGAGCAGCTTCTTCCTGAGCAGATACCGTTCATCCTACTTAATTTATGTATTCACCCACAGGAAGTACAGTAAACGGTTCTCGAGGATTATGTAATAATTTCACAGAGCACTCAGTAACATTCTAAAAAGAAAGCTGTATTGATAAAAAAAAACTATACTAGAAAACTGCTAATGTTCTTTTAATCATCTGTCATCTAATTTAAGGATGATACACAATTGTTGGAAATTAAAATATATGCCATTAACCGGTTTCAGACTCAGGCTCCTGGGAAATTTTTGTAATAGAGTTTTTATTATTTTTGCTCAGCTTCTTTCTGAGTGAGATCTTGCTGAAACAATTACAAGCAAGGAGAGAGAGTCCTCCGAATCAAGGCAACTGTAAGCAAGAAAGCCTCAGTGACAGAGGAAGAGGAAATTCTCCAAAGGATCTAAAATAACATTCCGTGGGGCAAAACCCGTCACCTCTGAAAACTCAGTAAGTACGAAATAACTTGCAGATATATTCAGATTTATTATTCAGATGAAACTATCTTTTTCTGCCTCTCAGTTTCCCTCAGTTCCCCTGCAGTAGAGCAGCCAGGGCTGCCCAGGGCAGCAGGCAGAGGGGAGGACTGCAGCCTCCCCAGGGGGACTCTCCGGCCTGCAGAGGCCTAAGGAGGGGAGGCAGCCGCTGTGTGCAGGAAGGTCCACCTCGCGGTGCCCACTCGGTGCAGCCGGAGGTCGGAGGAGCACAGGAGCCTCTCATTCCCGCCCTCTTTACACTCCTTCACCCCACCATTGCTTCTCTTTCACTTTTTACACCAGCAGGCCATCTCTTTTATAACAGTCCCTTATGTTTTGTAATACTCTTATTTCAAAACTTCAAATATAATTGTTGAAAATTAAAATATATGCCATTAACCAGTTCTTTTATAAAAGAAATTGCGAAGACTAATAGTAAATATAAAAATTTATTAGTTCCGTAAGCACCACAAGGAGAAAACCTCCAGAAACAAGATTTGAACAGGAAAACCTCACTTTTAAGTTCCTGAGCTTTGGTTGGTTGTTTTCACTGTGACCAGAACCCCGAGGACAGCACCACTCTGCACATGATTCCATGGACTGAAGAAAGGGAATCAAGGACACTGAATCTGTAGTAGAAATGTGCGATCATTCATGTAATGTTGGGGGTAAATGGGGAAGAAAACCAAAAGTTTTTAAGAATATATTTTTTTGGTCAAAGGAACTCTGGGTACTGGAAATGTCTGGAGATTAAGCCTCTATTAATCCTCCTTTTATTATTAAGACACTATATCACCTTTTCTTCTGCACCTACTTTAGTTATCCGAGATAAGGTGGAAAAGAACCTTTCAAGGCTGTAAGTGGACTTGCTTGTTCATTTTCTCTTTAACATCAACAAGAAGATATTTCTATCTATCTATCTACCTACGTATCTTTCTATCTCTAGGATATTTTCTTTCTTTTTCTCCATACCATCTCCAAACCTTCACTAAGCTTTTCAAAGACAAGTGGGTCACAAATTTGAGCCCAACCTAGACAATGTAGCAATTTTAGAGAGACTCTCTCTCATAATAAAAAATAATGAGTTGGGGATGTAGCTCAATACAAACAATCCCCAGTACCACACACACACACACACACACACACACACACACACACGCATACAATTATCGATCCGTCTCATTTTGTAAATGTACTCCTGGAATTGTTCTTGTTACTCAGGATTACATAAGATGAATCATCATCTCTCACATCTTTTCTCTTAATTAAGTAAAAAATAAGGATACTTTACAGAAGTTTTGAAATAAAAGTATTGGAATTTTTATAGAAGATTTTAACCTACTTATGAGAAATGGGACAAGTGTTTTAGACAGCTGTTGTCAGTTCAGTTATTGCAAATTTTAGAGTGATATCATAGAACTTTGGGCATTTTCCCACCTTCCACTCAAATAGTATGCAAAGAATACCCAGTGTTCATTTATGCTGGGATCACACACAGCCTTCAGGTTCTATGTACCTACACCCTCCTGGGTGTATATTGTTCCTCTCACATCAATGAACCAACAGTAATGCTAGGATGACTTTAAAGTGGCGCCTCCTGCATGAGATCATCTACTGGTGCCCTGCCAAACCACTTCATTCACAGCTCTGCCTAAGAAGCATTTCCAGCTGGGTGCTCTGCTTTGTACTTGAAAGTGGTAACAGGAATCCAGAAAGACAGCACAGTCATTGGGTACAATATTTAACATATTATACTGCACTAGAATGGACTAATCATGCTAATAAACATAAGAAATCAATAATAAAGCCTGAATTCCAGCCTTCTGGGAAGCTGATGAAGGAGGATCACTGATTCAAGCCCAGGAACTTAGTGAAACTCTTTCTCAAAAAACTGAGAAAGGGCTGGGAGTGTAGATCAGTGTGAGGGCCCCAAATACAGTTCCCAGTACCATCAAAAAATGAAATAAAAAGGAAAAAAAGAAATCAGGACTAAAATGTAGAGGAGGAACCCCTTCTTGTGGCTAGTAAGCTTGTAAAATAATACAATACTTTGAAAATATGTTTGATTTTATCCAAAAATGTTAAACATGTATATTTACATCAAAAGATGTGTGAAAATGTTCACAATGGTATTTATAATAGCCACAAGAGGGAAATAACTCAAATGTTTATGAACAATAAAACTTTCAGTCTGAAATATCCACAAAATAGAATCATAAAATCAGTAAAACTTGAAAAACTGTAGCTACTGGCATTCACTTGAATGAATTTATCACATTGGACAATAGAATTCACACACAAAAAAAGATTTGAATTCTGAAAATTCTTACTAAAACATTTTAATATAGAACAAACTAATCTGTGGTTACAGAAACCAAAATAATGGTTTCGTTTAGGCAGGTGAGAAGGAAGGGGGACTGCCCGAGTGGAGAGGGAGCATGGGGGTGCTCCTGCCTGGAAGATGGTTATACAGGTGATTCACGTTATGATATTTCACCAAGCTCCACACACGGAATTGTGTGTTCTTCTCTACCTAGTGTTGTGCTTTAATTAGAAATGTTTAGTTTTAATAAAAGAAAATATGAAGATCAGGGAAAGAACTATGAAGTATTTGAATTAGGAAGTATCTAAGGAAAAAGGGATAAAATGTTCAATAAAATTCTACTTACATTATTAATTATAACTTCTGAAAAAGTCCTCTTTAATTATTGTAATTAAGCCTATATAATTTAGCAATGTTTATTTTGACCCTTTTAACCTTTGGACTAAGTGCAGCTAGAATTGATTTAGTTTACCAGTTAAGGAGGTGGATTTTTTTGTTTGTTTGTTTGTTTGTTTTTAACTTTTTATCGGTACCGGGGATTGAACTCATGACCACGTGCTTGCAAGGCAGGTGCTTATGCCGCTGAGCTAAATCCCCAGCCCCCAAGGAGGTGGATTTCGAGGAGGGGGCCTGTGATTATTCTTGAACTTCCACATTGCAAGGGTTACACTCACAGCTGAGAAGGTGAGGAGCAACTAGACAGGTCTCTGAGGACTTCTTTGGGAGGTGGTCTGGTGGGATGGAATCTGGAGCCAGAGGGAACTGAGCTGGACTTCACCTCTGTCACATACTAGCTGTACTAATGTGAGCTTTCTGTTTCTCATCCTTAAAGGGGGTCATAATGCCCATTTTAATGAAGACTGTGTTGCATATATGCATACCTATTTTATATGTTATAAATGCCATATAATTTTGCGTAAGAACTATTATTATGAACAGAATTACCTAATTCATTGTTGCTCAAATAAATAAACTGAACAAACATAAACACAAGTTTTATGTTATTGTTGAGATATTTTACTACATGTTCAAAGAAGCATAGTCCCATGACCCCAGCAAATAACTGGTCTAATTCAAAATATCTGAAACTGTATTCTCTGTGATCACAGACAATTCCTTCAGAATCTGAAATAACCACTATGCCCCTAAATTTTACCTGTTAGTATAAGTAGTGTTCCCTGTATGAGGACTTACATTTAAAAATCTTCCATAGTTATATATCTTTATTTACAATTTTATCATGGAATTCCTCCAGGAAGAATTAAGTAGAGAAGAGGGCAGTCTGTGAGCTCTAGAAGGTTATAAAAAACAAAAAGATAAAACTTATCATTAGCATAAATGGGGGAAAGGGAAGGAAATATATAATTCCTGAATATTCATATATGAATTCATTGAAAGAAATAGATAGCCTAGGAATTTAGCACATAGTACGTATAGAGCACTGTAACTAGAACGTGACTGTCAACTGTATACCATCAGTACACAATGTAAGCATTAATACAGTGAGGCCTTATAGTTTCTTGCCTATAAAATGAATTCAGAGTTCTTAAACTTTCCCTTAAAATTGTTTAAGTCTTTAGTATTTGAAAAGGAAATGTTAGTAGTCTATTTTTGCTTTTTATATTTTAAAAGGATAGTATGAAACTACTTATAGGGAATGAGGAGTTGTGGAATTAATTAATACAGGCCACTTTTCCTGCCATGAGCCAAAATACACTTAAAATCATGTTCAGATCAATCGCTATTACACAAACAGATCTTTATAGGTGAGAGAAACTTTAAGAGCTGATACTGGTCCACTGACACTGAGTTGATACTGAAATACTTGTTCCTGTCTCACTTGTTTCTGAAACCTTCTGCAAATCTTTTTTGGACCTAAAAGTATTGGTACTGGCATAATTTAATTAAGTATGTGTAAAACTGCAGTGTTCCAGAATCTGAAATTAACATAATTAAACTGAAACACAGAGTGTGCACCTCTGATACCATTTTTTAATGTCACACTCTGTCACTCCTGTTTAATATCAAATCACAAGAGATATTTTTCATCTTTTAATTGCATTTTACATGCCCCGCATCACTGGCCTCAAAGCAATTAAATTTCAGGAAAAAAATTAGTGAAGCAAGGGATAAGGTCCAAAATAATCGAGTTCACAAAAGTTGCCTTTGCTCAATGATGTCTCTAGCAGATAAATTACCATTCATAATTTCATTCTCCTAAAGTCACAGTCTCCTAAAGTCACTCCCAAAGTACCACTTAGAATAAAAACTGAAATATGTGAAGAAATATTTTATTCTCATAATATTTATAAAAATTCAACAAAAAGAAAGCTATGTATTTCTAACACTTCATTATGGTAGCTATTATTGTTGGTGCAGTGTTTGCAACTAGGAAATTGTTATGGTTTCTATCTAGATGTCCCCCAGATCTTCATGCATTCATAGGTGGGGCTTTGGGGAAATAATTGGATCATTTGATAGTCAGATCAGTCCTCCAATGGGTTTATAGGTAGATGTGTGCTGGGAGCTGAAGCTTGGTCCTGAGGAGGTGTTCACTTGGGGTGTGGCCTGGAGGGCTGTATTCCCCCCCCACCTTGACCTCTGCTCTTTGCTTCCTGCCCCCAGGGCCAAGAGCAACCCTCTTCTGCCTGCCCCACTGCCACATCACCCTGCCTTGAAACATACCAACTGTGGGCTAAAACCTCGACCAACTGTGAGCCAAAATAAACTTTTCTTTCTTTAATTTGTGGATGTCAGGTATTGTCCAACAGTAACAAGGATATAATTAAGACATAAGTACTAAAAATAAAATCAACAGTTTGTCTGTTTTCATGGTCCTTACTCCATGTTTGTCATGCACCACAAAATTCTGACCCCTGGTTAGTGAGAAACTTTGTTCATATTTTTGAATGTTGAATTGAATTATATGGAATAGACATTTTTAATAGGTTAAAATAGGCCAAATCCTAGCAATTCCATCTAATATAACCAAATATCTAATGATTTTCAAATGCAGGTACCTTGGTGTGCCTGGAAATAACATGGGTTCTTCCTTTGTTAAATAAGTGCAAATATTTATTTTGGAAATATCATTCAATCAAGAGATAATCTGTTGACATTTCTCTATTTTTTCTATGCTGCTTATTCCTTTATCCTTTGAGTGGATAGGTTCTGTTCTATTGGTGTAATAGAAACTCCTAAGCAGTACCAGAAATCCCTGGTGGTGATCATTTGGAAATTAGACACCTTGATCACTCTTTCCTTCACAATCGCTCCTCTTTGATTTCTGTGCCACCGCACTAGATTTTTTCCAACTTTTTTTTTTGTTTGTTTTGTTTGGTTTTTCTCTGAGCCCTCTAAATCTTCTTCCTCTTCCATTCATCATCTAAATCAGTCTGCATCTTCTTGCTCCATATACCTCTTCCTTCACGCTTAGTAAGTGAGCTCCCATTCTGATTTCTGGCCACCCAAATGTGCACATAGAACCGCACTGTGCCCTGGTTCTGCAGTTTCTCTGTCTCCTTTCCTCTGACTTGGTGAAGAAGAGAACGTTTCCTCTACAATCCCAGTGCTAGCACAGGCCTTCCCCCTGCCCCATTAGCTCATCTCTTGTCCTTTGCTCTCAGATCCTTCTTATAGACTATTTCTGCTCAGCATAAAACTTGCTTGATTTTCCTATGATATTTAACTTCTTTTATATCTCTGACTATATCCCAACTTCTAGTTACTATTCTTTTTCTTTTCTGATTTACAGCCAAGCTTGTGCATTCTAACTTACTTTCTTCCTTCACTAATTTCTTTGGTTGGTTTGTTTGTGTGTTTGTTTTGGTGGCGCTGAGGATGAAACCCAGGACCTTCGCACTAAACTATATCCCCAGCCCTTTTTCATTTTGAAATAAAATCTCAGTCACTAAATTGCCTGAGTCACAATCGTTTTGCTTCAGCCTTACAGAGTACTGGGGGTAAAGGTGTGTACTACCACATCTTACTCATGTTTCATCATTTAAATTTTGTTACTTAATGTTTTGGGTTAGGCATCCCTAGAAATGGATTCTGATCAGAATTAGATGGGAGAGCACAGTGACACAGGCCTGGAATACCAGCTATTCAGGAGGCTGAGGATCAAAAAGTACAAGGCCAATTTGGGCAACTTGGCAAGACCCTGTCTCAGAAGAAAATTGAAAAGGAAAGAGAGGCAGCTCAGTGGTAGTGCGCTTGCCTAGCACGTGTGAGGTCCTGGGTTCAATCCTCAGTACCCTGGCATGGGAGTGGGAGGAATTAGAGGGCAGAGGTTTATTTGCGAAACGGTCCCTGCCAGGGAAAACGGCAAGTGAGTCAGAGATGGGAAGAGCCACAGCGAGATGTGTTAACACACAGGTTACTACATGGGAACCTGGGGTCTGAGTCTCACTTGGCACTTTGGGAAACTGTCGGGAACAAGTTTAGGAGGTTTTGCTCCTTGGGGATGGGAACACTGGGCTCCTTCCCAGCCAACTCAGGTCCTGGAGCGCTCAGCCAACTCCCAGACATGACTGGGCTCCTGCTAACCATGAGAGCCCGCCCGAGGGAAGGCACAGGTGCCTGCCCTGGAAGCCCTCAGCGTCAGTGGGAGCTGGAAGGGAAGGGTGAGAGAGTGCCACCCGCAGGGGCGGCCAGGGCGGGGCTGCACCAGGGTAATTAGCTCCCTGCTCTCTGGCTCCAGTTCATGGCTGGGCCAGTGACTTCAGCTGCCAAGCCTGGCACATCCTCCGCTTTTGTCTGCATCTTCTTTTGGCTTGTGGTCCTTGTCGACACCCTTGATGTCCTGTCTTTCTGTCTTTCTCACTCCGTCTCTCTCTCCCTCCCTCCCTCCATTCCTTTCTTTTCCCTTCAGTTCCAGGATTAAATCCAGGATCCTCTGCATAAGAGGCAAGTACTATACCACTGAGCCACACCTCCCCCACGTCCTCCTTAAAAGCCACTTTCCCTTACTTCTGCCTCTCTAATATTTCTGTCTCCAGGTGTTGATACTTTGCAGGAATCTGCTTCATTCTATTCACTATTCTAAAGACATCTCCAGAGTTATGATATCTACCACATGCATTATATATACATTTTATATATATATATATATATATATATATATATATATATATATGATACGTATATCCTAGACTCCTCTTCTGAGGTCACAATCATGTATGTGTGAGACTGAATTCCACCTCCCACAGTGTCTGTCCCAAAATGTTAGGAATATTTAAAGTCAGCATTCACAATGCCAAAGGGTTCTGAACCTACCGCAATCTTTTCTATCTGATCCAGGAATAACACTAACCTTCCAATTCCTCCAGGCAAAAAGCTCAAAAGGCTTGTTTTTTTTTGTTTTTTTTTTTTCCTACCAGGATTAAACTCATGACCTCGAGCCTGCCAGGCAGACACTTATGCCACTGAGCTAACTCTCCAACTCTCCAGCTTCCAAAAATATGGCTGATTAAGGAATAGTATCCACAACACAGAACGAATCCTTTTTTTTTTCTCAACCAGGAATCAAATTCATGACCTTGTACTTACCAGGCAAGCGCTCGAGCCACTGAGCTAAATATCCGGCCCCAAAAAGCTTGGAAGTCATATTTCATTCTGCTTTTTCTCTCACGCTCCACCGTCCAGCAGCAAGTCTTGATAGATTTGCTTTCCAAAACATATCCGAACATAAGCACTGCTTGGCACCCCCGCTGCCTTTAGCCCGGGCCTAGACACTGTTTTTTCCCAGATGAGAATCCTGACCTCTTTAGCTCTTGCGCCTGTCTGTTCTCCGCTGGAAGCCTTATATTATTAGAATATGTCGTATCACATTGTTCTGCTACTAAAATTACAGTGGGTTCCTCATTTCACTTTTAGTAAAAGCGAAAATCGTTTCAGCAGTCCATAAATCCAGCATGCTCCCTTTCTGGCATCATCTCCTTCTACTCTACCCCTGCTGCAGGAACACTGGCCTGCTTCATTTTCTCTGATGTTCCAGGTGGGCCTATCCCAGGACCTTTGCACATCCCCTGCTCTAGTCTTAATTCAAATGTTACATTCTCTGTGTGGTCTTCCCCAACTACTCTATTTCAAGCTAAAAGTTCCTAATCCTAACATTCTCTACTATACTTTCCAGCTTTCTTTCTCTTTGTATCACAGTCTAACCACATGCATTTGATTAATTTTATTTTCTATCTCCCCCACTAGGTCCTCAGTTTCATCTAAGTTCACTGATCTTTGCCCAACTCCATATCTCCAGCTATGACAGTAGTTCTATCATATATAAGTAGTTCAAAAAACATTGGCTATCATTATCCACAGTGCAAAGACCAATGCCTAGAACACATGAGGTCTATCCTAAATGCTTGTTGAATCAATCGGTAAATTCATAGTTAAGTATGTTATTTTAATCCTATATCTAAATTACCCTGTGATCAAAATAAAAATAACTCCATGTCTACTTCGACTGTAAACCTCTTCCAAGCCTTAATATTGCAATACTAATGATCTCTTATTTAGCTCCACCTGGTGGAAGTTTAGCACCCTTGACATGGTCTAGACTAAAATTATCTCTTGAAATTTATCCCTCCTAAGCTCAATTAACTTCCTAATCCTTTTACTAATATTGAAGATATCATCATCTTTATCATAAGTCATTACTGTTTCCAATGATTTTTACACCCTATATGCAAATAATGTTCAAACTCCATTAGCGAATTACCAGTATTTCTCTGACTTGTCTTTTTCTTTCATTTGCATGGATAATGCCTTCTACATCTTGGTTACTTCTTTATTCTGTTATGTTACTCATTAAGTTTTCCATTCAATTCTTTCTGAGCAGATATTCAGTTCCCAATGCACAAGGTACTTTTCTCCTTCTTGTACAGAATAGTCCATAAAAACAGTATGTCTCAACAGAACAAACTGATATAGTATGGTTTTTTTTCCAGTCCTTTTATTGTCTTATTAACATTAGCTTTAATTATTTTTTGTTGTTTTAATTTTTGTTTGTTTGTTGAGACAGGGTCTTGCAGTTCAAGATATTCTTAAGCTCACTATATAGCCTGGGCTGTCCTCCAACTCCCAGTGATCCTCCTATCTCAGCCTCCTACGTGCTGGAATTACAGGCATGCACCACCATGCCCAACTAGCTTTAGTTATTAGATAAGCAAAGCCATGTTGTGAATCTATGCAAATCAAAACTCATGTTAGTCTTCCTGGTGCTAAAGGCAGGAGCCTTATGTGGTCCCCTCACCATCTGTGAGCTGGTCTTTCACTCCCGGGGAGCAGCTCCATGGCATTTTGTGAACATCGTCTGTCCTGCTGACAAACTAGACAGTTATAGCTAACAGTTTGTGCTTCCAGCACTAGCCGTAGGTAAGCAACATCATTCTGCTCAGCATTACATGGCTCGGTTCCTTGTAGCAGGTCATGTACCTTCCCATACCATGGACGCAAACAGCCTCTTCCAGGAGAAACGCACTTCAGCATCAACTGCTAGTCTTAGTGTCCCTCTGATCTTGATAAGGAACTGTGTTCTGTACTACATGCTTATTTAGGTAACTGTACCAACACTCCTTCCAAAACATTATGTTTACAAAGAACAAGATCTGTGTTTTTATAATCTCGAGAATCTTCAACATCATTTGAATACATAAAGGAGTCTTTGAAGACTGACAGCATTTAAATTGAATTGCTTATAGTTTATATTCACTTTGAACATACCTGTAGCTGTTTGGAAATTAAAAAGGAATGTAAATAACTTGGGCAGTAGAAACTATAAATCCAAAGTGTAACGTTTTATTCAACGGTAAATCAAGAGGCCATTCCCTCATTGATTTACTCAACTAGAAAAACTACCTCTAAGGATCAGTACTAGAACACTGGCTCCTCCTATTGGTCACTTTAGAAGCGACATGACATTTAATTTTGACACTGAAAGCTATTTTGAGCAGCCACAAAAAAAACCGCAAGACTCCAAAAGAAACTATGAATTAAAGTAGATTAAACAAAAGAATACACATTTGAAACTTTGAATACACATTTGAAACCATTATTTCTAACATATATGAGAAAATAAGGAATATAGTTTCGTGATTATGGTCAACAAATGTCTAATGTATTTAGAAGAGTCGGTGAGGATTAGAATCTAACAGAAACAAATCATTTCAGGCTCTCTGAAGGTAGCAGTTTAGGTCTTAGCATGCATCGGAATTAGCTGGAGGTGAAGTCTCGTCAATTATGTGGGTTGTTTCTGATCCAGTCAGGGTGTGTGGGATCTGGGAGTGCATCTTTCTCATATGCGGAGATACATCACTCTGGACAGTTGCTGCTGGAATGTGGTCTGCGAACCACAGCATCTCCTTCACCCAGGAATCTGTAGGGTCCCAGAATCCCAGCCCCCTCAGGCTGAAGGAATCAAAATGTCCTTTTGAATGACTACTAGGTCACATTAAAGCTTAAGCAGTATTGGCCAGGGGGTGGGGAGCGGGTTACTACATTAAACTCCTCAGGCCGTCAGTGTCAGAGTCACCCCTGCTCACCTCTGTCCCTGTAGCACAGAAACATCCTTGGACTGTGTTCCTGTGATAAAGCTTTCTTTACCAAACCAAGCAGTGGCCAGATTTGGTCCCTGACCCCCAGTTATTGACCTCTGTTTTAGAATATACACACATTTATATACATATTTCTCTGTAGTTTTGAAATATTGATTCACCTCCACAATTTGTTTCAATAGTTCCAGGGTTAGACCGGTTATTTATATTTTTTAACAAATTTTGAGACTTTTTTAGTCAGGCAATAGCAAACCATACTTTAAGAATCACTTTACAACATTGCTTTTCCCTGGGAATATCTAATTATTTCCTTAGCTATGTGTATTTTTCTGTTAAGTAGCTACTAGAAGGAAATTGAAGTCTCAAGCCTGTTCTTCTCAATAACACCGTCTGCATTCTGTTAAACGCCTCCCACAGGAGCCGGCTGGCCCTGGTGCGTGCGATTTTCCTCCAGACAGCAAACTGCACCATCAGGAAACGGGGCTCCTGAGATCGGTCTGCTGCTGCTGCTGCTGCTGCTTTCTCAAAGGGAAGAGGACAAACAGCACACACACAGAGGCCGAAAACTCGTTACAGAAGGAAATTAGAAGCCACGAGAAATACAAATCCTTCTTTATTACTTCTCTAGTGTTTTCAAAACTAAACTCAGTGATTCTAACCAAACTCTTCAGGGAGCAGTTTTGCAACAGAAGTCCAAAACGAATAAATAAATATATATATAAGGAAATAAAGCATCGTGAGTTGGCTTTCAGTTCTTTATCAGGTAGAGGAGAGGTACACCGGGATATGGGCTTTGTTTTCATCCTTTGGAATTTTGATAACAACTTCTTCAAATCTGTAGAGATAGGTGTTATGGACATCTTAATAAAGGATCTCTCCCCAATTTTTTTGCCTTATAAAATTTTTTCAGGCATTTTTATACTTTTCACTATGATTATTTGTTTAGACTAAATTGCTGGAGATAAAATACACTCTATCAAAGGGTATGCAAAATTTCAAGTATATTTTCAAATTTTCCTTTTAAAAGGTTTGCCAAGTTACATTTCCATTCAGTCCTTATCAGTGGAAGGAGCAGAAAATAGTATTTCTTTAGCTTTAATTTTCACTTCCTTGATTCTTGGCAATGTTGGTACTTTATCATGAACTTATTAGTCATTAATAATTCTAAATCAGAACTTTTTTAAAGACAGATATCAGTATTGACTGAGTTTTGAGTTTCTATGTTGGATTTACAGAATTTATACAGCCAGTTGCTACAAATAAATATGGGGACATAATTATTATTATTGATTTATTAGTGGTATTATGAGCAGCTTATACTTTATATATGACAAAACATATTAGGAAGATAACTTAGTTTGTCTTTCATTATATGCTCTTCCGAAAGCCATGGCTTTGTATCTACAGGGTCTCACTTCAGAATATGGAGATGAGCAGTCTTTGATACCAAGTGATGCTGTGTTCCTACCTAAAGTATCACTGCAACTGAGCTCCACAAAACTTCAGAGCTGGAAAGGATCTCAGAGACCTCTGGTACATTTAGTGTTGCTCTCTAATTGTGTGAATGACGAATCTGCAGCTCAAAGAAGTCAGAGTTTAACAGAGGTCATGGTAGTGAGGAGCAATATTCGAGGTACCAACATCCTTCCAATAAATGGTCTGTAGCTGTATGGCATGGCCAGTAAAACAGCATGAGAGCATAAAAGCTGTGGCTCCCACTGCAGGTCTCAGGCTAAAAATGTCTGGGAGAATCCACTCAATCATTAGGACAAGCATGGTGGCAGGGTGGGGGTGGGGGGGATCCTATCAGGTTTGTTAATTTTTTTTCCTATTTTTTTTATTTAAGGAGAAAAAGAAAAAAACAGAAAAAAGGTACAAGTAATACAATTTAAAAAAATAAACAGTAAGAAATCACTAGTTAATAGATTACATATTCTCATCTTAGAAATAGTTATTCAATTTACAAAATTGAAGCATATAAAGTGGAATTTCACACACTGAGAGTGCAAACAGTTTTGTTCAATGATCCAAAAAAACTCAGTAATATGGTTATCTATCTTATATACTTAAACATATATGCAGTTAACCTTTAGAGCAGTTTCTTTTCTTTTCTTTTGTACAATGACAATTACACATTTTGGGGTTTTATTACTCCCACAGTTCTTGTTACTTTTTTTGAAGAGAGTAAAACCAAATGCAACATATCAGAACAGAGTCAGTCAAATCAGAAGGATGGACATAATAGATAATGTAAAAACAAAATACAAGGTGATCAACAATAGTTACCACACTGCCTCTTGCTATTTTAAGAAGAATTGCCAGTTATAATAAAATTGAACAAAACAGTAAAGAATAAAACCAAAGCATTGGAGACATTACAGGACTTTAAAAGAAGATAATAGTCAACCGGAATGGGCATCATAGTGAATCTTATTGTCTTCACAGCTTTGCCTATACTTTCAAACTTGGTACTATCAAGTAAAGCAAAATAGGGGAAAATCAGTCAAAACAAGATGGTGAGGGCAATACAGGATTTCAAATCAAATTAATAGGAAATCAAAGTAGGTTACTATAATGTATCCTATTTTTTATTTAATTAAAAAGATAAGAAAAGTAAATAATTTAAAAAAGGAGATTGAGATAAAAGAGGGCATAACAACAAAACAGCAAAGGTCAAAGCATAACCATTTAAGCAAAATAGTGTTTCACCACAAGATATCCTGACATAAAAATAGTTACGATAGTGTCTCTTTCCTTGAAATCTTTGAGTATAACTTTGTATACTGTAGCACCAAACATATCAAGACACTATAAAATCATTCAAGAGAATGACATTATTACAGGGTATTTAGAACCAATTAAAGAAAATGAACAATGGTTTCGTATAATCTCCTTGTCTATAAAAGTTTTTACTTATATTATCACATATAATAAAATCCAATAAGATACAACCTTTTAAGACTGACAGAGACAGAAGAATACAAGTTTGATGGGACTTCAAAACAAGATGATACTAAATCAGCACTAGCTATTATGATGTCTTGTTTTCTCCAAAATAGCTGTTCCTACCATCCGATCTTCTCTGTCTCATTTCTATTGAGCTCTTTTTCTGTCCTTTGTTGTCAATTTGTCTTCTTCATTTTGCTTTCTGCTCCATTCATTGTGGCCTCTCTGCCACTATTTCTGGAATCTTGGTATTTTCCTTTTTTAGAATACCCTGAGGTATTCTCTGTAGAGTTGAATTGGTGATTGCAAATTCCCCTAGTTCCTCTTTATCCTGGAAGCACCTTGTTCTTCCATCAATTTCTAGGGACATTTGTGCAGGATATATCAATCTTGGCTGGAGATTATTATCTTTCAAAGCTTGAATTATTTCCCCCCATGCTCTTTGTGATTTGATGGTTTGTGCCGAGAAGTCTGCTGTAATTCTGATGGGTGTTCCCTTGTAAGTGATCTGTTTCTTAACTCTTATGGCTTTTAATATTCTGTTCTTATATTGGATTTCTGGAATTTTGATTATTATATGCCTGGGTGTAGCTCTGTTTGGGAAGTAGGTGGCTGGGATCCTGTATGCCTCATACATCTGAGTATCTTTACCATTTGCTAAATTAGGGAAATTCTCTTGGATTATTTCTGTGAATAGCTTTTGTAGTCCATTTGTTTGTGTCCCTACTTCTTCTTTTATGTTCTTAATTCTTAAGCTATAGATCCTCCTATCATCTTCTAGCCTTTATATTGTTGCTGTTTGGGGTTTTTTTTTTGTTGTTGTTGTTATTTTTAAGTTTTTCATTTCATGCTCCCATATTACAAATCTGCCCTCCAGTTCAGATAATCTATCCTTAGTTTCTTTCAAGCTGTTATGCCAGTTTTTTATAGAGTTTTTAGTTTCCTGGTAATCTCTTTGAACCTGCTTCACGTATTCTATGTTTTCTCTATTTTTTCCATCAAACAATTCTCCCCTTTTTTTCTGTTCTTCCATTCCACCATCTGTTTTTTCTTGGGCGGTGTTTAGCATTTCTCTAACTATTCTACTTATATCTTGCTTCAGGTCATTAATAACTTCATTCCTGAACTCGTCTATGAGGCTCTGGAGATAGCGCTTTATGTCTATTGGGGTGATGTCTGATATCGCATGTTTCTCAGGGTTGGGAGCCGAGGACCCTTTCTTGTTGCTCCCTCTTCCCATATTTTTTGTTCCTTTTATACAAGTGAATATAGGAGGCCCAGTTTCTTTCTTTGTTGGTTACAGTTTGTTTGAATTGCACTGGCTAGGTGTTCCCGCCCACTGCAGTGTACTAGGGAGACACAGACCTGGGCAGCCTATGCGGGGCCCGCCCCTCCAGGTCCACCTACCGAAGGCTTCACTGCTAGGGTGTACCTCCAGGCGCTGGGACCTGGTTCGGGCTAGCCTACTGTGTCTTAGTCAGCGGTGTCACACAGGCCAGGCACTCTCCACCAATCCCACTTGACAGGGGAATATGTGACTGAAGTCACTGCAACAACCTGTTCCGGCTAGTCTGCCCGGTCCCAGTATGTCCTTTGCTGACTGAAGTCACTGCAACAACCTGTTCCGGCTAGTCTGCCCGGTCCCAGTATGTCCTTTGCTGAAGCCTCCTGCCCTATGGAAGGGTCCCCTATCTGCTCACTCACTGCAGGTCGACGCAGGGCTCCCGGTCAGTCCTGCTCTCAACTCTATTCACCGCTTCCCACTCTCAGAGCTTTCATGCCTCTCTCCTTGTCATGCTGATTGGGACGCAGCAGAGGCTGCAGGAAATTCAAATCGCAGCTTCCAGTGGCATGGGGTCAGCTTCTGCGCTGAGACTTTATCTGTTCCTGTTATATTACCAGGATTGGGCTTCCATTTGGTTTCTCTTAGTTTAGTTCATTCCTGGGTCAGCAAAGTATATCTCCCCTTGCTTAGGATTTCTCACCCGGCACCATTCCTGTATTTTAAGTGCAGTTTCTCAGAGAGCCTCCAAAGCTGTTGCTATGTATCCACCATGTTCTCCCGGAAGTCTCACTTCATAGAATTACAGCAGATACTGAGTGGCTGAGCTTTTATTTATTTTCTCGTCTTGATCACCTCTTTATTGGACAGTACCACAAGCTCTTTATATCAATGTTTTCCAAGCTAAAGATTTCAGTCCATTGGTGAGCTGTAAAATCAACTCAGTGGCTCATTTCTTTCAAGATTCCTCCGACACCGTTTCTTAAAGGCGTGTGCTTCCTTGGGACACCAAAAACTTTGGAGAAGATCAACCACTCCAGAAAATCACTCGTTCGCCTGGGTGATCAGCTTTGTTAATTTTTGTTTCGTTTTTGCCTCACTATGCAGTTCAGAGTGGCCTTGGGCTCACTTTGTAGCCTAGGCTGGTCTCAAAATTGCAATGATCTTTCTGCCTCAGCCTCTGGAGTGCTGGGATTACAGGAGTGCGCCATCATGCCTGGCAAAATTTGTTTTTCTTGCCACACTATCCCTAGGTGAAGGCTTGTACAAATATTTCAAGTACTTCAGTGCAAACATTTCCTTCCTGGAAATCCTATTTTCACTTACATTAATAGAGCAATCAAAGAAAGTATTCTGTAGTAATTAAGAGCTTAAGCCCTCAATTCAGTTTCTGAGCTTAAAATTCGGTTCAATCATTTCCTGGCATTTAATCTTTCAAGCCTCACTTTTGCTCTGTAAAGTGAAAATAAGTCGTTATTTGCACAACTCGAGAGTGTAAGTAGTAATGCGTGAAAGCACTTAATGTAGAGATGAGTTTATGACAGTAGTGAAGACAAGTGCTCTTTGAAACATTAATAAATTGCAGGACGTGTGCAGTGTACGACTCATCCACTTAATCTTTTTGGTTCAGAAAGAAATTGCCTCTGCAGTACTCGAAACTGTCATCTACTTCAAATATCGCAACTCTTTTCTGTTTGCTTATACTTTTTGTAATGGAACATTCTGAAGGTGCGTATAGTTTGGATTTTTTTTAACACTTTCTTTAATGACTCTGGATGTGAGGTAATATGCTCATTATAAGGTTATTCAAGTCTGAGAGCATAAGGAAATATTGCTTCAAGGATCCAAAGTCCATTTTTGAAGGCTTAGAAGAAAAAACCACAAGATTATAAATTTATTCCAAACACTGACAAATCTTACATATGCCTCTTAATCACAGGGTAGGCAGATATTTTAAGAAAATAGTGAGGGGTTACACCCCCCAGACCAGATGAATATGAAGAATATTTTCTTTATTATGTTAATAAATATTGAGAAAGTTCAGGTTAAAAATTCATAGATTATAAAACAAGGTCAATAAAGATAAAGTATTACTTGTATATCTGAAACTAATTATACTTTTTTAAATTTTAGAATATAACAAATCTATAACTAATTGGAAAGGAAAAGATAAATCTTGAAAAGAAAGTAATCTGTTGTATTGATAATGAAGTTAATGAAAAGGAACAAAGTGTGTAAACACCCAGAAAAAAAAGATGCATATTTGATAAGCAATACCAACACTGAGCAAGACAGTGTAAAATTCATAATAAACTACTGCAAAAGGGGCATTTATAGAAACCTAGGTGGTGGGTACTGTCATTCCAAGTTAAAATTGGCCACTGCTTGAGTACGATGGCAACTTCCTGAAATCTTATCTTGTGTTGTGTAAAGATAAAATCAGAATACACAGCCAAAAATATTAGGGAACTATTGTAGAGTTGCATCAAGTACTTAATTGGAAAAACTATGTTATTTTTGTAGATTTTGTGGTATTTGGAATGCATGTAAGCTTTTAAAATTTTTGTGATTTACTATTTTTATCATTTAAGTAAATAATTTTTGTAGACAATGCCATATTTGTAATTTTTATTATTATTCCTGAAGAACTTCCAAATTGTGCACGTTTCAAGCTCTCAAAAAGCTGGATCTACCCATTGGGAAGGAAAGGACAAGAAGAGGAAACCAAGACGACTCAAGGAAAAGGGCACCTCAGAGGTCCACTCACCCCTCTTTCAACCTGCTAACCCAGCTGCTGTTGCCACTGGGGTCAATGGAGGGCTGTGACCCTTTCCAGCTTCCCTGTCTTTTTTTCCATATTTGCCACATTATTCACACGAATGCGGGAGCAGCTGTCTGCCACAGTTCTGCATGTAGTGAAGGGAACAATGGGAATACAGTAGGCCGCAAGTAAAACGTAAGCTAATGATCAATGCCAAGGAGAGAGTGTTTGGTGGAATGCAGGAGGGTATTGTCCCTGGAGCACACAAAGAGCCTGGGCAGGGCAGAGCAACACAATGCTGCGGCATTAGGAACTAAATTGTAGTGGATCCCAAACAGCCCGGTAGTGACCAGTAAATTTCTTCATAGGTTGGTTAATTGTTTGAAAGGTAGACAGGACATATGTAATTGGCATAACTAGACCCAGTCTTTAGTTATGCTACATATTATTGGGAGTGGCTTGCAGCAAGGGGAATGTTGATTGAGACTCCATGAAATGAAAGATGGGGATGGGTTGGAGCATCTTCTGCCTGTACTATCCCCAAAACTTGCCACCCCCCTTAATCTTTCCTGCAAAATATTAGCTGCATGTCATATTGATTGCTGAATTATTTAGCTTTTGCTTTGTCAGTCCTTCAAAATGGGCCTCAAAAAATTTAACTTTAGTGTGCATAATCACAAAAGATTGAGAACCATGAAAATATGGGGAATTTTGCTAGAGTTCAAATGTAAGCTACAAGTTTGTTTGCAATTGTAAGGCCAGAGTTGCCTTCAGATCATGAAACATTCTGTGTTAAAGTAAATTATTAACTTCTTAACATCATTTAATACAAATGCATTAATCATATAACTACTAAGTCCTGGCATTATGCCTGCCACTGAATGTACAAAGCACAAGACATAATTAATTGGATTTCTGATCTTGGCTCATTAACTGGACCTGAGTAGTTGTAGTTTATGGCAATATATGCTGAAAGCTATGAAAAAGACAAAGCTAGCAAGAATATGAATATGTTGACTCTGATCTGGAAAAAATTGGAGGTAAAATAACTATTTTTTTTAAATGAAAGTAGAATCACTACCCAAGAAAAGGAATGGATGATGGAAATTATCCTATGGTGAGAAAGAAAATTAATTGCATGTTTCTTTCTTTGGGTGCTTTTATAAAGCATGTTAATTTTTTTACTTTCAGGGCCTGACATTTTTGAATTAAGTTGTAGTAATGTGCTAAACTCTTAATACATTTTTTCTTATGATATAAAAACTACAATTTGATGCCACAGTGGAAACAAAACCTAACAAGGATAGAAAACATATTAAATCACCTGCAAAGATAGTTGTTTCGTTTCCTGGTCTTGTTGAAAATCAGCTAAGACTGGAAGCTTTTACTCTCTTCCATTTTTTAAAATGTCTAATTCATTAATATCTTTAAGCAGCCCTACACATTTATTTAGACAAAAGCCTCAAAAGTTATTTTTTCAAAACTGATTAAATTTTAATTTAATCTTTCTACTGAAAAAACAAGCATTTTTACTGTAAATTTCAAAGAGAGCTAAGAAATCATCTTGGTATTTGTAAATCTCACTGAGATTATCACAGTAGGAGCCCAACTGTATCTTGGAACTTTGCATGTCATTTTCCATGCAGCTAATAACTAGCAAAAGTTAAGAACTAATCATCTCAGCATGGCTGTACCTGCTGTTCTAGGCTTGGTAGAGATAATAGCAGCTTAAAGTATCAGAGGGCAGAAGGAAAGAAAATGTAATTCTATTCCCTTTGTAGCAAACAGGAACAGTGTAGGAAAGAATGATAAAAGTTTGATTTCTGAATTATCTTGTGTCACAGATGTCACAGGGCTCGAAGTGGCATTTTTTGGTTATTACTTAACATGGTAAGATGCATTATCTAGAAGCTTTCTTTGTAAAACTAAGTTATTGACTCTTGGAAGGAAGATAAGGAAGCTGTGATTGCATCCATGCTTGATTCCATAGGGTTGGGGAGCCTAGCCAAGCCGAGAGCCCACCGAAGAAACAGCATCAGCTTTTCCAAAGAAGTGTGGCCTCCATTCCATATGGCTCGCTGTGGAGGACCAGATGGCCTGGGCAGCGGGCTGCACGCGCTGACGCGGCCAGCAGGCACCCAGCGTGTGTGCCCGCTGAAGCCTGCCAGGAGAAAGGGACTTAAATCAGTTAGAGCAGGGAAAGTGATGATTCCTATGTTCATGGGTCTCTGGTTTATGCATTTCTAAAAAGACAGCAGGACAGATGTGGGGGTAAAAAAAGAAAGGCAGAATAATCTCTGGAGAAGTTTACTGGTGCCCAAAGCCTAGGAAAGTAGCCTCACTGCTGCACTAGAATTCTAACATCCCCAGTACAGCAGCTTATGTTTGTTTATTGTTTTCCACGCCAGAATTTTTAAATGTCACAAACTTACTGGGTAGATTCTAATTTCACTCCTGTTTTATAAATGGGGAAATGGGGTCCGAAGGGAAAGACGTGGTAACTTGACCCAAGTCTAGTCACAGAGCCATTTCTAACTCCTGAGTTCATGCTTAGCCGTTACTTTACTTCTCTGGCAGGTGACTGGGTCTGGGGTTGGCACAGCTGAGCTGCTGTGAGGAGGTAGCCCGGTGAGAAGAGCCGGATCTCTAGGGTGTCATGGAAGGCTCTGTCTCCCTCCGGCTGCCTCTTCCCGCACTCTCTTCTTCCTGACCACCAGGAAGTGAGTGCCTTTCCTCTACCACTCCCCATGAGGTGCCATTCCTTCTTCAGAGCCATCCTATAAGGGCCCGAATCTGAGAGCCAAAATAAACCTTTCCTCCTTTAGATTGTGGGTGGTAAGTATTGTGTTCCAGCAAAGAGAAAGTGACTCAGACAAGAATTAACTTTTATTCTTTATACGCTACTGTTCCAGAAAGGACAATGCAGTCACATGCTGTCATCTGCAGTTGTCCATGGTGTGCACACACCTCCTGTTCCTCACGTACGAATTCGAATCACTTCCACCAAACTGGACCGTCCTTTGTTCCCCTCCCACGCCCAGCAATGGCCCTCCTCTGCTTCTTGATGATACTCTTCTACCTACTCAGATTTATCACTCTCTCCCATCATCTGTGTCTTTCTTGCTCAACTTACATGCAAACTTTTACCAAAAAAGTCTCTGATACTTGCCCAGCACTGGAAGACAACAGGAACACCCTCCCCGGGACTCACAGGACCAAGGGCATTATTTTAGTATTGTGTCCATTTGTATTGTATTTTATTGAACCTTCTTGATGGGGAGCATTTGAAGAGAAGGTAGTTCATTTTCTCCATCTTTGTATATACTAAGATGTAGTCATGTTTTGAATTATGACTGATTAATTTCCCTGAAACATCATTTCTGTATATGAATGACAACCCTGTAGTTAAAAGATGAACTATGCCAAGTTTTGAAAAGGAACATGTTTATCCAGGAGAGATGGAAATTTTTCCTTGAGAACATAAGGATAGACCCTCCCTAAACTATGCCACAAAGAAGGAATTTTTCAGTCTATTTAGTAAAAATTGCCTATATTTTCCACAACTTCAGTAATTTACTATTTGTGTAAGCTGTTTCTGCGCCTATCTCTCAGCCTGTATTATCACCTCTAGGGTCTAATCCTGATCACCTCCATATACTCTGGCAACATCTTACCAAATAGGTTCTCCATCTTTCTCTCTCTCTCTCTCTCTCTCTCTCTCTCTCTCTCTCTCTCTCCCCCCCCCCCCCACTCTGTGTCTGTGTGTGTCTGTCTGTCTCTGTCTCTGTCTGTCTCTCTTTGTCTCTCTCTCTCTCCTGTACACCCATCCCTCCAGACTCCAAAAGAAAAAAAAATCTTTCTAAAATAAGACTCCAAAGAAGCAACAAAACGCACTGGTTAAGAGGTTGGGTTCTAAAGTCAACAACACCCAAGTATATATATCTCTGGCCACTAACAAACTAATTAACTACAAAAACTATAGTGTCTCATAGTGTTGTTGAGAAAAATGCTTAAGGAACAAGCCTGATAGGGCACTCTCAATTACTACTGCTCCTTTCTTCTTTGGAAACCCTTGGTTCATCCACAGAATTTTCAGTATTGTATTTTCCTGTCTCATCCATGAATTGTGGTCAATCTTCTTGCGATTTTCTGATGTTCCTCTGTTAAATTTCTAACATCATTTGAGAATTAAACATAAGCTCCTCTGTGACACCTACCTGGCAACTCCAAAACAATTAATTATCTTATTTTAGCCCAAACCCATAGAGGCCTCACTTCTATTAAAGCAAGTTTCCTATGGCCGTGTCATTGGAATTTGTCTTTTTCTCATATACTATCAAATATGCTTATTAAGCACTGGGAAGTGAATACATAGCAAAAGTTCCTGACATAGAATGTGTCTACCAATATTTCTAAAATGAATGAATAAATGGATAAATCTGTGAATCAAAGGTATCATTTCTCATGGAGGAAAGATATGAAGTCAGTTAACATGCACTGGGCCTGAGAATTTCACTTTTAAAACAATATGACAAGACACACCTGCTCATGAACACACAAAAGAAAATCAAGGAAACACTATCAAAGAATGGTTTGAGAACATGGTGTGCTCTCCAAGCCAATTTAACTTTATCTTCCAAAGCCTTTCTTCACATCTACAATAACTTCTAGGCATTCAAAGTTCATAAAGGTGAATAAATCAGAGACCACATTCTGGTTAGCTTTCAGTTGACACTGCATTGTCAGATTCTAATTTTTGGGCCATCAGGCTATGCTATAACAAGAAAGGCAATAGAAATTACACTTTTGGGACCCATACAAACAAGTTACCCTAAATAAGAAAAACCTTAATGCCCAGAGGTTTACTCTGTGATATTATATGTAGTAGCCAAAAATTACAAATAAACTAGATGACTAAAATACAAGTATGCTAAGTGTACTCTGGTTCCCTCAGTGAGATTCTGTTTCTTAGAATCATGTTCTTAATGTGCATATAGTATAATGGGAAATTTTTAACAATAATAAATTTAAATATTAGAGTACACTATTGCAAAAGGACATTATTACCACCACGTAATAAAAATGATATGTAGAGGTATTTTTTTTAATCTTTTTTGAAACTGAGCTTCAGTGTGCAGTTGAGTTTCACTTTGAACTCACTTTGTAGCCTCAAACATGCAGTGATCCTCTTGCATCAGCCTCCTGAGTGTTAGGATTATAGATGTGTACCACCATGCCAGGCACAAAATTCTTAAATCCCATCAATATTAGCAATATTTGAGTAGAGCAGTCATGATATTTCTTTTCATTTTAACATTTTAAAAATAGTCTTTATTAAAATATATTATTATAAAATATAACAATTTTTAATCCAAAAGTATATTTTGATGGATCAAATCTTCCAAAGCAAAACTCTGGGCTAGTTTAGTCCAATGGACATTAGAAAGCTCTGTGAGTTGTTCATTCTTCCTATAATGATACTGTAAGGTGTTTTCTAAGCTTCTACTTTGATTCAGCAAGCATCAAGGAAACACTGTTGTGTGAAGTCCTTGAATTAAGCATTGAGGTAGGGAAAGGAAGAGACACACAACGTCTCATAGCAGGCACTTCACACTCAGTTATCTGACTACACACACCGGGCTTGATCCTGCTATGAACAGCTTGCCTGTGTCAGATACAGAAGTAGAAATGGGGGGAGGAGCTAAAGATGGCAGATCAATAAGCAGCAGGATACAGAGCCTCCCTGAGAGAGACAACTCAGATGTGGGTAAAACATCCCGGAGACGTCCAGACAGAAGGAGAAGGATCCTCTCAACCCAGGAAGAAACTAAAGGGAAAACAGCTGGCCAAACACATAGTCCTGGGGCTAACATTGGAGCAGCTAAGATCAGGGCTCATGGTGCTCTCGCTGGAGCCACCCAAACCCCACTGCCATGACTTGCCAGAGCCACGGTCACACTGAAGTCAGAGGTCAGTGAGGCCAACGGAGAATGGAGCCAGCAAGGAAGGGACCTGCTTTAACCCACTGTGAGTGCTGGGAATAAGACCCTCCCACGGGAAAGGGGCCACCAACTGGACGACATGTTAGAATCGTGCAAGATGAGCCAAAACTAGGAATGGCAGTGACTTTAGTTGGTTACTCCCTTCCCAGAGCAGATTGGTGGAATCTGCTTGGCCTGGGTCATGTCCCTGGCCGGGACCCAATAAGTTGTCCCAAACTGATATCATAAGCAGCACACACCAATGTGGGAAGGCCCCCGCAGGTTGACTGGCCCGAAGGGGAGGGGCCAGTATATGCTGCCCCTGCTTGCACCTCAATGACCAACAGCAAACTGGAGAGGGCAGAGATTCCTAGAGGCATGCTTCGGAAGAACCATAACCAACGAGGAAAGGGACTGGGGCCTCCACCATAAATCATCTGGAAAAAAACAAAAAATAGGGAGGGGCTGGGGATTTAGCTCAGTGGAATAAGCACCTGCCTTGCAAGCAGGTGGTCATGAGTTCGATCCCTGGTACTGGTAAAAGAAAACAAAAGAAAAGAAAAGAAAGAAAAAAGAAAAAGCCAAAAACATGAGGAGAGGAAAGAAATAAGAAAAAGCCCCCAGTGAATATTGATCCAGGAGAGGTAAATATAAAAGAGATTGAGGGCAGCAAACCTGCAATATCAGACACAGCATCAGTGGACATAAAGAGATATCTTCAGGACCTCATAGAGGAGCTCAAAACTGAAATATTAATTCAAGTAAAGCAAGATATAAGTAGATTAATAAAAGAAATGCTAAGCACCTCTCAAGAAGACACAGACAGAAGAATTGAGGGACACAAAGAAGGAGAGAAACATTTGATGAAGAATATAAAGAAAACATAGAATACATGAAGCAGATTCAAAGAGATTACCAGGAAATTAAAAACTCCATTGAAAACTGGCAAAATTGCTTGAAAGAAACTAAGGATAAACTATCAAAACTTGAAGACAGGTTTGCAATGTCAATCATGAAAGACCTCTTAACAATGACAAGGAAACAGGCAGTAACAATACAAAGCTAGAAGATGACAAGAGGATCTATAACTTAAGAGTAAAAAATGTGAGTGAAGAAGCAGGGGTAAAAACAAAGGAAATACAAAGGTTATTTACAGAAATAATTAAGGAAAACTTCCCAAGCATAGGAAAAGGAAATGATATTCAGATGTGAGGCATACAGAAATCCAGCCACCTACAACCAAAACAGAGCTTCACTCAGGCATATAATAATCAAGATCCCAGAAATTCAATATAATAACAGAATATTAAAACTGTCAGAGAAAAGAAACAGATCACCTATAAAGGAAAACCCATCAAAGTCACGGCACACTTCTCGACACAGACCATCAAATCAAGAAGAGCTTGAAACGAAATATTCCAAGCCCTGAAATAAAATAACCTCCAGTCCAGATTGACCTACCCTGCAAAACTGTCTCTAGAAATTAATGGAGAAACAAGATGCTTCCATGACAAAGAGGAACTGGGGGAATTTGTGACCACCAATCCAATCCTACAGAGAATACTGAAGGACATTCTAGAGAGAGAGAGAAAAAAAAAAAACAGGATTTCAGGAACAGAGACAGAGGCCTGAATGAACAGGGCAGAAGGAGAAAAGTAGACAATTAATGGCAGAAAAATAGCATAGCAGAAATGAGGGAGAGAAGGCTGGCTATAATCTCTAGCATAGATAGCCTTGACACACTAAAAAAAAAAAAAAAGAAAAGAAAATCAACACAGGCAGAGTAGATCAGGAGGTAGAGTCTACTGAGATGCTCTGTATAGGAAATATAATTAAATGTTTATGGACCAAAAATCAAGTATGAGAAAACAATGCTCTATGTGACAGGGAACCAAAGAAAAATAAGGGCAACTCGACCAGCACCTGCAGATAGGTTGGAAAGACATAGGTAAAGGAATACAACTTGAGATCAAGTCCAGGAGTGAGAAGGTTCAGAACCACTTAGGTAAATAGCAGGTTGCCCCCTCCCCAATCTAAAAATTGAGAGATTTGGTGGGATTCTTTGTTCAGAGTGACCTTAGCCTGTTTTGTTTTGCTTGATCTTAACATACATGAAGATATAGACAGCTATTTTGAAGAGAATGAGAGACACTGTGACAGCCATTGTTGACTTCCCTATTGTCTGATCTTGAAGACCTAAAACGTCTTCCTTATCCTGTTCAGATCATTTCTATACTATGTTGTTTCCTGTGAATTCTCTGTGTGTGAAGATATGGACAACCATTCAGAAGAAAACAAGAGACACTATGATAGATAGTGAAGATGTCTGATTGTTTTGCTTTGAGATTTATGTCTCTTACATTGCTTTCTCATGTTCTGTTTTGTTGGGTTTAATTTTACCCTCTTTAAAATAAAAAAGAAGTAGAAATGAGAGGAAAGGGCCACACAAAATTAAACTCAGTTTAAGAGCACTAGACCAATGTGGGCAGGAAGCTGACAGTCAAGTGTGGAGGTACAGATTGTGAAATGGAAGAGAAATCTCAGTGAGATCAAGAAAGGCATTTAAATGCAGAGAGTAATGCGTTTTCTGCTGCGGTGGAACATTTAGTGTGAGGCGGGGAAAGCCTTTGAAAGAGGCAAGTGTAATTGCAGTAATGCGTTTGTTGGCAGTGTACATGAAAAGCCTAAATAAACTGGATCCTTTTCCAAGCTTTAAATATTGCAATCTTGTTATTCTGAAATAGCTATCCATAACTTGATTTCCCATGCTCTGGATTATTTTTTTCAGTCTTAGATTTGCATAATAATAGCCACAATTATAAATATTATAAATATAACAACACTGAATATTTTTCGTGTCAGGCATTTTGCTAAGTGCCTTCCAAGCATGATCTCACTTGAGTCTTGAGGAAACTATAGCAGAAGGATTCTTATTCCATTGTACAGGTGAATAAATTGGGTCACAAATGTATTAATTTTCCCAAAATCACACAGATGATACATAGGAGTGAAAGGACAAGAAGGCTAAAACTAACTACATGACATTAAAATAATATTAATTCTCAGGTCTTGAGCAAATGAGTATGTCACTGATGTAGTTCAGGGAGGGAGTCACTAGATGGCAGAATCCACCCAGTTTGGAGAGAGTTTGTTGAGGGTGTGAGCAAACTATGGAAGCCATGGGTTTTACCAATGGTTACAAGTAGCTATTTCCCTTCAAATTAAGCAAGTGGGGTTAGAAATAATACTCTTTGCATAGTTCAGCTTTCAAGAAGGACTCCATTTTCCAAAGCAAGAACCCTAGATATATATTCAAGATAGTGTCCTCCATATTTAAAGATTTGTAATCAACAAACAAAATCTAAAGAAGGTACATGTCTCCTTGTTTCTTCCTTTACAAAGGAGGGAAGTCTTATAACATCGGCTTATTCATGTGAAAATCTCTGATCTCAAACAACCATACCTAAATCCACTCCAGGAAATCTAGACTAATACAACTTGTTGAAGGTATAAATACAGAGTAGGGCCTACGAGTGGTACTTACCCTACCTAGACAAGGTCTAGCTTAACACTGTCTGTATCTTCTGGGTTGACTTTTATATTTTGCTTTAACCTGCTGACATTTCAACTACTACATTTAATTTAGGTTGCATAGGCACAAATCTCAGGTACAAATATTTGACAGAGAGAACCCCAAAACTAAATTTGTGTAACAGGATCTGATTTTAGGATCTGTCATATGTGAATCAGTTTTTAATTTGAGTTGAAGACAAAACTCAAGCCAACTTTGTTCTAAGACCTAAAATAGTCATGTCTATTAGCAGCACTGACTATAAAAAAATTCAGCTCCAGAAGGATCTCCTATTCAAATCAAAGGTGTATACAGATAAAAGAAGCATTCTTACAATCCCTACTTAAAACAAAAGCACTATCCAAATTACTGTGTTTTGTGGTCATTATAAAAATGAAGAAATGTGTAAGAGATGCTTCATATCAACTTCCGGTCACGATTTACCACACAATCCTTGAAATCCTAGACTGTGTGTTTCTGTTTCTTAGAAAGAATATAACCCTCCACTCTTCACGCTCTATCATGGCTCTCACCAACCCTCCAGCCTTGTTTAACAGAACAACAACAAAATTCCATGCAGAAAACATGTCATTAACGAATACAAAGAAGAATGTGTAAGTCCGAAGTATGAAATGAGCAGGACCATTCAGAGCCATGTGGAGTCAAGCATAAAGTGTTACCCCACAGGCTGTTCTATTAAATGGAAACCAAAAAAAACCTGCCTTCCTCCTTCTTCCCTGTTCTTTAAAAGAAAAAAATCTTAATATCCCTGCCTCAGATCCTTAAATGTTTATGGGAAATATATGTAAGGATGTGTGAACATGAATCTGTGCAAGTATTTATATATTATTAATGCAAAATAAAATTTACCAGTTTTAAGTGTCCACTTTGGTGAGCTAACAAATGTGTACTGTCATGTGTTCATTACAACTATTGTGAATCTTTCTCGACTCCAAAATTTTCATTTCTCTCTTTCAATTTCTTTCCTTTATCCCAGCTCCTTATAACAAATATTCTGCTACCAGTAACAAATACTCTGCTATCATAAATAACACCATATAGTATGTGGCCTTTTCTCCATGACTTGTTTTATTCAGTGTAACATTTGTAGGATTCAGTCATGATGTTGTATGTATCTGTGGAGTTTTTTAATTGCTGAGTAATAGTTCATTGTATGAATATATTACATTTTGCTTATCCAATTACCAACAGGAAACGTGTTCTTATTTTTAGTTTGTAACTATCATGAATAAAGCTGCCAGACACACTCAAATACAGTCTTTGTATGAACATGTGTTTTCATTTTTCTTGGGTAAATACCTCGGAGTGGGTGTTCTCTGGTCAGCAAGAGTATATGTTTAACTTTTTAAGACTCTGTCCCACAGTTTACATAGGGATATATTTTCTAGGTGTGGTTTCTTCCTGAATCCATGTGTCTAAAATAGTAAAAAACAAAGGGGCCTCTTCCATACAGAAGAACCTAGAGCCAATGTCTCGTCTCTGTTTTTCAGATATTCACTGTTGCTCATATAATTTTTTGGGCAAAGAATAAGATGGAAAAGCCTGGTCCTGAGAAGACAAAGCTGTCAAATGGTTCCACCTCCAGCACACAGGCCGCAAATCATGAGCTTCTTGCTTTCATGCATTTTACCTGCAAACTTTCTTTAGAATCTCAGGTTCCATCAGCACTCATAATAAAGCTGTCCTTAGTATCAGGCATTTCCCCTCGGGAATGCCAGTGTTGAAGGGATGACAAGAAAAAGATAATATTGACAGTCCTGAGTCTCTTTGGCAAAGGCTCTCCAATTAAACCTTTCATCTACCTCACTGGTAGACACCTGGGTGTAGAAGTACCTCATAGCTAAATGTCACATACTAAAGTTGCATCATTCTGTAGCTCCAGAAGTCTGAATTTAGAATATCTCAGACTACGTTTGGATTTGGAAGTCACACTTGGAATCTCCAAGACAAAAAGAAACTTTTGAATAAATGTATAGGGGCATCTGCCTTAATTGTATTTTATATGTATTTATTGAGCTTCTACTAGGTACTGAGAAGTGTTTTAGGCACTGGGTATACAGCCAGGAACATAAGAAATGAGGTATTGTTCTCATGGAACTTAATTTTTAGCAGAATCAGGAGACAGTTCATCAATGAATAGTCAAACATGTTATAAGCATTTACATTCATACACACACACACACACACACACGCACACACAGCAAGTACAAATGTTCTAAGTTGAGCTAACCCAGAGGAATAGATAGAAGGCTGCTGTGACAGATCCTAGGATCAGAGGAAAGATTATTCATAAGTCTAGCAGGCAAGATTTCTTAAGCCAGTGTAAGGAACTAGGATTATATTTTAAACTCCATACATTCTGTCTTTGAACCCAAAGATTGCATTACCTTACCACTGACAAAGGCGGGGCCTTAGAAGAAGGCTAATGTTAAAGAGATTGAAAATGAATTTATTAAATTATGATAAATATTTTTATGCTCAGTGAACAAAATAATGAAACTTATCAAGAACACTTGTTTTTCCCTTCTAGAGACAGCACCTTTATTCTCCCCTTCTTTGGGAGAGTGTTATTTTCCAATCACTTCCTCATATTCTTAGTACTCTTCCTTCAGGTTTATTTATTTATCTATTTGCAAAATGGTGATGTAAGTTATAAAGTTTTGTCTGTGCACCAAGGTTATGCTAATGTATGCAAAGGAATAATTATGTTTTTGAAATGTTGTACCTTCAAGTGGCACACAGTATCAATATGTAATATTTAAGCACTAAACCACAACATAAACAGCATGAAGTTAATTTATTTTTAAGAGACAACAAAACTGTGTCATAAGCACAGTAAGACAAAAGACAGAGAGGCAAGAAGCCAGGTGTTCACCCAGTCACCTTGAGACAGCGGGAGAGGAGTCTGCTTGGGCTGAAGGGGCTGATAGTTTACCATGTGGATTTCTCAGCTACTTTCCTATACTTAATACTAAATTATCCTGGCTTACCTATGTCACACAGAAGTAATTCTGCAGATATTAAATACTGCAGTAGGGTCTATTGTGTGGTAAGGAAGGGTTTACTTGCTTGAAATTCATAGTAAAGAAATATTATAATAGGTGCTTTTTTTTAAAAAATTCAAACTAAAGAATAATTGAATCTGTAAATTTTTAGGTATTTCCTATAACCCTAGGTAATTATAATTTATAATGAAAGGATATATATATATATATATATATATATATATATATCCTTTTTGATGGTATAAAAACAAAGTTTCTTCGCTTTATGGTGGATTTGGTAGAAGCTGTACTTCAAAGTTTGAATTTTGTTCTTTTCCTGAGTTACCTTAAAACTCGATTAGTGATTCCATAGCAGAGTCATATTCCAAAGTTCAAAGCTTCCTAACCACTACATATACTGTCTCAGAATGAGAACAAACCAGAAAATACAGTTCTTTAGGACAACTTCATAATGATTATAAAAGCTATTCAAAAATGAAACTGCATATCTGAGTAAGAAATTGTACCTGTTGGAGATGCATCTGTCTATTTCTAGTCACTCACTTGACTAGATCTTTATGTGCTAGAGTGTATTCTTTGTACTGAAGGTACAAAAATTTTCAAAATAAAATCTTTCCCATTCAGGACCTTAAATTACAGTAGGGAAGATATACTTGTTACTTGGGGCTGATCTAACAAGTTATCATAAACTGGCTGGTTTACGAGAAGAGAAATGTACTCTCTCACAATTCATGAGCCAAAGCCCCAAATCGTGGCGTCAGCAGGACTGTGCTACTTCTTAAGTCTCTAGAGGGGCTAGAAACATAGCTCAGGAGTAGACTACTTGCCTAACATGCACGAGGCCCTAGATTCAAGCCCCAGTACCAGCAAAAACAGAAAGCAAAACAAAACAAAGACTCCAGAGGAGAAACCTTCCTTCTGGCCTATAGCTTCTGTTGGCTTCCAGAGTTCCCAGACTGTCAATGCATGACTCTTCCACTCTGTCTCCTATATGTGGTGTCTTCCTCTTCTGTGTCTTCTTCTATTCCCAGGACACTTGTCATTGGATTTAGGACCCAGAGAGGCAATCCAAAGATTATCTCCTCTCAAGATCCTTAACTGAGTTACATCTGAAAAGATCATTTTTTTTTCCCAAATAAGGTCACATTCTCAGGTTTGGCAGATTAGTGTGCAGACGTGTCTTACGGAGGAGGCACATTTCCACACACTGCATGCGATAAACCTTTATTCAAAAAATAAAACATTTTTTTTAAATAACATTTTTAAAAACATACAGTGACAGTAAGTGCTATGGAGATCAATGAAACAGAGAAAAGGAACAGTGAATATGGCATGGATGTGATCCCCAAAAAAGTGGCTTTCATATCAATATCCCATGTTCACTGTCACAATCACAATACAGGCTTCACAAAGCCAAGTAAGGTTCTGAGTTAAGACACAGAAGCTTACATGGCATATGGTGTCTCAGTTACTTTTCTGGTTGCTGAAACAAAAAACCCAACACAGTTAAAAGAGGGAAGGTTTATTTCAGCTCATGCTTTGTAGAAGTTTCGATCCATGACACTCAGCTGACTCTCAGGCAAGGTAGCCTGGAAGACAGGCTTCACAAAGAAGGAGCAGTTCATGTCAAAGCAGAGCAGGCAGAACAGCAAGCAAGAGCAAATCAGCAACCCTCTTTCTGTTCCTTGTATTTTGTGCAGACTACCCTTAGGGCAGACAGCACTGCCACCCGAGGTGGGGCAGCATGAATCCTAGCATCAGCATGAATCAACTCCAGCCACATCCGGATCCCAACAGCACACACCCTCGGTACAGCCACTTTGAAAAAGCTGCACCTATGACTGCATAAAGCTTTGGGGGACATATAGTTACAAGCCATAGCACATGGTTTTCCTTAAATGAGAAACCCAAAGTAAAAACAAAGAGCAAAACCAAAAACTAATAGGAAATAGGGAGGCAGATCTTTCTCAAAAGGGAAGGACTGTGAGATAGAGGGAGGGAAGGGAAAGGGACGAAAAAAGAAATTAAGATGCATAACGTGTTTGTACCGATTCCACACAGGGATGCAAACGTTATGTACTGCAAGCATATGCTTTACAAAAGGATGATTCAGAATTCTTGAAGAGAAATCATCAGGCTAAAGAAAGTGTACATCCTCAATTCTTTGGGGATGCACACTAAACATGGTTTCATCCTCCCACACACAAAAAAAGGGTTTTTCCTTGTTACACGTTGCCTTCCACCCTATGTTTGATACCAGTGTGGTTTACTGAGTTCTTTTTAAATATACTTTAGTGGTTTCTATCTACTACACAGGCTTATAAAATCAAGAACCATTTCTCTTTGAATATATATATATATATATATATATATGTATATGCTTTCTGCTCAGATATGATTAATACAATTATTAGGAACTTAAGTATATTTTGACAACTAATCATAACACCATTTTGAGGTAGAAAAGAAATGTCTTCCCGCAAGGGTACACTCTGTAGGTACCCCGCTTAGGCTGAAAGTGGTCCCCAAGAAACACAAATGGTCAGCATGTTATCATTACTTCTTTAATAGGAAGAGAAAATCCTAGAAGTAATCATAGAAAATAAGTCCTCTCTGTTGTCAGAAAGTACAAGTTTAAAAAACTAAGCCTAATGTATGTTTTAGGATATAAGAAATCCTTTTATTCTCTGCTTCTTAGCCACTAAGCAGATTTTGTTTCCAAATAAGTGATCACGATGGTTTAATGTTTGTGCCCTTCAAAAATCCAGTTGAAATTTAATTGCTGTTACAGCAGTACTAAGAAGTGAGGCTTGTAAGAGGTGATTAGGCCATAAGGCCTCCGCTCTCACGGGGGAATTCATACCATTATGAAACTGAGCTCAGCTGTTCCTTCTCCTCCCTGCCAGCTCTTCTTTCCACATTTCTGTCATGTGAGGAACAGTTTTCTTCCTTCTGGGGGTGCAGTATTCAAGGCACCATGCTAGAAGCTCAGACAGTGCTCTTAATAGAAACCAAATGTTCCAACATATTGATGCTGGGCTTTCCAGCTCCAGTGCATAAGACCCAAATGTCTGTTCTTAAATGATTACCAAGTCTCAGGTATTCTGGTGGAGCAGCATGAAACAGAGAGAGTGATGGCAGCCCTTTTGTTACTGCTGAAGAGTAGTATCCTGTAGATGGCAACTCAGGAAAGCTATTCATAAAGAGAAATATTGACAGATCTTTAGTTTAGCTTACAAAGTTCCTTAGCAACAGAAATAGACAAAGTGCGTATAACAATTAAAAAAAAAAAACAGTCCCCATTTTTTCTGGATACAGGGCTGAAAGGCGAGTGGGCCTTCAACCTGTCATCCTCTGTGTCACAGGTTCAGGACAGTGTGCAGAATCTGGACGGTACCACCAAATTTGTCTTTCTTCAGTAAAAGTAATGGTATAAGGCTTTCTGCCAAATGCTGAAAGATGCTCCTCCATGGACAGAGTTGACACCGAAACTAGTCTCCACAATCTCTTTCTTACCTGGGCTACTTGAGGTAAGTTTAGTGCGCTACAAACAAAACATATAATACCGCCATACAGCAGTTTTTATTTTCTTTAACTCTGCAGTCCAGTGTGTAGTTCCCTGCCCTAAGGGACTTCTGTGTCATCACGCAGAGACCAAGGCTCCTCCCACTGTATGGCCCTTCCCTTCTCTCTGCTCCTGTCTTCTCCAGGCCCTCAAGGAGGGAAGTGGAGAATTCGTGTGGAATTATGGGGGTTGTTTGTGGAAGAGCCGTGGGGAAGGTACGCATTCCTTCCCACATTGAATTAGCTACAACTCAGTCTCACAGCCAGTCAGTGATAGCAGGGGTGGGAAACTCAGAGCAGTCGCGTGGCTAGGAGGAAGAGGAAACAGATCATGGAAAACACACTGCGGAGTGCACACTGATTTGTTATTTCAAAACATGGAAATCCCCTCTGTTGTTGGCAAGATCTTGGCATGCGCCTTTACATATTACTGCTGGCTTTGTTGATTTAATATTTATAAGGAAATATCACCCAGCCAGAAATAATAAATAGAAAAGTATCTCCAGGCATTAAGGAAATCTTTGAAATCTTTTTGTCAGCTCCTCATCATTTATTATGTTAAGAAAATTTAAGCAGCCTTTATTTCCTATTTTGAAAATATTAAATGTCACGGGCCTTCAGTTCTTCTGGATTGTGTGTAAATGTCAGCACCTCCAGTGTCCTGGGTTTCTACTCTTCATGGAGAATCAGCCAGCCAAGCGAAAAGAACAGAACGGAAGGATACCTAAGCAGGCTGTGATGAAACAAGGGCCCCATAGGCCAAGTCATGTCAATCAAGAGGCATCAACATGCAGAGAGCAGGGTGAAATGACAAATCCCAGCTATTTGGACAACTGAGGCAGGAGGGTTGCTAGTTCAAAGCCAGCCTGGGCAACTTAATGAAAACCTGTACCAAAATGAAAAATTAAAAATTACTGGGATGTAGCTCAGAGGTGGAATATGCCTAACAGACTCAAGCCCCTGAGTGCAAGGCCTAACATCTATAAAGAAAAGAAAAGAAAAACAAAAAAGCTCATTGCAATCCAATTCCACTGCACCAAGGAAGGAAATGCACGCATGGGCACATGGGCACACACACAAGTACACCCACAGACATGAACAGCAGGCCACAGGCCCCACCCACTCCCACCCCAAACAATCACTATTTCTAATTATGTCCAAAGTATGTCATGGAGTCCAACTCAATTAAGTGAGCCATTCATTGGGACACAAATGCTTCATCTTGGATTAATCTTGTTAATTTCTTGAGTGGAAAATGGTTTACAAAGAACAAAGACTGTGACTGAAGAGGAAGGACAAAGTCACTAATCCTGATTTTCTTCAACATCTATTTGTTCTGAATATATACAATTTTACCTATCATGTTTCATAAATACATTAAAGGAGAAAAAAATTTGTGTACTAAATATTTTAAATCTTTATAATTCAATAATTATAATCACCAAAGGGAAATTTATCTTGTTGCTAAAACTTTACATTCAGTTATTAAAGTTATGCAAGCAAAATTATAAATGATTATAGAATACATATTTATTTATATGACAGGGAAATCCTACAGCATGCATAATAAACAACATTTCCAAAAGAACTCATAGAAAATCTACCAGGTACATATGCATTTATGCAAACCACTTTATTCATGTCAGAGTATCAAAGTACATTTGAAATATTTTTTATTTAATATTATTTAATTTAATTTAATTTTTTATTCAAAAATTATTGGAACACTACACTTTAACCACCAAAGAATACAATAAAACTATTATCCTTGAGAGCTCTTTGTATCTCCAGAAATAGAAGCCCAAGGCAATACTACAATTAGAATGAGTGGACTCTACATGCACAAAATGCAAGTCTAATTATTCTCATGACTAATGAAATCCCAAGTGACCTTAAATTTTCCCACAGTATGTCAAGGACATTTTTGTTTGTATGTGTGTACAGAAAGTGCCAACAACATATCCAAGAATGTGTTACAAAAAAGAGAATTTTCCCACAGTGGAACAGAGGAGATACATGTTGAAAGGCAAGTACTAATATGCAATATGAAGCATGTGACCCACTTAATTATGTGCCCTTGGGACATGCAATGTATTTGCAAAGAAACGCAGGCCTTAAAGGTCATATTCGAGAGGCACAAATCAAATGTAAGTAGGGAGGACGAAGGAATCTGGGTTGCATGAGATGAAACATCCTGTCACATCTTTACAGTTTATGGCTATTGACTGTGATCACAAACCCCCAGGGAACAGGCAGACATGGCTTATTAAAATAGAGAGGGGCATACTGCACTTGCAAATGAAATATGCTGCAATTGAGGATATTAACAAATAATTGGATTGGGTCTCTTTCCCCCTTTGATTATAAAATTGGTAAGTAAAATAAGCATATGTGTTTCTAATCTACTGGTTTTCTTATTCCAATTTGCAGGCTTCTTTGGAGAATAAAAGGCAAAGATAATGCTTTCTTGCCAAATTGTGTTGTCAAGAGAGCTAACTGCAAAATAAAATTCTTGAAAGTCTGTCTCATGTAAATAATTCATAGAGTGTCACCAAGACCACATCTGATCCAGAAGTTGCTATGCCAAGAGTTTGTGTCTGTACTGATTCCCTTGATGCCTTCAGATGGAGCTAAGTAATTTGGGGAGAAATAGTTACCTTTTCACAAGTTCAGTATCTGTATCTCTGAAAGGGCACTTCCCAAAGTGAGTGTGTGCTGTTAATGAATTACAATGCACATACAAAAGATGCACTTCATGGAGGATGTCCCAACAACTATAAATGGAACAGCTATAATGACTGTCAAACTAAGCCCATGGCTCATGAAATAATAACACCCTGTCCTTAGTATTTTTTTTCTCTCTGAGGAGCTTAGAGCACTTTACAAGCATGAAAATGTTTCTCTTTTTAGTTTAAAAAAATTCCTTTAAAAGTCTATTCCTAAACACCGAGCAAGATAAATTACACTCATTTCCGCACACTGTGGTGGAATTCGTAATGTACTATTCACTGTGCATCAGACTATTTATCCAAATGTATTTTTTCATGAAGATGATGTGAGAACATTTTTTGCTTTGTTTTCAGGCTATCTTAATTCAACTCTGGGTTCTTATATTTAAATAAAATAGAAATTTTAAGGTTTTGCATTGATTTATAAGCCAAACAAAGACTTGGGTGCTGCAGCTGAATTTTAATGCATGAGCAGTAACTGTAAAGCTTCACCTGGGTGTGAGGTTATTGTACTTCTCTGTTAAGAAGCCATATTTACACAAGACAGATTATTTCTGGGAAGTTAATCAACCCCTTATTCAAACCACATGCTACTGATCATATATATATATATATATCTGCCACTACAAATAACATATATAAAATTTTTATCATCCCAAAAAGTTCTCTCAAGCACCTTGACAATCACTTCCCACATCCCCAGGCCTTGGAAACTTGATCAATTCTGTCATAGTTACTGTTTTCTCTTGTTGAGACAAAATAGCTGATGCCCAAAGTTAGGGAAGGAAAGGTTTATTTCTTAAATTCTTAGAGGTTTCATTCTACAATCAGCTGTCTCCAAACAGCAGCGTGGCATGGTGGGGCAGGCATAAAACAGCAAGCAGGAACTGGCAAGGGAGAGAAACACACCTTCTTCCCAAAGTTACACTGTATGCTGGCTCCACCTTTGGGTGGGTGTAGCACTCACACCACCAATCAGAGCACTAGACAACGGACCAATCACAAATGCTAGATTCAGCCATGCCCATGATTGCATGAGACTTGGAGGAGGGCACTGACATAAACCATGACAGTCTGCTTGCTTGCTTTCTTCCATTTTTGTGACAGTACCAGGGATTGAACACAGGACCTTTTCACTGAGATACCTCCCCAACTTATTTGGCTTTTTTCTTTCTTTAATTTTTTTTTTAGGGACTCATTAAGCTTTCCAGGCCAGGCTCCAACTTTGCTTCCTTCTGCTTCAGCCTCCCAGAGTTCTGAGATTACAGATATGCACCCCCATGTCTGACTTGACTTTCTAGAATGTTTGATGGATCATATATATGACCATTTGCATTGAACTTCTTTCACTTAGCATGCTTCTGAAATTCACCCATATTGTCATGGGTCAATAATTCACTCCTTATTTCTGAGTAGTGTTTCACTACCCTAATTCTTTATTCATTCACTGCTCAATGGATTATTCCCTTTTTGGGTAATTGTGAATAAAGTAGCTACAAATGTTAACATCTGTTCCTCTTGAATAAATATTTGGGAGAGGAATTTCTGGGTCAGACGGCAAGTATCTGTTTAACTTACATGAAACAGCCACACTGTTTCAAAGTGGTTGCACCATTTTGCATTTCTGCTAGCAATGGATGAGAATTTCAGTTGCCCCACACTTAGCATTTGCAATCATAATTTTAGCCATTTTAGGCATATGGATATATCTTGTTATAGTATTAACAGGCATTTCCTTAATCACTATTTTCATGTTCTTATTGGTACTTGTTTGTCTCTTTGGTAGTATCTCTTCAAGAATTTTCCCATTTTAAGTTGTATTGTTTGTCTTATTAACAATTTGTAAGAGTTCAAAATATTCTAGATCCAAGTTCTTTATCATATATATATATATATATATATATATATGTATGTATAAATACTTTTCCCAGCCTATAGCTTTCCCTATGTTTAATAGTTTCTTTAGGAAAAAAAGTGTTTAATTTAGTTACATTTTTATCTAATGAGTTGTGTGTTTTGTACTCATGTTATTTTTTCACAAGCCCTCAAGGTTTAAAAACTATCACCTGACTACAAGCTAAAATATTGCCAGCATGGTGGCCATGTCTGTAATCTCGGCATTTAGGGGACTAAGTCAGGAAGACTGGTGTGAGTCTGAGGCCAGTCTGGACAACATAGTGAGATTGTGTCAAAAAAAAAAAAGGTTTGGAATACAAGCTACAATATAACAACTCTAATGTAGTCTCCCTTTCTACTTCTAATTTAATTTTTCTGATTCCAGAAAGATGCTGATGATGACAGATCATCTCTAATATGTTGGTTTGTGACAACACAAGTGTATTATTTTATAGTTCTGGAGATCGGAAGTCCAGAATGGTTTGCACTGATCTAAAATCAAAATGTCAACACGGCTGTCTGTGTTCCTTCATGGAAGCTGTAAAGAGGAATCCACCTGCTTGTCTTCACATACCTGGATTTTGATCCTTTTGCTATCTTCAAACATTTCTGGCTTTTCCAGTCCTTATCACAACACCTCTCTCTTTCTCCTCTTCTTCTACCAGGAAGGGTTCTGGGGATTATATTGGCCCCACTTGGATAAATCAGCATTATCTTCCTATTTTAAACTACTGAATAACAAGCTAATTCCATCTCCATTCTTAATTTCCTCTTGACATGTAAAACCTAACCTAGGCTCTAGAAGTTAGAACAAAGATGTCTTCAGTGTCCTTTATCCTGTCTATGACAGACAGCAAGGTAAGAAATCGCATGAAAAGCATCTGTGCCCCTATGATCTCTAGCCTACCTTGCATTAGTGCCTAAGAGATATCTGCATTCCACTGACCCATTTGTTTGTCTGCTGCCAGCTCTCTTTGAGGACAAGGGCTGCATTTTTAACTCCACAGTCCTCACAGCTGCAGGCCCTTCATATGAAAGGGAGCCAAAGAAACTACTGTAAAACCTTAGACTGTAAGGAACTTGTTCTGCAAGATAAGCAAACATAAGTTCTGACTTAATGAAAGAGTAGTATGCGACCCTGAACACTAGGTGATCACAGCTGAATCACTGGTTCCTCTTTCCTCCCCCGTCCTCCTCCCTTTCTTTTTCCCCTTCTCCTCCTCCTTCCTGCTCTGTGCTCTCTCCTCTCCCATGTAATATTTTGGTTGATCATCTTCCAACAGCAAGAGGTTACAGTGGAGATCTCTGTCTGCAAAGGCGGAGGAATCCCTCACTTCAGATGAGATTAGGAGCATGTGTAAAATGTGGGAAACAGCTAAGTTTTGTAACTGAATAAGGCTGTGGTGATGAGTGATGAATCTGTCTGATGACAGAGCACTGTTACATCTCCTCAGAATCCTCAAAAGGAGGCAAAAGCAAGTGCCATTGGATAGGTTCTTGTTAAAGTCGCACAGAAAGACTCCACTGAGCCAATAGCAGTGATTCCATCAGTGATAGTGAAAGTCGTCTGACACACTAACCCTCCTCTCTCACCTCCCTCACACCAGCCAGAAAAGTGTTCAAAGATAAATGCAGATTAAATTATTTTTCTTTATATTTTATAGATTCTTTATTATTTTGTATTGTATCACAGCATCGTAATCATTTTTATATGAATATTCTTTGGGTTGTAGATAAAATCAACTAAGTTTCCATTTTTCTTATGGGGAAACTCACTTTGATATACAAGCATGTTTGAATTACAAGCATGTTTCTGGAAGGACTTATGCTCACAGACCAGTCCTTCATTGCACTTTGCTGGGTGAATGAGTGAATGAATGAAGTCAAATTAATAAATAACATTTCTTCAAATCCACTACTTCATTATTCTTACTTATTTTCATTTTTGGGGAGGGAGGGTGGTTTTTTTGAGACAAGGTCTCCCTCTGTAACCAAGGTTGGCCTCAAACTCATACCAATCCCTCTGCCTCAGTTTCCCAACTGCCAGGATTATAGGCAATTACCACCCCTTAGTCTGACTTATTTTCATTACAGTGGTCTATGCCAAATGGGATAAACTTGGATCTGTGGTTTATATATTCGATGACTCTGAGCTTTTTGTAGCAGTTTATATTGCTGCTATAAAAAATTGCATCAATTCAGCAACTTCAAAGAATATCTGCTAATTATCTCAGAGTCCATAGGTCAGATGGTTCAGCTGGGTTCTCTGCTCTGGATCTCACAAGGCTGAGATCTCTGTGTTGGCAAGGCTGGGCTCTTGTGTGAAAAGTTTAGACAAAAGAACTCATTTCCTGTATTTTGAAATAGGAAGAAAACATTCAAATGGGGAGGGAAACAAGAGAAAAGACAGGAGGAAAGGAAGAAAGAAAAAATGTTTAAAAAAGAGAAAAAAAGGAAAAGATGGAAACTAAGCTTTGTAAATGGGGAAAGGAGGAAGAGTTGAAGGAAGGTAGGGGAATGGAAAAAAATCTATGCTCTATGAAAAACGTGATTGTTATGCATATCTAAAATGTACCATAAAACCTAATGTAAAAATAAATTGAAAGGCCTGAGAAAATAATTGACAACACACACTCACACCACACATGCAAACACACACATACAAAGAATTCATTTTCTCATGGCCGTAGGACTGGCGACTGAGCTCACACGCTGGCTATCAGCAGGGTCCATACACTCTTTGAGGACGGCCACACTGAGCTGACCTTTCCTTCTTCAAAACAGCACAAGCAAGCACCTTTCTTTTCACACTTCAACTCTCTTGATTTTCAAACCTCTCACTTTTTGGATTTTTTAGGTTTTGGAACAGTGTCTCACTATATAATCCAGGCTGGCCTTGAACTCACTCTGTAGCCCAGTCTGGCACTGGACTCCTACTCCTCCTGCCCAGCCTCCAGAGTGCTGGAATTACAGGCATGTGCCATCATGCACGACTTTCCATGTCTATTTTTAAAGGGCTCTGTGTGAGCAGGTCAGGCCCATTGGGATAATCTCTGTGTTGTAAGGTCAGTTGACTTGGGGCTTTAATTGTGACCACAAAACCCCTTCACAGAGCAACCAACATAAATGTCTTATTAAATAACCAGAAGACTGGCATGGGGATGCATGATGAGAATCTTTAGATTTCTATCCTACCCGTATTTCTAAATTAAAGACTTATTATCCCTTAATAAAAAGAGATAAGATTTATCTCAATTTCCATATAAATCATTGAGATTAAGTGTCATAATTCACATATATTCCTATTACAAAGTTTAGACCTTAGGTGGAATTCAAAATATATTCATTTTATTACAAAAGTACATTTATTTTAATAAAAGTCTGCATTCTTTGTCTATTATTCTAGGCTGCAATTTACTACAAACTGCAAAAACCAATTGCATCTTCCTTAATAATTAAAGTCAAATTTATTACCTGGAAAAAAAATCTATATTTTACATAGAAAAAATTTTAAAAATTAATAAGAATTTTCCAATATAAATTTATCTATGATGCTTAAATATCATTTGGTTATATTTCCAAAACTAGAATAAAGTATCCTAATTGAAAAAATAATAATCTAAAACAAATGAAATAGTCTTATTTGCAATAGACCGATTTTCTAGGAAGTTTTACTGCTCTTTAATTTTTGATTAAAGGGAAACTACTGTTGTTGTATATATTTTCTTTATACCAGGAACTAATTGCATCTTCTTAATACTTCCCTAATTTACTAAAGAATCTTCCTGGGTCTTTGATGTGGAAAGACAAATGACCAACAGCTGTTCTCGCCAGCCAGCTCCTGCCCTCTGACACGGGTTGAGTGAGTTAATCTATAAAACAGTTGACCTTCTCAGACTTGGATGGCAGTTTTAATAAGTAAAATACTTATAAAAGAATTAATTGGATATTTCTGTCTCTAAAAATTACTTCATTTTCTCATTAGGCCTTTGGTTCACTAATTACTGTCTATCTTTCATGTAAAATGAGAAGACAATTTCTAACAAGGTAACTGTGGTTTTCAATTATTCCCAGTGTCCTTCCTGCCTTCCATTTCATGAAATGAGTCTGTAAGTCATGGGCAATTCAGTTATTTATATATTAATTCCAATGTAATTGTTATTCTATAATGTTATTAAAATTCAAGTTCATATTAAAAAATTACTAACACCTTGCCCAGATTTCTGTTGAAAGGATATTTAGTATTCTTACATATGTCCAGTTTTTAAAAGAATTTTTCTTCGGCTCCTTTGATCCCCACCACAACACTGTGAGAGGTCAGATGCATGCTTGTATCCTCTTTTACCAGTGAGGAAATGGGCCTAGAGAGGATAATAAATTGGGTTATTTTCATGTTAGCTAGTAGGAAGCTGACCTAGGACCTCTGATTTTTATCCTCTGTTCTTTCCCTTGTGCAATGCTGTTACAATATTTGAGAACATTTCCGAGTAGACAGACCCTTCTTCAAGTATAAATGATTTAGTAGCCACAAGTTAAGTTACAAGCATTTGTTTTACATCACCATATTCAGCGCTATGACAAGGCGCAACTTATATAGAGTTCAGAAAACCCAAGGCTTCGGTGTATAAACATAACACTTTAAAATACCATTTGTGATATAATTAAAATACATTCACCATTATCTTATGGCAAATTACCAAAATTTACTCTTTAAATCTCTTACTACATTTTAATCCTAATTTTGACAAACTGATTTTTCTCCCCAGGTCCAGAAGGATATTTATTTTAGCAACATTAAATATTTTCATGTTAGGGAATAAAAATTATTTAAATAAGAACACTTTAAAGAGAAAGAGAAAGGCTGTTAATTATGCTACAAAAGCAGACATAATTTAGGATGGGCCCAGGGAGGCCAGAACATACAGTCACGTGTCACGATAATAATAATAATAATAACCCACCAAGTCCCCAGCCTCAAATATCCTTTCAATTTCTTCAGTGAAAATAACCTTCATCTTCATTATCTTCCCTTTAAGTTGCCTATATTTAAGGCTAATTTGGACTTTGTCACCCAAAACTTCTCCATCTCCAAAATGTCGAGTTCCAGAATGTTCTCTCTTTCTTGCCCTCTCCCTGTCACACTGTTTTTGGTTCTGTTGGTTCTGCCCTCTTCTGCTTCCTGGGCAGCTTCTGCTCTGGCAGCTCCTTCAGCAGCAGGCAGAAGCCATTTGCCTCTGACACAGACCTCTTCTCCCAGTGAGCAGCCATTTCCATGAAGCTCCCACTAGGCAAGCCCCTTCCATTGTCTTGTTATCTCTTCCCTTCCTAGCATGAGGCTGTTCCGCATTCCTGAGGAAGATCACAAAACCAAGCTGTTTTATTTTGTTTTTCAGATTTATCCTGTCTGTTAGCAACTGGGTCCTCCCTCTATTTAATCCTTTCTGATTCGCTGTTAAATAATGTGCTTTCTTGCACGAACTATAGAAATTAATCTGACATCATTTCTGCCTTGGGGGAAGAATACAGACATGGGTACAAAAACGCACTTAAGAATTACAGAGATAATGACAGCAGAATGTTGCGGCACGGTGAGGTCATAAATAAAGATAAAACACAGGGTAACTCTGGAACAATAGAAGCCGCTAGGAAAGATTTCATAGAGGGCTACTTGCACTAAGACTTGCAAGATAAATGGGCCTTCTCAAGGGAGATGAAAGAACCTTCGGGCAGAAGGAACACACAATCAAAGGCAGAGAAGTATGATGTAGCCTGATAAAGATGGCAAGCATCTCTGGACTGTGAGGTTTCTTGCCATTTTAGGAAAGGTCTACATTAAAGCAATGAGGAGCAGCTGACTGGACACAAGACTGATATGATTAGATTTTTTTTTTTACTTTGGGATTGAATTCAAGGTCCACACACCACGCTACATCCCAGCTCTTCTATTATTTTTAAATTTTGAGGCCACATAGTTAAGTTACAAATGGGCTGGGCCTGCTCTCTTGCTCCTCCTGCCTCGGCCTCCCAGGATAAATCTCCCCAGCTAGGATTACAGGCATGTATTACCAAACCTGGCAAATGATGTGGTTAGTTTTATATTGTAGAAAGGCCATCTTGGAGGTAAAATGGAAGATAAATAAGAAGGATGCAAGACAAGACTATATGGTAAACAATTATGCAATTGGTAAAGAATTATGCAATTATGCTAAACGGATAAAAAATATATATCAAAGCAATTTTATTTAACCGTAAAAAATTTTTAATTTACAGCAAAATGAATGGAACTGGAGAATATTAAGATGCATAAGTCAGACACAGAAAAACAAATAACAGTGTTTTCACTCATATGTGACTGCTAAGAAGTCCATCTGAATGTAAAACAGTGATTTCTACAGGCTGAGGGTGCTATGGGGGAATCAAGGCAGGTTAGTAACAGGTGCCCAAATACAGATGGGAGTAATAAGCTGCAGCCTTCGCCAGCACAGTGGTGCAATTATAGGACTCAGCAACCTACTAGATGGGAGGAGCTCAAAGGCTCTGAACACAGATAATAAGTAAATAGAAATATTAATTACCCTGATCTGATCAGTACACATGGAATACATACAGCAAATTAATCACACTATATTCCATAAATGTGTATAATTAAAAGTAATAATAAAAAATGTTAAAGACTGTTGCAGAGGTTTTGTTGAGGAAAAAAATGTGTATTGGACCCCTACTCACAGGGTAGAAGACAAAAAATAGTTCAGAACATAAGGGATGGAGGATAGAGAGATTTGGTGTAGGAAACCTAGCCCTACAAGTTTGTTCCATTGACCTGGATGGAAAGGGAAGCAGGGTCAGTTTAACATGCAGGCAGCCAGAGGGCTCCTGCCTCTAATGGGCAGAGGATCCCCGAGTGGCTGGCTCATCCTGCTTTCTATTCACTCAAACACATACATGCACAAGCAATTAAGGAACACAAGATTCACTGCCTTCCGTTGTCCATTAGTACATGCCCAAGTAAACCAACTGATCTCAGCTGAGTTAGCTGCTCCTTTGTGCTCACAGGGGAGGGCAATTAGGTCTCAATTCTTCTCCAGTCTCCCATAATTTGGGGTTTGGATTAACTGCTGTTGAGGACTAAATCAGGAGAGTCAGAGACTTACTGGGATCTGGCATGGGTTCCAGAACAGGAGAGTAATTCAATAAACATGGAAATGTAAGAGAAGTGTAACAAAAATAAATGGATATAGTTCCAGAAAGTTTAGACACTTGTGGTGGACATCATCTAGTTGTCCAGATTCCTTTTCAGGACTGACACTGCTGGGAGCACTCTGGATGACAGCCCTCCCCAAAATTGCCTGATGTTTTTCCAGCATTTTCTGCTGAGACGCTCTGTCTAGAAAAGGGCTGCATTCAATGGAGTCAGTGCAGGAACACAAACACCCAGCTCCTTCCATCAACAAGAGGCCTCTGAAGGATCGTCCCAGCTTTAGTGGTCCTCAGAGGTTAGCTGAGATCTCATGAATTGTAAATACTCAATTTATTCTTCTGCCCTTCTCTTTTTCCTTCCTTTTTTCTTTTATATGCTTCTGAAAATATTTTCAAAAAAGAAAAGAGAGAGAGACTTGTAATTCTTAGTCTGCTTTTCAATGAACTCAAACTATAAGAGTGCTTCAGGTTGGTGGGGTACAAATATCTTACAGGCCTTGGGCCTGGAATAGATGACTGAACTGGAGTGAAGATGTTAAGGAGACTGTTATGATGTGCAGCCCAATGTCTCCTAAAAGGTGCATACGTTCAGAGATGGGGCCTTTGGAAGATGAATGCATCATGGCAATTCTAATTTAATCTGTAGATTGATCCATTGATGGATTCGCAATTGAATAGCATTATTGGGAGGTGATAGAAGCCTAGGAGGGAGCGCCTAATTGAAGGGAATGCAATATGAGGGCATGCCTTTGGGAACCAGATCTTGTCTGTAGCCTCGTCTCTTCTCTCCTCTTTTTTCTATTCCCTTCCCTCTCCTTCCACATCTTTGGATTATCATGAGGTGAGCAGCTATGCTCTGTCACAAATTCTCTGCCATGATGTTCTGCCTCACTATAAGCTCACAGGTAAAATGCCAAGCCACTAGTGACAAACCTCTGAAACCATAAGCAAAAATATATCTTTCCTTCTTTAAATGATTTTTCTCAGGCTTTTTGTCACAGCACTGTACACTAAGTGTCACATCACTGTAACACACAGGCCTTTGGACTGAATGAGTTCATTTGGAGAAGGCAGAGAGTGTGACTAACAGTCTGAGAACTTTGAAATGCATTGATGTTTAAAAAAGTTTTCAGAAGAAAATTTACACAGCATTCCTAAAGAACCAGTGCTCAGAGGGTTAGGTAACCAAATCCAGAGAGCATGCTCTTGGTCAGGCAAGGCAGAAAATAGTCAACAGAGGTAGATATGAGAAACAGAGAGAGAAAAGATGGGGCAGACAGAGAAAGAGGAAGAGGGAGAGAGGGGAGAGAGACACAGAGAGAGACACAGAAGAGAAATCAAGAGTTGAATCAAGCATAGTAAGAGTTAGGGACCAACTGGCACAAGGACTAAGCCATCTCCAACGGTGGCAAGGCCAACCTGGTAACATTGACACGATGGACTCCTGATTAAGTAGTCAGCTTAGTTATGAGAAGAGGCATTAGGGCAGTAACTTCAAAGACATGCAGCACTGTGCCTTGTATATATGTACATGGATTCTTTCTAGTGCAAGAGCTACTTGGCGGTGGCATTTTGCAGGAAATGTACTTGAACGTTGAATGCAGTTACTCTTTTGACTCCCCTTAGAATGCATCCGTCCCTTTCTGATGTCCTTGTCATTTTCTTTTGTATAGATATGGCTTTTATACAATGTACTAATCTTTAACTCTTCTTGGAAAAATTCATGAACAAAAAACTTTAAATACTAAAATTGTCTTTTACACAATATTGATTACATGGCGAGTACCCTACTAACCTTAGTAAGAAAAGATAATAAACGACTTAACCCAGGAGAGAGGGAGAGTGTGTTGAGTCCCTGAAACATTCTCCATTCTCACTAAGACCTTATTTTGAGGAAAGCTGGAAAAAGTGGGGGAAAAGACCAATTGTCATCTGCAAATAAAAGAAGTTTATAGACCCAAAAGCAAGTAATATGAGATATAGGCAGACTTGAGAAGAAAATAAACTAGCCTCTCTGGTAAAAAATAAATAAATAAGCAAGGTGCCAATTAGTTTTCTTAAAGTACAAACAACACAATGATTAGCACATACTGAAGCTTTTTATAGGTTGGTACCCAACAGAACTCAAGGCTTTAAAGATACAGTGGTACCTCATCTCATGAATTTAATTTGCTTTATGATTTGGGGAAGGATGGTTGTGTTAGTGTTTGGGTGGGGAAGGTGGCCATTGTTGTGTTTGTCATCCAATGTTGAGTTTGTGAACAGAAGCAAAATTTTGTCCAACACTTTCATTTGAGAACTGAACTGTTTGCAAACAGAAGTGTTTATGAACAAAGATATTACAGTATGTGTTTGATTAGTAAATTTATTTCCTAATGAATGACATCTGAGAATTAAACCAAATGGGTTTAACTTATTTGATATAATTTTCCTAAACTGTTTCAATTCTCTGTCATAATTTGTTTTGTTGTTGAAGATTATAAAGTAGAACTCAGAAAATAAGTGTAGCTTTAGCTTCAGTACAATCTCTGCTGGTTGTGGCGGCACATACTTGTAATTCCAGCACAGGGGAAGCTGAGACGGGAAGGTCAGTGCAGTTCGAGGTCAACCTGGTCTACATGGTGAGTTGAAGGCCAGCCTAAACCGCCTAGCAAGACCCTGTCTCAAAATTTTTTTAAAAAAGGAAGAAACAAAAAAAGGAAAAGGTGTTGTATTTGCATAGAACATACTCATATTCTTCCATATACTTTAAATCACACCTAGATTGTTTATACTTCCTAATACAATGCAAAGACTTTATAAATAGTTGCTACATTAATTGTTTAAGAAGTAAGAATAATAATAACAATGTTGAATAGATCTTACTACACTTTTAATCTTCAGCGATTGAATCTGTGCGCCAGAAACCATGCATATGAAGGGCACTCTAACCAGTTCTGACTAGCCGCAGATGATAAATTAGGGAAACAGAAAAAATCAAGTAGATAAGACAAAATTTAGAGATATGCAGCTGATGGTATAGTTTTCAGATAAAATGAACTATTTTTCTAAATACTTTCAAAAAATTTTTGTGTTCAAGTATAAAATAGAACCACTTTAGTAAATCACAATCTAAACCAAGACTTATAGCCTTAATTTAGTTTATGATGTTTAAAATACACTAATAAAATCAATGATTAATAACAGTTATATTTGCAGGATTGGGGGAAATAAAACACTTTGAAATTGACTTTATTTGAATTAAAATATTTATGAAAAATATAAATCTCAAAATACATAAAATTTGACTGTAAGGTATAACTGTATATCAATAAACATGAAATATATAAAAACATTTAGTAAATACCAGAGAGAAGATAAATTTGGGAAATTGTTGCTTTATGATAGGAAGGCTTCCTGTAATAATTTAGAATAGCAATAGTTACTATGAACTCACGTTAGCAGCCTGGATATCAAGTTACCTATTTATTTGGTTAGGTTCAAATGTACCCACCTCCTCTTCCCTCTTTCCAAATCCTGAGCATCTGATACCAGAACCACCTGGTCATCAGTGACCAACAACCCTAGTGGGACCTGTAGAGCTCCTTTAGAATTCAAAATCTGGATTATTTGGGAACATATGTCTGTCCTCATTGTGGGGCATGAATCATTTGGGCTACAAATGATAACGTACAACCTTTTCGAATTAGACTCTTTACTATTGCTGGGACACAATATTTACAACCTTAGACAGCCCTGCCCCTATGTCCTTGCTATTTTCAACCCACATGTCCTCTGTCTTGGACTGGATCCACTCACTCGCTTTTTTTTTTCAGCAGATATTCAACACTCTCAGCATGTCCAACATTCTGGGGTCTTGATACACATTTAGCTTCACTACACAGCTTCAAATGTGGTCCTCTTGAAGTTCCTGGTGGGAGCTGAGATTCTGTCACAAACTTTTGCTTGGATTCTCAGGCCTTTTGAAATCTGGGCAGAAACTTCCATGATCTTGTACCTTTTGCATTCTGAAAAGAGTACCAAGTAGATGATGTCAAGGTCTGATGTTAGCTTAAGCAGTAGCTGGGTTCCCTTGGACTATGGCTGCAGTGCCCTTTGAGTGCCTATATGTTTGAATTCAAGGATGTACTTTTCTAAGTGTTCTGAATGAATAGGATGCTCTCTTCTCAAAACAGTCTTTCAGGACAGTGATGAAAATAAAATTAAAATGTATTAAGGTCATGTACTAACTCCTCCAAAGAATGTAAATACTATGTAAATGAACATGAACTAATAGAAAATGCATTTTAAAATATTTCTTAAAAGCTTGCCCTTTTGTATTCCTGAGCTTTTCACTACTGATTCTTACTGTAGATCTTTTAAAGCAGGCTAAAGTACCCATGTCATAGCCTGAATTCTAGGCTTCCTGGAAATTTCCTCCGTCACTTCAATTACTTAATTCAGCCTCAAACAAGTCTTAGGACATGTATAAAACACAGATAAATTCTTTGTCAGAATGAAACATACACGGCCTCTAGTTTCGTTTCTAATACAGTCTTTATTCCAACCTGAAACTTTAGGAGCCTGATCTTTACTTTCTGCATTCCTATCAGCATTCTGGTTTTCTAAGCTCTCACCAACATCTTCCACCAGTATTTTACAGTATTCTAAGGCTCTATACAGCAAGTCTAAATTTTTTTCAAAGTCCTCAGGCAAACCAGTTCCAAAAGTTTCTAAACCACATGGTCATGGTCAACGAAGATCCCAGTCCTGGTGTCAGTTTTCTGTAATTTTCACTTTCCCTTCACTGGGACCCAGCATACAATACTAACAACTTGAAGGGAAGTGCTTGGCTTACACAATTCATGTTTGTGTGATTCAAAGTGGGAACGGCACAGCAGAAGAGGAAAGCTACCCACCTCATAGGATCCAGGATGCATCAGAAAGAAGAGAAAAACCAGGGACCTTACCAGGTTGTTCTTCTAGGGCTCTGTCTCCTCAGGTCAGGCCTCACCTGTGAATACATGAGACTTTTGGAGGATATTTTAGACCTAAACCATAACATGTGAAACTGAAGGAACAAGTCATATAAGCAACTTCAAAACACAGCTTGATTTTTATAGAAGTATGTGTGGGAACTTTGAATTCTTCCAAGAGAGAAGTCTAATGGTGGATTTCATCTAAGCTCAAGAAGTTTTTTGCTATCACTGGGATGAAAATCACGAGAGTGGTATTTCTCTAAAGTGTTGGATGCGCAGCAGCTGATTCCTAGACTCCTCTAGTGAGAGCTATTTCTACTTCTACATGAGATATTTTGTTAATGCTTCCCTCACACCCACTCTCTAAACATGATCCTGTTTAGATCCAATACAAGTGAGATACATTGGTTGCGTTCCCCTGTATTAGCCCATTTTCTATTGCTGGAATTATTACCCCTGAATTGGAGTAATAATTAAAGAAGCCAGATTAACTTAGCCCAAAATAGAGAGGAACAAGAGTATGGAATTAACATCCTGGCAAGGGCCCTCTGGGAATATTTATGAATATTATGCCTTATTTGAGAATAAGGCATAATAGTGTAAGTGCATGTGACAGGGACAGATCACAAGGCAAGAAAAGGAATAGGAAGGATTCAGAAACTCGTTTTTTTTTTTTTTAAATAACAAAATACTTTCACAGGAACTGTGTAGGGCACCACAAGAATTACATTAGTTTCTTCCAAGCAAGATTCCCAGTTACTTGACTACCTTCCGTTAGGCTTTACCTCTTAAAAATTTCCAGTACCTCAACGCTGGTACCCTGGAGACCAAGCTGGCAGCACATGAAGGGATGCACTCAAATTGTACCCAAACCATAAAAAGAAGCAAGAATACAGAGGAACACAGCAGATACTATGATTCTGGGTATTCTTATATTGGAGAAGTCACTTTTCTATCCTGAGGAGCAATAAATAACATTTTAGATTTCCAAGATACCTTTGGAAATTATTTCCTTTCCTCTTTATTCTGTGTTATCTTAATTTCCATATCAGCTGAGAGAAATGAAAATATAAAGAACAATGAACATGAACACATTTTAATTAGCATACTGTCAAAAATTTCCCTTCCTTTTTGTCATTTCCAAGTTTTCCTGAATTTTTTCATTGATATTTTCTTTTGTTTTTATGAAAAGCATTACACTATTTTAGAATAATAGTCCAAGAAGTCAATGTTTTAATTCATTCATGTTAACCTTATAATTAATGTACATATTCAGTTTTTAAAATGTTAACTAATAACAGATTGAATTTTATATTCTCTAAATTATTTTTGCCTTTCCAATGTACTCTGAACTCCTTAAAGTTTATTTATTATCTCACCTTTCTGTTTCCTTACACCTTGATCCTATCCACTAGCAGCCGGTTAAATGCTCTTCTCCCTCTTTCTATGCTCATACAATTACTTGAAAATATCTGTAAAAATATCACTCTCATGTATAGACTGTTTATAATCAACATTCATCCTAACAAGTATAATAGTTACATAAGTATTTCTCTGCTTCTTAATTTTTACACTGAATAATATTTAGCTCAGTGGATATAGTTTTAACTTAAAAACTCATACATTGATATAATAAAATATGCTTAATTATTTTCCTATAGGTAGGCACTCACTTTTTCTTCTACAGACAACAAGAGATTTTTAAAATCAGATATTCTATGGAATGTCTGCAGAATTCCTGGGTTAGAATTCTTCATAGGTATTACCAGATTACTTCACCTAAAAAGTGTCTTATAATTCATATTCTGCCAGAAATCTATGAAAATACCTTTTGTTCAAATTCTTACACACATAGTATTTCATAGCTAAAATTTACCTATAAATCTTTACATATAAATTGAGTTACTTATATTTCATTTACTATGAATTGTCCACTTATAATGGCCTATTTATTTACATAATTTGGTTATGTTTTTCTTATTAACACATACAACTTCTTTGTATGTAACAATGTAAATCATTTATCAATAATATTTGCAAATATTCTTTCCCCATAATCTTCATTTTGTAGTTTGTTTTTAATATATAATTTGTAAAACAACTTTTAAAGTTTTGTATTGTTATAATATTTTATTCTTTCTCTAGATTCCTCTAGATTTCTTTATTTAATCTTTCATAATTTTCACAAACCTTTGGTTACCTTATTGGCAACGCATAGGGATCTCATTCTTCCAGATATATCAAGAATTATTTATATTTTAACTGGATTAACATGAGATTTATATCTATAATTTGGAGCATTCGGAAATCTATGGAAGTTTGAGTCTTCTCATCCAAGATGAAGCTTTATGTCTTCATTTATACAATATTATGTTTTAAGGAGAATAATTCATATTTTTGCTTAAATAAATTCTTCCTTTTAGTTAGATTTTTGCCAATATAATTTAAAGTTATGTTTGTATTATGTAGGCATGGTGGTACATGCTTAAAATCCTAGCTACCTAGAGGCTGAGACAGCCTAGGCAAGTTTAAAGCCAGTTGAGATCATTTTTTAAACTTTTGTTTATTTTAAAGAGACTAAGACAAAAGAGAACAGAAGAAAGCAGATCAGAACAGAACAATGTAAGCAACACAATACTTCACCACAGGATAACCCGATATTAACAGTAGCTACCATAATGTCTCTTTCTTTGAAATAGTGGAGCATACCTTCACATACAATAGTATCAAACATAACAAAATAGTATAAAACCATTAAAGAGAATGAAAGTATTACAGGGCATTCAGAACCAAACAACAGAAAACAAACAATGGCTACTATATTATCTCCTTTTCCATAAAAAAAATTTGTTTATACTATTATACATATTAAAATCCAGTAAGATACAACATGGTAGAACCAGTGGAAACAGAAGAACAAAAGCATGGTAGAACCCCAAAGCAAGATGATAGTGAATCAGCAGTGGCTGTCAGATCTCTTGTTGTCCCCAAAATATCTGTTCTTAACATTACATATATTAAAACCAAACAAAACAGAATAAAACCATTCCAACTAATGAACACAAACATAAGGCTTCAAAGCAATGTAATGAGGAATCATGATTCCTATAAAATCTTATGTATGCTTAACACTTCTTACACCAGGGAGACTATACAGTATTTATATATGCGAGTTTGATTTATTTTGCTTATGAGTATAGTCTCAAGTTGGGTCCATTTATTTATAAATATCTCAATGTGATCATTTTTTATAGCTGAGTAGTACTCATTCTATAAAAATACCACAACATTTTTTATCCATTCCTCAGCTGATGGACATTTAGGTTGTTTCCAAGATCTGGCTATTACAAATTGTGCTGCTATAAACATGAGTGCACATATATTACAGTGGTATGATGTTTTCAGTCCTTCTCGGACTATGACTAGAAGTGGAATATCTGGGTCAAAAGGGACTTCCAATCCCAGCTTTTTGAGAAATCTCCAGACTGACCTCCACAGTGGTTGCACCAGTCTACACTCCCACCAACAGTGTAAGAGAATTCTTTTTCCCCAACAGCCTCTCCAGCATTTGTTGTTGGTAGTTTTCTGTATCCTGACCATTCTTTATGGAGTGAGTTGGAATCTCAGTGTTGTTTTAATTTGCATTTCTCTAATGACCAATGATGCTAAACATTTTTTCATGTATTTATTTGCCATTTGTATGTCTTCATCTGAGAACTGTGTATTCATGTCAGATGCCTATTTTTGGATTGGGTCTTTGAATTTCGGGGGTCTGATCTTTTTTAATTCTTTATATGTTTTGACAGAAGTCCTTTGTCTGAGGGACAGTTCACTGAGATTTTTTTCTCCAGTTTGTGGGTTTTCTTTTCACTATACTGGAGATTTCTTTTGACATGCAGAAACTTTTTATTATAAGACGTGATCCCAGTTATTGATTCTGGGAAGTGTTTCCCGTGTAGTTTGATTCCTGTTCATGAATTCTCTACCTACCCCTATGTTTTCAAGATTTTTACCTAATTTGTCTTCCAACAGATTTAGTGTTTCTGTTTCAATATTCAGACCTTTGATCCATTTAGATTTTAATTTAGTACATGGTGACAGGCATGGGTCTAGTTTTAGTTTTCAGCATATGGAAAGCCAGTTATTCCAGCACCATTTATTAAAGACTGTTGTTCTTTCAGTGAACATGTTTGGCCCCTTTATCAAAGATAAGGTAGTTGAGTGTGTTTGTAGTTGTGGTTGTATCTTCTAACCTATTCCACTGATCTTCAGATCTGTTTTTATTCCAGTGCCTTGTTGATTTTATTACAGTAGCTTTGTAGTATAACTTCAAGTCAGGGATGTGATGCCTCCTTCCTTGCCTTGTTGTTTAGAATGCCTTTGCTATTATAGGCCTCTTCTGGTTCCTGATGAATTTTAGGAGTGATTTCTCTAGGTCTATGAGGTATGTTGATGGTACTTTCATTGGGATTGCATTGAATCTGTATAACAGTTTTGGGAGAATGGCCATTTTCACAATATTTAGTCTTCCTATCCATGAACTAGGGATGTCTTTCCATTTTCTGAGATTGTCTTTAATTTCTTTTTCAGGGCCTTATAATTTTTCCCTGTATAGATCTTTTACTTCTTTCATGTGATAAATTCCTAAGTATTTCAATTTTTTTGGATGCTAATGTGAATGGTGTGGCTTCTCTTATTTCTCTCTCAGTGATTTTGCTGTTAGTGTTTAAGAATGCTATTGATTTTTGAGTATTGACTTTGTATCCAGCTACATTGCTGATTTTATTATATCTAGGAGTCCTTCAAGGGAGTTTTAGGGGTCTTCTATGTAGAGTATCATGTCATCTGCAAATAATGATGATTTAACTTCTTCTTTTCCTATCTTTACTACTTTTATTTCTCTCTCTTGTCTAATTGCTCTGGCTAGTGTTTCCAGTACTATGTTGATTGGGAGCAGTGATAAGGGACATCCTTGTCTTGTGCCTGATTTTGAGGTAAAGGTCTTCAATTTTTGTCCATTTAATATGATGCGGGCTGTTGGTTTCTCATAGATGGCCTTTATCATATTGAAGTGAAGACCATCTATTCCAATTTTCTGTAATGTTCTTATCATGAATGAGTATTGGACCTTATCAAAAGCTTTTTCTGCATCTATAGAAATGATCATGTGATTCTTACTTTTGGCTCTATTGACATGGTGGATTACATATTTTGAACCATCCCTGCATGCCTGGGATGAATCCCACTTGGTTGTGGTGGTGTATAATCTTCTTGGTGATTAGCTGCTAGTGAACAGGAAAGTAAAGATCTTTTGAAAATAACAAGGAATCAGGAAATAATTCAACAGCTGCAACATGATTTAAAGAAAAACAGCATCAGCTTGATAGGGATAAATGAAAAAGAAGAGGACAACACAAATTACATCAAGAGGCTATTTACAGAAGTAATAGCTGAAAATTTCCCAAAGGATGGAAAACAATACTTTATGCAAAAGCAACTCCAAAAAAAGTGGGGGGTAGCTATTCTATTTGCAGACAATGTGAATGTCAAACCAAGAATGATCCAAAGAGATAAAGAAGGTCACTACATATTAGTTAGGGGAAAACTTCAAGAGGAAGAGATAACAATCTTAAATAAATATGCACCAAATTCCAGAGCACCCAGCTATACAAAGCAAGTATTAATAAAAATGAAAAATCAAATAAGCAGTAACACAATTATAACAGGACACCTTATCACACCATTGACACAAAGGGTCAGATCAACCAGACAGAAAATCAGCAAAGAAATAACAGAACTGAATCACACCTGTGAACAAATGGACTTGATATGTATATACAGAGTGTTCCATCCAACCACATCAGAATATACATTCTCCTCAGCAGTATATGGGACATTCTCTAAAATAGACCATATACTAGCCCACAGAACATATTTAAGTAAATACAAAAGACTTGAAATTATCCCATGCATGTTGTCAGATCATAGCACCATGAAACTAGAAATTAATTATAAAAGAAACTGCAAGAACCCCACAAACACATGGAAATTGAATAATACACTTTTGAGCAATCAGTGGGTCACAGGGGAAATTAAAGAAGAAATTAAACAATACCTACAAGCAAAGAAAAATACAAATACAACTTACCAGAATCTGTGGGATGTAATGAAAGCAGTCATCAGAGGAAAGTTTGTCAGGAAAACAGAACGAATACAAATAAATAACCTGTTGCTATACCTCAAACATCTAGAAAAAGAAAAGCAAGTCAAACCCAAAGCCAAAAGAAGGGAGGAAATTATAAAAATCAGAGCAGAAATTAACACAATAGATACTAAGAAATAATCCAATGAATCAAAGAGTTGGTTCTTTGAAAAAATAAAATTGATAAACCCCTAGCCAACTTTATTTTTAAAAGGAAATAAAAAGCTCAAATTCATGCCAGTTGAGACAATTAAGTGAGACTCTGTGTCAAAATTAAAAATATAAAAAGGTCTAGGGATATAGCTCAATAGTTAATTGCTAAATGGATTTTTCCCCAGTGCCACATATACACAAACTTTTTTCATTTTATAATAATTGAGATTTTTTTCCATTATGTTTTCAAATTTACCATTACAGGTAATTAGAAGAAATAAAAGGGTGGGGGTGTGTGTATGTGTGTGTGTTAGAATGGATCTTTTACTACTTCTAATAGTCAGTGTTACTGCTCCTTAGGTTGTCAAAATAGAGAACACAAAATGATAATCTTGTCTCTTTGAGATTATAATTTTATTTTCTATTTATTTTCTCACCTTATTACATTGACAGACCTATAGAATCACAAGTAATAATGATCATCATTGTTTGCTTATTTGAAATTTACTAAGAAAGCTACTTTCTTAACTTTTCAGCAACCTCCTCAAGGAATGAGCTTGGCTATCACTTGAGCATAGATAAAGACTTACAAAGACTAAAATTATGAAAAAGTATAATACTGGCAGGCCATATACAATTTAAAACAGGAACAATATTAACTATGTAATACTGCCAAGAAATTAAACAAATTTATTTTCTTAGTGAGTGTTTTACAAATACCAGGTACAGATTCTTTTGTTTTCTTTACATATTCATTTGACCTATTCATTTTCATTAGAAAATTCTGCACTGAACTTGAGATATTTTTGTCATGTTAAGAAAATAATTTCATATTTATTAAATCACTAAATACTATTAGTTAGAAAACTAATGTTGTATCTTTTCAAATGCCTCTCCAGCATGTCAGTTTTATATTTTCATCTCTGACAATGGATTATGCTAATATATTTCATGAACAGTATTTTTATTCCTCAATAAACTGTACATAAATATTTAAATAAAGACATAAACTTAATATACATATTCTCTTAAAATAAGAGACATGGTTTATTAGTAACAAAGCTAGAAAAGTTAAATTCTATATTGCTAAAAGAAATTACTTGGTGATTGTTTTGGGACTCCAATTTGTGTAACTCTATTTTAATTTGGAAACAAACATTACACTAAATATTTTTAAATACAGCTATCTGTGAAGTTCTATTTTTCTTTATATAATAAGTGAATTATCTGTTGAAGTTCTGAAATAACTAATTATGTGATTTATGACCTTTCACTGAAGGTGACTTTTTTAGTTATAATACAGTATTAATCTTTTAAAACTTTCATGTGGTTTTGTGTCAATTTATAGTCAATTTATAAATGATTATACTCAAATTATTTTATTAATACTTCATTTCTATTTTCAATTTTATTGTTTTCTATATTTAGGTTAAATAGCAATTGTTTTACTTTTAAAGAATCAGATTATGAATATATTAATGTGGATAATTTATATTTTTTACATAATTCTTCCTTGATGTTTTTAAAATTGAACACTCAATTCAGCATTTCCTAAATTGTTAGAATAGCATTGCTCTGTCATATTATTGTGCTATGAAAATTCCTCTGATCAAATTGCTTGGAAAACAATGAATATTATGTTTCTTCTTACTACTTCATAATGTTCATGTTATGTTAAAAATATCAAGAAATTTTCAGTTTTAAAAAATGTATAGCTTTTAAACACAATATTTCTAAATTACTTTTAACCCAGATAAACTTTCAATGGCATGTTTTTAACACTTTGTATCATGCTATTATTCTGGTTTGGGGCATATATTTCCCTTTTTGCTTATCTATTAATGATAATGAATTTGTTGTTGAGCATATCTTTTATTGCAACTTGAATATATTAAAATATGAAAAATATGTCATATTCAAGAATTATATACAGTAGTTTTTAATGACCTCAGGTTTGCATTTATACTTTCGTTATTAATAAATTATTTTATTGAACATATAATCTAGTTACCTTTTGATTTGAAGAACTTAGTGTGCCATTTCATGCCTTAATATATGATGAATCTTTTATATGCTCATAGATACTGATGAAAATGTATTTCTCAGTGAAGTACAGAAATTGTGCATTTTATAAACATATAAATCTATTAATCAACATATTAATTACACATTTTTAAAATTACCTTTATCATCTTTATATTTACATTTTGGTTTATCAAACAGTAAGTGAAATACATTAAAGAGATATAATGGAAGTATTATTTCTTCTATTGTTTCTTTTATTTCAATCAGTGACTTCAACACTATGTATCTGAGGCAAAATAATTGCTGGTAATTATTACATCTTCATCACCTCCACTCCAAATCTCCTATTCTTCTCCATTTTACCATATTTTTTAATATGTTTATCTGTTTCATTCTCCCCTGTATCCTTATTATCTCAAAGTGTGTATGACAAGTTGTGTGCACACAATTTTTGAATTAATAAGTCAGTTATATTCTGTATCAAACAAAAAAGACCCTCTGCCAAGTTTTTTTTTTTTTTTTTTTTTTTTTTTTTTTTTTTTTTTGTCCTTTTCCTTTTTATCGGTACCGGGGATTGAACTCACAACTGCTTGCTTACAAGGCAGGTGCTTATGCCGCTGAGCTAAATCCCTAGCCCCCTCTGCCAGTTTTAATGTTGACTTCTTTGTGTGCATGTGTGTGTTTGTGTATGCTACTAATTACCTGCTACCTTCTTACATCATGGTTTTATTCTAAACCAGACATCTATTAATTCACAAAATTCTTTTTGTAAACACAATAGTCTAATTAATTGACTCAGACTGAAAATCATTTCAAATAGAGTCATCTAATTTTTAAATTGACTATTACACTGAATAGTTTCCATATTATTTTCAGTCTAATTTTGAATTGTTCCCTTAGCTATTTAAAAATTTTAAAACTTTTTTTTGTTTGTCTTGCTATGTAGTTCAGGCTGGCCTTGAACTCACTATGTAATCTATTCTGGTCTTCAATTCATAGTGGTTCTCCTGCCTAAGCCTCCTATATGCTAGGATTACAGACATGTGTCACCATGTCCAGCTATCAAGCTTAAATAAATGCTCCTCATTAATTACTCCCAAGTACAAAGTTTTCTACTGATCAGTACACATTACTACCCCCACCCTGTTCCATTCTTCCCCTCCCTATGTTTGAAACATAATATGTGATTCTAGATACATTTGTTCTTAAAATTTATTGCTTTATATTATCCTTTTTCTATGTTAATAATTTGCTATTTTGTACTTACATACCTCCTTTTATCTTGCGTGGCTAGGAAATAAACATTTCATGATAAATCATTCCCAAGACGAATTTTATGCCAAATGATTCACAACTGAGTGTGAAATTGTGAGGGTCTGGAGAATCCAGAGTCATATGAGAGACTAGTTGGTTGAAAGAACACCTTCCCAGCTGTTCACAGCGAAAGGACAACGCGGTGAAGGGAACAGGCTGGAGCATTGTGTAGTTACGGTCAAGGGGTGTAGAGGTTGGCTGCTCAGTGTTGCTTGGCTTTTCCTGTCAAAGAAGGGTGAGAAATGAGGTCCTTTCCCATCCGCAGCACCCAAAGACCTACCAGCAGGTATTCATACTGGGAAAATGGAGGCTACACTGCAGCACACCAGTCAGGAATGCACATTGCCTGGCCCCATTAGATGTCAGAAGGGAATCTGCCCACGTATCAGGGAAAGCTGCTCACCCCTTCCCTGTCCCAGGTTGCACAAGATTCAGCAGAAACTTGTGCTCACCCCAATTAGGTTCCACAGTGCTAGGGTTCACAGAGGAGAGCAGCCCCATCCCAAACGGGAAAATCCCTGAGCTTTCTCTTCCAGGCTTGAGACCTTTCTCCTATATCCAGGTAGGCTTTTCTACTGAGGAGCTTACTCCAGAACAGAGACTCATGTACCTGTGATTAAAAGTACCTCTCCTCACCCTACGCTGGAGAGAGATTCAGAAGTAAAGTTTCTCTCTTGGATTGCCAAGATTTCTTAGAGGAAAGCTGGAGCAGGATAATTTATTGATATATCAATTTAAGACATGAATGAACTTCCTTGTTTGGGTACTGCAATTGAATCTAGGGTCTTGTCCATGGTAAGCCCACATGCTACCTACCATTTTAGATACCAAACTCACCCCTTTAGTTTTTACACAAGAATTTCCCATTCATCCTATTAAACTTGCTTTTTATAACCTGAAAATGATTTGTGATTATGCCTAATGATTTGTGGTACCTATCCCAGACCTGGCAAACAAAAAGCATTCCTCAAGAAATGTTATTGACTGTTTTTCCAGAATCTTTCAATGATTTCCTCCTCTTCCAAGAGATTTATTTGTTAAAAGTTTGGCATTAACCAGATATTTCGTGAAACTGAGTTTTCTCGGGATTTGTGATTCAGTAGGATGATCACAATCAGGCTCCATTAAAAGTTTGCGGCCTATCAAGCTGTTATACCCAAAGAGCTGTTATACTCTCTTCCTGACTTGACATCAATACAGATCTTGCTGCATTCTTTCATTAACTCAGGAGGCCCTGGGCTGACATGAAGATAACTGACCTGGAAACTATAAATAATAGTAGGGAGAAGTTTCAGCAGGCTGGACAGTATTATTCAGTATTTTTTCTATAATGCTCTTTTTGTGACTACTATTTCACTCTCCTTATTCTGTTTACCAGCCATTGTCAAACACCTAAGCATGTGAGACCACTGTGCAGCACCCTTTCTCCCCAAAGACAACGCTTCTTTAAAATGTCATCATTACAGTAAACCAAGGTCAGTTGCTTAATGAGTCTGTGTTCTAAGGAGAAATGGAAGAGTCTGGGTAACTGTACTTCTCAAGACCAACCAAATACGCAGCTGAGATCAGAATCCCTGTACTTCTGGCCACCAATTCCATCTGGAAGAAGGTTTACCACCCTGGTTCTAATTGCGGCCAGGATAGTGTAGAATTCAAAATCTCCCGTAAGGTTGTGGGGCACAGAAATCAGCTTTAATGCATGGGTATATTTGTGATACTTAGTTGACCCATTCTAGGGTTTTGGTTTTTCAACTCAATTCCACAGTAAGGTGCACGTCAGGAAAGAGTACAGAGGACTTCGTGGGATTACAATAATTAGAAGCTTTTTGTTTGGAAGCTTTCCGAATCAGCACTGATGTGGAAAACTCAAAAAGTACATTTCTTGCCATATGAGGAACAGAATAACCTGGTTAATGAGTACAGAACCTGTCTCAATGCCAGGTAAGCATCCTTGGCCACAATCCCAACAAATCTGAGTAACTATCCAAGGTCAAGTTTTGTCAACACTTGGATGGAAGTTATCCAGGGAAAATCCCAGGTGTAGCAGAGATATGCTGATGATTCATTGTTTGGCATTCTCCTTTTAGAGTCAATAATTAACCCCAGCATGATATTACTGACGTTCTGGCACTCTGAGTCTACATGGCTTAAAAATTAAACTCATTCTAAACTAGTCATAAAGGCAGTCAAGAGAAAACAAACTCAGTTGTAACTACAGTTCAGAATATGATTTGCTTCATCATTTCTATCACATCTTTCAGGATATTCTGTGGAAAACTTTTTGCCTTAATTCCTCCATAAAATTATAATTTCTTATAAATTAGGTGGTCTTTAGAACTGTGAAGATCAGTGTGGTAATTTTCCCCTGCTGGAGAATGGTTTGTGTTTCCCCATACAAAGAAAGCTTTATACATACCTCAGTCTCTGTGTGGCTATAGAGACCACCCCCTCCAAAAAAACCACATTTCTAAGAAAATTGTAGCTTGCAAAACATATACCTTTTTAACATAATCTTTTGGCTCATCTGAAGTACATTTTTTCTTTTCATCATTATACCTTCCTTTACTGAACCATAAATTGCCATGATATAGTGCAGTGCTCTCTCCATTCAGCCTTCGCAAAGACTGTATAAGGCAGCCATATTGGGCAACCAACTTAGAGCTGAAACTCTTTCTGATTCATTGTCTGAATGATACATTGTAGGTTACCATGTTCATGAGAGTAAAATTTTCAAGTACTAACGAATGTTAATTTCAATAATGTTTTATGTGGAAAAGAAGACCAACACACTGACCTAAGGGGAAGATGAGGTATAACTCATACTCCTCTATTCATATATTGACCCTGCCAAGTGACATCTTTTGACAAACCATGCTTATTAGCTGAATATATTTTTTAAAATATTCATTTCCAAGCTGGAAGGGGTCTTAGAAATTACTTCATTCACACTTGGAGTTTAAAGCTGGAAACTAAGAGATTGCTCTTTCCTCAGAGTTATTCCTTGACATCTTGGAGGAAATGGAGGATAGCTATTCCTGATGACTAAAAACAGATTTGGCCAGAAAACAGAGCCAGTCACTTGGCAGTCAGGTCCCGTCCAAATCCAAGGTGGTCTCAGATTTTTCCACTGTCATACCCTTCCCAGATGACGCTTGTCTGAACATTTCATGAGCAAAGTCCCTCAAAATATGCCTGCTCACCTCTTTTCCCCCTTCATAGACTAAATGAAGACTACCTTTTAGAAACACTTGAAATGGTTATTAATAACCTAATCTATAATCTCAGTGATACATTTTAACAGCTTTTAGCCATGTTTAGGCCCAATTTTTAAAAATTTATTAAAAAATAAAAATAAAATATTTTCTTGAATCACATCTCTGTCTATACAGCACCAAGTAAAACAAGATCAAACTGGGGAGCCAGGCGGGTGGTGCACAGCTGTAGTCCCAGAACCCAGGATGCCGAGGCAGGAGGGATGCTGCAGGTTCAAACCCAGCTGGCTATATGGTGACTCCAAGGCCAGCTGAAACTATACAGTGGGACCCTATCTCAAAACAACATCAAACAATTAAATTGGGAGAAGAGCCATTACTTAGTTTTTTAAAATTCTGGAATACTAGTTTTCTGTCTTCACTGGCATCATTTTCTGTAATGCTTTAAGTAATATTCACTTTTCTCCATACATTGTATATGGTCCTCTTTTTATTTTCTCATTCTTTTAGTTATCTCTGGATTTACTTTTTCTATATAATGCTATTTCTTTGTGCTAATTGTCCACTGTTTCTTGCCTTGACTTACCAAGGGGTCTCCTTTTATTCATTCATTCCAAAAATATTTTGAAGTCTATTTTACTCAACATGATCAATATTACATTATCTGTTTTATAACTTAATTTCTGCCTTTACTTCTTAGTTCTATTTGCTTCTTTTTTATGACCTTGCTTTTTATTACTGTGTTTTGTTTTATATGTTATTTTGTGAATCCTTTTACCTTTCTAGTTACAATGGTTAGTTCATATGTTTCTTATTTTCAAAACAATAATGACATTTAATGTTATAAATTTTTACCTCTGAATATGGTTTATGTTTTTTGTTTTGTTTTGTTTTTGTTTTTTTGAAACAGGGTCTCAGGTTCAGGCTGACCTGAAACCCACAGTGCTGTGATACAGGTGTACATCAGCACACCTGGATCAGACTGTAATGTTTGGATATGTAATTGACTCATTGATCACTTGCCCAATACAGCACATTCCCCATTGTTGATAATGTCCCTGCACAACCTGCAATACACAGAAACATGGGGCACTACAGCCTCATAATTGGTCAGATGGTACCCAATGCATCCCAATTTATTACTGCTAGACAAGAATACATATCTAGTCCACCAGGCCAATCAGATTTTTCTCTCCTTGAAGATCATGTTTGGAAAACAATTACTCTAGTTAGTGTTTGCTGTACTTAAACTGGGGTTTAAGTAAACCTGGGTTCAACCTATGGTAGACTAACATGAAAAAGAAATTAGGCTACAGATAAGCCTACCTACAGACAGAGAAAGAACCTACAGATAAGACTACCTTCAGACAGAGAAAGAACCTACAGATAAGACTACCTACAGAGAAAGACAGAGAGATGGCAAAGGTAATCACCTTCATTCTTGTAAGATTTTCTGTTGCTTCTGCAATTTGATCTCTAATCCCTAGTTTCTGTTTTTATTTAAGCTAGCCAGAGTTAGCTTGGTACTTTTCAACACAATTACTCCTGATACAGCAGTTTTCATTTAATTTTAAAATTCTATTGCCAGACTTTCAATGTTTAAAACTTGAGTATTTTTTTAAATAAAGTAACATTTAATGTAGTACGTTTAGCTCATATGTTAATCTGTGTTGGTTTTGAAAGCTGCATCACAACTTATCTGTAACAGCACCTGGAATTTTCAGTACTGTTCCTGGATTACTTTACTTTCAATAACTCCCACATTTCTTCTACATATAGGAAGTAAGCTGCTAAAACAGAAAGAGCACGTATTCACTTTCTATCACACTATACAAAATTAACAGCAACCCAAACAACACAAAATTACTATCCTACATTTCCGGAGGTCAGAAATCTGAAGTGGGCCCAAATCAATATGTTGGCAAGGCTTTGATCCTTCTGGAAACTCTGAGATAGTACCTGATTCTTTGCTTGGGCTTCCCAAGGTTACCTGAATTCTTTGGCCATGGGGTCTTCCTCCGTCTCATTACTGAGCTCTATTTCCATCCCTTCTTTCTTTCCTTACCATTCTGCTCTCTTACTGCCTGCAATTATAGTGCTTCCCTACAGTGCTATTCTTAACTTCATCATACCTACACAGTCCGTGTTACTAGTTAGGGTAACATCAGCAAAGTTCTGGGATTGTGATGTGAATGCGCATCTTTGGATGGCCATTGTTTAGCCTACCATAGACCATTAAATTAGGGGCCATTGAGTCACATGTCAGTGCTATACATGAGTTTCCATATAGCTAAAGAAATGGACTTCTACTAAATGACTTCTTAAAAAGAAGCCTCTTCCTAGGGCAAAGTTCTATGTTTCTAAGTTACCATGAACAACATAAAGTAACACCAAATTGCCAGTATAATTTTGGAAATGGATATTTTTTTCTAAAGAATATTTTACTAATTTTAATTACTAGGTCTTTTAGTTTCCCACAAGCATTTAAATGTTCCTTCTCTTTGACAAGAACAGCATTCTGCTTTCCACTGTGTATAATTATTTTGTCCTTTCTTAACGACATTGTTCCTCGTTCTTATTCAATACTTCCTTTTCTTTCCAATGCTTCTCCTCCCACTCATGCTACTCAACTTCCTAGTTGTCTTTCAAAAAAAAAATTAGAAAACCAAATAATACGTTGTGGCTCTTAAGAGAGCTTTCTTTAAATGAATACCCCGGGATTTTTCCATTCATTTTAGAAAAAAATATAATAAGGAGACTTCCATAATAAAACCAACCATTATCTATCCCTTCCTCAATCACTTCCATTTCACAGAAGCTCTACCTAGTCGATGATTTATGTTTTCTCATGAAAGCCTGTTTTCATAAAATGACAACTGGGGATGACATTAAAATTTGCATCCACATTTTTTCCTGTCCTGGAAGCTTTTATTCATCTAACATCAGATGAAGTCCTCTGGCGTCTCAGTCATATACAAAACTGGGCTGGAGAAAAATCTTTGATCCAACATAAGACAGATGAAAGCAACTGGCCTGTGCAAGCTTAACCCTTATAAATCCTTAGATAGCAGAGGATCCAGGTCCAAGGGACTGCAGATATCCAAGGTGACCTCCACAGTGAAGGAACACGAGGGTGGGGCTGGGTTTCCAGGTGCTAAGCAGCAGGCAGAGTGCAAGGTTAGGCACTGTCCCTGCGTGTCATGTGCAGCAAGAAGTGCAGAGTGGGCAGGTTACCCAGGTGGCAGACAGCAATGGGCATAAGGAATCTGCTGAGCTGTTCGTTCCTAGAATAATCACACCTGTGTGAGGAGAAAGAGAAACAAGGCTGACTCCTTAGTTCTCTGCTCATAACTTTAGGAGACTATTCATGTACTGTATTCCCTGCTCTTCAGGATTGATTCAGAAAGTTAAACAGTACAATAGGAGAGCAAAGACTGACTTTCAGAAAGAGCCCTTCTGTCCAGAAACTGAGATCCTTCCTTCAGAGATATTCCTTTTAACTCCAAACCTGAAACATCACAGCATCTGGAGATACCAAAAAGAACTGTCAAAGATTAAACAAAGAATATCAGCTGGGCATGTTGGTGCACACCTGTAATCCCAGTACTAGGCAGGCTACCAATGATCAATGGCAACCTCATACAGGAAAGTTCAGAGGCTTATTTTAAGGGCATATTGCTTGCAACCCAGTTTACTCTTTGAGCCTCATTACTAGTACATACTATTCCCATCGACATAAGTTGATGCATGCTTTCAAAACCAACAAGAGCAAAGATGGGCAAGTTTCTTTGGCTTCCTCCAAGACCTGTTTTCTATACTTTCATTTTCCTAACTCTGAATTGGCCCGAAAATACATTCCAATTAATGTCTTACACAGTGCAGCTTATGATGTGGTTATAGACTCCTTGGGGAGCAGAACTAAACCATTAAATCCATTTTCTAAGTCTAGGGTGAAAGGTTAATGGATTTACTAAAATGCTAAACAAATTACAAAGTAATATCCCTTGGAGGAAGAGACAAACAAAAATATCAAATGCTTATCTTGCCAGATATTTTCTCTATTCTGTAAATGTTCTAAACAACATCAAAACAACTGTAGAAAAGCTGTCAAGGCTAAATAATTAGATAATGATTGGCCCTCCATTACTGCCTTCCGCTGTGGATCTCCTAGCAAATTCGAGTGTTTTACCTTGTTTATTAGAAGATGAAAAATAGTAGGTCAATAGAAAATCTTACTTATATTTAGCAGATGGTAAGAATGAAGTTGTAAGAAAAACTGATATGCTCAGCTTCTCACATCGAGGATAGAAAAAATAGCATTCAAAATCTGGGAATCCAGCTACATTACTCATCAATACGATCCTTTCTTTTGGAAAAATAAAATACAATATTGTAGTGAATATACAAAAGTTATATTCCTTCAGACAATCCCACTCAACTGTAGATGGTATGGTAGGTTACATCATTTAAAAGCATTTATTCCTTCTCCCTCCCTCCACAGAAAAAAATCCTCTACCCTGTGATTTTGGTTTCACCTGTGCAACTTGCTTTGATCATTGGCCTGACAACAGATATCTAAATCAGGAGCGTTCCCTTTTCCCCTTTTCTTCTCAATAATTTTGCTAATCTATCTGTTCCCTGTACTGTCTCCTTCCCAAGGGCAGTAATTCTTTACTCGTAGCTCTCAAATTTTTAATAAATGTGTTGAAGTTGGGATATAATGCAATAATGAATGTCAAAGCAACATTTAGGAAAATAGATTCTTAAATCAAAGGGACTGGTGAATGTAGCATCAATTATACTTTTTGACATCAAATATCGTATATTAAAACCAAAATAGTATACAAGGCAAATCATAAAATTTTGTGAATGCTTAAATTTTGGAAAGTTAATTACAATCTCTTAGTTACATTTCTCATTGCTGAGGTAAAATACAAAACACCTAAGTTAAAGAAGGAAAGTTGTTTAGCTCACAGTTTAGTCCATAAATGGTCCATAAATGGCTGACTCCAAGACAGGGTGGCATATAGCAGAGGGGTAACAGTTCAGGATAGCAGAGGACACCAAGAACAGAGAGACACACACAGAGTAAGAGAGACAGACAGACAGACAGAGACACAGACAGAGAAAGTCTCTTTCTACCCCTTATATTGTATGCAGGCTACCCACCCTAGGGCAGGCATAGCGTTCGTATCCTTAGTCCCAGCATTGGACTATGAATCAAGCACAAACTCTAGATTCAGCCATCTATGAAAAACCTGTGGTAGGTGAGGCTTTGAGGATACATCCAGACACAAACCATAGCATACAGTAAAACACTTTCCCCTCTCACTTTCAGTATATTTTCTCTATCATTCTTGTAAGTTTTTGAAGCAATTCCTGAAGTTCTCCTTTTGGAGTGTTTTTGGTTGAGCTGTCTTGGATACCTTGATGCCTGAATCAACTCAATATATTTACTTCTAATGGTCATTTCTACTTTGAGGGAGAACCAGAGGTTGCATGGTGCCAGATCCAATTAAGTATGAGGAAATAGTGTAATTTTTTTCTTTTTTAAATTTTTTATTAGCACATGTTTGCAGTACATAACATTTACATGTATCGTAGGGAGCTGGAACTTTTACATACACATCTTAATTTCTTTTTACTTACCTCTCCTCCCTCTCTCTGCCCTCTCTTCATCCCCTTCCCATTTGCAAAAGGTTTATCATGCTGTTTTCTATTTCTCTTTTATTCTGCTCTTTAAATTTGGGTTTATCGTAAAAGAGAAAGCACACAATATTTTAAGCTTGTATCGCTGACTTATTTCACTTAACATTATGGTCTCATTTCCCTACAAATGACTCAAGTTTGTCCTTTCTTATGTCAAAGTAGTATTCCATCATGTATAAATATCTAAATTTTATGCATTTATCTGTTGATACACATATAGGCTGCTTTCAAGATTTAGTTATTATGAATTGTGCAGCTTAAACCGGGGTGGGTATGTATCACTGTAACATGATGTCTTTCATGCTTTAGATAAGACACCTAGAAAGAAATACAAATGGTATTTGTATTTTTACTTTTCAGTATAATCTCCATATTGATTTCAATAGTGACTGTACTAATTTACATTCTCACCAAAAATGTAGTAGAGCTTCTTTTTCCTTTTATGCTCATCAACATTTTACATCATTTGATTTCTTGATGATAGCCATTATCTTTGGAGTATCATGGAATCTCAGTATGTTTTGTTTTGTTATTTTTTTTTCAGACAGGGTTTTGCTATTCAGCTTGGGCTGGACTTCAATTCACTTTGTAACCCAAGCTGGCCTCCAACTCCCAGTGATCCTCCTGCCTCAGCCTCCCAAGTGCTGGAATTACAGGCATGCAACACTACACCAGCTCAGTATTGGTTTAATGTGCATTTCTTTAATGGCCAGAGAGGCTGAAAACTTTTTCATGTACATATTTACTGGAAGTTTGTACTTCTGAGAAATGTACATTCATTTCAATTGTACAATTCTTGATTGGGTCTTTTATTTTAGGGAGTATAGATTTTTCAGTTCTTTGTATAGTCTGGACATTAATCCTCTGTCTTACAATGTTTTTACTTACAGAAAATTTTGCAAACACTTGACCAGTGAGGGATGATAATAAAATACAGTGTATGTTTAAATTTTAAAATTATTACTTGACAACATATTTCCACTAACCTTCTTCAAAATCTTCCCCTTCCTTTGAACACACTATCCCATCTTTCTTGGCAATGTGTCTTTGATTGTGATAATTTTTTAAAAATTGAACATTCACTGTATCTTTTGATCACTCTTTGTATATTGAAAGCGGTCTAGATGTGCATGTAATTTAATTAGGTCTACATAGGTCTACTCATCATAATAATATTCATTAAAGAGATATTTTACCTGCATCTCATTCTTAATTGCAATGAGTCAAGAGTAAGAGATTTCTCTACTGATTTGAAGAACTTTGCACTCCCAAATAACTACAACATCTTATTCTAATTAGACAGTATAAGATTTCTTGCATGCAAACACCATACTCATATTTTGTTTTCAACAAAGAGCCATCTGTTTTCTAAGGATGCGCTCCCAGGCATGCAGTGTTTCATTTAGATATTATAATACTGATATGTTTTCCTTGCTATATGAGCGTAGTCATTACAAGTGTAAAGTCCACATGCCATGTGCTCCAATTCGGTTGTCTCCTTTTCCAGTGTTAGCTTTAAGTCAGGAAGTCAATATTTTATGTATGGAGTGACACAGAAAAAATATGGTAGTAATTAAAAAAGTTCACAGAGCCAGTGACACAGCATATGGTGAGCACTTCTTCAGTGACAACATTTAGGCAGAGACTAAAAGTCAAGGGTGTTTGCTTGGAGTGGGTGCCTGGCCAATGTAATCTCTACTCCCTGCAAGTATAATACATTACTAGTCTTATTTTTCAAACTCTAGTTTCAATCAATTAACCTTTGAACTAGTTTTGGAAAGTGCTAGCAGAGGTAATCCCTGCTAATGTGTAATACACCGAACATTATCCCATTTTATCCTCCACAAAGTCTGATGTCATCATCTCAATTTTATAGATGCAAAAAATGAGGCTGAGAAAGCTAAGGGACCTCCTTCTTACTGTTGTCAAAGCAGAGATGTAAGCCAGGTCTAGTTGGCCTCTAGCCACTATCATGAAGGGAATAAATACATGTGATGAGTTTTAAGCCATAGATTTTTGCTACATGAACATTTTTCTATTTTTCTTACAACTCTATGCTTTGTGTCATATACAGCAGAGTTCTATATTAAACAAAAATCTGAGGATTCAATGAAGAGAGCCATATTAAGAATGTCCTACTCCAAATGAAGCCTTGTTCTGTAGTTCTTATGTAATTCTATTAGTCCAAGAATATAATTACATTTTATACATGCACAAAGAACAAAACCAATTAAAAGAGAAGAATAAAGCCATATCATTTGAATTATTTTATCTCTTTTAAAATAGATCATATTAACTTAGTGAAATGGGGTGTTTATGTATGCACATGCTTGAATAATTTGTAAGAAGTTCTAATACCTAGATTTTACATCATGACATTCTTCTCTACACCTTCAGAAAGATTTATAAGGAACACAATTGAAAATAGACCAAGAATCTTGTTTATGGTATATTTTCCTGATAGAAGTCAGTAAAATAAAATAATAAGATATATATATATATATATATATATATATATGTATAAAATTTGTAGGGCAAAATGAGGAAACGTGAAGAATGCACAAAAACCACAAAAATAATGAAATATCATGATCAAGAGAAATCTTATAAGTCACTATTACTCACTTCTATTTGTTTATTACCCAAACTTCATGCAGCCATGGATCAGAGGTCTTTTCTCCTACTAAATCTGCTATTGACTAAGTTGACACAGTTCCACTCATAAGAGAAGCGATCCTGTCTAAATTACATGATTTAATTTGCCTATTATTTGACCTTTCCTTAGCTCATATTTCTTATTTACAGCTTTACAGCTGGCTTGACTTACAAAAGTATTTTCCCATGGCAAACAAAATAAGGCAAAACAATCCCCTCTGAATAATTTATGGTGTTTATGTCTCATCTTGTTCTGAAAAATATTTGATAGAACTTATTTAATGGTGAATAATTTTAAAGACATAAAGTATCAATAACAAAGGCAATAACAAGAAAGAAATTTCATTATATGACTTACCTGAAATGTAAAGTTGACCGATCACTTAATCCCTACTATTCAAGATTATAAGCAAAATAACCAGCTCTGGACAAACATGCTCTACTGGTTTTACATTGCTAGGCTGTTCCTGTTTAATGTGTACACTTTCTTAAATTGTATAGTCTTCCTGCAGAACTATCATGTTGGCAGTAGTAATAAAGTGCTAAGTAGTAAATTTGGTTGAGCTTTTCCTATGTACTGCCTGAAGTATCACTCATCAGATTCGGTCACATTCTGACCTAAATTAACTCTAACCAGCAGACACTTGTGCAGGCCTCTTCATCCCCCCTGACATATTAATTTTTTAGGTGCAAAAAAACTCAAAATAAAACATATTTACTCCTTTGTATTGTTCATAATATGACCAATTCTACCACTCTTATCTCCTTAAAATATAAAATGAAAAGCTTTGTTTCAAACTCTGTTCATAAAGAGAGCAGCCTTTGCACATCTGTGTCAGGTGGGGTGTGTGTGTATGTGTGTGTGTGCTTGTGTGTGTATGTGTGTGTGTGTTTTCTAAATCTACTTATTAGGGATCCTCAATCCAAATCCCAAAATTTATAAATGTATTAAGTTCTTACAAGAACAGTTAAATGGAGTTTTAATGCATTGAACGATGTCACTTTCAAAATTTATATGTTGCAGAACAAACTCTCAGTATTACAGAGCTTATTTGGAGACAGAATATTTAAAGAGGGGACTGAGTCAAGATGAAGCCATTCAGTACACCCCAATTTAATACAACATGTCCTTATTAGAAGAGACAATGAGACAGAATGAAGATATAGAGGGAAATCGGCCATCTACAGGCCAACAAGAGAAGCCCAAGACAGACCCTTTCCTGTTGGCCTTCAGAAAGCCCAAACTACTAACATCTTAACCTCAGATTTGATGATCCCAGAATTATAATAAAATTAATTTCTATAGTTTAAGTCATCTGATTGTAGGCACTTTGTTACGACAGCCCCAGGAAACTAATACAGAGATATTTTTATTATTGTTGTTGTTGTTGTTTGTGTTTCTTAACTTGTGATACCTGGATATTATCTGAAGATATCTGGACTCATTGAGATAGAATCACAAACATTGTACTCTTTCTATTTATAGCAAACTACTGGGACAATACACAATGAAGTCTGATATCAATCTTTAAACTGATGAATGTACGATAATCTTTAACCAGCGTTCCCAAGACAACACTGTATGTTCTGGTCCAGTCTGAGTTATAATTTAGAATATCATCATATTCAACCACAGTATTTTGTTACATTTCCACTGCGTGCTTTTTGCAGCTCCAAGATCCTCATCCAGGTCAAGTCATTTTTTATTCCGGATCACAAGAGGAAGCATTGTTGTCTCTGTATCTAGCTGCTTCAAACAGAACCTCTTTTTCCTCATGCCTTTACTTTTAACTATAGAGAGTTCTATTTTAACCTTATATATTTGTTCTTTTAAAAAATATTCTTTAAAGAACTCATCTTTGGTAGACTTTGTTGTCAGAAGCTTTTCATTCTCTCTACTAATTTGCAGAATGCTGCATATTATGTAAGGAAAGCTTTGAATGCTAATTCAGCCCTTGGATCACCTCACTCAGAATCACATCAACTACCTATTTAACATTTGAGTTTGAGGTCCTATTCCAGTTGTGATGGGTTTTTTTCTGTGGTGAGGTCCTGAAAGCTGTACCTGTAAATAAACTGCTTAGCTGATTCCTCTACACATTTGAAGTTGAGAACTATGGCCTATTTTGAAAATAGCATTTGTATTTTCACTCTTAGTTTCATTAATTCATCAATTCATTAATGGAGATTTTGCCTACTTAACCCACTGGAAGGGCCTTTAAAAATGATAAAAGAATGATCATAAAATTATAAAAATCAATTCAGCTTTAAACTAGATCAGATGCACACTGTTAAGAGGACAAGAGAAGCAAGCATTAATACTCAACAAATGAGCCTGAAAACATCACTAATCCATCTGCTTTACATTAAATGTCTCATTAAGAAGGACAGTTTTGGCGTACAGTTACTGATCCTGCGGATTTCACCAATTATTTTGTAACATTGCTCTCAGTTACAAATTTCAGAGCATGTATTGACAATGAAATCTAATAGAGCAGGAAGAAAAAAATTCATTATAAGAGATGTATTAGTCTCATTATTTCATGAAATTTTTCCATCAGCTGGATTTCTTAGAAGCCAGTAGCTTTATAAAGAGGCCTAAATGTCTCGAAGCTCCTTAAAAAAGAGACTCGCAGTGGAAGCCAGCCTGCAAGAGAGCACGAGGGGTCCTCCTGCCTGGTTTCATCCCCTGGGCTGTCTCTTCCTGAGGAAAAGAGCTGCCACATCTAACCAGGAGAATATTGCCAGAATGGTGGGATGTGACTTCGGAGGCAGAGAGCACAGAACTCGTGGTAGTTTCTTCCTATTTTCTCTTTTGGCTCACTTTGAAGAAGGCCCACTACCATATTGCAGGGGCATCTAAGTAGCCTGTCAAAGAGCCTCGTGAAGAAAAATTGTAACCTTTTGTCAAGAACCAGTATAAACTTCTACCCCAGTGAGAGAGTCACCTTAAAAGTCAAGCCTCCAGTCCTAGATCCTTTGTTTGTTTGTTCGTTCGTTTGTTCGTTTGTTTCTGAGACAGAGTCTCACTATATAGTTCAAAACTGGCCCTAAACTCACTATGTAGGCCAGGTGGACCTCAAATTCACAAGTATCCTCCTGCCTCAGCCTCTTGAGTGCTATGATTACAAGGTGCTGTGCCATCATGTCCAGCTTTCAGCCCTGGATCTTGTTCATATAACTGCAACCTCCTGATTATTATAGTCCTCTCCTGAACTAGAACCATGCAGCTAAGATGCTCTTGAATTCCTCACCTAAACTACAGGATACACAAATGTTTAGTTTTGCTTTTGAATATCTTGTTACATAGCAATAAATATAAATAACTGCAGATTCAGTGATCAAAGATGCTTGGGAAATGCTAGAATAGCACTTGACCTTATTAAACCATCTCTCCTTATTTAGCCCTCCAAATCCAGGTCGCAGAGCCTACAGTAAAAGCTTTGACATTAGTACTTGGTTGGAAAGTGTGACTTGGAATAAGAATGAGGGACAGAAAAATGGAAACCGGGAAGGAGAGTAAGTCAATTCTTTACTGTCCCCCTGCCAAAAAAAATGTATTATTAAGCTATCCACTGCTACAGTTGATCCAATATTATACAATGAAAACTCTATCTTCACCGTACTAATTTTGGGTGACACTGTTCTTGTATGCTATGTTCCATTTTATCAACTTTTTATGTTAACTCTATTTCTGGATTTTCTGTTGAATTCCATTGATGTGACTTTCTACTCAAGTACCAGTACTAAGTTATTTTTGTTACTGAAAATTTAAAGTGTGTTTCAGTATATGGAAGAGCCAGTTCTTCTCATGACTTTTCTTGTAGATATTTCTTAACTATTTCTATTTTTTAAATGTTTTCATTTGAACTTCAGATCAGCTGAGTGATTCCAAAATAAAATTGTTGTTGTTATTTTTATGAAATTGCATCTTTTTAATGCTGGCTTTTACCATCCAAGAAATGGTAAGTATTTTGTATTCATCGTCTTTTGTGTTTTCAGTTGCATTTTAAAATGTCCTTTATGGGGGCTGGGGATTTAGCTCAGCTGCATAAGCACCTGCCTGACAAGCATGAGGTTGTGAGTTTTTGATCCCTGGTACAAAAAAATAAAATAAAATATTCTTTATGGAGATCTTGCCCATTGTTATGCTTATTCCTAAGTACTTTGTCTTTCTTGTTTTTATCTTAGTCATGCATACAAAATTGATTTCTTTAGGTTTTATGTCCCCATAAACTTTCTTATTTTGGTCAATTCTTTTGAGACTTTGTTATTCATTCTGACTTGCATCTGTATAGACCCTTAGTTTTGATAGTTTTAAAGCTTTGAAGTCAAGAGCTACTTGCAGTCCTTTGTACATGATGATGCTGTTTGAATTCAGGTCACATCTTCTACAAAAACATCATTTCATCCAAGATTACACATAAGGAATGATGCTGTGATTGCTGTTCATATGTTTGCCTTCCTTCATGTTGGAAACAATACCCAGTTGTAATATTTTATTCCAAGTAATCCACGAGAATCTTGAGAAAGTATTGAGTATAATTTTGATCTTCATCAAAAAGGAAATATATGGCTTTTCCTTAAAGTTTCATTGATTCCTGTTATGTCTCCTCTCTTACCATGAAAAATCTGATTACTTATCTATTTCACACTATAACGTCTATTCCTGAGTGGCATGAGGGCAGAAGTATCAGCGACAGGAAGCTGAAATGTAAGCATGGAGAGAACCTGGAAGAAGGGTCAAGCATCTATCATGGAGCAGAGGTCAGTCATGGAGGTCAGGATGCCAGTTAGTGTGTGCAAACACAGAAGCAAGAAGCGAAGCAAATGGGGAGTGGCTATTTAATCAACAGGGAAATGACTAAACGTCAGAAAGACTAGACAGAAATAGTATGCATAACTGGCAAAGAACAGGAACAAATCATCCAACGAAAAAGAAAGAAACTCCTAGTAAATATGATGAGCTGTGTGGAACCATTGAAATGATAATTCTAATTATTAGATAAAAACATCAAAAAGTATTTTAAAAATGATTCTGGGTAGAAAAACCAAACAGTTCAATAACTTATAGTTTCAATATTATGTTTTCCCTTTTCTTTTTAGTGTTGCTGAGGATTGAACCCAGGGCCTCACTGCCTGCAAGGCAAGCGCTATACTACTGAGCTGTGTACCCACTTGTCAACATCATTGGTCCTGATTAAAATTTAACTACAGAGCGCTTCCGGGAGAACATGGCGGACAGATAACAGCAACTACCGGCGGCTCTCTGAAAGACTCGGCTCAGAAGCCAGGAATGGTGCGGACTAAGGAGACATAAGCAGGTGGAGATATGCTCTGCTGACTCAGGAACGAACTGGGCTGAGAGAAGCCAACTTGGAATGCAGTCCTGGTGCTAAAACAGGAACAGAAAAGACTCGGTGTGGAGGCTGGAACCGCGCCATTGTAAGCCGCGATTTGGGTTTCCCGCCGTGCAGCGGCTGGCTGCCTCTACAGCGGCTCAGCAAGGGGAGAGACGTGCAGAAGCTCTGAGAACGGCAATCTGCGAACGGCAGGGAGGCGTGCACTGACTTATGGTGAGGTGAGTGAGAGAAACTGACACTCTACCACAGTTTGACTCCAGCAGAGGACTTTCTGGGCCCGAGCAGTCCTGCGGGAGCAGGGCGCGGTGGCGACTCCAGCCACACATCCCCCTCTCGGGCGGGATTGGTGAAAAGTGCCTGGCCTGCGTGACGCTGCCGGCGGACCTGGTAGACTGTCCCAACCCAGATCCCAGAGTCTGACGGTGGCCGGGAGGGGAGACGCGTAGGCTGCCTGGTCCGTAACTCCCTGGTGCGCAGCGGTGAGCGGGAACACCTAACTGGCGCAATTCGATCAGGCTGTGGCTGACTGGGAGAGAAGCTGGGCCTCTTATATAAGCTTGCATATATAAGGAACAGAGAAGAAGAGGCAGCATGGGAAGAGGCAGCAACAAGAAAGTCTCCTCGGCCCCCAATTCTGAGAAACAGGCAATAGCAGACACCGCACCAATACACATAAGGCACCATATAGAGAGCCTCATAGACCAATTCAGGAATGAAGTTATCAACGACCTGAAGCTAGAAGTATGCAGAATAGTTAGAGAAATGCTAAGCACCACCCAAGAAAAAACAGGTGATGGAATGGAAGAACAGAAAAAAAGGGGAGAATTGTTTGATGAAGAAAACAGAGAAAGCATAGAATACGTGAAGCAGGTTCAAAGGGACTACCAAGATACTAAGAAGTCTATCGAAGACTGGCATAACAGCTTGAAAGAAACTAAGGACAGACTATCTGAACTGGAGGGCAGACTTGTAATATGGGAGAATGAAATGAAAAACTTCTTAAAAATAACAAAGAAACAAACAGCAATAATACAAAGACAAGAAGATGATAAGAGGATCCATAACTTAAGGATTAAGAACATAAAAGAAGAAGTAGGGATGCAAACAAGTGAACTACAAAAGCTACTCACAGAAATAATCCAGGAGAATTTTCCTAATTTAGCAAAAGGTAAAGATACTCAGATGCATGAGGCATACAGGACCCCAGCTACCTACAACCCAAACAGAGCAACACCCAGGCATATAATAATAAAAATTCCAGAAATTCAATACAAGAACAGAATATTAAAAGCTGTAAGAGACAAGAAACAGACCACTTACAAGGGAACATCCATCAGAATTACAGCAGATTTCTCTGCACAAACCATCAAATCACGAAGAGCGTGGGGGGAAATAATTCAAGCATTGAAAGATAATAATCTCCAGCCAAGATTGAGATATCCTGCACAACTGTCCCTGGAAATTGATGGAAAAACAAGGTGCTTCCAGGATAAAGAGGAACTGGGGGAATTTGCAACCACCAATTCAACTCTACAGAAAGTATTGCAGGATATTCTAAAAAAAGAAAAATACAAAGAACCCAGAAATAGTGGCGGGGAGGCCACAACAAATGGAGCAGAGAACAAAATGAAGAAGACAAACTGACAGCTACTGACAGAAAAAGAGCTTAACAGAAATGAGGCAGAGAAGATTGGATGATAGGAACAGCTATTTTGGAGAAAATGACATCTTAATAGGTAATACTGATTTAGTATCATCTTGTTTTGAAGTCTCATCTAGCTTTTGTCCTTCTGTCTCCAATGGTCTAAATAGGCTGTATCTTATTGGATTTTATTATGTACGATAGTATAAGCAAAAACCTTTTAAAGACAAGGAGATTATACAGAAACCATTGTTCATTTTCTGTTAGTCGATTCTAAATACTCTGTAATGCTGTCATTCTCTTGAATGGTTTTACATTGTTTTATATACTTAATGCTACAGTATACGAAGTTGTACTCAAGGATTTCAAAGAAAGAAACAATATGGTAACTACTTTTAGGTTAGGATTATCTGGTGGTGAAACACTATTCTGCTTAAATGGTTATGTTTTGATCTGCGCTGTTTCGTTGTTATGCCCTCTTTTATCTCAATCTCCACTCCATTATTTACTTTTTTATCTTTATCCTTTTAATTAAAGGAAAAAAATAGCAGGATATATTATAGTAACCCATTTTGACTTTTCATTACCTTGATTTAAAGCCCTGTATTACTCTCACCATCTGGTTTTTAACTGATGTTCCCCTATTCTGTTTTGCTGGATAGTATCAGGTTCGAAAGTTTAGGCATCAGCTGTGAAGATAATGAGATTCATTATGACGCCCATTCTTGTTGACTTTTAGCTACTTTTGAAGACCTACAATGTCTCCAATGTTTTGGTTTTGTCGGTTTTATTCTTTACTGTTTTGTTCAATTGTATTATAACTAATGATATAGGCAATTCTATTAGAGATAGTGGGAGACATTATGGTAACCATTGTTGATCACCTGTATTATGTTTTTACATTATCTATTATGTCCACCCTTTTGACTTGACCGATTCTGTTCTGTTATGTCACATTTGGTTTTACTCTCTTCCAAAAAAGTAATAAGAACCGTGGGAGCAATGAAACCCAAAATGTGTAATAGTCATGGTACAAAAGAGAGGAAAAGAAAGTACTCTAAACTATATAACTGCATGTATATTTAAGTGTATAAGATAGAAAATGATATCACAGAGTTTTATTGGATCAATGAACAGAACTGTTTGCAGTATCATCGATGGAATGTCCACTTTACAAGCTTTAATTTTGTGACTTGAACAATTATTTCTAAGATGACAATATGTAATCCATTAACTAGTGATTTCCTACTGTTCATTTTTTTTCTGTAAATCTGTATAACTTGTACCCTTTCCCTGCTTTTTTTTTTCTTTTCTCCTTAAATAAAATTTTAAAAAAAAAAATTTAACTACAATGGTTAAAACTATGATGATAGTAAAAAGATCAGTGGTAGCCGGTGTTTAAGGGCAAGGGAAAGGCCAGTGGGTGAAACACGAAGAAGAGCAATGAAATTGTATCATATGACACTATGGTGTCAGACGCCTATGATTATGCATTTTTTAAACCCACAGAACTTAAAATATCAAGGGTGGGCCTTGGGTGATGATGGGTCTGTGTAGGCCCTTTATCTGTAACAAACAGATCCTAAGGGATGTCAGTAATGGGAAAGGCTCCACATGTGTGCTGGGGAAAGAATAAATAGAAAGTCTTTGTTCCTTCTGTTGGAGTTCTCTGTGAACCTTAATGCCCTCTAAAATACTATTTCTTTTTTACTGAGACATACTATTTATACATCTTTATGAGATACATCATGATAAATTGATACATCTCTACAAGGTGAAATAATCAAATGAAGGTATTAGGCATATCTATTTCCTCAAGTACTAATCATTCGTATGTTGGAAATTTTGTACTTTTCTGTTATTTTGAAATACATCATTGATTGTTGCAACCAAGAGTTCCCTATAGTGCTATAGTAACCCAGAACTAATCCTTCCTCTTTGAATTTTAATAACCTTAACTAACCTTTTTTTGCCCTCCCTCCAGCTTGCTCTCCCACTCTTTTGTGGCTGGCCTTTATTCTAGTTCATTCTTCTATGAGATCCGAAGTTTGTTTAGTCTGAAACAAACAAACAAACAAACACATAGACAAAATGTGTAAGAGAATGTGAAAAACAATTAACAGAAAAGATTATGCTTTAAGAAAAATTTTTTCATTGATTTAGCAAAAAGAATTCTATTGTACAGCTAATTCATTTTTTTTAAATGGGCAAATTAATGACAGCAAAAGACCTTGTAATTAAGACTGACATTTGTGTCAGTCAAGAAATTGTGCCTAGGGGCTGGGGATTTAGCTCAGCGGCATAAGCGCCTGCCTTGCAAGCAGGCAGTCATGAGTTCGATCCCTGGTACCGATAAAAAAAAAAACAAAAAGACAAAAAAAAAAAAAAAAAGAAAGAAAGAAATTGTGCCTTGTGGTATTATCACTAAGCACTAATATTTATTATCACCTATGTGCTAAATCCATAAAGCAAAAATCAGTCCTTAAATATGATTAATATCAGCTTTGCATTTATCTTTTCTCACACTCCAATTAGAAATGGATAAAATGAGAGCAACGTGGCCATAGGTGAAGAAAGCAAGAGAGATTTCAACATGAAGGCATTTTCTGCTATTAGCTATAAGGAGATCAAGAAAAATATAAGAGCCAACTGCCTGCAAGGCCTTTAGAACTCAGCTGGTGAAAACTGTATATGAAATAACCGTCAGTAAAAGACTGTTTTCTGAGTCCTTCAAGTACAAAAATAGATTTGAAAAAATACATGAAAGCAACTCCACCGGAGTTTCTCAACTGGAGAGTTGTTAATTTGTGACAGATCTCTTCTTCAATTAGGGAAGAATGTCCTATACACTGCAAGATTGCCTACATCCTTAGACTTGTCCTTTAAATGCCATTGTTCCCAGCCATTGTGACAAATAACAATAAATATAACTTAATGTAAAATGCCTTCCTGACATTTATTTTCAAATTGAAACTCATTAAATCAAACATGTTTGCTGACTCAAAGAATCTTAGATGTTTTGGTGTGTTCCTGTTCCATTTATCAATACTGAAAACTACAGTAAAAACAACAATAGTAGTAGATGTATCAAAAATCCTACAATACCTTTGACTCTTATCCTCTACATCAATAATATATCCCTCTCCTCTTCCTTTAAAACTGTATTCACACTCAAACCACTTCTACCTACGTCCATATCATGCCATCCAAGTTCCCCCTATCTCTCACTTGAATTATTGTGGTAGTCTTTTGTTCTGGACTGACTGCCTGTGTCTCCTCAGGATTTGTATGTTGGACCTCTAACCTCCAAAGTGATGGTGTTTGGAGATGAACTTTTGAGAAGTGAGAGATCAGGTCATGAGAATGGAGTAGTGGTACTTTAGGATTAGTTTCCTTCTTATTCTTTATAAAGAGGTACACAAGAGTTTCTGTTTCTGTTTCTCTCTCTCTCTCTCTGTTTCTCTCTGTCTCTGTCTCTCTCTCTCTCTCCCCATTTCTCCCTCCCTCTCTCTCCTCCTGCCCCTGGGTACACCCACCATAGAAAGAACATGTGAGCACATGGCAAAATGGTGACTGCCTAGAAGCTAAGAGAAACAGTCTTAGAGTGAAACTAACCTTACTAGATCCTTGATCTTATACTTCCCAGCTTCACAAAACCAGAACAACTACATGGCTCTTATTTAAGCCCTGCTCCCTTGCCAGCTCCAGCTTTTTGATATGCAGCCCAAACAGACTGGGCTCCCAGCTCATCTCCCTGATGCCCCCTTTGTTTCTTTCAGTGTATTCTCAGGACAGTGGCAAGAGTGCCCTGGGTAAAAATGTATATCACATTATGTCATTTTGTTCTCTAAACTCTCTGATGGCTTCTTTTCCTATAAATCTAAATGGCATCTTTTGATGGTGCCTGTGACTTGGACCTTGTGAACCCTGGCAGCACTTTTGCTTTCTATCCTTCACATCTCTCCTGCCACACTGGTTTCTTAGTTGACATCTGCTGGCTCCTTGGGGACTCCTCTGCACAGTCACCAGAGAGCTCCTACTTGCTCTCCCCCCATGCCAGTGAAGGTCTGTGCTCAAATGTCCATGGTCGCCATGACTAGTGTTATTAATGTCCTAGCCATCCACACATCCATTTCCTATCTCTTTCCTGCAACTTACTTTCCTCCAGGTCCTGTGCCACTATTTTAAAGACATGAAACATCTTATTTATTTAGCTGTTGTGTGCTCTTCCTACTTCCCCCGTGAGGCTATCTGTCCCATGAGGTCAGACTGTTTGCATCTCCCCCAAATTTATATGCTGAATCTTTAAACCCCAGTGTGATGGCATTTGAAGATGAGACTTATGGGAGTGAGAACTGAGGTCATGAGAATGGAGCATTGGTACAATTTCTCTCTGTGTTCATTGCTATTTACCCGATATCTAAGAGTGCACGTCTCCACTTATTACACATATTGTTCCCCTAAGGGCTTTTCATACATTGTTTTTTCTAGTTGGCCCCATGGATATACTGTGTATATGTTTATCATTGGAGAGTTAATTCAAACTACTTCAAAATCTAAGATACTTTTGCCCCCAATAATCAATATTTTCCCCACTGAAATAATTTCACCATGTTGAGAATATATATATTATCTAGAGTGAGACATCGCATGTAGTCCATGGTAAATAATTAAGTCAAGGTCAGTTCCTGCTGGCTGGAGAGCCCGCTGTGTAGCCCCTTACTCCACGCAGTGTCTGGAAGCCAGCATCACCCATTTCCTGCTTGTTATCCATACAGACTGCTGCTTTTCCCAGCCTGTTTTGGCTCACTGGATGGACTGGGTCAAGGGGATCTACTTCCTTCCTTCTTGTCTTCCCCATGAGGCTATATTTCAGCATGTGGACTGTTTCTCTCAGAGACGTTTTCTCTGCTGTTTACTTTTCTGTCATCTTCCTGCAAGTTCTCCTACTTTCTGAAACACAAGCACACCCATGAGCTTTGGTTAACGTGGAGACCGAGTTGAGCAGGTGTGGGCCAGGGAGTAAGTTTCAGCATGGCTAACAAGCAGGAAAGTGGAGCAGACAGCCCTCCACAAGCACATCCAGTGGTCACCATCAGATATCTCCAGCCAGCACTGGCTAGAAAAATCACAGTCTCGCTTCAGACAAGTTGTAGCCAACACAGGAAGTGCTGGGGACCCCACCACCCACTTGTCCTGAAGAAACCAGGAATATTACAAAAGGAAGAAGAAAAAGGCGGCATCTGGCCTCCAACCCAAGCAGTTCTGGTCCAGGAGATGTGAACACAGAAGAGATCAGGAGTCGCACACCTGAAGTTTAAGAGGTGATGGCAACCGAAGTAAAGAAACAACTTCATGAGGCTATAAAAGAAATTAGAACAGAAGTACTCTCAGGTAAAAGAAGAAATGTGAAACATAATAAAGAATTGCTAAGCACCTCTAACGAAGACATAGATGGAAGAATAGAGGGGCATAGGAAAATGAGGGAAACCTTGAATGAAGAATATAAAAAAGAATCCATAAAACAGATTCAAAGAGATTACCAGGAAATTAAAAACTCCATTGAAAGCTAGCAAAACTGCTTGAAAGAAACTAAAGACAGACTTTCAGACCCTGAAGACAGGTTTACAGCTTGCAATCATAAAAGGAAAAATCTCTTAAAAATAATAAGTAACCAGCAAGTAACAATTCAAAGGCTACAAGATGACCCAAAGAAGCATAAGTTAAGAATAATAAATGTGAGCAAAAAAGCAAGGATCAACAGAAATGAAATACAAAGGCTATCTGCAGAAATAATTACAGAAAACTTCCCAAGCATAGAAAAAGGAAATGATATTCAGATAAGTGAGCCATACAGAATTCCAACTAACTATAACCAAAATAAATCTACATCTAGACATATAATAATCAAGATCCCAGAAATTCAACACAAGAACAGAATATTAAAAGAAACACAGGCAGAGCAGATCAGGAAACAGGGTCCATCAATATGCTTTATACAAGAAACACATTTTCCCTGAAAGACTGAAAGTCAAAAGTGAGAAAACAATGTTCTGTGTGACAGGGGACCAGAAAAAAGTAAGGGTCGCTTACTCATCATCTGCAGATTGGTTAGAAAGCCATGACACTTTTATACAATGGAAAACTACTCAGCTATAAAGAACAATAACTTTGAGGCTTTTACAGGTAAATGAATACAACTTGAGATCATGCTCAGGGGTAAAAAGGTTCAGAGTCACATAGGGGAATAGCAGGTTACCTCCCTAATATAAAAACCAAAGGAGTTAGTGGGATCCAAAATGTACAACACATCCTGTGAAAGTGAAAGGGGAGGAACTGTCTAAACAGGGAAGGCTGTGGCTATTGTTAATCTATTAATTGTGATTTAAAAGCCATATTGTTTTCATTGTTCTGTTTAGCTTGGTTTATTCTGTTTCAGTATTTGGTATTTGATGGCACAGACAGCTATTCAAAGATAACAAAATATATTATGGTAACCATTTTTGATTTCCTATTACCTTGATTTGAAGCCCTATATTGCTTTCATTGCCTTGTTTTGGCTGGTTTTATTCTGTTTTGTTTGGTTTGATAGTATCAAGTCTGAGGGTATAGGCAACTACTTTGAAAACAATAAGATGCATTATGATACCCATTGTGGTTTTACTATTATCTTCTTTTGAAGTCCTACACTGTTTCCATTATTTTGCTTTTATTGACTTTGTTCTATAGTAGTTTGTTTGATTCTATTATGCCTGATGGTGTGAGCAAGTCTTTTGAAGATAATGAGGCATTACAGTAACCATTGTTGATCTCCTTGCATTTTGTTTTTAAGTCATGTACTATGTTCATCCTTTTGTTTTGATTGATTCTATGCTGTTTCACTTGGTTTTATTCTCTTCAAAATAAAATAAATAATTAAGTCAAATAAATGAAATACAGTGTATATATACTAAATTTATTTTACCAAATACTTTTGACATGTTAACATATGGCATGTAAGATAATTTTTATGCAACTGTCAAAAAGCTTTTCTTATTGCTGCTGTCTACTAAAGAGAATCCTGAGATTGCAAAAAATGTTGCTAAGAATTAACATTTATAGCTATTTGGGAATGAACAAATCATAATTTTTATAATGTTATGTAACCGGAATAAAAGGTAGGTATAAATTGGATTTTGAAGCTAGATATCAGAACAATATACTGACTTATACACCTCAATTTTAAATTTTGCATAAATTGGAATAGTCTAATTAGTTTAATAATGAAATTATACAAAGCCAAACTTATGAAAACTATAAAATTTTGCATGAAATATTTGCTTCAGCTCTGAAAATCGTTGCAATGAACTCCTACAGGAAAGAAGGATTGTGATAATTCATCTTTATCACTTCCCTGCCTTGTTGGTACCTGGCACTTAGTATGCCCCTAATACAGACTGAACGAAGAGATTCAATTCAGAAAGAGTTTGTGGAGAAGCTAGAATTTGGATAAAAACTAAAAGTATACACTGAATTTGCATAGAGGAAACTTCTCAGTAGAAAGAACATCAGGAAGAAAGACAATCGGTGTACATTAGGGAGCTCAGAGAAACGTGTTGAATATAAAAGAAACCCAATTATGAAAAGCCTTGAAAAGAAGTCTTGGGAGTTTGGCTTAAAAGCTGAAAGCAAAAACAAAACCATTGTAGACATTTGCAAAGTAGAGTGGAATCATGAAAATTGTCTTTTAGGAAATATCACCTGGCAGCAGTGTGAAAGCTGAACTAGAAAGAGGAGAGACTAAGAGCGTGTAGATTAGCCAGACGCTGTCAGAAACTGGGAGTGAATCAGAGCGATCACATTGTAAGGGGGAGAACGGCCAGACTGAAGCTGCTTTCAAAAATAACACAGGACGGCATTTTCTCACACAAAGCCGTTGGCTGCAAATAACAGAAATTGTAAACAGCAAAGAAAAAATATTGATCCCCATTACTGGAGATTCAAAGGTAGCCTTGGGACAGAGTTCAGTTTTTCAGGCTCTGTTTCCTTGAGAGTCCCACCTCAGCAGGGGAACATTTGTTGGCTTCATCCTCAAGGTGCTGTTAACATAATGACTCAGGGCTTCACATGCACACGTAGATGTATCCTGAGAAAAAAACATGGGAGTCTCCCAAGAGACTTTCTTTCCCTACTTCACCAACAAATCTTTCCCTGAATCTCAGGAGAGAACTGGTTGTACCCCAATTGCTGAAGCAATGTGGCAACGTGAAAGAGATTCTTAGATCATGTGAGAGCCATGTCAGGACCTGGGGGAAGATTCAACTGCTGAACTTTGTGCACTGTCTAGGAGAGGACAGGCTGTTGTTTCAAGACTGAGGTTCCTTTGAGAAAAGGGGAAGGTGGTAAGAGATGCTGTGTGTGCAGCCAACAATGCCCTCCTTAAATACAGGCAACAAGAAGAGAAAGTAGTTAAAGATGACTTCAAGGTTTTCCAACTATTGCATAATAGGACAGATAAGAGGGAATGGCTTGATTCAGAGATGAGTTTAATTTAGGTTTAGAAAGAACATATTAAGCTGGAAAAAATGCTATTCAAAGATTGTTGCTTCCTGGTTATTAACCTGATGAGCTAATCAAGCAGGCAGTGAAGAGTGACCCCAGGACCCCGGGGACATATCCCAGCTGGAAATAAAATTTAGATGTCATCCATACAGCAGTGAATGAATTCACCCAGAACGGGTATAGGAAAAGGACAGATGTGTTGTCTTACCCTCCAATTTGAAGAAGAGTAAGAAATATCAGGGGATTCACATACAAAGGGCTGGGGAAGCTAGCTCACTAGAGTAGTAAATGTAGTATAATTCTGCAAGTTACAGAAGGAAAAATGTTACCAAGAAAGCGTCAAATTGTACATTAATATTATTAAGAAAAAAAGCTTATAAAGTCAGGTCAGGGGCTAAAGAGGAATGAGGACTATGAGAAGAAGCCATGAAAAGATGCAAAAACTGTTTCCAAGAAGCAGAAATTCTCAGCATAAATTTGCAGTAGACCAGGTCAGCTGGGTCCCTTCCACAGGCCAAAAGGACTTTTACATACAGAAAACAAAGGAAGAAAAAAAGGGAAAAAAAGAAAAGATGAGCTGATCTTTGGGGATATATTATTGCAGCTAGAAAAAAAGTGAGAATTTAGAGTCCTGATAAAACAATATTAAATAGTTGACTATGGGATTTAGAGCGAAGAGGGATTCATAAGCAACAGGCTGTTAAGAGACTGATACTCATCTTTTGGTTTACTTGCTTCAGTAACCGATTTACTTGCTTCAAGTCTTGGTCTGAGAGGAGAGCCTAAATTAGGGATTGAGTACAGGTACAGGCAAGCAGGAGAGCACGTGCAGAGTAAAACAAGGAAGCCGTAAATGCTGATAAAGTAAGTATACATTACTGATTTCAACAAGCTATGGCAGATAGTGAAGACACAGTCACCAGCATCTCACCTGAAGCGCAAGAGATGGTGTCTGTTTCTCTGCCACAAAGCTCTCTTCAAGCTGGGCTTGCAGCGGTGCCCCAACCCTGTGCAGCCCTCAGCTAGTGGAAAAGGACATAGGTCCACAGCATCTGCTGTCCCAGGGTAGTTCACTGAGGCTCAGTTCCTTTAGACACACAGAAAGGATTTGCACAGAACACCTTCTGGATTGTCCCACTGAAGAACACAAAAGTTGAACACTCGCCCAACCCCAAGCTGTACCTGCAGAGGTATTTCAAAGAAAGTCTGCATCCCACAGCAAAGCACCGCATCCTCCTGTGCTTACCACGAGACACAACTGCACTCCACCACAGCTGTCCATCACAGCTGTCCACTGCAGCTGCTCAGAAATCAGTAGCCCAAGAAGCTGTGCCATGGGCATCCCACACAGCTGCTACACCACGATTTTCTCACCCACAGCACTGTAGATGTGTTGGACCAGAAATTCTTCCTTATGGGGGCTGCCTCGTGCCTTAATGGAGCATCTCTGACATTTCCTCACTGTTTGCCAGTTGCTCTCTGTCCAGCTATGATAATGCAAAATGTCTCCAGTCATTGCCAAATGTCCCTAAGGAGGCAAAATTGTCCCCAGTTGAGAACCACTGTGCAAGTGTGTAACCTTGGGCAAGTTGCTTGGTTTTCTAAATCTGCTTCTCATCTGTAAAGTGAGGATAATAATGACTGACCTCATAAGCTTTGGGAGATTATTTAATGAAATAGTGAACATTAAGTAGTTAGCAGAGTACATAATTACTTAGCACATGGCAGTATGCTTAATAAAAATAGTAGCAATAACGAGAAAAAAATCTCTAATTTTACAGTGGTATATTTTTATGGCTAAAATTTAAAGTTTGATGTCCCCTTTGATAAAAAAAAATAAGGTACTCATTTTTAATATCTATTTCAACAAATGGATCAAAGGCTGAATCTCTATGTAGATAAATCAAAATGAGAAAATTCAACATCAGTCACTTCTGATCCTCTTTCATTACTAAGCAATTAATGCTATACGTTAAACATGACCACAAGTTATTTGGTTGTAGCTAAGCAAATACAGAGTGTGAAGGAGATAAAAGAACTGCTTAAAAATGAATAGAAAATGAGAATTTATTCTAGAATAATCTTGCAGAGTTTACACCTCAGTATTTTACAAATGCAGATTTAAAATGTACTTACTAAAACAAATTTTTAATGCATTTTGCAATCTCACGCATAAAGGCATGAATATTTTAGGTTAATTAGCATAAACTGAATACCAGCATGCAAACACTGAAATGAATTTAAAGAAATTGTTAATGATTCATTACATAGAGTAATTAGATTTTTGTATGATGGGCACAAATGCATTAGCAAAATCAATTATGCACTGATACAATGAAAAACCACTCTTAGGGAAAAAGTCATTAGTGTAATAAAAAGGACATTTTGCAGGGCTCCTCCTCTACTTTCTTAGACTCAATCACAAACAGCTGTTGCCATCTGCCAGGGAGCGCTCTTGGCAGATAAACGTGACAAATCTCTTCCAAACCCTGCTCTGTTGAAAATATCTACCCCAGCACTCTTAGAGACTGACCATCTTTAAGAGATAGCAAATGAATCTGGCTTAAGTCATCCTTGAGGAATTGTAGGGGAAACATCAAACAAGATAAGTAGGAAAAATATTTATGAGAATTTACTTTTTGTGCTTCTGTTTCTGCTTCTGTTGCCTTAAAACTTTTAGATGGTCTCCACTTCTGCCCACAGTGGAGTCAGTGTTCTAAACTTATTGCATTGCATTGTAACCACTTTCTAATATATTCTTGAACTCTGCAAAGACTAATGCCAAGACATTATCATGTTTGTATCCCCAGGACCTAGCAGAGAGCAGGTACTTTGAAATGAAATGATATGAATGTGTTGATCCAGGTCACCACGACTGTTATACCAGCCCCCAGTTTCAGTTAAGAATTTAAAATGCCCTGTAGATCTCCATGCAGATACAGTATCTCAAACCCACTGAACCTTCCTATCATGGCTTATGTAGCCTTCCTAAGATAGATACAGGCTAAGGCAGCAGGAAATGAGGCAATCTGGCCATGTGATACAGGCCAGATCTGCACCCGAAAGAAACGAAGTTAGGCAATCTTCCTGATCACAAAAACAGAAAAAAAAAAAATGTTTGCCAGGAATGTCCGGGTAACTCAGAGAAAGTATTTAGCTGCTGGTTTGTTTGTTTGTTTGGTTTTTGGAGGTTTTTTTTTTTTTTCCTTCTGCTTGAATTAATAGTACAAGTGCCTCGGTTCTCCATTTGTCTATTCATGTTCAGAAGTAGCTTCAGATAAAATAATCTGAAGCACTGAATCTCAGGGGAATTAAAGAAAAAGAGCTCAGAGACAAAGGGTGAACCTTCAAAACCAGCTCAACTGTGTCACAGAGGAGCCGGCTGCATCCAGGTGGCAGTCTGGAAATTATGAAGCGAAACCACACTGACACAAATGATTAGGAAATGCTTATTTGAATTTTACAAAGAAGACTGCTAGCTATTTTCTCCAGGGGGACTGTAGACTTTTACCTTAATTTATCAGTACTGTATGTTAAAAGTAAGTCCATGTAGACCCATTCTTTCTTTTGAACTTCATTTCTGTAGCTCTTCACTGCAAAAAAAGGCTTTTCTAAAACTTCCCCCTGAGAAAGCTTAAGGGCAACAGTGGTAAAAATGAAATAGGTGTAAAAACTAAGTAATAATACTGCATCCCAGGATATGATTCTGAACAATGAAAAATCAAACTGAGTACAGTCAAGACTCGTGTGATGATCGAGCTGAAGCCGTGGGCTGGGATCATGTTGGAGCTGGACTGTGCGTGAACAAGCTCCTCCAGCGCTTCCATTACCCGCTCGGTCATACTTCATCCGCTACAACGCACTCGCCGCTGCTTGATTCCGTATCCAGCCAGCCTGGCGCTTCAGATGATGGCTGATCATAACACAGTTCTCAAATCAGACGGAAAAATAAGCAGGCACCATGTAAATTAAAGTGAAATTATCTGTGAGAAAGCTTTGTAAACCACAAGGCACCGTGCAAACCTGTCTCCCTGTGGCACCGAAGGCCCACTCTGAAGCCTTTCTTCTTTCTTTTGCAAAAACTGTGCGGCTAATTATGAGGATAAAACCTCATTAAGTCTTCTTAACTGTTTTTTCTTTTCTTTTTTAGTTATTGGAAGCTTATTTATTTTCCAAAGCTCTATTTCTGTTCTGAAATGAGATCTTTGGTTTCTCCCTGCTTTGACGCACACCAGTGTAGTGTGTCACCTCCAGAACTATTTAATTCAAAGAAAGATAGGATCAGTCTACCTGCGCTACAGGCGTTCACCATGGAAACCACGGAACAAGAAAAAATGAGGAAGAAGAAAGTGAATCAAAATCACCGTGATTTTTCCAAACAGGTAGTTTACATTATCTACATTCCCTTCTTATTTGGAATTCTATTCCTGAGCCTTGAAAGGAACTCACCGATTTCCACTGAGCCAGATTTGAGGCATAAAATGAAATAACTTTGTTATCTGAAGCCTAATGATGTGCAAAATACTTTTATTTCTCTGCAGACTTAATTTGCCTTTTCCAGTCCTAATAGTTTGAAAGCAATTTACAAAATTGATACAAATTTTTAAATAATATAGGAAAATGTCCATGCATTTTAAAAATAGGCTCCAAGAAGCTAAGTCTGTAGCTCAGGGGTAGAGCAGTTGCCTGGCATCCAGAAGACAATGGGTCCAACTCCAGCACCACAGAGGTAAATAAATAACTCCAGAAATCATATCAGGAAGATTCTTATGGGTATCTCTATAAACCAATTTGTCAATGATATATGATATTCTTATTCTTTCCCTCAAGTTTCTCTTCCATTCTTCAGGGGGTTTTTTGTTATGTTTTAGGTTCTTATTTTTTTCAGTGCTGGTGATAGAACCCGGGGAGGGTCTGGTGCCTTCCAGGCCAACACTCCACCGCTGATTTGTATCTCCACTCCAGAAGTTTCTTTGGTTTGAGCGAGGGAAAGTGTGCTTTTTTATATCTCATCATAGTAAATACATTTAACATGAATAGTTCTTGAAAATTTGTCTCCAAATTTGGGTCTCCTGTCATTTGGGGAAAAAACTATAAAAACTTAAGCATGTCCCAATAAACCTGTATCGATATTAAAACATTTAAAAGCATAGTTTGTTTATTTATTTGGCGCCAGGAATCAAACTCAGGTGCTGTGCCACTGAGCTATATCCCCAGGCCAACATGCATGGATATTTTAAAGATGTTTTAATGAAAGCATTTCATCCTAAGAAGAGATAATCAGTTCTGTGTCCAGGATATTTTCCATAACTACCTGTGATGGACTTCACAATGTCACCTGCTGCACAACCATTGGCTTTTTTGTTTTGTTTTGTTTTGTTTTGTGTTGTGTTGTTTTGTTTTCCTTCACTATGCTCTTGGGCTTTCATAACTTCTTAAATTGCTTCTAGATGCCTATGTTGCTGGGTCCCACTTGGGAGACTCTCATGCCTAGAACATATCATGATGCACTTCAATCTTGCTCCTATAGAGATCAGTTCTTCAAAGCATGATCTAGTCAAAGTTAATTTGGGTGAAATTTAATGGATTAATCAAATGCTCTTGACCATTTTAATATTTTCTGAAAAGAGTGATCAATTATTACACATATTTCTTCATACTGGGTCATAATATAGCACTAGTGATGTGTACTTAATGATATCTGTTTTCATTTTTGCCTGATTTAGTCAAAGAAATTTTTTTAAATGTAAACTAAACAAGATCAAGGAACTTGCATTATATTGATATTGCTGCCATGGTTCTGGAAAAAGGAAATATTCTTAAATATTTCTTTAAAATTTTCTTCAATAGTAAGGAGGGCCAGAATTAAAAATCTATTATCCTTTTATTGTGGCTGTTTTTTAGAACACTATAAACCAAACTTGATGAAGTACATTCACTAAAAATGCTTACAGATATATGATATTACAATAGAAAGTAGTATGGGAAAATTATATTTCAAAATAATTACACACACACAAAGCACGCATGTGTAGTCATGTGTTCTAGCCATTACTTTTCCAGACCATAGCAAACAGGTGGACTGGTGGCCTACAATATATAATCAGTAAGTACAAAAATTAGAAAAATACCCTCCAGTTACATCTGACTTAACCAGATTGTTAAGTGGCCCGACAACATACTCTTTTGATGCTTGCTGTGAATATGTGTATGAAGTACTTACAAATTAAACAAAGCTGACTGTTAGAATCATGTGTACATTACACTGTTATCTATACCACCTGTCTCTTTCTTTTCTGTGAATAACTACAGGTTAGAAGAGTGTACTATTTTTTACCACATTTTTTTATTAAACTTGGGTTGCTTCTGTTAGAGAACCATTTAGTTGGTGCTTTTTAATGCTTAGCACTTTTAATTTAATGAATTATTTCCCCCATAAAGTTTTAATAACAGCCAAATTACATGCGAGTGGGGGGCTTAGTTCCTATGCTCTTTTAAATTCTCAAATGGGCCTATACTTAAGGTTCATTATAACTAATTCAACAAGATTAAAAATTAATCTTCTCTAGTCTTATGAAAAGTGAAAATTTTAGGTGAGTGACTGGAGAAAAGACTGGTGTGCATATTTATTTATTTGCTTCTGTCTATCACTCAAAGTCAGAGAAAGTGGGGTGGTGCCTTGTGACAGTAACAGAGGATTTGTATATCTGTAATGGCTTCCTGTAAAGCATGGTTCTTACCCAACATCTCAGTCATAAGCAATTTTGTAGGGCAGAGGGAAGCCATCTTCCTAAGAGAGGAGGGTGTATTTCATAGACTTTGGCAATAACTGGTTTCATAATTTATTACGCCAGCTTGATTCCTAACCTATCAGATATTTCCTGCCCTTGTTGCTAACCACCTTCACTGATTTCAGAAGAAATCATCATTGGAGAGAGCTGCCTTTTTCAATGTCATGCCTTCCTCTTCTTCCTGTTCCCTCGGCTCACCTCCCTGGTGGAGACCATGCTGAAGCACCTCTGGCCTCATGGTTCACCTCAGGAAGCTGCTCAGTCAAAGCAGATGCTCCTGAAGGTGCAGGTCAGATGTGTCTTTCCCAGGATCAAAAACACTCCCACGGGGCTGGGTGGAGCTCAGTGGCAGAGTGACCGCCTAGCACAAGGCCCTGAGTTCCATCTCCAGCCTACACACACAAAGGCCTTACATTTCTGTCATCACAGGTTTGCTACCAGAATAATCAAGGTAACACTCTCTCCCTCAAAAAACAAAAAAACAAAACAACAACAACAAAAAAAAACAAGTAAAAGTAACCTAGATTAGAGAAACAAACTAGAGATTAACAGGCAGGAGTACAAAGTCTGGATTAGGAAGATTTAGCTGCTGATAGCATGCAACTGGCTTCTGAACTGCTCTTGAGATAATCCTTTTAGGAAGGTCATAAATACTAATCATTTCTGACTACGAAGTAGGTGCTGTCCTTAGAGGGGCACCAGGCCTACAATCCTCCTCACCCTCATCATCTACCCATCTTTCCTCCACATTCCTCTCCCAGAATGAAAATGTTACAAAAAAAGGAGGAAGTGGAGTGGGGCAGGGCAGAGGATGAACTGCGTGTGAAAATGCTCTACTCCCATATTCTTGGTTTCTTTTATTTTTATTATCTTTTCCCCAACACCTATTTTTACCATATGGCTGAATGAACTGGACTTTGTGGAATACTGTACCTAACTCACAGGATCTCTATTAAGACAAAACTGCTTTTAGTGTCAGGCATGACTATAATTTCAGCTACTTAGAAGGCTGAGGCAGGAGGAACTGCAGTTTGAGCCAACACCTGAACCTGTCTCGATCCCCAGTTCTGAAAAAAAAAAAAAAAAAAACCAACCATACTCTATCCTCATAAAAATAAGAAATAGTAAAGTGATCATGTTATATACTGCTGATTTGAGCATCATGTCTTTGGAGGACTCTCCAATGCCTTCTCCTGAAACCCTTTTCTGATTTTTATAGTAGTTGCTATTGATCAAAACAGAAAAATACTATATCATTTTCATATTTATTATTCAGAAGGGGAAAAAGCATGCCCTGTGTATAGTTCAGGATTGTTGCCCTGAAGAAAAATGGGAAGGAGAGCTCATCTTGTGCCAAAGCCCTGAGTCCCAGCAGGAGGTGATGGTGCACCCCCAATTCCAAACACTGTGTGGCTCCAGTATAAAGCTCTTAATTCATTGGCTGTTAATTCTGTCATGAATTTCTGACAGAAAATCAACACATCAGAAACAAGACTGCATGCATTAATTCCAATGCTGGAAGCCTAAAATATTAGCACAGCAGCCCATCTCCTAGGGCAGGGCGGGCAGGTGCCTTCTGCACTGCAAAGCTCACGCTGCAACCCTGCTGCTGTCAGCCCGGCATTGTCCTCTGTAGTTCTCTGTGCCGAGGGCCGTGTACTAATTTGGAAAAAGGTAAATGAGTTTTTCAGTATGCGGCCTATCTGTTATACTTAATGCAATTTATTTTCCTTTGGGAAGATTTGTTTTTTAGTTTCAAAGGCCATGTGATTCACTTATTTGAGCTTTTTAAAAAACATAATGTGTTAGCTTAGGTAATTATTTGGTGAGGTAAGCATACACAAAAATGAAGTTAGGGGTGAGTTTCTTCCCAGTGAGAGTCCAGTTCCCTTACATTTAAATGTTCTGACATGGTGTGCCGAGTGTGTGTGGAGATCTTGCTACTTTCAGATCTAGAAGGTGCAAGGCGCAGTGATGACCTTCGAAGAAGCTGTCTGATTCCAGGGTGAGGCTTCTCCATTCTTGGAAGACGTGGATGTTGTCTGATGAGAGACCTCGGGCCTAGCGGTCTCCACACAGTGATTATCCCTGGCGGCCCCTGCTCCTGGCCCTCTTCTGTTCCCACCCAGGTGCCACCACGAGGCTGGGGAGCAAGGCGGACCCTAGGAAGTGACCAGTGAACTCATTACATGAAGCCTAGAGAACACCTGCCCTTAGGAGCCCCTGCAGGCTTGCAGCCCACCTCCTCCTGCCCAGGGGATGGGATCGGCTGGTGAGTGTACCCAAGTCTCTTCTTCTAAGCGGGACTTAAAACTCAGTGCTCTCCTCTGAGATGGCAGGTGGCTCCCACTCACTGAGAGCCCAGTATGCCAGATATGACGCTGGATACTCAATATAAGAAGTTCACTCGATCTTTAAAAAAAAAAAAACCGTTATCCCTCAGTTCTCTGGGGGATTGGTTCCAGGGCCCTTAACACAATCCACAATGCTCAAATCTCTTATATAAAATGACGTGGCATTTGCATATAACTTGTGCATGTCTTCCTGCATAGTTTAAGTCACAACTAGATTACTTTTAATACCCAATACAGTGTAAGTGCTATGCAAATAGCTGTATTGTTCAGGGAGTAAGAAGGACAAAAGTCTGCACATGGTTAACACAGATGCAGATTAAAAAAACAAAAAAAGTACTTTCAGTCCTGATTGGTTGAATCAGCAGATGTGGACCAGGCAGATTCAGGGGCAGACTATTCCCATTTTAGAGGTCTGGAGACAGAGGTGTAAGAAGGTGATGCTACTGTCCCAAGAGCATAGAGCGGGAAGGAGGCGATGCTGAATTTCTAACTCAAGCCCTTCCCTGGAAGAACTATCACTGCTCTCGCCTTCTCACCAGCTCCCTTCAGCTGAGCTAAGTGCTCAGCCACACTGAGGTCTCATGAGATGACCACAGGACCTGTGTCAGAGGACAGGCTTCGATGACCTCCCTCTGCCTAGTGTGTGACCGGTGTGTCAACCTGTGCCCTGTGAGAATTAGACTTAACCCAGAGTTAAATCTGTTTCCCAAGCAGGGTACTTGGTATATAATTGGAGCTTGATCAGTATTTGTAGCATTTGATCCTTAGCATACTCCTTTCTACAATAAAATCACGTACATGCATACATTTTTATAGTTTTACATTAAATAGCCACTTGAAAGCAATTCCACTCATCTTTAATAGCAGCACAATAAAATATAGGCTTACGTTTGAGAACCTGATTCTCCCCCTTAGCTTACACAAGCACACCCAGGCATTTGCTTCCAAATTAACAGCTCACTTTCTCCACCCCAAGGACACATCCAAGATGAGGAGATGCAAGCACCCAGCCCAGAGGCACCACAGGCCCTGCAGCAGGAAACGAGGACAGGTTGTTGAACTGAATCTCACATGTGACAGTGAACCGTTTGGTGCACCCATTTCCTGCTGACTCCCTGGTTCACACAGGTTTCCTGTTCTGGGCTGTTTGAATTTCCGCCCACCCCAGCACACTTCACGGTGCCCACATCGGGGAGAAGGTACTGCTAGTAATGTAGCAGAAGTGGAAAGATGACTTGTTCAAAGTGATGGAAAGAAAAGAGTCAAGAGGAAATGAGGAAGAAGTGGTGAGTGAGCCAGGAATGATGCTGGTTTCAAGAGTGATGGATGTTTCAGAACATAATGGAAAGACATATCATAGGGGATAGAGAGAACATGAGAACAGCCCTAGTCTTGGCAATCCTGGAAAAGGCTACATATAAACAGAAGATCCCAGGACCTTTGCACATGCTCTATCTAAAATGATCTTGGTCAGTGGTGGTGAATCTATGACACACGTGCCACAGTGTGTCAGTAATAACTGTCTGTTATTATTGAATGATCTGGTCTAGGTTATTCAAAGCTTTTTCTGACCTCACTGTTTAAAGTAGTCACTAACTCACAGATGAGACTGTGTTTTCTTCATTGTACCTATCATGATGTGAAATTGAGTTATTCATTGAGTTACTGCTTTTTTAATATGTCTTCCTCCTCTGAAATACAAACTTTTTGCTATCTCAACACCCAAAATAATAACTGAATCAAAGCATATTTCTTAGAGGAATGAATATTACCAATAAATTTTATTCTCTTTTAGACTGTTCACTCTCTTTATCCCAGGAGAGTCTCACTATCCCATTTTTATTCTAAATCTAGCCTGAAAATCTGCTTTTGGTTTCCAAAAGAACCAAGATATTTCCTTTCTCACAGCTTTTGCACACTATTCCCACTGCCCAGAACATCAACCATTCCAACTTCCACCTCTCCACAACAAATTCACTGCTGGTGCAAGGCAGGCTATTCCTTATCCAGATCAAATGTTGATCCCTGGAGGATTTCCCCATCACTTTGATCAATAGTTCATCTCCTCAATGTCTTCTGTTGCAGCAAACTAGATATCTTGTTTTCAACGGTCATTTTTCTTTCAATTCAGTTATCTATCTCTATTCAGCTTTTGTCTGTCTTCTTCATTAAACTAAAGCATCATGGGGCAGAGACTGTGTGTGTGCTGTCTCACAACACACACCTAAGGTGTAACCAATACCTAAAATACAGTGCATGGCTGGATAAAAGAATGAATTGATGGTCTTTGGTGCATCTACCCACATTCAGATTCTGATAAAAATCTTCCTCACAAATGTATTAATAGCTGTAATTCCTTATACTGTCTATGTCTGTTAGCTTCTGTTTAGACTATCTCTCTTCTGAAGGACGAGTTAATTCTCTCTTGCCAAGAACCTTCTCTTAACATCCTAGCCACACTTCTTCCTTTACCAGATTATTTGTTGCATTCACAAATGGGTTGGTGCACTTACTGGGGCTAAGTGCTAATAGAAACATACACTGGATTGGTCCGTGACCTCAAGGAGGCTTGAAGACCTATTGCAAACTTTTAGACTTGACGATAGTTCAGATGCGTCAAACGAATACAAGAATAGGCTTAATTACAGCTTGGTTGACACTTCAGCTCTTCCTTATTTCTCATGATATTAAAAACAAACACATAGCTTCTTCCCATAATCTTCCTGGGAAAGTTCCAGATGGGTCAGCCCTCCAGCAGAATTAACACAATGATCTATTCCAAGTATAGAAATGATGTTGAGGAATGATGTGGCTTCCCAGCATCTCCTAAGGCCAACGTGAACTTTGCTTATTCATTACATTTACATGAGCTTCCTGAAAACCACATGCTCTTGCACTCAATTATAAACAGAAAAACATTTTCTAAGCCAAAGGGTAAAAGTTTTAATTAGCTATCTCCAGAAGTGGCTTCTTTCACTGGTTCAGATAAATACAGCGATCACTTTTTCTTTTTTTTTTTTTTTTTTATTTTTCTTTTTCTTCTTTTTGTGGTTTCTTATAATCATTTTTGGCAACACTGTAACTGCGGCCTCATTAATTTAAAACAAAATTTAAGATCAAACTTTAGTTCTTTCTTTGCCTCATCTATTACATTCATTTCTCAAAAAGAGTTTTGGGTATTTCATGGGAAAACGTAGTAATATGTGGGAAATGCAGTCAGTCTGTTAGCTGTCTTGTTTACTTGCTGCTCCACTAAAGTTTAAATCATTTTCCTCTGTGTCTGACAAGAGGAGCAACTGTCTTGACAGTATGTTGGTGCAACGAGTGTGCTACCAATTTTTTGATAGCAGTTCTAAATTTTATTCTTTCCAAAACTTAGCTTAATGACCTTTAAGTGCAGGGTAATAGAGCCTTCGGATTCTAGTTTGTACCCTGCCCACCGTGGCCACCTTAACCACACTGAGACAGGAGCGTGGGATCAAGGCTGGGGTGATAAAGGAAGTCCCAGGGCTGCTACCCACTGCAGTGCTGTGCGCTGTTCCTTACCCTCATGCACTTTTCAAGCACTAATAAAACCACAGAAGCAGAATATTGCTTGGAATGAAGAATTGTTACCAAGGAAAAACTGAAATAAATCCTCTAGCTTCACTTATTCTTTGTCAACTTAAAAATCATTAATTTTGGAGGTCACATAGTCCGGAAATATATTATTAGCTTCCCATTAGCTTTGCTAGAAGATGATACCTCTGACATGTGGGTTATGATAACAGTTGCCTAGGTTACTGTGTGGACACTTGAAGGCCACTTTCACTAAAACATCAGCTTTCACTTGGGTCTTCAGATGCCCAAAGGGTGACTTCAGGGGGGTAAAACACATGGCATCTGTCTTCATATTGGGACTGTTCGCTTTGCTGTCTTAAGCCATGGCCAGATTTTGCCCAGATCTTCACATTGAAAGGTTGATCATTTAAAATCATTTAGCCAAGACTACAACACAGGGTTAACTTGGCCGATTGCCCACTGGAACGGGAGTGTGTTTTATTTCCTTCTCCCCACTTTTCTGCCTTCACTCTTGGCTCCGTCCTTCAAGTGCTATCAAATCCACCTCCACAACATTTGTACTCCAAGCACATCTTACCATCCTCACTGATATAATCTTGGTGCAAACAGGGATCATATATTTTCTACACTTGCACAGCAGACTCCTTAAAGAGCCCTCCCCCACCTTCCTTTAGAGACTGCCTTTCAGCTAACTGCAAGCAATCGTGCAGACGTGTTTACTAAAACATAAATCAGATCATGACACTCCTCTCCTTGAAATGTTCTAGTAACTTCCTTTTAAAACCACAGTAAACTCCAAACTTTCTGCTTCGACCTGCAACATCCTGTGCAGTCTAATATTTCTCTGTCACCTCTCAGTCTGTTCACTCGCTCTAGACACATAGATTTCTCCGTTTCACGTATTCCACTAAGCCTGTGTCTTAGTCTACTAGAGATATTCTAACAAAATACCTGAAATGGGTGACTTCTAAAGGATAAAAATTTATTTTTTCATAGGTCTGGACATCCAACAACAAGTATAAACAGACTCTGTTGTCTGGTGAAGGCTGCTCTTTGCTTCCAAGGCGTCACCTTGTGACTGTGTCATCTAGTGGGGAGGAATGTGGTGTCTTCAGGTGGCAGAAGGCGAAAGGCCTCTTTTATAAGGGCCTTAATCTTGTTTAAAAGAGGAGAGTTCTTTATGAACTAATCACCTCCTAATGGCTCCTATCTCATAAAACCACCCATTGGCCATTATGTTCTAACACCTGAGTTTTTAAGGAGACATATTAAAACCACACTTAGCAACTAGTAGATGTCATGTGTTATCGTGGGCACTAAGATATAAGCTGTGAATAAAGTTGAAAACTTCCTGTTCTCAAAAGATCATTACTTTTGGTGGGGGGGAGGTGATGACACAATAAAACTTGTTTAAAAAGTAGATATATCAAGTGATAATAACTGCTGTAAAAATATAACAGAAACAAAGAATAAGGGGTGCCAGTAGGTATGTTTTACCACTAAAATAAACAGAGTGAATTATCTTGCCATGGTTTTCATAGCACTTTAGAGAAGCTTCTCTACCACACATCACGTTTACTCCTAGGCGTCTGCTCGTATGGCTGTCTTTACGTAGACTCACTGACTCTGAGCTCTGAGCTAATAATAATATTACCCTGTGTGTTCTTTGCATCTGGCATATAGTGATTTGGAAAAATTAGATCTAGGCATGTAAGAACCCACCACTAAAGGCAGAAAGTCCCAAGAGACTAAAGAAAGAGGTATACAGAGCTAAGATTACACAAAGTGAAATTTATTAGGAATGCAAACAGAAGCATGTCTGCCCTTCTTTCTCAGGCCACAGCACTAGAGGGTCACGCTCAGTTACCTTCCATGAGACATGATTTATGTTCATGCAAATAAAGCAGAAATACGATGTACATTATACACTAATTTGGATTCGTTTTTGATATATAAAACTGTTACAAAGTAGATACTGTATATTTTATACTTTTAATATGGTCCTTGGCACCCGGCCACGCACTGAGGCCAAATCCAATTTTCTTGCAGAAATTTGTGATACATATGAGATGCTTCTCTGCAATGACATTATACTGTTTTCTTAGATAAGCAAAGGCAAACCTCACTGCTTCCCCAGTGTTTCTAGTGTATTTCAATATTACAAGCAATAAAAGGCTATAAGCTCATTTTTATTTTAAAAGAATTGATTCCCAAGTTACATCTCTGATATGACTAAGGAAACTACCGATAATGAAATCTGACACTATGCCCATATGAGGGACATTAAAAGGAAAATTAAGTTTTTTTCAGAGAACTTGAATGGAGGAGAGGTACGTCAGGAGAGCAAGTACTTCATTACCAGCAGGCATCCCATTTCCTTACAAAGGATATCTCGTGTGCCCAGACGCACAAGCAAAGGGTGTGTTTCTCTGCTAGAATAATATAATGATTTCTGTCAGAGGATGGAGAAGAGGAAGAAATGATTGTGTCTTATGTTATGCAAGATTTCTTTTATATGTAATTGTTATTGAAACATCGTATTTGTACAGCTTTATGGGATGGTTTCCAGCAGAAAGCTAATTTCTAGTGTCACCTTTAGAATAATTCAAGCTGGCTGTTAATATCTTTCTTGTGTCCTCTTTGATAGTATGTAGGTAAAAATAGAAAACAAGAAGAAAAAAGTTGTCAGCAAAACATATCATTTATGCTTCAAGTATTAAGTAACAGGAGGAAAAAAATGACTGCATGATTAGTTAAATTTCTATCACATGGAGATTTCAGTTTTTACACCTTTCAGGGTTCCCCTAGGAGTTTTGGTGTGGGGGGCTAGAGGCCCCTTGATGGGGCACCAGATTGGAAACTATGAACTTGGAGAAGAGCTTTGTCTTGTGCAATAACCAGGAAAAAGTCAGCCCCAGTATGTAATCCACAAGGGAAGGGCATGGAATCGCTTTTGTTTCAGGCAATAAAAGGCCCACCATTTTATAAGGTGTAGAAATGAGGGTCTTTCATGCTCATCTGCCACTGGTGTGGGAACCACCAAGGCTCCAGTGAATCGTGTTTTAGCTGCTCATAAATGGGACCCTTCGGAATGCTCCACGAATAAAGCGCCCATTATTCATCCATCCTTGACGAGCCGTGGTGCACAGTCCACATCTTGTTTGTTGTGCCCATGAAAAGAAGTTCTTAATGATGCGCACTAATGATGAACTTGTAAAGAATTTTCTAACTATTTGAGGTTTTAATTAGTACAGGTGTTTGCAGAAAAAACTACTTAGATGCAGTCCATTATTTCTGCCCTCCTGTGGGGTAGATAAGGACGCACACATGCAGAATAAAATTGCATCAGATTGAACTGGAATGTTTTGACAGCGAGATACAGCCAAAGGTTAGGCTGGTATTAGAAAGCGGGAGTGCATAACAAGTGATTTACGAACAACAGCAGAGGCACAATCTTGAATTACAATGACTAGAAAGAGCTGGCTATTAAAAATGTATACTGGTTAATAAAACTGCACTTAATTAAGATAAAGATTCAGGGAATTATTTCTAATAGATCATGGATGATATTTCCAATACAACCAAGTAGATTTTTTAAAAGATTTTATTTATGATACCCATTCTTTGAAGAATCATCCAGGAATACAAAAGTAGAGATAGAGATAAGGATAGAGAGATGGAGAAAAAAAGAGACAGACAGACATTCAGATATTGATACAACATTATTTAAATAGATAAAATTTTCAAGCCTGTGCCCATTTCTATCAGGAACATTTTGATTGAACAGGTATGCTTTATTTAATTCCCTGAAGGAGAATAGGTTTAGATTTTTCTAATCCCCAAAGCTTTGTATTTCTTTATAAAACACTCCTACTCTGGATCCTTAATCAACAGACTATTTAGATATTCCCCAATCCTAACTCTGGAAAAGAGATCCTTGCTCAGGCCTGAAAGACAGTCAAATTGCAGCCTCAGAGAATGGCAATGAGGTGCTATTTTCACTGCGTGGTAAATGAACAAGGGAGAGCGTAGTTCCGAGGATGTCACTGATAATACAAAAGAAAACAAAAATAATTATCATAATATGGATGTTGCTTTCAATGTGTTTTCATTTTTTAATTCTTCTTAACATTTCTTGTTAAAGCAAAGGAAATTTTATTTCACTTTACAAACGCAGCGTCCCACCTGTCCTTCCACCTCTCTCATCCTCTCCCATACTTTCTGTCCCGTGATGCTTACCCCATTCATATACAGCTACAGATACACAGAACAGGGCAGGGGTTAAGGAAACAAAAATATTTACGTTAATGTATTTAAGAAATGTATTTATGTTAAGGCCAATAAATACAGGAAAAATGTTCATCTGCAATAATTAACTCAAAATATAGAAAACAAATGATCATTTCCCTACTATCAGAATCACACAAATTTTTAAAAATTAACTGGTTTGTGCAAAATGTAAGTAAAGAAAAGCATTCATGTAATACACTAGTAAAAGTATGAATTGCCATAACCCCTTATTGGTAGTATGCACTAAAACTTGCATTTTATACATGCATCTGTGTGTATGTACACATGTAATGTGTCTTGCAATACCATTTTCCTCAGAAGAAGAATCCACAAGTATGGAAAAATATCACTTTCTGAAAATATTGCTATATTTTCAGTATAAATTTTCAGGAAGCTGGTTATAAGATGTTCTACATGAATCTAAGGAACATGTACACTGAATAAACAAAGGTATATATATGAAAATGGTAGTTATCTTTGGAGAAAATGATTGCCTGAATCATTACATTATTTTACATGATAAAGCTAACTTTAACTTCTGTGCCTGTCTATATTTTTCAAATTAAATATGTAAGCCCATAAACCATGTGATACCTTTGGGAAATATACAGGCCACAGCTTTTGAGATCAAACAGGTGTAGTTTAGTTCTTGGCTCCACCATTTTAGATTTCCTAAGCCTTTATTTCCTCAACTATAAAATAAGGATGAACACGTTCTTATCTCTGAAATTGTAGTCAAGATTACCCACTAAAATGATTAGTGCAATAACGTGAAAAAAAGTTCAACAGATGTTAAGTATTACTATTATTATTGTATTCAAAGTCTAAATTCATCTGTACTATTAGATTTTAATCTTTGCCTTTTCCTAATCCAGGCAAGATTCCTTTTTTTTTTTATTTTGAGACAGAGTTTTGCTACGCAGTTCAGGCTGGCCTTGAACTCACTTTGTAGCTTAAGATGGTCTTGAACTCACAGCAATTCTCCTGCATCAGCCTCCCAAGTGCTGGGATTACAGCTGTTCACCACTACACCCAGCCCCAGGCAGAGTTCTTGTCTCTCTTGCTCTCTTAGAGATTTGCATTTGCTCCTACATTTCATCAACTCCGTGCAAAACAAAAGAAAGCAGTAGTAGTTCCCTTTGCCCCGCCTCTTCCCTGGATAACTCTGCTTAGCTCCCCCTTTTCCTACATTCCTCAGATAGTGGTCCCCACACTAACACCCTCTGCTCACCCACGTGGGCTTAGCTCATCACAGCTCCTTCCGGGACAGAACTCAGGAGCATGCTACTTCTTCTGTTACCTCATTCTGTGCTTTGCCTCCAAACTGAATTGGCTGTCTTACTTTCTCCAGGCAATGGACCAAGAATCCCGCTATCTCCATGAAGACTTTGCTTCTCCTACAGTGTCCGCAAAGTACTTTTTTAAAAATATCACAGGCAGCATCAACAGGAGTACAGCATCATTACACTCAGAAGTCACAGTTCATTCAGCTACTTGTGGAGGATAAAGGGAGAGATCAATTCCATTTTGGAAAACACTTTTATACTTTGGGTGTGTTCCTTAGATTATTTAATAGGCAATTTCCCTGCAAGTGAGAACACAAAACTTAAATCTTCCTGTCCCTGCTGCCCCCCCCCCCCCTGCTCCGCAACCTTAGATGCTCACAGAAATTGCTGGACTCCTTGATTCTGCATAAAGACATTCTATGCTAATGAGAAATGAGCCAAGTAGGGGAAATGAGAATATATCCTGGTCTAAACTGGCCGAATTTTAACTGGGCACAGAGACACACTCTTGGAATCCCAGCTCCTCAGGAGGTTGAGGCAGAAGGATCACAAATTTGAAACTAGCCTGGGTAACTGGGTGAGACTCTGCCTCAAAATAAAAATTAAAAGGGCTAAAGATGTAGCTCGGTGGCAGAGCACCCCTTGATTTGATTCCTGGGGTCAGGGGAAAATGGAAGAATTTTAATAATTTGTACATCTGACAAAGGCTATACTCCATGATTGACTGTTCATCCAAGATTTATCTCAGGGATACGTATGTTTCATTAATTTTTCTTAAAGTTAGTAATGGGCAATGTACAGGCAAACTTGTTTGCCTCTTGACTGCAGCAGGAAGTAATCTCCAGAAAAATAGTTCTTATTTCAATAAAAAGCGGAAAAACCGGAACAGTAAAATGATACGATCAGTAGTTTATACCCCTAAAGCCTTGAAGGTAATAATCATTCTGCCTTTCATTGGTATCATCTGGTGGTTTGCAAAGTACTTTCAAATATATTATCTCATTCAAGAAAAAGAAATGCATGCTCTATAAGGCCCATTCCTGCGAGAAAATACAATGTCAAATAAATGAAAACTACTCCTAGATTGAAAAATTCAGAGAGCTGTTCTATCAAAGCGGTGAAGCACTTCATGAGAAACAGAGGAGCCAGAAAACAAAATCATTCTTATTGGCATAAAAATGAAATAGATGGGGCTGAGTGACTTTTTTTCCATTGCATTCACAATCCAGGGATTGTAATTTATTCAGTATTTGTTAAAATCACAAACAAGATGATGACTAGGTACCCTACCTCTCAAGAGTCCTATAAAACTTCTGTGCTTTGCCACCAGAAGCAGCTCACACGCGCACACATACGTACACACACAGTGTGCCATGTGATTGAGTTACAACTTGCTTTTGCCCTCCGACGTGCACATCCCACACCCTGAACACACCCTGACGTGACACGCACTTTGTTTCCGGGTACCTTCTGCTCCAACCAAAGCAGGGACTTCCCACAGACAAAGCATCCACACTGTGACCTTCAAGTCTTTGCCCCTCACCATTCTCACAGCTAAAATAATTTTACTTCCTCCAAGAAGTTCTACCAAGTACTGGTGAGCTTCAGTATTGCTTCTTTGTCTCTAGAAGCCCAAACATTTTTATTTACTCATTCAACAGCTTTATTCATGTATTTATTTTGAGACAGGATCTTGCTTTGTAGTTCAGGGTGGCCTTGAACTTACTTTTCTAGCCCAGGTTAGCCTCAAACTCACAGCAATCCTCCTGCCCCAGCCTCCCAGTTCTGAAATTACAGGTGTGCAACACCATGCCTGGCACAACAGCTCTTGAATTAGAACCAGCTATGCCTGAGCATGGTGGAAGGCCCAGGCAATAGACTAATGAAAAAGACAAGCAAGATATCTCCCTTCCAGAAGCTTAAATCTTCAATGGGAACAGACAATAAACACATTTCAGATGCTGCTAAGTGCCATGAAGCTCTAGGACAGGGTGAAGTGGAAAAATGGCAGGATGTTCTTAGACTGATGGTAGACAAGGGTTTCACTAAAGAGAGATAAGAGGATGTGGAGAACGAGAAACTCTCATACACTGTTGGTGCAGATGCAAATAAATACAACCCTGTGAAGAACGGTGTGGAAGATTCTTTTTTAAAAAAAGTGGAACTACCATGTGACTCTGATATATCCCATTTCTGGGTATATATATCCAAAGGAAATGAAATTTACATACCAAAAAGATACCTGCATGCTCCTTTGTATTGTGTCATTTTCACAGTAGCTAAAACATGAATAAAGAAAGCATGGAATATATACACAATGAAAATCAGCCATAAAGAAGAAAGAAATCTTGTTATTTGTAGCCAAATGGATGGAACCAGAGGCTATTATGTTAAGCTCACAAAGCCAAGAACAGAAAGACAGAGCATGTTCTTTCTGCAGCATGTGGAAGCTGAAATATAAATAAATAAAAACAAAAATAAAACAGCCAGTGAGGTACGAGGTGCCTATAATTCCATCTCTGTCACTGTAGGAGGCTGAGGCAGAAAGATCACAAGTTCAAGCCCACCCTGGGCAACTTACGAAGACCCTGTCTCAAAGTAAAAATTGAGACGATCCCAAGTTCAATCCCCAGTACTGGAAAAAAGTCAACCCAATATAGAATGGTTCATAAGAGATCCCTAAATATAGGAAAGTGGATAGATTTGATCAATACACACTGTATGCATGTGCTGAAATCCAGATCTCACTGAGCTCCATTAATATGCACTATTATTATATATTAACCAAAATAGAATAAAATTCTTTTAAAAGAAGAAGCCAGAAGCTCTGCAAAGATGGAATGCAAAATGTCTCAAGAGGGATGAACAACACTTTTAAATGCCCCCAAAAAGCATGGAGCATGCAAACTTCCAGAAATAGAAGTAAGGATTGTGTGGCTGGCTGGCAGTGTCCACAGAGAAACAAGGTAGAGGCAGAGCAGAGAGGCAGGAGAGTGCCAGGCCACGGAACATGTCAGTTCTTCCTGAGTGTACCGGCAAATGCTGTAGCTGTTAGACAGCAGAGTGGAAAGTCACAATTTTCAGTATTTGAAAGGTTTCCCTGATGCTGGACAAAGAACAGACCATGCAAACACAGAGCTTGAATTAAAGAGACCAGTTAGGAAGTTGCTGCAGGTCCAAGGGAGATGAGTAAGGTTTAGGCTACAGTTTACTAGTAAAGAGGACAATGTTTATAGATTTGGGATGTTTTCGACTTTAATCCAGCATAATTTACAGGTAAATTAGACACAGGAGAAAGAAACTCAAATTCATATTCTACCATGTAATAATTATACCATTTGATGTGCATTTGTGCATATATTGTCAACTAGATTAGAATTGCTTTGCAAGCAGACATTTGTTTATCCCAATTTTCTTAAATGAACTACAAAAATGATGATGGCCTTTTGTAAAACTTAACACACAGTGAAGGATTGTTCATTTGAATCTGATATTTCTAGTTTTATTGTGGGGCCGCAAGCAGTCCAATCCTACTGACCACTGCAAAGCCAAGTGTCTCCCCTCTTCTCTTTTCCGCATTCTGCCATCTGCCTCTTCATCTCCTGTTACTTTTTCCGTCACTGTAATTCTCTCCTGATTGCCTGGAAATCACTCTCTGATAATCAGATTTCTGCTGCTGTAAGATTACCCACTTCCTCCCTTCTGCATGTCACCCTTCATTCTGTGCAGCTTGGCGAACACTCCCAGTGATAGAGACCCACAAATAAACACAAGCAGACTTGAGACACCTCACAGTCCAGTCTTGTAAGAACTCAGTGGGAGAATCTTGTACCATATGGGGACACGTAATAAAGGAAGGGAAGAGTGACACAGAAAACACAGATTTGGTTCTCTCCTTTAGAGCTGAGATCACAGAAGGGTACACAAAAAAGAAAAGCTTGCCTTGTTCCCTAGATCTTCTTACCTGTCAATTCTTCCATCGTCATGTGTTTCAAGTTCTAGGAAGCAGAATCTTTAATCTCCTTGAGAAGCAAAGAGAATTCAGAAAGCCTGAGTGCACAAATATCCTTTAGTTTCTGGAGATGGATCTACCTTTCTTCTCCCTTCTCCTCTTACAACAAAAAAATATTCTTTTCTGTGTTGGTCTCAGCTTATTTTCAATAAATACTCATCAAATGATCACTAAGTAGATGCACAAACTGGAACATTTCTAGAAACATATTTCCTTCTTCTGGGTCTTCAAAGAAAAAATATTTTTTAAATGGACTCACACCAAAACACTTGCACAAGATGGGATCTGAGCACAACAGAAAGGTGATCCTTCCTAAACAAATGTCTTGGGAAGGACACCTTCGGGAAGAAGAGTCTGCCTGGAAACAGGGAAATGGGCAGAAATTTGAGAGTCTCAAGAAAGGAGGGAGGGGCAGGAACAGCCTGTACAAATTCTCAGATGCATCAGACGGTCTCGGATCTGCAGGGTAAGAGGTGAAGATGTCTATGACTGGAAGCTGGAATCAGGGAGACACTGCAGGATAGAAATGAGTCACGTGTCAGAGTTTTTTTTCAAGTCTTCAATACATGTTGGAATACTACTCTGGAGTCCACATAGAGCTCCTGAAGGTTTTCAGATAGGGGAGCAACATGACCTGATCAGGAACAGGAAAGACAGTGTCAATGTGATGGCTGTGACTACCTCCACACAGATCTCCCTCAAGAGCAACTCCAGAGGGGACACAGGAAGTTGACAGCCTCCAGCAGCTGCTCCCTTTGGATCCATAGCAGTGTCACCCGCAAAGCCACCCTTCTGGGCCAACAGGACACTCCTTCAGTGGGAAACTTCAGTGCCTTAGGGCCTCACCATGAGCTTGCCTGAGACTCCAAACTGTGGTGAGCTAAGGCTGGTGACACTCAGCCTTCCTTCTCCTTGCACAGGTATCTGGAGGTTCTCCCTGCCCTGCTCCCTCCCCTGTGTTCTCTATAGACAAACCCCCAAATAAACTTCCCACATGCCTGGCAAGGGCTTCTGAGGAGACCAACTGTCAGAGCTGGGGAAGCCGGGAGAATAAGCTGCCCCAACCCATCTTGGGGGTGATACACAGAGTGGCATCGCCTGCAGCCCAGACTTCACGACCCACATTACAGAAATGGGAAGAAAGGGTACGAAAGGGGAAAGGAGTAATTTTTGTGACAAATGAAAGATCAGTTTTTGTTTGATCGTCTCCAATATTCTTGTAGGGAAAGGATTATGCTAACTACTTTGAAATCACTCTCAGCAATGCATCCTTCATATACGGGGTAGGGCGGGGTAATAGAAAATTGGGTGCTTTTGTCATTTCTGAGTCATGCTTGTGTTTTGTATTCTTTTTGTATAGCTGTAGGTGTGTTTGCATTTACTAAGTCATAGGATAAACTTAGTAGTTCATGTGCATATTGTGATGGAAAGCTTAAAAGATTTTTGCCCTTTTATTGTTATTAATAATAACATGACAATCATGATAAAAAGCTTAATATTAAAAAAATACTAAAACTACTTATTCATATGCCATGGATATAAATCTGAAGAGTATTTGTAGAGAATAGACTTGAAGTCTTTCTACTAATATTCCATATAAAAAATTTATCATAGCTTTTTAATGTTTAGATTCTTCAAAGGAATAGTTTACTTATGAAAAAATAATTACCTTTTGTTATCTCAAATGCATTTATATAGAAGAGTACAGTAATTATGATACATACTGTCAGTTCTCTTGGGGACCCCTGCAGTGGGCTCCAGTCTCCTGTGAGCAGTGTTGGTGCACAGCAAGAAAGAAAGAGAAAGGGACAAATAGCAAGCCGTGGGGATCTGGGATGATCAGGGGTCCACAGGAAGAAAAAGCCAAAAGGCAGCCAGAACCTTGGTATTTATTGATTGAGGAAAGTGGTGAGGGGATTATACTCAGAGAACAGAGGGGGCTTATGCTAAGAAAGATCTTGCCCCAAAGCCTCTTTAGTCTTAGTGTTAGTCCTAGTCTTAATCTTAGCATCATATTGGGATCACAGAAAATCTCAAAAGGGTGATACCAACAATCCCCAGCTTCTGTTCATCCCTAGGGAAGTATGTAAAACTAACCATTGTGAATTTGTGGTTCCCCAACACAATTCATAATTTCCAAATATTCTTATAAATTGTTAACATGTTACTTTTAAAGATTAACATATAGAAATCCTAAAGAATTTATTTTGATGTTCTATGTTCCCATTTATTTACTATATGTAAGCATAAACATATTAGTTTGAAGAAATATAAATTTATAGATATACTAAATATAGACTAATATTCAGCTACTCTGACTTAGTGAAAACAAAAAAAATTATATTCAAGAAAAATTACGTGTAACCATAAAAGTTGTGGCATGTTTGAGCTGCCTATATGACCAGCAAATTAAAGATGTTTTGAAAAATACTAACTTGGTAGTAATTACATACGTGTGTATAAATATGGCATTTTTTAACTAAAAAGAGTTTGTTTGTCCATCTCTATGATTAGTCCTAAAGTGTAAACTGGTTTCATATCTTGGGTTCATCTCCACATCCTGTGACATGCTTTTGTTTATAATATGCTTTTTGAAGTGAAGGAAAGCTTTGCAGATGAAAGAGATAGCACAATCTTGTCCTTTTGTGTTGCAAAGTACACAGCAAGAACTGTCCATTAGATCAGTGGCTGTCATCCTGAGATCATGGTCCCCACCTCCAGAACCTTGGATTTGGGAAAGAACAGCTGCTTACTGAACTGCATGGAAAATTAAGGGATTGACTTTAGTTTACCAAGACAAAATTCATAGTGCACAAAGCCTTTCAAAATCTAACTCCTGAGGCCCTAGCCTCATGATCCCCTGGAATCTGCTCTTGGCTCTAGGGTCTTGACTCTTCTTGGGAATCTGAAGGCGCACTCACCAGCGGTGGTCATGGTCGGACTAAGCCAGTTACGACTTTGTGCTCCCTCTGCTTTCAGCTTCCTAGCAGCTCATGGGAGGCAGTAAAAAAGCAACAGAAATCTGTTGTGGGGGCTTCTGGCAAAGCTTAAACTTTCCTGATATAGGAGACAGAAATATTATCCCCAACTACAGAACTACAGAGACACAGGCCTGATCCCAATTAGCCTCTGAGTGGGTTCCTCAGCCTTCTACATGGAGATTTCCTGTTTGATAAGAAACTAACCTCAGTTTTGAAAACCTTTTGTTATTCTTTCTTTTTTTATTTTTTGTTTTACACTTTTTTTTTTTTCTTTTTATCGGTACCGGGGATCGAATTCACGACTGCTGCCTGCTTGCAAAGGCAGATGCTTATGCCGCCGAGCTAAATCCCCAGACCCTTGTTATTCTTTCTTATCACCTGCAGTAGAAAGCATTCTTCATGATCTGGCCTGAGAGCTCATGGTTTCCCAGATTCATCGTCCTGCCCTATTACTCAAGGTACACAGATCTATTTAGCATGCTGCAAAAACACTAGGCTATTTAGCAAGTGACACAAAAACCCTTTCACCTCAAATCCTACTCATTGAAGGGACTTAGCTTAAAGGAGAAAATTCCCCAGTTTATCGTTTTTTACACTTTATTTACTCCACCTTTTTCACCACTGCACTAATCTGGGGTTTACCAACGAGGCTAAGCGTTCCCCCAAGGAAAGAGCATTAATTTTTAGTTTCCCTAACACTGTTACACTGTTCCCAACACTTATCTTAGTTCCAGAGTGGGAAAATTGTGCTTTTGTCATTAATTCTCACATTTCCTCGACTGCTTGAAGAGGTAACTTTGCTCTGTCTCACATTTTTGTTTGCAAACTTTTCCTTTGGTTCTAAGTGGGGCTGAATTCTTCCTCCACCTGGACTCCCAGATTAAATGAAAGAAACATGCTGCAGAAGTCTTCTTAATGGACAAATTTATAATAATTCTACATATGATTTCTGATCCAACAATTCTTATCTAGAAAGTTCTGCCAGATATCTATCACACAAGTAGTCAAAGATACCTACATGTAGCTATTAATTAAATCTTGTTTTTTTAAAATTTTATTTAAAAGGAAAAAGAAAAAACAAAACAAAACAAAGCAGTGTAAGGGTACAATTAAAACAGAACTACAAAAAAAAGTAAGAAATCACTAGTTAATAGATTACAATTATCATCCTAGAGATAGTTGCTCAAGTCACAGTATCACAGCATACAAAGTGGACATTCAAACAGTGAGACTGCAAACAGTTGTGTTGAATGATCCAACCAAAAACATTAATATGGGCATCTATTTAACACCCCTAAATGCACTTGCAGTTGTATACTTTAGAGTACTTTTTTTCCTCTATTTTTTACAACAAAATTTACACATTTTGGGTTTTATTACTCCTTAGTTCTTACTATTTTTTTTGGAAGAGAATAAAGTCAAATATGGCAAAACAAAGCTGTCAGTCAAAACCAAGGATAGACATAGCACATGATGTAAAAACAGAGTACAAGATTATCGACAATGATTACCATAATGCCTCTTGCTTCCTTAAAAAGAATTGTCTATCTCATTAGGTATTATAAAGTTGAACAAAACAGTAGAGAACAAGACCAATAAAACCTAAACCTTGTAAACACTACAGGACTTCCAAAGAAGATAATAGTCAAACCAGAATGGGCATCATAGTGAATCTTATTGCCTTCAAAGTAGTTGCCTATACCTTCAAAATTGATACTATCATACAGAACGGAACAGAGTCTAATCAGTCAAAACAAGGTAGTGGGAGTATTACAGGACTTCAAATCAAGCTAATAGGAAATCAAATAAGTTACTATAATATATCCTGCTAGTTTTTTTTATTTTTCCCCTTAATTAAAAAAATCATTAAAAATAACTAAATAATTTTTTTAATTAATAAGGAAGAGATTGAGATAAAAGAGGACATAACAACATAACAATGCAGGGCAAAGCATGACAGTTTCAGCAACCTAGTGCTTCACCACCAAATAATCTGGTTTAATAGTAGTTACCATAGTGTCTTTTTCCTTGAAATATTTGAATATAACTTCATATACTATAGCTTCAAACATATCAAGTCAGTGTAAAACCATTCAAGTGGATGAAAGCATTGTAGGGTTTTTAGAACCAACTAACAGAAAATAAACAATGGTTTCTATATTATCTCTTTGCCTAAAACAATTTTTGTTTATACTATCACATATAACAAAAATCCAGCAAGATACATCATGATAAAACCAATGGAGACAGAAGAGCCATAGTTTGGTGGGGCTTCAAAACAAGATGATAGTAAATCAGCACTAGCTATTATGATGACTTATTTTCTTCAAAATAGCTGTTCATTTCATCACAGGCAATAATATCAAGCAGCCCAGAATAAAGCCTTTCCAATTAATAAGTGAAAACTTTATAAGGCTTCAAGGCCACATAATGGCGAATCATGATTACCACCTACTTTTATATATTTGAATCATTACTTACATTAGGGAAACTATTCGGTATTCATACATGCGAGATTGATTTATTTCACTTATGAGTATGGTCTCAAGCTGCGCCCATTTATTGATAAATATCTCAGTGTGATCCTTCTTTATAGCTGAGTAATACTCCATTGTATAGAAATACCACAACTTTTTTATCCATTCCTCAGTTGATGGACACCTGGGTTGTTTCCAAGATCGGGTGATTACAAATTGTGCTGCTATAAACATAGGTGCACATATATCACTGTGGTATGATGCTTTCAGTTCATCTGGGAATATGCCTAGAAGTGGAATAGCTGGAACAAATGGGACTTCCAATCCCAGTTTTTGAGAAATCTCCATACTGACCTCCACAAAGGTTGTACCAGTCTACACTCCCACCAACAGTGCAGGAGAGTTCCTTTTTCCCCACAGCCACTCCAGCATTTGTTGTCATTGGTTTTCTTGATCCTGGCCATTCTTTCAGGAGTGAGATGGAATCTCAGTGTGGTTTTAATTTGCATTTCTCTAATGACCAATGATGATGAACATTTTTTCATGTATTTATTTGCCATTTGTATTTCTTCATCTGAGAAGTGCGTATTCATCTCAGATGCCCATTTTTGGGTTGGATCTTTGAATTTTGGGGGTCTGAGTTTTTTTTAATTCTTTATAGGTTTTTGACAAAAGTCCCTTGTCTGAGGGGGAGTTCACTAAGATCTTTTCCCTGTTTGTGGGTTTTCTTTTCACTATGCTGGAGATTTCTTTTGACATGCAGAAACTTTTTAGTAAGAGGTGGTCCCAGTTATTGATTCTGGGATGTATTTCCCGTGCGGTTTGAGTCCTATTCATGAATTCTCTACCTATCCCTATGTCTTCAAGGTTTCTACCCAATTTGGCTTCTAATAGATTTAGTGTTTCTGTTTTAATATTCAGATCTTTGCTCCATTTAGATTTTAATTTAGTACATGGTGATAGGCATGGGTCTAGCTTTAGTTTTCGGCAAATGGAGAGCCAGTTTTTCCAACACCATTTATTAAAGAGACTATCGTTCTTCCAGTGAACCTGCTTGGCTCCTTTATCAAAGATAAGGTGGTTGAGTGGGTTTGTAGTTGTGGTTGTATCTTCTAATCTATTCCATTGATCTTCGGCTCTGTTTTGATTCCAGTACCATGTTGATTTTACTACTGTTGCTTGGTAGTATAACTTCAAGTCAGGGATTGTGATGCCTCCTGCCTTGCCTTTGCTGCTTAGAATTGCCTTTGCTATTCTAGGTTTCTTCTGGTTCCAGATGAATTTTAGGAGTGATTTCTCTAGGTTTATAAGGAATGTTGATGGTATTTTTATTGGGATTGCATTGAATCTGTATAACAGCTTTGGGAGAATGGCCATTTTCGCAATGTTTGTTCTTCCTATCCATGAACAAGGGATGTCTTTCCATTTTCTGAGATCATCTTCAATTTCCTTTTTTAGTGTATTATAATTTTCCCTGTATAGGTCTTTCACTTCTTTCATAAGAGTAATTCCTAAACATTTCATTTTTTTGCTTACTAGTGTGAAGAGTGTGATTTTTCTTATTTCCCTCTCTGTGATTTTGTTGTTAGTGTATAGGAATGCTATTGATTTCTAAGTATTGATTTTGTATCCAGCTACATTACTGAATTTATTTGTTATATCTAAGAGTCTTTCAATGGAGTTTAGGGGGTCTTCTTTGTAGAGTATCATGTCATCTGCAAACAATGATAATTTAACTTCTTTTCCTATCTTTACCCCTTTTGTTTCTCTCTCTTGTCTAATTGCTCTGGCTGGTACTTCTAGTACTATATTACATAGGAGTGGTAATAAAGGACATCCTTGTCTTGTGCCTGATTTTAAAGTAAAGGCTTTCAATTTTTGGCCATTTAGTATGATGCTGGCTGTTGGTTTGTCATAAATGGCCTTTATTATATTGAGGGAAAGACCATCTATTCCAATTTTCTGTAAAGTTCTTAGCATGAATGAATGTTGGACCTTATCAAAGGATTTTTCTGCATCTATAGAAATGATCATGTGATTCTTACTTTTGGCTTTATTGATATGGTGGATTACATTTATTGATTTACGTATGTTGAGCCATCCCTGCATTCCTGGGATGAATCCCACTTGGTCATGTTGTATAATCTTCTTGATGATTTGCTGCATCTTATTTGCCAATATTTTATTGAGGATTTTTGCATCTGTGTTCATTAGAGAGATTGGTCTATAGTTCTCTTTTTTAGTTGGGTCTTTCCCAGGTTTTGGTACTAGAGTAATATTTGCTTCCAGGAATGACTTAGGAAGGATTGCTTCCCTTTCAGTTTCACTGAATAGTTTGAGGAGTGCCGGCTTTAGGTCTTCTTTGTATTTCTTGTAGAATTCTGCAGTGAATCTATGTGGGCCTGGGCTCTTCTTTGTAGGTAAGGACTTAATTACATTTTCAATTTCATTAATAGAGATTGGGTTATTCAGCAGTTTTACCTCCTATTGATCTAGCTTTGGTACTTCATATGTTTCTAAGAATCTGTCTATTTCTTCTGTTATGAAACTTTTGAGAGTAGAGGTTTTCAAAATAGGTGTTGATGATCTTCTGTATTTCTGTAGAGTCTGTAGTGATTTCACCTTTTTCATTTCTTATTGCATGAATTTGAGCTTTTTCTTCCCTTTTTTTAATAAGGTTGGCTAGGGGCTTATCAATTTTATTTATTCTTTCAAAGAGCCAACTCTTTGATTCGTTGATTATTTGGATTGTTTTCTTAGTCTCTATTGCATTGATTTCTGCTCTAATTTTTATAATTTCCTCCCTTCTTTTGGCTTTGGGCTTGACTTGCTCTTCTTTTTCTAGCTGTTTGAGGTGTAGCATCAGGTTATTTATTTGTATTCGTTCTGTTTTCCTGATGTGGGAACTCAGTGCAATAAATTTTCCTCTGAGGACGGCTTTCATTGCATCCCAGAGATTCCAGTAAGTTGTGTCTGTATTTTCATTTTCTTGTAGGTATTGTTTAATTTCTTCTTTAATTTCCCCTGTGACCCACTGATTACTCAATAGTGTGTTACTCAGTTTCCATGTTTTTGTGGGATTTTTGCAGTATCTTTTATCATTAATTTCTAATTTCAAAGCGCTATGATCTGATAACATGCAAGGGATGATTTCAACTTCTTTGCATTTGTTTAAATATGTTCTGTGAGCTAATATATGGTCTATTTTAGAGAATGACCCATGTACTGCTGAGAAGAATGTGTATTCTGATGTTGTTGGGTGGAACATTCGGTATATGTCTATCAAGTCCATTTGTTTACAGGTGTGATTCAGTTCTGTTATTTCTTTGCTCATTTTCTGTCTGGTTGATCTGTCCCTTGGTGTCAATGGTGTATTTAAGGTCTCCTGTTACAATTGTGTTACTGATAATTTGAGTTTTCATTTCTGTTAATAGTTGTTTTATATAACTGGGTGCTCTGGAGTTTGGTGTGTATATATTTAAGATAGTTATCTCTTCCTCTTGGAGTTTTCCCCTAATGAGTATGTAGTGACCTTCTTTGTCCTTTATGATCATTGTTGGTTTAAAGTTCACGTTGTCTGCAAACAGAATGGCTACTCCTGCTTTTTTTTTTTTTTTGATTTCTGTTGCGTGAAGTATTGTTTTCTATCCTTTGACTTTCAGTCTGTGAGTATCCTTCTGGGTTAGATGGGTTTCCTGTAAACAGCATATGGTTGGATTTTGTTTCTTGATCCAATCTGCTAGTCTGTTTCTTTTGATTGGTGTATTGAGACCATTTACATTAATGGTTATAACTGTTAAATGCTGGTTTATTGTTGACATGTTATCTCTCTGCTGTTGCATCTTTATCTTTCTGTTCTGTTTAATTATCTGCTTTGCTTAGTGTTTTTTTCCTTTGTGTATCTATACTGTCTCTCAATATTTTTTGCAGGGTTGGCTATGTGTTCATGAAGTTCTTCAGCTGTTCTTTGTCATGGAAGTATCGTATTTCACCATCAATTTTGAATGATAGTTTTTCAGGGTACATCAGGCTAGGTTGGAAATCATTTTGCTTTAGGATCTGGAATACTTCACTCCATGTTCTTCTTGACTTTACTGTTTGTGCTGAGAAGTCTGCTGTGATTCTGATAGGTTTCCCTTTATAAGTGATCTGTCTTTTCTCTATGACAGCTTTTAATAATCTATTCTTGTGTTGGATTTCTGGGATGGTGATTATTATATTTCTGGGTGTAGTTTTATTTTGGTTATGATTATTTGGAGTTCTATAGGCTTCACTGAACCCAATGTCGGTTTCTGATCTCATGCTTGGGAAATTTTCAGCTATTACTTCTCTAAATATCCTCTTGACATCCTTTATGTTGTCCCTTTCTTTTTCATTAATCCCTATCAATCTTATGTTGTTTTTCTTTGCATCATCTTGCCGTTGTTGAATTGTTATTTCCTGATTCCTTGTTATTTTTAAAAGATCTTTCCTTTCCTGTTCACTAGCTGCAATCCTGTCTTCAAGGTCTGAAATTCTATCTTCACTTTCATTAAGGCGGTTTTTACAGCTTTCAGTGGAGTTTTTTATTTCCTGTATATCTCTGTGCATCTGCTATATGTATTCTGTGTGTGTCTTATATTGCTCATCCAGGCATTCTATCTTTTTGTTTATTTCCTCCAATTTTTTAACTGTGTTTTCTTTAGATATATTTAGAATCTCTTTCATTTCTTTTATCATTTCTTCTTTTACCTGGGAGATTATTTCGAGTTTGAATTCCTGTAAAGCTTCCTAGAGTTGCTTGTTTATTTCAGTAGCTATTACGTCTGATATTTGAGGTGTATAGCATGTATTTTCTTCTATATACATTGCTCCTAGGTTTCTTGAGATGGGCTGGAGGTTTGAGGTTGTAATTTGCAAAGTCTTTCATTTTGTCATTTTCCTATATTTCTGTGTTTCAAGTGTTATTTGAAAGCTTCCTCAGTGTCTGTTGGAAATCTACTTCTATGTTCACAGCTCCTGGGACTCTGGCACCCAGTTCCCCCAGGCCGCTGGGCCTCTGGAGCCAGTGGCCCTCTTCTGCCTGTTTAGAACTCCATAGTTCCAGATAAGCTGGGCTCCAAGGACACTGTGCACCGGCCTGCTTGCTTGAAACTCTACAGTTCTCCGAGCACAGCCAGAATGGAGAGGCGGATGTAGGCGCCTGGGGCCCACTTCGCTACTTCACTGCACCTGGAAGGCTCGAGGGTCCCGAACAGTCTGGGCTTGGGGCAGAGTGCACTGGGCACTTAAGGCAGGCCTCGGGCCTCTGGAACTGGTGATGCTTGCCTGCTTGCTGTGAAATCCACAGTCCTCCAGACACATGGGGAGGCGGATGTAGGCACCCCAGACCCGCCCAGCCCTCACTCTGCATCCAGAGGGTGCAGGAGTCCCAAATAGGCTGGGCTCCAGGGATAGTGTGCGCCTGCCTGCTTGCTGGAAACTCCACAGTTCTCCTAGCGCAGCCGGAATTTAGATCTTGTTCATAATAGCAAAAGTTGCAAACAAGGTCTTTGTCCACTGAGACAGGTTTAGCTATGTTATATTTATTAAAAAACAGAATACTCTGCTACTGTTAAAAAGAACCAGAAAAATTTATATATGGTGACAATATAAGGTCACTAAGCAAAAATAGCCATTATAGAAAAATGCATTTCCTGAGGCAGGAGGACAGAAAATTGGAGCCCAGCTCAGGTAACTTAGCTACTTAGCAAGAGTCTGTCACAAAATTTTATAGTAAATAAGAAGGGGCTGGGAATATAGTCCAGCTTGGAAAGTGGTAATACAGCACATCTAGGGATACAGCACAGCTATTGGAAAGTGGTGAAAAACCTTAAGAGGTAAGCCAAGCAGGATGTCTCCTGGTCACCAGGACAATGAGATCCCTGATCCTTCTTCTCCTTTCTTTTTCACTTCTCAGTCAAGCCAGGAACAGTTTTACTGTCTCATAGCACCAGCCAAGATTTGATGCCCCCTCACTAACTCCTACAAGCAATGGACCTGCCTGACTATGGCCAAGAACCTCCAAAACCAGGACCTATTGTAACCTTTTTCTAAGTTGATTAACTGGGGTGTTTGTTGCAGTATTGGGGAGCAAATACAGTATTTTTTTCCTTATCCTACTTGTATTACAATGTTTTACATAAATTGACAAAATTAAGATGAATGACCTTTAGCTTATAAATAATGGTTTGTTGTAAAGTTAGGACACTTTAATTGACTTAGATATCAGTATATATGGATTTTTATAACTCAAACAGTATAGAATGTTTATAATCAGAAGTAAATTACACAACAACAAATTTTTCTCTGTTTCCAACAGTGTTCCCAGTAATGAACTAAGGAAGCCAAGAAACTGCAATACCATTCTCTATGCAGAAGGGAAGAAAAGGAAAACAAAAGCAAATAAAAGGAAAGGAAAGATAATCTGACACATAAGATAGAGACAGGTTAAAAGTGGAGTAGTAAAGCTAAAGATTCAGGCAAGAAGAATATATCATGAGAACTGTCCAAAACTAGAATGAGTTGCATTTTGTGGTTATAAGCTCCCTATTCAAGCAACCTTGCAATCAAGAGATCTAGAAGGGAGTATGCTAGTCACTTTTTCTGACAAAAATGCCTAAAATAATTAGTTTACAGGAGAAAAGTTTCATTTATTCTCTTTTTTGTTTGTTTGGATTTTTTGTTTGTTTTTTAGGTTTCATTCCGTGACTGGTTGGTTCATTGCTTTTGGGACCAAAGCAAGGCAGAACATCATGGTAAACAGCACATGATGGAGAAAACCTGCTGACCTCATGGCAGCTGGGTACCAAAAGAAAGAGAGAAAGTGGCCAGTGTCCCAATATCCACTTCAAGGGCACACTCTCTGCTTCTAGACCACACTTTTAAAGATTACAGCACCTCACAAGACAACCACAAGCTGGTGACCAAGTCTTTAGCTCATAGGCTTTTGGGAAACCTTTACAGTTGAAACCATATTAGGGAGTTTTTCTTTACATCATTCTCTCCCTCATTCTCTTAAGAATCCTCAAATGTATACACTTCTCTCCATCTCTGCTATCATCACCCTCTTCCAAATAATGAACATCTTCTGTTTTTTAATTATTGGAATAACTTACTAATTAGTATCACTTTATCAACTGTGGTGGGCAGGTTTTCGACTGACATGACCTTGCTCTAATGTAACACCTGTGAATGATATATGTTACATGGTGTGTTGGTCATCTTTCCCATTGCTGGGACACAATATCCAAGACCTATCAACTAAAGGGAGAAGTGGTTTATTTGGCTTATGATTTCAGAGGATTAAGTCTGTGGATAGCTTGTTCCATGACAGAAACATGGCAGAAGGGTGTGGAAGAGCAAAGTTGCTCAGATCATGGGAACTGGGGAGCAGAACTGTACTAGAAAGTCAGAAAGAAGGAGTGAAGAATCAGATATGAGCCCCAAAGTCACACATCCATAACTTACCCAGATATACCCAATGGTTTGTTTTTTTAATCCCCTAGGAAGCTCCCAAGCCAATAAAATTGACAATATAGCTTAACCATCACAAATGGCCAAAGGTACTTTGCAGGTGTAATTAAGGATACCGATCAATTTGACTTTAAAATGGATAGGGAGAGTAGTCTGGATTATCGAGGATATCCCACTTTAATCACAGGAGCCCTTAAAAACAGAGGTGCTTCCCAGCTGAAGTAGAAGAGGAAGTAAGAAAGACGTGGCAGAAGATGAAGTGTGAGTGACTGGAAATGTGAAAACTACTTGACCTCACATTACTGACTTAAAGATTCGAGAGGCTGTCTGGAAGGCGAAAGAAGGAAGTGAATTGTTCCAATACCCAGTAAGCATGAGAACCACAGTCCACCTGATATGAAGATTTCCACCTTGTGAGACTAAACAAAGAACATGATTGAGCCATTCTGTGGTCAGGCTTACAAGCTACAGAAACTGTGCTCTGAAGTTTATGGTCATTTGTTTCAGCAGCAATCAAAAATGAATTCATCAACCTTGGCACATCTCATGTCTATTCTGCGAACTGCAGTGAGAGGGATTTTTTTAACTGCAGATCTGCAAAACTGACACCCTTTTTGCCCAGTAGGAATACTGCTCTTTGGAAACACTACAAGCTCCTTAACACAGCCTCCAACTCTTCATGGTGTTCAGCTGCCATAAATCTCTCTGGCACTTGTCTTCTTCTACAAGTTCCTAACTTAACCCAGCAATACAACCTTCTCTGATTTACTCATGATACTGTGCTCTCTGCTTTTTCAGGACCTTTGCCCAAGCTGTTCCTTTTGACTAGAATGTTTTTATTAGCCCTCTTCACATATGGGCTACTATCACTCATGCTTCGAATTTAAGACCATAAACCTCTCTGTAAAAGACATTTAACTCACATTTCTGATTAAGCTATCATAAGAATTACTATGTATGCCCCTGTGACAGCAGATACTTCTTCGGAGCAGTCATTGTGTTTGCAATGGATTGTGTGATTACCCAACAATTAACTGTCTTCTACGCAGTACTCTAAGCTCCATGAGAACCTGAAATGCCTTTCCTCACCATTGTATCAACCACTGCTAGGAATCTAAAATATAGTTCTCAAGTAATATTTATTGGCTCAATACTTGAGCCAACAAGTCATACTGAATCAATGAACTGCTACTCCAGGGAAGTGTAGATGAGAAAATTCTAGCCACAGATAAAAGGCTGAGTCATAGGATCACACGTTCCAAGATTGCAAGTTACTAAGTATCATGTGCCTATGCAAAATTTGAAAGCTGCTTTTTAATTTTACAACACCCAGGAAACTTTGTTTTTTTCTGATTAAAATAGCTGCTAAATCACTTCATCACCAAAATCTTTCTTAGTTTGCCAAATAAATATCATAAATTTTTAATGGATAATGACCAAATGGAAGATTTTCAAGAACATGTAAACATGTTCTTGAAAATTGTTGTGGCTTAGATCCAAAATGACCCCAAAACTCTCCTATGTTCTGAAATAGGTCTTTTAAGAAAGTAGTTGAATCATGAGGGTCAATACTAATCTATTGATGAGCAGAATGTGCTATTAGGGAATCAGGCCTATTTGTTAGCGTAGGAGTAGGACATGGAAGAAGGTGGTCTTATCCCTGGTTCTTTCCTTGCTTCCTGACCACCCACAGTTTCCACTATGCCATTTCTACCTTGGAGTCAGCTAACCATCCACTGACCTCCCTGGAACCATAAGCCAAGATAAAACTTTCCTCTTCAAGGTGCCATTGTCGGGTATTTTGTTCCAGAAATGAGGAAATTACTAATACATATATTAGCATATGCTAATTATGTGCTTAATTTCATACTTTATAAAATATACATTCAAACACATTATCTCCTTTGAGCCTCACAGCTTTATAAAGTACTTGTATATTTCTTACAACTATTTTTCAAATCAGCATTGTACATCTTTTTTTTTAAACTGAGAATCAAACTCATGACCTCATGCATGCTAGGCAGGCACTCTGCTACTGAGCTATATTCCCGACAGCATAGATTAAGTCAGAGATCCACTGCTCAGAAATTAAGTGACTTGCTCAAGTTCAAAGAACTCCATCTCAGGTCTGGATTTTCCAGCAGGATCCAAGCCTCAAACTTTCCTACGTACTTCCTGGGAACTATCCCCAAGGTTTCAGAAGTGGTGTGAGTAAGCACCTATCATGCTGATATAATCTCTATTTACATCTGTCACTGCACTTTCCAAAGGGACAGTGGAACATAATGGGCAATCAATAAATGTTTGTAAAGTGGATTGCCCACTCAATAAACCATCTTTAGTCTTCAAGCATTGCCTATGCTTTCCAAATTTGACAAGATAAATTTGTACATAAGGACTATTCTATTTATTTTGGGGAAGGAGGTGGTTGAGACTGTACCTATAATTAATAACTTCCAAAGAGAGTCCTGTGGGATTTCTGAGAGATTTGCTTTTGTGTATGAATTTACATCACGACATCACAGAGTAGTGTGGAGTGGGCCTGAACAAGAAGAATTAGAACACAGTCAGCACAGAAAGAGTGACTCAAAGAAAAAATTCTGCTTAATTGGAGTATATGTATTATTCCAATGATGTTGCAGAATGCACTGGAAAAAACAAAAGGTCCAATAACCATTAAATAATGGCTCCTAAAAAAGAGCGTAGGAGTCAGGGGCCATAGCTCAGTAGCACAGTGCCTGCCTGGCAAGCATGGTATCTGGTGGAAAAAAAAAGACTTTAATAGATGTTATTCTCATCTGAACTCTTATTTAAGTTCCATTTCCAGTACCAAAAAAAAAAAAGAAGGAAAGAAAAAAGAAAGGAAAAAAGAAAGAAAGAAACTTGGAATTAATAAGTCAACAGGAAGAAATATCTCCCTTACAAATTTAAATTTTTCTGATTATTAATTAATGCATGATTATGCAGAAATACTACATAAAAGTCTGCAGAAAGAGAGAAACAATTACTCATAATAATCATTCAAAGGACAAATATTTTTAACAACTTGACACTTTCACTGCCACCATTTTCCTTCTTATTTTTCTCAATTGAGAGATAGTTTATTTTTTCCATTTACTATTACAAATTACTTATGAGGCTACCTCCTATTGATGGATACTTTTTCTCTAATTTTCATGTTATAAAAAAGTGTAGCAATAAAATTATACTACATATATTGAATTGATGGCACTCTTATTTTTAGAAAATATTTCTTTGCTAAAAATACTAATTTAACTAACAAAGTAAATGAGTTCGTTCCAATCTCTCCAGGGGGACCTGGTTCATATTTGTTTGGTTCATTTCTCTTTTGCTCAGACAGAACATAGAATGTGGCATGAGAATCAAGTAAATATTTGCTACATTGAATTAAGCAGACAACATTACTGTGGGAGTTGTGAATTTAGAGTCAGCTTATAAGCTGCACTTTAAAATATTAAGATACCACGGTTAGAATTTAACAAGAATGTTTTTACAAATCTACCATCTGCACCCAGCTTGGCCACTAATGCACAGTGTAACTTTCAACTTTGTCTCCTTTTACTTCCCGTTTTCCTTTTATTTATAAATTGGCTAAATGGCACACTTCTCTTGTTGCATTGATGGCCCTATTTTAAGATGCACTTGTCTCTTATTAGGTGATGGATAACAGTACAATACAAGTTCTTTTAGCATTAAAGTGATACACTAAAATTACATATTTATAATTATGAGAGTATTCATTGATGTATTTTATAGTAGATTTCACTTTCAGAGGATGAAATGGTTATTAAATTAAACTCTTCCCACTCAAGGACTCAGCTTTAAAATAGTAAAGTCTACATGAGAATTAGTTCCATTAGTCTATAATCATCCTGAAAAACACACAATGCCATTAGAAAATGAGGGAGGAAGACAATGCAGATAAGCCAGTTGTTATGGATTAAAATTTGCTGAGTTAAATCAGCATGGTGGTGAGCATAGATGTTGCACCTGAGGAAAGCTGCCAGCAAAATAGAGATGTGGAGAAGACGAGTGAGGCATCATGGGTATCTCTAAGTGTTGTTGTTTCAAGCCATTGGTTCTCCTGGAGGAGCTCATCATGATTAGCTTCCCTAGTGAGAATTGGACCATTGTCATTGAAGGAGCTCAAGATCTTGTTGGTGAGAGTGGCTGTGGTTCACTTTGGGGAGCTCTGGTTCTTAGATTGAGCACTGCTTCCTGGCTCTTGAGGGGAAGATATGTGCTGTTTAAACTCCAAGAGAAACTCATCATGCTGGCTTCCTAGCATGTACTCAATTGTTCTTATTGTCGGAGGAGCTCTGGATCTCTATGTCACTGAGGATGGCTGTGGTGCCTTTCAAGACAGCCCTGGTCTTTATTAGGAGCATGACCTCTTGGCTCCAGTGTAGAACCCTCAACCTACTGGCACAACTCCTTCATCCCACTGGCATAGACTTCCTAGCTTCCACCGCTGACCTTTGGGCCTTCCCAGCATGGATCCATAAAACAAAGTGGTGGGAGTCCTTCTCGTGGGCTCTAGACCTCCAGCTGGACTCTTGGAAGGCGCTGTTATGGGCTCTAGGTTCTTACCTGGACTCATATAGAACATTGCTATGGGATTCAGGCCGTTGGCTGAATATTCTGGGTCTTTAGTGTTGTAGACAGATTTCCTGCACTTTCTGGTGTTAAAATCTGGGTGACCATCATAAAATAATGTTATAAAATTCTGTGTCCTGATTCTAATTGTTCTCCGTACAATCCCTGACTATATACAATACAGGTATAAACCCATCTACCTAGCTGAGCAGAAAAACCAGAAGACCCCCTAGTGTGGGGTCAACAGCTTCTTCTAGAATGTTGGGGATCAAGGATGCTCAGTAATTAACACCTTTATTTTTCCTAATTGGAGTGTCAAATAAGTTAAGGAGTAAGATAGAAGAGTTAGGTTAAGTGGTGGGTACAGTATAGCAGCCGATAAGATGTTACAGGAGTGTGCGACATAACACACCTATGGGCAAGCAGGAATCCCTTTATGACACTGCAGAAATCAGGCAGCTCTCCTGTCTCCTGCAGGAAATGCTGAACCCCCAGCATCACCCCAACTCACTTATCTCTGTGACACAAAATAGAAGAAAAGGAGCAGAGAGAAAAGAGGAGAGCGCAAACTGTCCAAGCCCTGCTTCTCCTTGCTATCTCATCAATCACACTGAGTCCCTCTTCCTCGCTGGGTGAGCTGAGAAGTGAGCGGGGGAGTCTAGCCATGCTATGCTTTGGGGACCCTTCATTTGAAAGAAACATATGAGGTGTGAGACAAAGGAGACCATCTTCTCACTGCTCACAATGTTCGGTTGGTTGGTTGGTTGGGTTGAGACAGGGTCCTTCTCTCCCAGGTAAGCCTTGAGCCCACACTGGCCTCATACTCACAGCAGCCTTCAGGCCTTCTGGGTGTTGGAATTACAGCTATTACCAATCACTGACGAGAACTGCACTTTATTTCTTTATTTTATACAACATATTGTTGTCTTTTGTAGGAATCTGGATTTTGAGATATCAGCCAATCTGTGCATCCCATGGTCACCTCCACAAAAGACACTAAACATACAGCACACAGGCAGGAACAAAGGCACATTCTCCAACTCACGCAGGAAGGCATTGCTAGAGATTACAGCTAGAAGAGGTCCTAAATATAAAATTTTATTTTGTGTCTAGATTTTAAGGCCATAGCCAATTTACAGTGCATTTTGTAATACAGAACATTTTCTCTTATGTAGGTTATATTAAAAATAGAGCAAGGAAATTAGCATAGTCTGTGACTCCATATCCTTCACCTTCTTACAGTATTATATATTTTCCCACTGACATATTTATTTTTTCTTTTAAATCATGCACTTATTCAAAGCATTTGTTGAATGCTTTCAATAACATCAATAAGGACCATCAATGATTCACGTCTTATGAGGCAAATAATATGAAGCCCATTTTGCAAATGAGAAGATTAACATTCACACAGATAACTTGTTTAAGGTGACACATATTTAGGAGCTGGAAAATTATATTCAATTCCAGGTCTTTTCAATTCATGCAAGTTCCCCATCATGGTTATTTATACAGTTGCCTACTATTCAAAAATTTCTAATTAAAATGTCTAAACTAAAAAAAATCTTGTACTTAATTAAGATCATGAGTTCTATTTAATTATTTCTTTCTATCCACAACAAAGAACAGAATGTGCTTTGCACTTAGCAGGTTTTCCACAAATGTTTAAATTTACATAAAGAAGTGATATTTTCTGAAGTTCTAGACATGGAAGGTATCATTTTATAATTTAGGAAATTAAGGCTCAAAGAAAGAATTCAAGTGTCCCTAGGAAGGACAGCAACAGAATCTAAACAAAAGTATAACTCCTCCTATGCAAATTTTGGGCGCCTCCTGCTTCTTTTCCCCTTCATGGGAATTACACAAGTGGCAAGAGGCTTGGCAAAGCTCACAGTGGGTCAGCCAGGGGAGGAGCCAGCTGTTGTATCTCCTGAGACCCAAGACCTAAGGGATTGGGGGTCATGGTTGTGTCAAACAATCAGAAAGACAGGAAGGAAAACACTAAGTATGATATCACTGATTTATTAGAGAAACTTTAGAGAAGCATGGCTCACAGCCATTTGACCTGGGTTCAAAGGCATGGAGGTGATCTGCTGCCTACCAGCTGTGTAGTCTCAGCAAATTACTTAGGCTGAACGTAACCTCAGTTTCCTCATCTATCAAATGGGAATGTAGTGTCTCATACTGTCATTGTGAATATGAAATTAACTATTGATATGGGAATATGGGAATATGTACATAAATCCCCTAGCACAGGGTAATCTATGATGGTGGTAATCTGAGCATTTTATAGATATAGCAAAGACTACTAAATGCTCAAAAACCATGAGGCTTATTATTAGTGTATTTATTTGGCATATTATTAAACATTAAACAAAACAAGCTATTGCCTTATTTTACAGACAAGAAATCCTGCAGTATAGAGAAGACAAGCTTGTGGACTAAGATTCTAGTACCTATCAGAAGAGGCATAGAAACCTCACTTACCTTTGGGCAAAGTCCTCAGTGTTATCCACCATGCAGGAGACTGAATCTCATCACTGACTGGCTTTCTTGATGAACACATGGGACCTTACTGAGACTGTTGGGGTCCCTATTGAAGCAGATACAGAACATTCTAACCAAGGTCAGTTTTTTCCTCCACTCTCCTATGGCCTCGTGAGGTCTACAGTGGGTCATAGCCACAAGAGTCCAGATTAGCTAGAGAAGTGCTCTGAAATTCAGGAAGTTTGTAATCCCCTGAAATTAAATGTTCCTCAAATAATCAAAGTCAGGTCAACTGCTGAGGCATCCTCTTGAGGAGGTAGATTGCCCAGATGTTTGTCAGTCAAAACATAAAATATAGATGACTGTCAGTCCAGATCTTACATACAAGAAGAGCTGATACGGAACAGGGCATGCAGCATCTACACAGATGCCTTCTGGACATGATTCCACATCAAGAGATAGAACTGAAGAACTGTAAACCTTCCCTTTACCTACAAAATGGCCACTACAGTCATGTGCTTGTCTCACAGAACATGTCACAAGTGTATCTAAGCCTACGATTCCAGGAAACCATCATTTTTGTCAGCATTTGCCATTAAGATAAAACTCCTATGGAATGTGTTGAGAATCAGTCTATCAACACATGCTTATAATTGAATTTGTTATGGACTCAGTATTGTAGTAAATAAATTTTGAAGTTTCTTACTATGCTTGCTGGAGAATGTAAAATTCTTTAATGGGCACGATTGCATGCTGTCAAATAGAATATTACTATAATAATTTTCCCTAATACCAGTGTTATGGATTAAGAACTGGTGGTCAACTTAACACCAGCTGGATTACATCAGCATGGCATTGAGCTAAGATGCTCCACCTGAGGAAAGTTGCCAGGATAAATAGGTGGAGAAGAAGGGAGGTGTTGAGGGTTGAGGTGTTAAGGAGGCATTGTGGGTTCTCCTAAGAGTTGCTGTCTGAGCTGTTGGTTCTCCTGGAGAAGCTTTGGTCCTCACATGGAGCATTGCTTCTTGGCTCTGGAGGAGAAGACATGTGTTGCTTGGTCTCCAGGATGAACTCATCATGCTGCTTCCTGGCATGTACCCAATTGTGCTTGTCGGAGGAGGAGCTCGGGGCCTCCATGTCGCTGAGGACAGCTGTGGTGCCTTTCAGGACAGCCCTGGTCTTTGTTGTGAGTGTGACTTCTTGGCTCCAGCATGGAACCCTCATCCCACTAGCACAGCTCCTTCATCCTGCTGGCATAGACTTTCTAGCTTCCACCGCTGACCCTTGGGTCTTCCAGGCACGGATCCGTAAAAGAGACTGGCATGAGTCCTTCTTGTGGGCTCTGGATCTCCAGTTGGACTCATGGGAGGCATTGTCCTGAGCTCTGGGTTTTTATCTGGACTCATGTGGGACATTGTCGTGGGGTTTAGGCTCTTGACTAAATAATCTATGTCTTTGTGTTGCAGATAGATTTCCTGCATTTTCCTGTGTTAACTCCCGGTGACCATTATAAAAATATTATAAACTCCATGTCTTGATTCTAACTGTTCTCTGTGTACAACCCCTAACTACAACAGCCAGTTACTGTCATTTTCAGAGATTTTGTTAGCAATAAAGTATAAATTTAGTGTATTAGAAAAACAAATAATTACTTCTGAAGAGTAACATTAAACCAGATAAATTGAGTTTTATCTTTCTATTTTCCTATCTGGTTGGTATCTCCCATGGTCATTAAAATTTTCTCTGCCTTCAAAGTGATAGTTTTAATTCTATTTGCAGCATGACCAAGACTTAGTGGGTAAGTCCAGCTACAACTAAACAGAGTTCATTACATTTAACCTATGAGATAATACCTTTTCATATTCACGATATTTTTAAAAATGTTTCTTGTTTCTGTTTTCATCAATGGTTAACATCTAGTTCTTTTCCTCAGCATATCCTAGATTAAGAGTAGATCCTAATCTATCGGTATAAAAGATTCACTGACTTAATTTGCCAAGACAGTGGCTTTAGCTACTCGAATAAACATAAGGCTAAATGAGCAATTCTAAGATGAATAACAAAGTATCTCCATCTGTACTGCTCATAATAGAATCTGAGTCGAAACTTCAACTACTTTACTGTCTATCATCTTCCTTGAAATAGTCAAAACTGGACCCATCTACTTTGATAAGCTGAGTAGTAGGTTGAAAACTAAGAGGAATTGACCTTTAATTTCAGATCCAGTACTGACTTGCTCTAAAATTCTAGATAAAGCACTTACCTGTGGTTTCACTTTTCCTATTCGTGAAATAAGGAGAGATAAAAGATTACTGAAGTAATGTCCAGAAAGATGAGACTATTAAATAAGTATGAAATATAAGGGGTGTTATGGTTGATAAGTCATGTCAACTTAAAGTTTAGAAGTTTTAACTGAGAGACTCAGCAGGGAGCCAGGGTCCTTGCTTTGTAAATATCCTCACCCTGTGCAAGAGGAGGGCACAGAGATTTTGTGAGTGCTCCAGCCGCCCTGGGTGTCGGGGTGGCCTGTGTACAATACAAGAGAGGAGAAGAGGCTTGCTCTTGCCCCTTTTGCTCTGGCTGCTGACTTGAAGTGCTGCCCCTGGGCCAGGCCAACCTGCCTCAGAGCCAGCTGATTATGGACTGAAACCTCCACAACAGTGAACTAAATAAACCTTTCCTTCCTACACTTTGGGTGCCAGGTATTTTGTCCCAGCAATGAGAAAAAAGTAACCAAGACAAGAATGGTAATTAACAAGTACTTATTTGTATATTATGTCACCCAAAAACATTTCAAAGTACTCAGAAGATTTTTTTTTTAATTCACTATACAAAGTTTGAAAGACAAAGATGTAGAAGATATAGACTTGTCTTCCAGGAGCTAATAGTCTCACAGGAGAGATGTAAAATACATGTTAAAATTGTTCATTACTCTACTTGACCATAAATCAACACATGCAGATTGACTGAAAGGGATCTAAAAGCCTTATATAATTGCTCTCTCCTTTGCAAGATGGTGAGGATGCCATTCTGCTCTGTGTTAACACTGTAAATACAGATCATAAAACATGATACGTTTTTAAATGCACAAAGATCTGGGAGTCTCACAACCCCTCTTTAGGTTCAACAATCCATGGGGAGGAATTGGATTCACAAAACTCAAGAAAGCACTGCACTTCTTATTGCCATTTTATTTATAAAGGACACAGATGAGAAGTCAGCTGAAGAGACACATAGAGCTCGGCTTGGAGGGGGACTGAGGGACAGGAGCTTCTGTCACGCAGAGCAGGTTACATCACCCTCCCAGACTGTCAGTTTGGTCACTGACCTGGAAGCTCCCCAAACCTCAGAGTCCTAAGTATTTTATATTGAGTGTCACTACACAGGCATGACTGATTGATCACAGGCCATGTGGTTGAACTTAATCGCCAGGCCCAGTCTTCTCAGAGGCTGGAGGCTGTGGCTGAAAGCTCCATCCTTCTAATCACATGGTTAGTTCCCCCTCATGCCTCATTAACTTAAACTCAAGTACCTCAAGGGGTTAATTATGAGTAACAAAAGATATTCCAATCCCTCAGGAAATTCTATAAGTTTTGAAGATCTTTGCTAAGAATCAGAGACAAAGACTAGAAGTATTTTTATTATGTCATAAATGCATCCAAATACTGTCTTATGTGTGCTTAGTAATACTGAAAATATATTTCTAGTCATTCACTTGTTAATCATTTATTGAAGAACATGTTACATTATTTTTTGGCTTACAAAGATCAGGCAATACAAAGAGAACTAGATCTATGAAGGATGTGAAAATTCATTGCATTTGTTGGGATGCAGTCTTCTATTGAATTCTGCTTTTCCTTGTTTATGTGCCCTGTTTTCCTCCACCCACTCTGTAGTCTCCAGCCTACCTTTCAGAGGAAACTAGTCCTATTGGCTCACCTAATTACCCCTGCCCTTTGTATCAGGCTATTCCAGGGATCAGGTAATAGCTCTGTTCTGATAAGAGGCCATGTTAGGTCTCACTGCAGCCTAGGGTCACCTCTCTGAGAAGGAAACTACAAACAAGATGTGAAAATGTGGCACAAGGAGCGGAAGACACAGTAACTCCCACTGTTCATGTCAAGCTGCATGCGACAAGGGAAATGGCTGGCTTGTCCAGGTACAGGCTAAAACCTCCAGGCTCCACGTTCAATCCCATCTATTGTCAACAGGAAGAGGAGGTGAAATATCCTCCATGACAAGTTCAGCAGTAAGCAAATCTTCATATTGATCTCACACACCTTCTCCTTCAATTCTGGTAATTGGACTTCAGTTTTTTGTTCTTAAGATCAATCCCTTACGTTACAACTCAGATGTAGTAAATATATAATGATCAACCTTGAATGCTCTGCAATTAGTACGGTGAATTTCTCTTAGCATTGTTTATTTTTCCCCATAAACATTACATCTTCCCTTTCACCAAAACAACATCATTGTAAGGATCGGCAGTATCATAAAGATGGACATGGATAATGGTTTTGCTACTTTGTATAGAATAACTGCACAGCTAAGAATGGGAAGAGGAGAAGAGATGCAAAGAGGAAGTGTGGTGCCTTCCCACAGTGGCTCTCTGCTTTATTGAACAATTGAGTCATATTTACTTATATCTATAATATAGTTTAATTCGATCATCCTTGGTGGAGGAGTCTCTTCTCCTGATCCTGTATCATCAATACTAATATTTGTTTCAGTCTGTGCTCAGTTGGTTCCATGGTTTCTATGCCAATGGCAAGGCACATCATGGTACAAAGGTGTGAGGAGAAAAATTGCTCCTCATGATAGCTGTGAAAGAGAGAACCAAAGCCTAGAAAGAGTCCCTTTATGGTTTGGGTCCGGATGTCCCCCCGCAAAGCCTCATGCAGTCACTGGGGAAGGCCTCTAGAATTTGTGACTGATTCATGGTCAAATGCTGGGATTATGGGTGTGAGTGCTACATCCACCCTGGGGCAGGAAGCCTACATACGATATAAGGGACAGAAAGCGTTCTCTCTGGCACTCTTCCCTTTTTACTGTTGGTGCTTTTACTGTCTTCCACGGTCATGAAGAGTTGCTCCACTACTATGCCACTCTGCCTTGGAACCAGCTGAGTATGAACTGAAACCTCCACAAACTATAATCTAAATAAACCTTTCCTCCTTTAACTTTGGGTGTCAGGTAGTTTGTCTCAGTAATAAGAGAAAAGTAATTAACACAGCTCTTCAAGGCCACTGCCTTAGTTACTTTTCTCTCATTTCTGGGACAAAATATCTGACACTCAAAATTAAGTAAGGAAAGGTGTATTTATCGCATAGTTTGTGGAGGTTTCAGTCCGTAATCAGCTAGTTCCAAGGCAGGTTGGTATGGCACAGGGACAACACTTCAGGGAAGCATAAGACAGCAAAAATAGCAAGAGCTAAAGAGGGGAAGAACAAGCCTCTTTTCCTCCCTTATATTGTAAGCAGGCTACCTGCCCTAATACAGGTGTATATAGAACTCACACCATCTCAGTGCCCTCCTCTAGCACAGGATGAGGATGTTTACAAAGTGAGGACCCTGGCCGACTGCTGAATTGCTTAGTTAAGCTTCTAAACATAATGTATCAACCATTACAGTCACACTTCCATGATCTACTCCCTTCAATCAGGTCCCACATTGTTTCCATCACCTCCGATAGTGCCATCAAATTATGGTCCCATTAGTGAATGAACCCACTGATGACAAAAAGAGCCCTCAGCATCCTATCACTTTCCAAAAGCCCATTTGAATGGTGCTCTGAATACCTGAGTCCTTTGGGGAGCAGTTTAGATTTAAACTGTAGTAGTATTCTAAGAACAGAAGTAGGAGAATAGCTTGGATAAAAACAAGGAAGCACAAAAGCAAGAAAACATAAAGGATGATGAAGCAACAAAGAAAAATCTATGTGACCAAAAGGAAGCTTCAGGAAGGAATCAGTGAAAGCTCAGACTGTTATCACTCCTGTGTATCCAAAGACTCTTTTAATCAAGAAGTCCAATCACGCATTTGCAGAAAAATTCTGATCATTAATATGGACAAAGCAAGCCACTATGAATTGCTGTAATTGGTTTCAAACTGGAATAGTCCCATATTCTTTTTAAAAAAGCTTTAGAATGTCACTGTGTTTGGTTGGCTACTAAACACTCCTTGAATAAGGGATTTGAATTAAGTATGTCAAAGGAAGAGAAGAAATATTTTAAATTGCTGTTGCTGGCTCTACAAACCAAAATTATGTCTCTCGGACTCAGCTGTCTCCTTGCACACATAAACAAAACAGCCCCTACACTTTGTTCCTTTTCGAGCCAAGAAAAAATTAGGCTCCCAGGACTTCAGACAGCTGTCATGCATTTCCCTGACTGCCACCACATGTGTGTTGGTCTCTGCAGATCATTACCAACGCCAACATCTGGCTCTGCTTGCTTTCTATCAAACAGAGCTTAATTTTCCTCTGCTTCCAGAAACAGGAAATACCACGTGCACTTCAGTGGAATTTGGGATTAAGTATTTCTAAAAGCAACTGCTGTTTTTACAAGACATCTTGGAGCGATGGTTTATTTTATGGCTTTTGCCTATGGGAATAATTCTATGCATCTTGACTTGCTATGAAATTTCCAAGGTCCCTTGCCTTTCTATCAGGCTAAAATTGTGCTTTTCTTTTTATCTTCAAAAGAATATGTTTGAGATACCACTGAGATCTGACCACCTAGCACAGAGGTTACATCTCAAGTGCCCAGAGTTTCTATCGCCGAGTTAGAGTGGTAGGTTTGACCACTGCCACGTGGGTGGAAACTTTGAGGCACTCACTCTCACTGACCTCATGCTAACGACCATCATCCCTTTAACGGAGGTCCTTCTCTTCTTTGAGAGTGGGGAAAGGAGAAAAGCAAAAATTGAATCTCCCTTCTTCACAGGAAACAGGAGTAGATAAAAGGCTGACTACGACTATTACTCCCATTTTTCAGATAAGAAAGCATACGGAATGAGGAAGAAAGCCACTAAATAATGCATATTCCTCTACTTCTATTTAGGCTCTGGGCTAAAAGAAAGAGCCACTGTATTCTGTGTCCTCTCCCTGTCATCTCTTCTGCCTATATAACAAGAGAGATGACCTGCTCTCCAGAGAAGGTGCAAGACCAACGGGTGAAAAGTCTGTTTGCTGAACAAGTGTTGAAAGGGTGGGAATGGATGAAATTGTCTAATAAGGCAAGAAATGACAGAAATGTGTCAGCCACTAAAAATCTTTCACACCTCTCTGACATTGGAGTCTACACAAGTAGCTTTCCTCAGAGAGGCTCTTGTTAACATGGTAATCTTCCTTTCTGAATCTCTGAGCTTTGATTGTTGAATAGCCCATAACTTATGACAAATGACTGGGGAAGTACATAGTTTGCTCTTCTGCCTAGATTATTTTTATAACAATTGTGTTATATTGGAGTGATACAGATAGAGGAAGTAAAAGGGAATCTAAGGACTCTCCACTAATATTTCGACTCACATCAGTTTTGCAGTCATAAATCTTGAACACTGATGTCAGGATAGAAATTTAAGGAATGCATAAAGTTAGGATAACAAAGGAGAGTGGCAGTGTCCATTGTTTAATGTAGAGACATTTTTTAAGACACTTTGTTTCCACTTATGTAAGTACTGTCTCTCTTGCTACTATAATTCTTTTCTTTAGTAGAAAGTTCTGGTTGTGGATTGGTAACTGGTAGTCAACTTAAACACCAGCTAACCTGAGTCGGTGTGGTGCTGAACTCAGACAGCCCAGGTGAGGAAAGTTGCCAGCATAAAAAGGAGACCCAGAGAGAAGAGAAGTGTGCTGTTAATCTACAGACGTTGTCATGCTGGCCTCCTGGGATGTACTTAACTGTTCTCGTTGTTAGAGGAGCACAGGACCTCGCTGTTGCTGAGGATGGCTGTGGTACTTTTTAGGGGAGCCCTGGTCCTTATTCCGAGCATCACTTCTTGGCTCCAGTAGAGAAAACTTGGCCTGATGGCACAGATCCTTCTCCTCGCTGGCATAGACTTTCTAGCTTCTGCCACTGACCTTTGGGCCTTCCCAGTGCAGATCCATGGGACAGACTTGCATAGGTCATTGTCGTGGACTCTAGATTTTCAGCAGAACTCACGCAGATTATTGCCATGGGATCTAGACCCTCAGCTGAATTTTCTAGGTCTTTAGCATTGTGAACAAATTTCCTGTACTTCCTTGTATTTATCTCTGTGACCATCATAAAATAATGTTATAAAGTCTATGTCCTGTATGTAATTGTTCTCCTTGCACCCCCTAACCACAACAGTTCTCAAAGTGTCAGGTCCTTAAGCCCTGCCTTCTCCTGTGCACTAGAGTGTGAGGTCACAGAGTTATGCTGATAGACTTTGCCTTGATCTCTCTGAAAGGCTTTTCTACAAGACACCTGTTCTCAGAGGAGCCCTAAAGTTGCTCTTAAGTCTTCTGTTGGAAAATGAAAGTACTCGCTTAAAAGCTACAGTCAATCATAGTTTGCATTACAATAATAACATGGACATTGGAAAGCATCTAGCTATAGATTTTAACCCCATAGCTATAGATTTTCTTTAAAGCCCAGTTATTAACAACAATCATTTATTAGGAGCCTACTACATGCTTGAAGCTATCACACATTGCACTTGGTAATCAAAGACGCCAATGATTACAACAGACAAAGATGGTAGACGTCTAAGCCAGGTGATTCTGGCTCGCACTGTGCCCCCAGCCTCTCCCTCAGAGCCCTCCTCCACCAGTGCACGACTTGGGTGAGACATTGGGTAAGCGTTAAGAGACTGAAATTGAATGTCCATCTTGCAGTATTCTTTAAAGCATGTATCATAGGTTTAAAGGATTTACAACGTGACACTCTCTGATCATTTCCTGTTTACAGTTAAGTAAAATGTGAACACCTCACCATTTTAAGTAGGAGCAAGCCCCCCTCCCCCAGGTTGCCAGTGTAGCCTTAACTGACCTTTCTCTGCTTGCTCACAGGCCACTCCTCAACCTCACTGTTGGTAGTCAGTCTCCACCAGGTCCCATTTGTCTATTGTGGTCCCTAAACCCGTTCTCCCCAGCAGCTCTACCAACCTCTGCCTCTGGCCAGAGTCTTACCAATAGCTCTTTCCTTTCAGGCCTGGGGTTATACAGTTACCAATCATCTAGTCCCTTAATGCCTGGGGGAATACGGGTGAGTGGTTCCCTGTTATTGTCACACTGCACACGCTCAAGTCTATATAAAAATAACCATGTAGTATTGGCACATAACTTATTCCTATCTTCCTGCATATTTTAAATCATCTCTAGACTACTAATGTCGAATACAGTATAAATACTATGCAAATAGTTATTATAATATAATGCTTAGAGGATAATGACAAGGAAAATTCTGCTTGTGCTCATTATACAGTTCCCCGGCCCTACAACTATTGCAGTCGAACACTCAGATGTGGAACCTGTGGATACAGAAAAAAGAAGTATAACACTTGATTTATTTGTGGACTCAAAAACATTGAGGAGCAAGCCCGCAAATCTAAATTATGTAGTACTGTATTTTAATCACTGTATGTCTGCTCTATGTTCTAAATGAGGCAATTTAAATGTGAACATTTGAAATACAGGAATTTCATAGGCTTCTTGTGTTAGGGCAAGAAGAATTGGGCTTTCAGTGGTTTTCAAAGTTTCTCTGGGGAAAAGATACAATGCTAATCCAGCCCCCCACCCCACCCTCACCCCTGCAAGGATTTAGTTGTGGTTTCCTGTAGAGCTATATGCTGCTTCATGTGTTCAAACGATGCAAACTTTGTGATAAACCTTGTCCAAAAATTAGGTACAACTTGCGTATGCTTTTTTATGGTGAGTTTATTTTTCACCAAGCAGCCCATAATTCTTTGCTCCTAACTTTGCTCAGGCTCACTAGTCACCTTGAATGCCCCCCAGTTCTTTTATCTGTTCTTTCCATGGAGCACACAGGAGTTGAAGATTTTAAGGTCAAAGAATTCCTTTGAGTGAAATGAATAAAAAATGTAATTAATAAGGTGGAGGATGTTTGAGCCAAAGTTTCACATCTCAGTGATCAGCCAGTGATTCTTAGCAGAAAGACTTTAATAAAAACCTATGTGAGGTACAGTTTCTTGAATAAGAGGAAAAATAGGTTTGGAGCCACTTCTAGCATCTGTATAATTAAAAATCTCTCTACTGGCACTTCTGGGGCTGTGAATGAAGATATTCTCAATTGAAGCACAGGCTTTGCTGACCCATAAGGAATAGGGACCTCAGGGAAAAAATGTAGCTGCTATCCCCGCCAGACAACAATAGCTAATAAGAAATTCTAGATGCAGACACAGTCGATAGTAAGACTCAATCAATACAATATCACACATTTCAAGTGTTTTATGCTAATAACAGTGGCTCAAATACAATAGTAGTAGGCTATACTAATTAACTTTTTATATAATTAAATCCTGGATCTCATGAAATCAGTAAGAAAATGAATTCAAACAGTACACAACTTTGGAGTCTTCACTTGATGTATCCCAGTGTAACTATAATCTTTTTTAATCTTATTATCTTTTTTATTGTTTTTTTCATTGCTGTACTGAGGATTGAACTCAGGGTCTCAAGAATGCAAGGCAAGCTCTCTACTGCTAAGCTATACCCCAAGTTCCCATTTTTAAAAATTTAAATAATTTATTAAAAACTGAACTAGGTCCCACAACCTGTAGTGTAGTAGCTCCCATACTTTCTTTGTATTTGTTTGCTTTTATTTTAAAGATAATAAAATCCAACAAAACAAAACAGAATAAAGCCAATCAAAACATAGCACTGAAATTGGTACAGAACTTTAAAGCAGGACACTAGGAAAACAACAATAGCCATCATAGTATATCTGTTATCTTCACAATTTGTCCATTCCAATCAAAACAGAACATTGAATAAGGCAAAACAATCAGAACAAAACAAAACAGAAAGAATGATATTGGAGTTCATAGACAAGATAGAAGGAAATGCCCCATGTTTTCTATATTGCATATTGTTATCCTCCTAATAGATGCTCAGACTATTGGCCCCAGGCCTGCAAAGTCAACCAAACAATACAAGCATTCAGTTGCTTTTTGTACCTCAGTTGCTGTCAACTCAGCCTGTCCTCTGAACCAGCTAGTTGCTTAAGGAAGGAGTGGGGGTGGATGTGTTGATTCTCAGCCCCCACACCTGGTAGTCTTACAGGAGACACTATCTGACTTTTCTCTTCCTAGGCCCCACACAGCTCGCATGGCTTTCCGGAAGGGCTGGCTAGTTGGCTTCTTGGTGGGCTCCTCCCAGACACTTTCTTAGGAATTTATTTGTTTTTATTTCACAAGCAAAAGAATGGCTCTGGTGGAAGAGTTACATGGGCAGTGAAGATAAAGGTGGGCAGGGAGTAGCATTCCCAGGCCAATCTGTGGGTTGGAAGACTACCTGTAACTATCACCTACTTGCTACCCAAACTTTGCTTAGACTAAGAGTACAATGCACAGCATTTACTGCCACCACAAGAACTGGCTTTGAGATATATTCGGGTCTAATTTACTGATGGCAAATCTTGATGCCAATAATTTGGAAATGAAAAACTATTTTCAGTTTATCACTTGGTGAAGACAACAGAGGAAAGGGACAGAGACATGAGACTGGCCCTGCTGGTGTTAGTGATTCTAGTTACACCAATTGGTTTCTGGCTTGGGTAAAATTAGGATAGCAATTACACTTGTTGCCAGAAAATGCTGCTATTGCCCTTCAAGCTCCTCTGTGATGCCTGTCCTGTGTAACTGCAATGTTCTGGGGCTCAGATGTCCTTAGAATGAGGTTACAATCCTGGTGCAGTATGTGGAGGTGCAAAATTGGATTAAGATATAAACTGCATTTCCATCCTACAAAAAGGAAAGCCTAAATTTAGGCACAGACTTTAAAAATCTGAATAGTAAATACAGGGACCATTTTCCTTCTACGATCTGAATCGCTTTCCTTAGTTACAGAAGCCACATCATACACTTAGATCCAAGCTTCCACTAGAACAATCATTTAACGTCCAATGTGTCCTTTTAATGTGTAAAATGGGCACACTATGTTTTAAATCTAAAAAGACTATTGTGGAATTCAGTGAAGCAACATAGTGAAATTCATACTTTCATAAGCTTTTTCACATCTGAATTTCATGCCACGTTCTGAAGCAGGAAGCCAAGCCTAGGCCCTAGGTTTCTGTCCTCAAAGCACCTTTGCAAGCTCAAGGTTGTGTGGAAGGTTTGCTTCTTCCTACACCCTTCCACTATACGGGCTAGCATCCCTTAGTCTGTCACACTGTGCTCCTCCCTGTTCATCTTGAGCCTTTTTCCCAGCCAACATTTAAAAAAAAAAAAAATATATATATATATATATATATATATAAAACAAATGTTCAAAATAGTGTATGTGCTTATGTTCAATATAATTTGTATGCTTTTTTTTCTTTTCCTGCTAAGGACAGCTAAGTAATACTTGTAGGAAAATCGGACATTCAGGCAAAACACAGCGTAAAATGTACTGGAGTTGAGGTGAGAGGTCCTGAATTCTAGACCTGACTTGTCTCTTTGTCATTACAAAGTCTTCCCAACTCCAGTCTGCTGGTGTAATAACCTGAAACCAAAAGTCCTATGAGTTACCTAGGGTGCTTGTTATATGTGGGATGCCAGAGCCCCACACCTGCTCAGGAATTGAACTAGAACCACTGTGGCTGGGGGCTGAGAATTTGCTCAGTATTTTTAAAAGCTCCTGGAATGATTCTCAGGCAGACCAACATTTCAGAAGTTCTACTCTGGGTTCTACTCTGAGTAGGGAGGATGGAGTGGTATGGGCCTTGTTCATCATATGGAGCTCCTTAAAATAAAGACACTCCCAGCCCCCCAGCCTTCTGTACCCACTGAATCTGAATCTGCATCTTAAGGAATCTGTCGCACATTGAAGGCCGGAGAAGCACTGCTTTGCCCTAGAGAAGCTCCTGGAAACCTTCAAACTTCAGACCTGGGCCCCACCTAGATTCTCTGTGCTTATTCTAGGGGTGTGGCCAGAGCAAAGGGCTCTTACAAGCTCCCCAAGTCATCTGAATGTACAGCCAAGATGAAGGGCTATTACCCCACCACCGCCCCAACTGCAGCCCACGGTTAAGCAATAACCTGTCTTAAATGAGCCTCGTGGGCACGCCTGGACCTTGAAGACTGTTTAGATAAACAGTGCTTTTTAAGGGACAATGAGCTCCAGAGACAAACAAGTTCACCCGCAGAGCTTGACGTTTACAAAACCCAAGGCTGCAGACTTCCTGCACCTTCCAGCCGGCAGACAGCACGCACCGCAGCTTGGCAGCCCCGACCCCGCCCGGCTCTGCCGCTCACGCCCCGCCCTCACCCCCTCCCGTGACGTGCCGCAGAGGGCCGCGCACATGCGCACTCGCGCCCCGCGCCCGGCGCCCCGCGCGGCTGCTCCGCCTCAGCGCTTGTCATTCACCGCGGCGCGGCGGCGGCGAGCGCAGACTGCGGAGCCTGCCAGCCCGCTCGCTTGCTCACCCGCGCGCCCGGGATGTGACCGATCCTCTGGGGGCGGGCTGGCGGCTCTCCCGGAGGCAGCACCGCGGCTCTTCTCCTGCGGGGTTTCCAGTTGAACGGCGACTCCCTGGGAGCCGGAGACACGCGCCAGGAGCTCCGAGCGCAGCGTGCCGGGGCTCGCGGCAGCTGCAGCGCCCGGGTCCTCGCGGCCGGGTGCAGCTTAGTGGCAGCCGCCCGTGCGCTCCGGAGAGTGGGTTCCGGGGCTGGGCACGCAGAGCAGTGGCCGCTGGTGCAGAGCTGCCGCCCGGGGTCCACTGTGGGGTCAGCGGGACTGCGCGCAGCCGGAGTTTGCAGGGGTGCCACGGAGCGCAACCCCCCCGGAGACGGTGCCACCTGCGTCCCGGTGAGTTGCCTGTAGTTTCTGAAGTTGGAGGGAGCTGTGGGATAGAAAGACAGGTTTGTACTGTCTCCGTGCTATGGGAACCGGGAGGTGGCATCTCTGGTTAGCGGGTTGCAATTTGAGGGAGGAGTGCAAGGAGGAGGGCGCGCGCGGCGGCGGCCAGAAGAGGCTGGAGTCCAAGCTGCCTGGCTCCAGCCCTGACTGTGCCAGCTGGAAATGTGCTGAGGGAGGACAGGTGACCTGAGGGCTTATCTCGCTCACTGCACTGTCCGAGCTCCTTGACTCAGTGCCTGCCTGTGAGTGTTGGGAGTGAGGGTCCCAGGGTCTTGTCACCTCTATGCTTAAGCGTAGGGACTGTTCCTGTGGTACTCGGATGGCCAGCACTTGATGAATCTTTGTGAAAGGAAACTAAGCCTTTCCTTCTCAGGCCTGTAGGCTTCCCGCGCATCCCACTTTACTGTTTCCCTAGGCAGAAGTTGCCAGTGTTCCCATAATTGGAGCTTCGTTCTTTGGGGGGGGGACCCCAAAAACAACTTATATGTCAACCCAGTATTTTGCACTCGAAGGCATATAAAATGTAAAACACGCACAGTGCATGTGATTTCACGCACTTTAAGAATGTAAGCAAGTCTCAGAAAATAGAATTCAGATGATGGTACTTGGGTTTCATCCTGGTCGTCCTGCATCGCTTATGTAAGCCTCCCTCCCAGCTGGATAACTTTGCTGCTCTGCAGTGGCTGCAGCTGTGGCCCTCCATTCCATTTGTTTAAAGTGTAGCTTGAACAGTATTTAATGAAAACGCTGACATGATATAGCGGCCTGTAGTCAGAAACAGAGTGCACTCTTCAGATTGGAGTGCCTCCTCCTAATAGCGAGCAGGAGAGGAAGAACCCAGAATATTTTTCAAGGCAGCTCCAGGAATTAGACACATAAATCATGTTTTAAAATAGCACGCATTGTGCAGAGAGCATGCAGAGGACCCCTTTTGAACACATCCCCTTTGTTTTAGAAAAAGTGGAAATTGTTTATCCCAGACAATTGTTGAGTCTGGAAGTTAAGTGTACTGATGGGCTTAATTATCTTAATAAACAAAGAGCATGATTTATAGGTAGCTGCAGTGGCCTACTTTGAAGGATAGAAATCTTTAACCTTTCTTTCTCAGCTGTCCCTAGAGATTCCTTTTAGGCAGAGCAATAGATTATCACCATTGATGTTTAATACTGGAGTTGATTAAATTTCTAAAAGAAGTACTTTGAAATACCATACAGCACTGCTGTCTGGCTGATAGATAATGAATATTAAAGATAAGGGAAATGTTTGGTGTATTTGGCATAGAAGTCATTAGATTAAAAAAAAGAAATGCCATACACACATACACACATATAGAGCAAGAAATATACGTGAGTAAATATATACATGAGTAAATTTGGACTTGAAATAATTGTGTAAACCTAAATTCAGGGGTGTGTATTTATGTTAAGATTTATTTAGATAATCTTTAGAGAGAAGTGAACTTATTTATAGTATTTCAGCAAGTGAAACACGACGGATACCTTATTTGAAATGTCATTCTAAGAAAATACGAGAAGTGTTATTGCAGGAATTATAAACTTAACACATTGCAGTTTGTGAGAGCAGCCATCCGGTGCTTATCTCTAGTGGAGATTCCTTAGAAGCACAGACTCTCAAACAGCTGGCTCAGGAAGCTGTGTTGCCTTGTGGTTAGGAGAATATGTAGCCTGTGGAGCTGGCCTGCTGAGTGTGGTACTATCTATTTGAATATGGGGAGCTTACTTAAGCTCATTACCTCAGTATCTCCATCTGTACAATGGGATTAACAGTGGTAAGGATTAAATGAATTCATAGATGTGAAGCTGTTGAGCTGTTGTCTGGCCTGTGAAGCTTGATCTGGATAGTATTTTTGTTATTATTAAAGAAAATGCATCTTTGGATACTGTGGCTATCAAACAGCTGCTAGTGCAGGCCAACATATAAATGTTCATTGGGCCCTTGTAGCGATACAGATACCAGATGGTGTTTGACTTAGTGTCTCACTCAGTCCCTCCCTAAAGGCCTTTGAGGTGGGTGGGTAGCTTCATCTCCACATCAGAGATGAGAAAACTGAAGATGAACAAGATCAAATACTAGAATTTGGAGCTGGCATTTTAACCCAGGTCTAGGTCTGTCTGTTGGAAACTATTTAATTCTGCTGCCGCACCTTGCAAATGAAATAGGTGTGCTGTTCTCAGTTTACAGATGTAAAAATTTAAGCTTAAGGATTAAAGTATACAAAACGCTTAAGCACCTGCAACATATTTCTCCATGACCCGGAGCTGCTGTTATTGTAATTATTAGCACATACCTTCCCTGGTTACATAACACCTCCTGTGTAGTGGTGTGGGGCGGTGAAGTGAGTCTTCTCTTGTAATTAGAAGTGGGCTCTTGCTTTTTTTCTTCCATGTTCATTTATTCAGTCAAAGGAGAAAAGTTGGTATGATGTTACAGTTTGCACTGTAGAAGAGGCCCTTCATTTTGTCTCCTGGCTGCATGGGAGGCCACAGCAATCCACATGCCCAGCACTCGTCAATCGATGCACAGTGCTACAGATTCGGTCCCTGCCGGAGAGCTCTCCTCAGGCAGAGAGAGGAGCCTTATGCTTTGCCTCGTACTATATGTTCAGAAATGGAAGTAATTTCTCCTTCATCATAAATAAGCATGCTTGCTTTCTCTGGGCCTTCATTCCAGTTTCATTCCAGGAAGCTGTTTTGGAAGGTTCTATATGTGCAGGGCTTAATTAAGTCTCCATAGCCATTGAATTCTTTAGAGTCTTAAGAGTGTGAGAGTGACTGAGACTGAGAAACCACGTGGCTTTTAGTTATCACCCAAATACTAGATAGTGCTCTAGCCCTTAGAGAATCCTTAGGTTTTAGATATTAAAATCTAACTGCCATATAAGGCATATGAACTACTTACAGATGGACTTCATCTTAATAGAACCTTTTAGCTAATATATCTATTACTGAAAGGTATTTCTTTTGTTATATATAGCAATATTTATACATATACATATGCTGTTTTAGCTTCTCACACTAGTGAGACAATACATATGTCTTATTTATTTCACTTATGAATATGGTCTCAAGTTCCATCCATTTGCCTATAAAAGTCTCCAGTTTGTCCTTCTTTATGGCTGAGGAGTACTCCATTGTATAAAAATATCACATCTTTTTACCCTCCTCAGTTGATAGGTATTTAGGTTATTTCTAAGATCTGGCTGTTACAAATTGTGCTGCTGTAATCATGGGTGCACATATAGCACTGTGGTATGATGTTTTCAGTTTCTTTGGAAAGATACCTAAAAGGGGAATGGCTAGGTGGAATGGGACCTCTAGTCCTAGGTTTCTGAGGAATCTCCAGACTGGTTTCCACAGTGATTGCACCAGGCTATGCTCCCACCATAGTGGGAAGCATTCCTTTTCCCCACAACCTCTCCAGCATTTTTATTGGTTGGTTTCTTGAAAATAGCCATTCTGAAAGGTATTTTAACAGTGTTCAATACTGGTTTTTTTTTTTTTAAATGAAAACTCCCCGGGAGTTCACGTCAGTAGGCTGCTTCCTGCACCCTGGGGCACCACACCACAATCTCAGTGTGCCAACAGGGGCCCTTGCCATCAAGTGAGTCATCTCAGATCTTTCTGAAATACCTTCTGCTTGAGTTTTGGCCCTCCTTTTCAGAGAACAGATACTCTTCTTGGCTTAAACCAACAACTATATTTCAAACCTGTACTCTGGGTTTTTCGATAGTAAACATCTTCGCCTGGTGCTCCTGGGACTTGCACTAACCCCATGATTTACCATCAGCTAATTCTTCAGAATTTACCTGTACTATAGTTGTTTTATTTTTCTGTCTGTTGCCTACTTAGTGACTCATCTGTGCCCTTATTTAAACCTGCATCCAACTTTTCTGGCATCCAACTTACTTTTGCCACGTGAACAACAAGCTCAAACTAATTTTAATCTTGGATCTTAAGTGAATGAAGATCAGCTCCTGTCCCCAGTCAGATCCACCACTCTGAATTTTCAATTTGTGCTTCAGGAGTCAGAAGCTGGTATTGCTAGGGCTCGTAACTTCATGTGTTGTAGGAGAAGTGCTGGGGAGGGGCAGCTGTGTACATTTCTGTTATATAAGCGAAAAATTCCTGTGCTGCAGGGCAGGGATGGTGCCAAGGCTGAGTCATCACCGAGTTCATGGACATAGGGCTGGGTATGAAGGGAAGGCAGTGCTGAGCATGATTTACCTGATTGCATTTCTAGTCCTTGCTGGTTATTCCTTCTGATAAGAACTGGAATGAACAGCCAGCAGCAACTTACCATGTCCAAGCTGCCCTTCCAGGAATGGGGCATACCACACTCCTTTACACTTCACAATAACTTTGTGTGGTAGTTGCCTCATTATCTTCATTTGCAGAAATAAAAACTAAGGCATGGAAAGGTAAAGGCAATTGTCTGAGGTCACATTTTTAAGTTTTGTAATGCAGTAGAGCCCAGGACTTCCCACACAGTATTCCACTGCCTGCAGTCCTTGAGCACTCCTGATAGCTCAGCTATATTGCACAGGTGGACTGTATTATGCTTTCAGAGCCTTCTGGCCCACAGCAAACAGCTGGAGTCACAAGAAGTATCATCTTCATATCTCTGTAGAGGAAGAGCTTAAGCTTCCTTCGTGCAAGAGCTGAAAAAAGAAAACCACATGTTCACTTTGAAATATGAAACATGAAACCTGATGTGGAATGCGGCAGAGAAGCACGATAACTTTATCAGGGTGTGAGGTCAGATGCTTGCATCATTTTCATCAAAAAAAAGGAGAAGTAGAGAGACCTGAGATTTTTCTCAGGTTTTTTTTTTCATACATCTATGGTTTTTGTGTTTTTTTCAATCAGCAATAGTCACAGGAATGCTGTTTCTACAACAGTGTCATCTGTCATTGACATGGAGACCATGATATTTAAAGAAAACGCACACAAATGTCCAAACAAGTGAGGCTCAATTTCCCACGTTGGTGTTGTAGTCTTTTTGTCTCCAACCCAAATGGGGAGCAAAACAGTATAATTTAAAGCTGTCTTGGAATATTTTCAAAACCTTTCCCCTGAGCCTTCCTTCATCTTTTTCTTGATTTCCCACTGGAAGCAACATTTGTTCACTTAGTTCTTCACATCTCCTAAAGTTTGAATTATAAAATAACTATTATTGTTATAAAATTTTAGCATATTGTTAGTGTCTCCTCTACTTTCACCCTCAATGTTAAAGGATTATACAATTTTCAAACCTGTGATTAAAAACTTATTTTAAAACTCAATTTTATAAATGTAGACTGTTTATTATAGGGGACAGGGAAATATAGCTTGACTAGGGGCTTTTATTTAAAATATGGAGTACTTGAAACTCCATAAAATTTGTGGAGCAGGCAAGTAAAAAGTGTTTTTAAATTGGTCACTGGCAGCTTCGTACCTTGCTCTCCAATGTCAGTTATTCCGAGTTGACCCAGTCCCTGTATACCATATCATGTATTCATTTGCAAATGATCAATTTCGCTTGATTTCTTCAAAGTGCCAAAAAAAATGCCATTAGATCAATATGGAAGTCTTCTGCCATGTTTGGTTAGAGAGCCCCAGGACTGCATATGTAACTTTTCATGTGAATTTATTCTCTGAAGGAAGATGGGCAGCCAGATCACTCCACAGACATCTGGTATCACTGCATTTGTGATTCTAGCCATTACTGTTAGAGTCAGTTCCACTCACTCGGCCCTTCATCCAAATCATACCCATTGCTCCATCACCCCATGGTGGGCAAACATTTTGAAGTTCTTGGGAAACTTTAATATTGAGGCATACAACCCAGTTATTTTGAAACAAGGTCCTAATAAGTTACCCAAGCTGGCTTCAAATTCATGAGCTCAAGTAACCCTCCTGTCTCAGCCTCTTGAGCAGTTGAGTCTACCTACATACACCTGTGGACCTGGCAATAACTGTTTTAGTTAAAAAATAGAAGCCAATCACTAACACAGCTGTACACAGATTACCACACCCCCTGCATCCAGCACCTGAGAATTGCAACCAGAGCAACCTTATTATTTCTTACCTGACACCTAAGCAGAGTTGTGAACCTCTGATTCACAGGGAATCACTGGCAGCTTGGCTGTATTAGAGTCAAATTTAGTTGGGTAATATTTATTCATGTGTGCACCAGCTGTATATTGATAGGACATCAGGCACCTTTGAGATCTCATAACAAAAAATCCCTCTCTGTGCCCCTTCAAGAATCTCTGTCTCATGAGAGAAGGAAGTTCTGGCAACAGATAGAACTAGTGCATTGACACTCTGAGCACTGTGTGGGTACCTGACTTCAAGAGCAGGGCTGCCTCCCAGGAAGTAGCACTTTGTGCGAGTCCGGAAGGAAACGAAGCAGGGCACCATGTGACCAAGGCTGGGACAAGTCTCTGAGCATAGAGGACAGGGAAGTGTGCTTATAGAGAAGCTGGTGGTTCAGTGAGGTTAGGGAGTCATTGATGCAGTTAATGAGGCCACAGATGGAGGGTGGAGGCTGGAGCCACTTGAGGAAGGGTCTTGTCAGGCGTATTCAGCTTTGCAGATTATTCGATCACTTTCGGTTTTTTAAAGAATAATCACTTTGGGTGTATTGTATAAATGGGTGGGGAAGAGACAGACCAAGACAGTCACAGAAAACAGCTGTTGAATCAATTCAAATTTGAGGTTCATACTCCATCTGATGGGGGAGGCAGAGAAGCGAGGAGGGGATAGTGATTTTGAGAATGACTCTCAGGTGTCTGGCTTGGTAATTGAATAGACAGAGGTGCGGCTGGTGATGACAGCAGGTACAGAGCGTGGGGGAAGATGACAAGTTGTGAGACTCCGGAGGGACCCCTGGGGCTGGAGGTTCGGTTGACAGTTGTACAGCTGCATCTCTGGATTTCAGCACAGAGGCTGAGCTACAGAAAGGGGTTTGCAAGTCTGCTGTATGTTTGAAATTGTTGAGGTTGCGCTCTGCCTGGGAGAACGTGTGAAGTGAAAAGAGATGAGTCCAAAGCGATGTGCAGAAGCAAAGGAGATGGGGTAGTAAGATGAAGTGAGAGAAGGTTTTGACAGGTGCTGGAACCTGAAGTGGCAGAAGCCAGAGGCAAAGCAGAAGGAGGTGCGTGATTGAACGGGATCAAAGTGACAAGAGAAATAGGAGAAAAAAGCAGAGAGCGGAGAGGGAGAGGTCTGACCATTGCTTTGCTTGTATCTCACAGACAGTGATGCCTGTTTCTCTAATAGCTTTCAGGTGCTGCCAGTAACCATTAAGACCTACTGTGTGGAAGTGCGTGGGAATGAAATTCAGGGAAAGAAGTAAGATGATGAATAAAGCATGATTCTGGATCTCAAAATGCTTTTCAGATAGACTTGTCGTTTCTTGTTTCTCTCTTCCATTTGTTTTCCCCCGCCTTCAGTGACAGCAAGACAGGCACCAGCGACAGTGAGAAGAGTGCTAGAATCACTGTCATGATGCATAATGGGCTAATTCTCCAAAGCAGTCCTATCTCTTGTATCTGTGAATGAGCATAGTTGAAAGGGACAGTGGTAAGTGACATTATCATTTAACAGTTTACAAACACTAAACTTTATCAAGACCGTTGAGTCTTTAGCAGGTTTAGACCTTTGGACCAATCTTTTATAGCTGATTACTACTCCTTTGGCACACTGAATTACTGGAGGGATGATGAATACAATATCATAACTTTCTTGATTTACGAGAACAAGCTTCTTTGTGTTATAGGCAAACTGGAGCCCGTAGGAATTAGAAAAATAATTGTGGTGTGTTTTAGCTGTGGTCATGCATTTTGATCTTCAAATGTTTTGTGCTTTAATTTTGACCTAAAGGTGGAATTACTTCCATACTAGAGATGAAAGAACTGAGATACAAGGGTCGGATGACTTGGAGATAACACAGCTAGAACAATTAAAGTAGAATAGAATATAGGGCACAAACAAGGTGTCTGCCTTCCACTTCTGGGTTTGAACCATTTCATCAGTTTGATTAGCTACTCAAGTAAAACCATGGAGTCGTGTATTTGAGAGCATATTTTTACAAGTCTGCTCATAGCACCAACAGTAGAAACTCCGTTGGCCACAATTTCTATATTTAATGGGACACAAGTTATTTGTGCAATAATATGTGGTTAACTTAGAGTAGGGAACATGTGTAAATAGCTCATTTCTCTGGTGTGAGAAATCGAAAGTATAAATAAGGACCAAAATGTATACTAGGTATTGTGAAATAGGAAGAAAATGTTCAAATGCAGAGAGGAACAAGGAAGGCAAAGCAGAAAGGAAAAGCTAAAAAAGAAAAAAAAAAGCAAGAAAGAGAAAAGAAGAAAAAGGTGGAAACAAAATTCTTGTAAATGGAGACTAAGGAGGGGTTAAGGGGAGAGGAGGGGAATGAGAACAAAAAGTTGTATCAGGTACAGATACAAATGCTCTATGATGAGTGTGATCAGCATATGTATCTAAAATGCACCAATAAAATTTGATTTTATGAAAAGGTTACTCTGCTCAGGCAGTGGCCAGTAGGGTTAAGCAAGAGTCTTAACCTTGTCCCAGAAAGCCACACAAAGTGGGCTCCAAGGGAGATGGGACTCACCATCCCTAATGTTCTGCTGAGCCCTGACTGTCACAGCCTCTTCTGTGCTGTGTCCATTTCATAAAGTCCAATAAATCCTTATAAAGGAAAAATAAACAGATACAGAAAAATCTTTTTCCACAAAATGAACATTTTTTCATCATCTGCTGTTGGTGATTTTTTTTTTAAAAAAGCATCTGATTGTAAAATACAAGGTTTCAATATTTTGAACCATCAAATTATTCAAGTTTCTATTTGTGATATACTGGAAATTTATTTTTCAGCTGTTGCAGTGGCTATTATATATGAGAAACATTATGTGTGTACATGGATATAAGATAAAAATCAGCTAAATTAAATTTAAGCTATTGGTTTTCCTTTTATAATATTCTTGAATTCTCCACATAGTCAGTGATGTAGCTTGCTTTGTCTGGCCAAAGTGGCTATTATGTTACCCATTTTATGCCAAAGTCTTAAAGCATTTGTCTTTCTCAGAAATGGTATAAAATAATGCAGAATAAATCTAAAGAATTTAGTTTCACAACTTGTATATTGGCTCTTGGTAGTCTAAAATTTTAGTTTCCCAAATTTCGTTATTATCAAGGCAGATTTTAATGCATAGCAGTGTTAGAATCACGAAATGGACCTAGAGTGGAGCAGTTTATTGTACTGTATTTTTTAATTCACAAAAAATATCCAGGAACTTGGTAAATGGCAGTTTCCAGATGAAAGCAATTTCTAGCAAGTAGCAAAAGGCTGGTGCTAATGCTTATCCCTAAATCTCAATTTCAGGCTTCATGGTGCCAATTTTACATTTCTGCTTCAGCAGGAAAAGTTGAATCCTAAGAGGCTTATGCATTTGTGACATTCAGTGGATTGGTCTTTTGTTGTTAGGATTTTTTAAAACTAACAATACATTTATAAATTTTAAAAAGTTTCATAAAGTGTATGGCAACTACCTTAGTTCTAGTAATTATCATTTGAAATTGCTCTTGCTATTCCAGTAGCCTTAGTATGGTGAGGTTGAGAAATCCCAATACAGGCATATGAAAATTTAAATAATAATAGAAAGTAGTATAGTATTTTATTTGTGATTTTATTGCCCTTTATACTTATAATGATATGTTAGGAAACTCAACTAAAGTAAGATGAAGATTAATTTAGCCATTTCATGCCTCATGTGTTCCAATTTCATCCAAATGCAAATATGATAATCCAGGACATAGAATTATGTTTCTGTCCAGGTGATTTGGCACTACTGTATTTATTACACTCTTAGCAAATGAGCAGCTAAGCTGCCTTTCTTGCTAATCTTTTCATGAGCATATGTTTCAATATTATGTACTAAGAGTTTTCATTTCCTAAATTTTCTTTACCACGTTTCCTTATTCCTATTTAATTTTATTCAGACAATTTTATGTTCATGTATATTTCACATAATATGTCTAAATTAGTAATCTAATTTGAATAGTGTAATTATATATACACTTAGATTCTGAATAGAGTACTTTTGCCTATTGTGTGTGTTCTTTCTCTCAGTAGATTTAGGAATTACATGCATTGTATTTCAGAGTCCTAAATCTGTTTATGTATGTCAGTAGGCACATGGAAAAATATTTCTGTGAACATATTCTGAAAAGATATGCTTCTTATTCACATCATAGGAATTGACACATAAAGCAGTTTTTTCCTTACATGCCAAAGACTGATAAAAATACAATATTGGTTGAAAGTCCAAATGTTGTCCCTTGAAATGCCTGAATTATTACCATGAGGTTACATGGTACTCCTTTAGTTTGTTAAATAAAAAATAAAAGTGCTTCGAAGTAACTAGAGTACTACCATGAATTGTCATGAACTTTTGTTCATGACATATGACATATGCCATATGACATATTTTGTATAGTGTTAAGAATATTTTTATTTGCTTTATTACATTCATTACTTTATTATATTGGTCAAAATGTACATCTTGAACTTGAAATGTTCAGTATCTCCAAAGCAGAATTGCAGCCAGAAAGGTTAGAGATTAAAAGGATACAATATGTATAACCATTGTCAGACTTTGTGCTCGATGTTTGGAATGTATTGCTAAGTACTTGTGGTCTGTAGTTTAGAAAAATAAAACACGATGGATTAAATTTGCTCTTCATTTAATGGTTTCTCTCTCTGCAGTTCTTAACCTTTCCAACTGGCTGAGTTATTTGCTAATAGTAGCGTGTCAAGACCTGAATTATTGTAGATATTTCCTTTTAATAAATATTCAATAGCATTTTAAAATTATCCAGCTAGATACAATTCACAATAAACAGCCAGTGCTGGTAATGAGCATACTTTTTTCAAACTGTTTATTGCCACAGGCTCTTGGCATGGACCCTTCTCTTATATATTTTAATAAACCTACATATCCTGAAAACCATAAGCCTTGCACTGGGATAAACCTTTTACATTTCCACAGTCATGTGGAGGAAGAAAAAAGAATTTCTCTCCTTTTTTTTCTACCCATAATTTGCCAGTGCTTGCGGCCAGAGAATCATCATTCACTAGTGATACGCTTTTTATGTTCTATAATGCACAAAACAGCTCTCCATGGTGAAGGATTTTCTGGTCCAAAATGTCTCTAGTGCTGATAACTATAGACATCTAGAAAATGGAGAATGTCTGTTTAATTTGCTCTGTATTTTTCATGCAAATGGAGATGTGATAGATGTTCTGATGAAGAAATCATTATATTCAATATAATTACTTATTGAACACTTCCTAGGTTCTGAGAGTAAATATAGTGAAAACTGTGACACAGTTCTTCCCCTCAGGAGTTAACACTCTCTTTGTAAGAATGGGATGCATGCTATAATTAGAAGAATGCATGACATGTCGAAATAAAATAATTTATAGGGGAGTTTCATGCTCTCTGTCTAGATGAGATCTCAATCATTTGGTGGGTAAAATTTCTCATTTTTCCTTAATAATCAAGAATAAATAGAGCCCCGTCTTCCTCTCTTCCAGTTTTAACTGGTATTGTTTTAAAATGTTAAGAATAGAGAGGTATTGACATCAAAGTGTTACTTTATAAATGGAAGGTATTTTTTAATATCTTCTTTGAGGTATAATTCACACACCATGAAAGTCTCCTATTTTGACTGTACAATTCCCTGATGTTTGTTGACCTGCCAGAACTGGGGAATAGTCATGACAATTCCATTTCAGGACTTCACCCCAGAATGATCTCTTGTGGCTTTTCTGCAGTCAATCTTCATTCCCACTGCCAGCCTCAGGCAACCACCAACCTTTCCATCTGTTTTCTGTCTTTCTTTTTCTTTCTTTCTTTCTGTATACATTTGCCTTTCGGCAAGCCTCTGGATATTTCATTTGGGGTATTAAATTTTACCAGTAGTACCGTGGTTCGATACCTTCTTTTTCAAGGTCGGTGTCACATTTTTTTTAATTTTTTATATTACCTGTAGCATACACATGCTATTAATGCAAGCTTGGATACTCCTAAAGTAAAAAATGTGGCAAAGGAGAAGATAAGCATGTTTAATACAGCATGCATCCTATTGAAGAGTGAATGGTGTGTCTGTTTTAAAGTTTTGTTTTGTTCTCTGTGTCACTGGTGATATTCTCTCTGGTACACTTTTTACTCAGCAAATCTATCTACTAAACTAACGTAGAAATTATTGAAAAGCTGAGATCAGAAAATGCCTGCATGGTATGGGAAAACTACAAATGAATCCGTCTGAAGAACTCACCTGTCGGAGAATTGTGTACAGGCAGAACATCCTTAGGCCAAGTGTTTTTTCACGATCTACTTTTTGGAAAGACAATGCAATTCATATACTGTGTGTCAATGTCTGTCATTTTACCAATGAAGTGAATGATTATTCCCACTTCATTGTACAGAGGAAATCTAGGAAACTACCTGTCTAGTGAAGACAGTTTTTGGAGCAAATTCATCTAGTAGCAAAATAACAATCTCGGTTTTCAAAAGTTTTTATATTTCAAATTTGTGGATAAAGGTTTGTGAGAGTCTCAGTGTGTCCTGATATATCAATTTCAGTGAATTATTCTATCCTTTTTTCAACTCCCCTCCATCCCATCCCCACTGCCGAATATACACTTTATTGTAACTTAGCCGTGGATGTACCTTTCTTTTTTCCATTGTTAACTTCCCATCAGGCTTGACAAAATGCCAAATCAGCTGTTTAGTTGGTGGCTGAAGGCCAAGAATGACGATTGTGGCCAGCTAGGTTTCGGTTTGTGGTTTTGCCTCCCTGACATAGGCCTGGAATATAGCCATGGTCATTGACTTCAGGATCAGGGACCTGAAAGAGTAAGACAGTTTCATTGGGTCAAAAAATACACGTGGAGAAAAACCTCATGGCAGCAATTCCAGTTGTGATTTCAGGTATCTGAAGATTTGTGCTTGGTATCCTGACACCCATTACGTAATGTTGCACCGAGAAAGTAAACAGCTACAGAATAATGAAAAAGGAAGATTCTAGTCCCTCTTTTTTTTTTTAGGGAAGTAAAGAAAGATAAGGACATGAAAACCATGAGGATTTCTAGTGAACTCACAACTTAGAAGTAGGATACCAGTTCAAAGCGCAACATAAAGATGTTGCCAAGTGTTGAATTTTGCATCATCATTCAAAATGATTGGTCTAATGGTACTTAACCTTATTAGTCTTTTAACCATAAATTTCTCATCTCTGTTAATTTTCAGATGCCAATGGCATTACTCAGAACATTGTTCCTTTCTAGCAGTACGCTCTAAGTAACTTTCCATAGCCTTCCTATGCTTCTATATATAGACTCGTTATGAATGGGAATGAATACTTTGACCAGTCTGTAAGAAATTCTTAAGTGAATATGTACGCTCTTAAGCAATGATACTTAGGCAGAATGACCTACAGATTGTAGGTTCCACTTATGAATACAGGACTCTATTTTTGTAAGTTAGAGGAGAGAAATGGGTGTAGCTTTGCATTAGGATCAGAGAAACGCATGTTTAAAGGACTATCCAAGAAGGTTGCTTTCTGGGGTTTCAGGAACATTGTCAAGGCAGTAATAAGCATCACATTCAAAAGGTCAACAGAGGGAGCCAGGTGGTGATCCTGGATGTCTTTATAAGGCCTGATGTATTTGAAACTGAGTTGCGTCTGCTTGTTATTTTCCCCAGATTCATGCCAGCAAAATATCTGTCTGAAGGTCACTATCAATGCAAAGAGAGGTGGAACCATCACCATTGGCTGTGGAACCACCATCTCCACCTTTTTTCTTTGTGGACACTGTTCCTGGGTGTGTCTATACAGCTGCCTCCCACTCCAGTGTCGGTCAGTGGTCTCCACACAGGCGTAACCTATTCCAAGTGGCCTTTTCTCTCCTATGTGCCACCTTTAAAGAACTGAATTTGTTCTAGCTTGATATTGCACCTGCCTTCTCTCGCCACACATCTTCCTGAGTTTGCACACAGTTCTTCTTGTTAGTACATTTCCTGTTGTTGAAAAGCTGACAGCCCACTCCGGAGCCCTGCCTTGCTACTGAGGTGCCCCCACCCACCACCACCCTGCCCAAGCTGAAGTGAGGCTCTTCAGAGGGGTGGTTCTCCATACTGGCTGCACCTTCGTGTCACGGGAGAGGTGGACCCTCTATCAGTACTATGCCCCTTCCTTTAATTCTGATCAAAGTGGCCTTTGATCAGGGGTGGAACCTGGGCCCTAGGTGATTTTTGAAAGCTCCCTAAGAATACTGGGAGTTTAGAGCATAAAATGCCTGCATGCAAGAGGTAAGGAGAGCCATTGTAGAAAGAGTCACAGGGGATTTTGAAAAAGGATAGAAGGAATTTTTTAAAAAGCATGCCCTCATTTCTACATTTGCTTTCCATTTCAGCTCATGAGAGTGGGTTCTAGTAAGTAGCATCTATGCTCACCAGGCCTGGCAGCTGTGACTTCCCCTTTGGGCTTATATCCCAGTCAGTCATGTGACTACAGAAGGCAAGCACCCATTCTGGGTGAAGCCTGTAGTTATCTCCTCATGAGCTTGGCTACCAAGATCCTGATTTTCCTCTCTTAGACTTCCACTCTGTAACCTAGAATTTTTCTTTTTCTTTGTAATGCTCTGTAAAGCGAAGCCATGTGCCCTGCCCTCTCTACTGTTAGTTCACTTGAAATTTTCTAGCACAATGACATACGCAGCAGGAGCAGCTAATTTTTCATGTGGAGACCTCTCTTCACTTTTCACTTATGAGAAAGATGGGTGGCAGAGTCTTTGCTGGGAAGCTATTTTATAGAATGTAATTTTTCTAAAATAGGAGAGTGGAAGCCACTGCCAAAATTGAATTGTTAGTAAATTCTTCTATTAAATATTCCAAGTCCAGTGACTGGGCAGAGGTGCCTTTGATTTACCTCTGTAAATCCCTCTTTTATTTTCAATGCTGGAGCTTGAATCCAGGCCTCAGGCGTGCTAGACACTTGTAGAGTTTCTATGATCAGAACATGTGCGTGCTTTCCAGAAAGCAGGACACAGCGCCTGTGGAGATGCCCCGTTGACCCACAGTTTCTAAAGGAGTTGAGAACAGTTACAACATGAGCAGTTCTGCAATGCTCTGTGGATCCAATTGCCTTATTATGAAGCAATATTTTTGTTCCAAACCCAAGAGTTTTATTATTTTCGTTAGTAGGTAAAAAAAACTTTAAGGGAGATAATTTTGATGTTAATAACAAGTATGCAAAACTGTTTTAAGAAAATCTGATCTGAATATTATGTGGTGATTCAGTTGTATAAAAACGTAAAGACATGCTTCACTTTCTGAATTTACTTTTATAGGAATTATTTAACTTCATGAAGTCTTTAATCTAATGGAGTTGGGCAATAGAAATTTTACTTCTATGTCAGTTTCCCCCGAGCACAGATTGCACAGAGCAAATTGTGCCCTGCACTTGTCCTATTAGATGGTAAGAAATACAGTTTTCTTGTCAGTCCTTGTACCTACAGTGTGTGAACATTTTAAAGTCTGGTCATGGGGCAGGTCAGTAATTAATTAATCTCTTCCTCCATTAGGCCAGGTACCAGCATTGGTAGAAGAGACAGCAGCAAGCAAGTTACCTACTCTTGTTTGTTGGGGAAGGAAACAACTGCATAAATAAGGACCTTTCCGCAGGTGTTAGGTTCTAGGCTCTGTGATTGGGAGTGAGTGGGAAGCCAGGGAGACCCTCCCCAGGAGGTGACTTTTAATCAGACACAGGACAAGGCCACCAGGACCGAGTGGAATTGGCATCAGCCTGGACAAAGCGGACCCAGTCAGTCAGAGGAGGCTAGAAGGGCAGGAAGCCAAAGGTGGGGGCCCGTGCACTGAAGCAAAGAACCTGTGTCCCACACAGCTTTGTCTTTTAGAATCACTGTGGTAGCAGCACAGAAGATGAATTGGAACAAGAGTTACGGATGCTGGGGTTTAATTCATAACTGGTGCAGTAGGTAACCTTATATCAAAATGCTGACATGGGCGCCTCTTCTGTCCTCTGTCTCAGCCCAGATTGGGTCTCCTGTCATAATGAATACATAGCCTTAATTCACCGGTTAAAACACTTGTTAAAAATGATGATTTCCTGACCCAGTCTTCATGTAATGACATGAAGTGGGACTCAAGACTTCATTAAACCTCCAAGTGGCTCTGACATAGAGAGTCCATGGGCCAGTCATTGAGAAGCAGTATATCTAAAGACTACACTGTTACTTTTATATCCCATTTAATTCTCACAAAATCTCCACGAGAGCAGCTTATTTTCCCTAGATTGCAAATTAGGAAGCAGGCTCAGTGTGATTAGGCATCTGTCCCAAGGTCTCACAGCTGGTGCGTGTTATGGTTGGCAGAACCATTGGCCTCGTTTTGTAGATCTTTCTTCCTGTGTGAAAATGCTAAGAACAGCCCTCAAAAACTCAAAAAACCTCTGCAAGTTAATATGTCTTATGAATGAGCATGATCCATCTCTCCAACCCCAGACTCAGTTCATCCCAGTCACTCAGTAGACCAGAAATATTCATTTTTGCTAGTTTATTTTTCCTGAGGAAAGTTTAATTTTGTTCCTCAAAGCTAGGATTTTAAGTCCTAGAGAGAAATATATTGCAAGAAGATATTTGATTTTTACAGGTCTCCGAGTCTCTTTTTACCTAAAAGAAGTTGAGAGGGTTAAGGGGTAGTATTTTTTTTTATCATCCATAGACCTAGAAACACAACCATTAAGTATCACAGGAAATTATCCTGCTTTGAGTTGCCATGAATCATTTATTTCTTAAGTGGCTCTTGAGCCAAGAGTTGTGAAAATGATATTGAAGAGGTTGCTGAGTGAAAAGCATACTAATAATTAGAAATTTTGTTTAAAAGCTGGCTTAAAAACACATTTGCTTCAGTAAATTACCTGCCTGCTCCTATGTAAATGTGTGAGGAAGATTTCAGCTTGGTTTTCTTCTGTGGAAAGGACATTGAACGTATTTACCCGGAAGACTTAATTTCGCCAAGTGCAAGTTGGCCTGACTTTTAGGAAGGCATCTGTCCTAGGTAGAAAGGAAAACTGTGAAAAGGGGCAAGAAGAGATCCTCCCGGCCAACCCAACCCTCACTATGTGCTCTCTGTTGGGCCACCTGCAGGGGACCGGAGAAGATGGCAGTGAACTGCACTGTTGTGCCACCAAAACGCCAGCCACCATTCACCCCAGGCTGCACGTGGTAAACTGCCTGTGTGGAGCATGAACTCAGCTTAGATAAGATTCGCAGACATGATGGAGGGGCTGTATCTCCTCCTGAAGCCTGGCTCTTCTGCCTGCAGAATTGGCAGAGGAGAAGTAGGTTTTTCTACTTACCAACCACAGCATGTTTTTCATAGTATATACTGCTCTGATTAGTTCAGAATGTTAGATGATTACTCTTTCCCAAGGTGATTTTCATCTGCAAATATCAGATTCGGTTGCTAGTGATAGGGTTGGCTGTCCAGAGAGGGCGAGGGGGACATTGCATTGCTCAGTGTGTATGGCCAGTCTCATTCTCATCACTCAGGCTGGGCTCAAGGCCATCTCTGGGGCTATAGCATGCAAGACAAGGTGGATCGTATTGTGAAAGCAACATGTCCCTTATCTGTGCCTACATTTGTATCTAAGTGAAAGAGGAACTCAAGCAGCAGCCTTGAAAGCAAAAGAGTACTATAAACTGTCACCTATCATTTTAAGAACAGTGGATCTGCAGAGTAAAAACTTGCTTTATGACTGTAGGGAATCATTTAAGTCTAATTATATAGATTGTCTGGGAAATGTGAGAGGGAGAGAGAGCTCATTCTAAAAATACTATGTATTGTAAAATAGTATTGATGTCATTTGTTGTGCGTATTCACCTATTTCTAGGTTTTATGACCATGCCCAAGCCTTTAAAATAAATTGTACTAAATATTATTCTCAATGGTGCACCCACTCAAGGTAGGATGTCTTATACAGGGCATGTTTGGGTTAGTTCTATTTCTATACAGCTGATTTTAATGGTGCCCTAAAGACTATGTACACCAGCATTCTTTGTTATTATTTTCAGAAGAGTTGTCCCTTGATATTCATAGGAGTTAGGTTCTAGGTCTCCCCTTCTGAAATCTGAGAATGCTTGAGGCCTTTTTATAAATGGCATAATATTTGCTTATCCTGTATGCACATCCTCCTGTGTACTTTGAATCATCTCTAGATTACTTATATCCAGAACAATGTAAATCCCATATAAGTAGTTGTTATACTATATTATTTAGGGGAACAATAACAAGAAAAAAGTCTATGTATGTTCAGTACAGATACAGGCTTTTTTCCAAATATTTTTATTCAGGGCTTGGTTGAATCCATACATATAGAACCCATAGATACAGAGGGCCAACCTTATATGAATTTGAGAACCCATTTATTAAACATTTATTAGAAACCTCATATTTTGCAAGCACAGTAATATGAATCATTATACCTTGCAATTCCCACTTTGTAAGAGAGGGAATCTAGTTGAAGGGTTAGTATGACTTGCTTAACTTAAGTAGGCTGGAAACTTTTCAATTATTATTGAATGGGAGTTCTGATAAAACTTGTAGCTTGTCTTCACTCCTTCCATTTTGACATGATATTGAAACTCACCACAAGAAATTGGTTGGCTTTGAGACCTGTTAGGGTCTCAAATAATGAGCTATTAAGTTAGACTAAGTTAGAGCACATGTCCATCTGATTTATGCAGAATGGTATGTACCATTGACTTTATCTGGGGAATGATTTCCAATGTTTTTCCTGTTTGATACAGAGCAAAACATGCTGCTCATCGATTAACTTGGTTAACAAAGTTGTAATACTTTTTGTTTGTCAAATCAGTTACATAATGAGGAATAAAATCTTGGGCCAAGCTAATACTTCTAGATCTATAGAGCTACATCAACATTTGATAATTAGTAAGTTGACACTTAGAAACCCTTTTTCTTCGAGGTGCAGAGAGTCTATGGATTTGTCATATTTAGCAATTTTAGAGATGAAATTGCATTCAGAATAAATATCTCTCTGAAGCTTCATTATAGAAAGTGATATTATTATTTGGATATTAATAAATGAGATTGTTTTATTCAGGCAGATGCCAAAACTAATAATGCCAGTGTGTTTGCTTTGTTCTGTGACTGATTTACTATTGTAAATCCAGTTGATAAACCCACCACTGACTGACTGCTAAAGGTTTCACAGATTCTAGTTCTGCCATGAATTATTTATTCAAAAATTATATTATCAGCTAGATCATAGAGGGAAAGAATTGTGTTTAGAGTTTCTTTGGAGTCCCCTGATGGCATGTGACTCAGAGTGAATATTTGCTGTATGATATTCCAATTCACCTTATGCAAATACCCAGTGCATCAGTCTGCCCCATACGCTTTCTTCTGCCCTGTATCTTTTCCAGTAGCCTGTGACTTACTGTCACCCATGCACTAGACCCCAGACATAAAACAGAAAATCACTATGATACCTCTTCATCCTTCAAATTCTTTATGCTATACCTATTAAATAGTGAATCTGACTTTTAATTTCAAATTCCTGTGCTATCATCTTGGTGACATATGGTTCTATTATTTTTAAAGTCTTCTCGCTAGTCTGTTGTGCCAGATGTGGCCAGAATTGTCTTCCCCTGATGCCAGGGAAAATTTTTTAACGTGCTGATTTGTTCATGTTATTCTTTAAAATCCTACCTTGGTCTTCCTGAACATGGTCTCCAGGGAGAAGTTCTAACTCCTCACTTAATGTGGTATGAAAGTCTTCGGTGATAAGGGCACTCAGCCTAGTCTCTTACACTCTGCTGGGAGTTCTGTGTCCTGGTTATGTAAGAGTCCTGGCCTGGTGCTTTTCATAATCACTTCCTAGAGTCCCTCTATTAATTCCTACTTTGTATTTCGGGTTCCCTTTCTCGGAGAAGCCAGTCCTGATCATGCAACCACCTCAGCTCAATCTGTTTTAGCGGTTCCTTTTTCCATTTCCGTAATGCTGTATTGCATCCTTTTACAGAACCTTTCACACTGTCCTGTAATTGTCTGATCAGTGGTTTCTCTTTCTCCTGTTGGACTATGGGTTCCTTAAAGACAGACATCTCATCTTAATATTTATTTCGGCAGTGTTAGCTATTGAATCTAGTTTGTAGTAACCAGTCAGATATTTGTGTTCTTGGGCAATAGTCTGTCTGTTTTATTGTCCTCATTTAAGTAGCAAAATGTATCTCAGGGTGTTTGGTTATTTGTTTAAGAAATAAAAGATATTGTATAGAGAATGTCTACAGAAAGCACAGCACACAGTAAGAATTTTACGTGTTTTTCCTGTTTCATAGTCTACCCAAGAAGATGTTGTAAAGCACTTGCTGAATATCTATAGAATGCTGCTGATTGATGAAGCAGAGAGGGAGTACAGGAAGTTATGAGAGAGAGAGTTGGGAAGATTGTGAGAGATATCATGCAGCTCTCCATGCCTTGAGCAAATAAATTCTTTGTCAGACCTGGGAATTGTGTGTCATCTTCTAGCATCAGTGAGACTTTACAGATCATCTTAGCTGACAAATTAGATGAAATTTCATATCTTTTACAGTTCTTAGCAGAATTCAGTAAATCCCTACTTATAAAAATCATTTACCTTATTGAATTATAAGGGTAAATAGTGAGAATTTGGTACAGTACTTTCTCAAAAAGCTGAAAACACACAGACTAGCTATTATTGCCAAGAAAGAAATGGTTCTTCACTGATTTAACATTTTTTTCCTTTAACGATGACAAATGAACCTGTTCGGTGTGTCCGAAGCCTTCTGTTTTGACATTTTCTTTAACAATTTTTCTTTGCCCTTGTTAGAATTTAGCATTTTGGAATCTTTTTACTGACACATTAAGCTAGCTTTTTTTCTTCAATGTATGTGTGTAATGGGATCTGTTTGTTTCAACGATTGCTTTAAGTAGGTAAGGTATATTTATTTGGGCTCTTTTTAAAAAGAATGCTTTCAGAATATACTTACTGGTCTCTGTAACCTGCTCCCTCTGACTATACCCAAACATGATAGTCATTTTACTGCTTACTAATAGCAAGAATAAGCAACACATTATAGAGTTAAATGCATCAGAGAAAAAATAGAGTAATGAAAAAAATCTCATTGATAATGATTGTAGAGTGCTCATTTTATTGCCAGGAGCTACTCTTTTGGAGGGTAACGGACTTTGGGGGATTAAAGGCTGGTAAATACAACATCGATACCCATCTGTAATTTTAATGAACTACTGTTGCAATACTATTGTTCAGCATGTATCTGCTAGCATTTTTTCATAAACTTATAAATCACTCAAGCTACTTCAAATGCTTTCACAAAGTTGGTATATAAATAATGCATAACCAAAGAAGCATACTCATATCCAAAGCTCTCTTGAGATAATAGCTATTCAGTTTTTTTATATAAAACATAAAGTAATTGGACAGTATAAAAGTATCTTAAAGTCAGAGTAAATGTGTGGTTTTCAGGGGTCTTTAGCTTTAAAGCAGGGAGATTTTTTCCCCTCACTGGCTGTAAATTATATATGAAGCCCTGGGACAAACATTTGTCAGACTCAGGATAGATAGCATATAGAATCACCCTTTGGGTGCTTGGCCCCAGCGCAGTGCACTCGGCCAGGCCAAGTGACTGATTTCGGTGTGGCTCGCCAGTGTGCACTGCCCGGCACTAACCAGCTTCACTAGCCATGCAGAGAGCCCCAAGATGGCAGCAGCCCTTGGCTATAACTTTCTGAAAGTGGAATCATACGCCGTATATCCTTGCTTCTCTTACTCAGTTCTTTTTTAATATTACAGTGTGATGCATTTAGCTGTAGTTTACCTTCATTACCGAACAGAATCCTGTTCTATGAAGTCTGTCATGATTTAACCCAATTTCGTCTTTATGGATATTTAGGTTTTGTTGTTCTCATCTATTGTAAATACACTGCTAAGAATATACAAAACAAATATTTTTTCCTAGTTTATTGGTACATTTTAGGTATACGTAATGACCACAGTCATCGTAGGGAATTTTTACTCGTATGTGATATATCTCAATTCCCTTTTTCCTCTCTTTCTCATACTCTCCCTTCAGCTCCACGTCCCCTTTTAATTCACAAAAGTTTTGTTTCCATTTTTCCTCCTTTTCTTGTTTCCTTTTTCTTCCTTTCCTCCCTCATTCTTCTTCCCATTTGAACATTTTCTTCCTACTTCATGCTATTAAATATTTTGGCCTTTATTTGCACTCCCAAATAACCAGAGAACCAAATAACCAAATAACTTCTCTCACACCAGAGAAACAATGTGGTATTTACATGTTTGTCCAATTTATTTTACTTAACAGTATGATCTCAAGATGCACCCATTTACCTAAAGAAATGTCTGAAGTTTACCCTTTTGTACGGATTGATAGTACTCCATTATATATATATATATATATAAATAAAAACCCACATCTTTACCCATTCATCAGTTGATGGGCATTTGGGCTGTTTCCAAAACTTGGCTATTATAAACTGTGTTGCTATAAATATGGGTCAAAACAAATTTTTAAAATAGAAGTCAGCAAATTTTTTGTACAAATGACTAGGTAGTAAGCAGTTTAAGCTTTGCAGAGCATATGTGGTCTCTGTTTCCTCCTCTTTCTCCTCCTGTTTGCTTCTTCCGTCTCCTCTCCTTCTTTTAAGTAACTTTACAAACGTAAAGACCATTTTTAGCTTGGAAGCTGTGGTTTTCTGAACCCTGCTCTCAGACACATACCTACGAGTAATTGTTTATCATCAGTTAAGGACAGATTTATTTTGATTTGCAGTGGAGAACTTTTCAAAATGATTATATCAATTTATCCTTCCACAAATGGTATGGAAGAGTTCCCAGTATACTTCATTTACATTGTAACTGGATATTATTATATTTTTAATTTCTTGTCTAGTAGATGGGAAGTATTATCTCAGTATGGGCCTCAACTTGAATTTCCCTAGTTATCAGTGAGCTGGAACATCATTTCTTATAAACATGAGCAATTTGTGTTTTGTATCACCCATCTTTTTGTTAAGGCTATTTTTGATTTTCAATATGCAGGCATTTTTGCATAGTCCCAAAATTATTCCATTGCTATTTAATGCTGCAGATATTTTCTCATTGGCCTGTTTTGTATCTTTTTATGGGGCATCTTTTTTTCTGAGTTTTTCAGATTTGTAGAATATTTACTAGACTTTACTGATTGAGCATCCCTAATTTGAAATACTCCAAAAGCAAAATTGTTAAGTGCTATATTGGTGCTCAGAAACTGTTTTGGGAGTGTTTTGGACTTAGAAATTTTGGATTAGAGTTGCTCAAACTATAACAGCTTTATTGGCATATAAGTCACATATCATAAAATGTACCACTTTAAAATGTACAACTCAATGATCTTTTAGTATTTTCACAGTGAACATTTAAATTTAATGTACTTGCCTTTTTTTGGTCTCTGTTTGTACTTGTATTTGTCTTTGTTTATGTGCTTTTCCTTAAGAAATTCCTCTTAGCCTGAGCTCGTAGGATTTTTCCACACTGCCCTCTCAAAACTTTATGGTCTCCATTTTATATTTTACATTAGTCAGCTTCCTGTTGCTAGAGCAAAATACCTGACACCCACAATTTAAAGGAGGAGAGGTTTATTTTGACTCACAGTTTCAGAGCTCATTGCTGACTGGCTCCAAGATAGAAATGTCATGGCAAAAGGGCATGCTGAAAGAAAGCAACTCAACTTTTGGCATCTCGGAAATAGACAGTAGGGAAATAGCCCAAGAGGAAGGGTCTGGGGACCACATATAGTTCCTGAGGTCACACAGCCATGAGCCACTTCCTCTAACCAGGCACCACTTCCTAATAAGCCATTCAGGGATGAACTGATGAATGGGCTTAACCCCTTGATGAGGTTAGTGCCCTCTCAATCCAGTCACCTCTCCAGGAGTCTCTTCATTTTAACAACCAGACTCAAGCACACTTTAAATATTTCATTTGTAGTAAACTGATGTTCGTGGTACGAGGTGTGATCTACTAATTACATTTCACTAACCAAGTGCTCTACTATTTTTAAATAATATTTAAGCACCGTAAGGAAAGATATTGATGACTTAATTCTCAGATTAGGAGATATAGACACTTGAAACGAGGCTTAAGTTAGGGCATATGGTTTACAGCTTAAATAGAAATTAAATAAATGAACATATGCATTACAATAAGTATTTAAACACATACATATTATATTCCTTCTTCCCCAACAGTGAGAATAAGAACTAATCCTGTTGGGCCAGAACTGTTTTATCCTAGTCCCACATTAGGATAAGAACACAAACTAGAGACTTTTGTACTGTATTGTGAGCTGTAAATTTAGATTTAGAAATGTGTGTTCACTATTAAATTAGGCAAAATTCTGTTATTAAATAGTCTTTAGATACTAGCAAGATTAAAATTATGCTCTGCTTAGTAGAAGAATTACATATGAAAAGGATCATGAACCAAAAGACCATAATAGACTAAAATGCATATTGTAATGTTAGTCACACAGTAACTTCAAACAGTTGACCATACAAAGGTCAACTTGGCTTTATCAGCAATTCAGTTTTGCACATGAGAGACTTCTTCTGATCAAAGAGACCTCAAATTTATTCCAGATATTCTTCTAAGTCTCAGGAAGCTAAGATGGAAATCTTTGCCATCCTATACTTCTGTAAGAAAAGATTTCATATGTTTTTGTCACATGAAAGAAAAAATAAGTCTTCACATAATCCCCGTGTGGTCCTCTCTGGTGGACTACTCACTTCGTGGAGATAAGTAGGATAATGTATTGTTCTTTACTCCCCATGCAGACAATACAGTGGGCCAGTAGGTTGATGTGGACTTGCATGTGGAGTGCAGAATGGACCCTTCTTGTTATAATAATCAGCTTTCTCGGTCATAGAACACAATGCATCTTGCCATTTTAATGCCTCTGTGAGTTATTTAACTTTTGTCTACTTCTAACTTCGCTATTAGTTTTCTTTCTAGGGTGCTTTTTGCTGGATTGGCTCTGTATCAAGCTGCTTGATGAAGCCTAATTTTGCTAAATCTCTAGAATGGCTTGTTAATCTTTATTTTACATTTCACTGAGTACTGTACCATGCAGTTTCCTTCTGTTCACACAAGGAAGAGAAAATGGCTACATTAAGCAGTAATGTGATGAATTTAGCATCTAGCCCAAGGAATTGCCATTTACTTCTAATTGGCACATAAAGCACGGGATCAGAGGCCTGATTTCCTCCGACCTATGCTAAGTAAAGGCATAGCAGCCGTCTCTGAGTAACTGACCCTCCATTCTTTTAAGGTACCTTTATCAGTGTGACATTACTCTTACCACCTGTTTCTTGCCGTTGTCTCTATCTTCTCACTCTGGTACTTTATGCCACATTTACATTGATCTGCAAAAAACAGATTTTCTGTTGAAAACAGACTTCATTTCAATGTATTTTAGATAGATTTCTATTTACTTATTTTTTCTTTCAACTTTATATATATTTCATTTAAAATAAAGAATTGGCTAAAGAAAACTAGATAGAACATTAGGACCCGGTCTGCACTTTAGTAATTGCTGACATTCCTAAAGTGTGTCCAGTGGTTTTAAATCCTGTGAGCAGGTCCTTAGGGGAAAAACATTTCTGATTATATGCTTATACATAAAGCCTGTGTGACTACTTCTTTCAAACAATTTAGGAAAGAGAGAGGCCTTCAGATAATTACCAAAGTAGGAAAAGAACTAAAAATTTCTGTATTCTGGGCAATAGTGGTAAAATATCACCCACACTTAAAAAAGAAGTCCCTTTCTTTTTCTTCAAATGTCACAAAACAAAAACTAAACTAACACTATTGGTATATTTTGAGAACATTTAAAATTTATTTTCTTACAATTAAATGCCATGGCACGTTTTAAGTTTTCTCTATCTGTGAAATTAATACCTCTTGAAATTGATTTCATATGAACTTTTGCCACTATTTGATGTACGTTTTTCAATACGGCAAATCAAATTTCCTTGCTTAACAAAGATTCAGATTTTAACCTCAAAATGTAAGGAAGCAGGTCTGCTTTCAGGAATACAGAGTGGATGTGTTTTTGCCCTTTCTTCTAAGTGCAACTAAGAGCCTTTACATTGTATGTAAAACAACTGTAAGATTCTGAAAGGTAGAGAGAAGCAGACAGACCTTCTGTGCAGTGTTATGACATGGCGTGTTATCTGGGTTAGCCACGTGTTCTGCCACGTGTATTCCACCACGCAGGAAATCCCAACAGGCATAGACTAAAAATAAGTGAACAAGCGAATAAGCAAACAACAACAAAATGAATCTTTTCTCTCTAGATAGATAGAGCACCAGAAACAGTACTGTTTAGCAAGATAAAACTTTTAAACAGTAATCTCCATACTCTACCAAAATACTACATTAAAAATGTGACTCCGTTCTACCAGCAAAGATTGACTGGGCAGCCGGTTGATTCTATTCTAACCAGGCTGCATGGAGCACTCCCCCGGATGGGTTGCAGAGTTTGAGTAAGGAGCCAATACTTTCATTCCTGGTGGATGGTAATAAAAGCCTCACCTTAACCCCTTGTAAAGAAAGTCCACATGAGGAACCTGAATTTCCATCCTGCCTATCATCCCTAAACACTAATGAGGCACTATTTTCCTCTTATATGGGTTGGCATCAGAGGATATCACAGGATATCACAGGAGAAGCAGTGAGTATCCAGGAAAGTATCATTGGAGACCTAATGGAGACCCACACTGCCTGCCCTGCCAAACAATAAGACGGACCCCCACTTAGGTTTCAGTAGAGCATAGAAGGAATCTGATGTGTTCTATCCTGGCAATAATGACACCATCACTCCCTTCTTTTGCTGGATTTGTTACCAGAGAAAGCAACTAAAATATGTTTAAGTAAAGTCTCAACATAAAACTATAGTGTTCTGGTTTAAGTGGGAAAAAAATTCTGTCATATCATATCAAAACAGTGAGAAAGATCTCAACCTGAATGGAGAAGAAAAAGGCAACCAATAGAGGCCAACATGAAGATGACAAAAACGTTAGCATTGTCTGCTAAAGGGTTTTTAAATAGTCATCATAAATGCTCTTCACCAGGTAATTATGAATATGCTAAATACAAATGAAGAAAATCGAAACCTCAGCACATAAACAGGAAATATAAATGAAGAACCTTGTGGACATCTGAAAATGGAAGCATACATAGCCAAAATAAAAATTCTTGTGGATAGACTGAACAGCAGAATAGAGGGGAAAAGGAAAGAATCATTAACCATAGAACCAAAGAAATTTTTCATTCTGAATAATAGAAAATAGACTGAAGAAAAAAATAAAACTCCAGGAACCCATGAAACAATAAACGTGTAACATTAGAGTCCTATGAGAAGAATAGGAAAAAGAGACTGAAAAAGTGCTTGAAAAAGTAACTGAAACTTGCTAAACTTGTCAAAAGATATAAACACACTGATATAAGAGGTAGAATTAGTAGGATGAATAATGCCTGCCCAAAAGATGTCAATATCCTGATTCCAGAATCCGTGCATACATTACTGTGTGTAAAGGGATCTTACAGGAAGTGATTAATTTAAGGATTTTGAAGTGAAGAGAGTATTCTGTATCATCTGAGTAGACCTGGTGTACAAGGAGGAGGTGAGAAATATGATGATGGAAGCTCAAGGAGAAAAGACAAGGTGGTGTAAAGTCACAATCTAGATCTCAGGGAGCCCCTAGAAATAGTAATAGCCAAGAAAATGAATCTCTCCCAGTGCTTCCAAGATCTCCTCTCCACCAGAACTGTAAGATAATCAACTTGAGATGTTTCAGGCTAGTAAGTGTGACAGTTTGTTATAGCAGCAGTAGGAAACAATTGGAGTAAACCTCAAACAAGATAAACCAAAGAAATCCACAGCAAGATAGTCAAACTTCTAAACACTAGTGACAAAGAAAGTAAAAAATTTGGCTAATAGCAGATTTATCATCAGAAACTATGGCACTCTAAAGGAACTGGCACTGCATGATTCAAGGACTGTCTTAGATGCCAGTGAAAATGTCCTCCAGAAATAACAGGGAAATCAAGATAGTCTGAGATGAAGAAAAGCTGATGGAATTTGTCACAGGAGGTCTCTGTAAAGGAATGGCTGAAGGAAGTGCTCTGACCAGAGAGGAAACGATCTCAAGATGGTCAGGTAAGAAGACAACACAGTGAACATAAATATTGCTAAAGACATAGATTTTCTTGAGTTTTTAAAATTTTATTTCAAAGTGGATGTAAAAAAATAACTGTCTGATATCCTCAACATATAAAAGAAATAATTAAAACATGAGATGTTTGAGACATTTATAAGAGAGTGAATAAAGGCCAGAAAAGGGATTAAGATTTCTATGCTTTATTCAGTTACAGTAATAACAACAGTAGGTGGTGGTAGATTTTCTGTTTGTAATGTAATGACTAAAGTAACCACTAAAAAGCTGTACCTGGAGATATATTTAAAATCATTATAGATAAATCAGAATGGAATTCAAGCAGCGGTTATGTTAGCCAACATAGGGTGTAAGAAAGCAGAGAAATGAAAAGGAGCAACCAACAGAAGATGACATTTGATAAAGAGCACCTGGGAAAAAAAAGCTGTTTCGTGCTGAGAGACCGAGCGCTTTTCTCCTGAGCCTGGGAAGGCCAGGGGCTCCCCTCGTCGCTGTTCTGCAGATAGTGCCGGATATTCCATTCAGTGCAGTAAGCAAGAAAAGGAAATGCAAAGCATCCAGACTGGAAAGGGAGAGGTGAGACAGCCCTTATTTGCACATAACATAGTTGTTTAAGTAGATGTCTCAACGAGTCTACAAAATACCGCCTAGAACTAATAAATGAGTTCAGGAAGATCACAAGACCCAGAATAAACATAGAGAAATCAGTGATATTTTTATATACCAGCAATGAATGCATGAACACAAAATTAAAAATATAGTACCAACTCAAAGTAAACCATGGCAAACTCTGACTGTGGGTGATAATGAAGTGTCAGTGTAGAATTATCAGTTGTGACAAATATACCGGTCTGGTTGAAGCTTGAATATTGGGGGAACCCAGAAGGTAATGGGTACTCTGGACTTTGTGTGAACTCGGTTTTGCTGTGAACATAAAACTATACTGATAATTAAGTCTACTTAAAGGGGGAAAGGCCCTTCTAAATGTACCATTTACAGTAACTCAAGAAATAAGAGAAAATCAGGTATAAATTTAACAAAATGGGACTTGTGTGTTAAAAATTGCAAAATACTGTTGAAGCATGCTATTTTGGTGGCTGAAAACTCAAATTAATGGAGAAGCTGATTGTTCAAAGTTAACATACTGGTTTAACACAGTTTCTATCAAAATCTCAGCAGATTTTTTGTGCATATAAACAAAATTAATCTAAAATTGATGCAGAAAGACAGGAAGCAGGGTAGGTAAAATAATTTTGAAAAAGCAGAATAAGTGAAAAATCAGTCTACTTAATTACAGGGCTTATTAAATAACTACAGTAATCAGCACTGTGGTTTTTGACAGAGGGATAATATAGATCAGTAGAATGGGATGGTTACTGCAGAAAGAGTCATACAAATATGCCCAACTGCTTGTGGATAAATCTACAAAAGCACTTATATGAAAGAGTCTATAAAAGAAAATACTGATAAATAGGATATCATCAGAATTAAAGCTTTTTTCTTTACAAAAGACCCTGTGATGCATATGAGAAGGCAGGCTACAAGGTGCGAGAAAATATCTGCAAATCCTATATATGATAAGGAAATTAATGAAATTTAATAATTAAATATATGTATTTAGAAAATTGTCAAATGGAGTCACTATTTTGTTGAAGAGGATATACAGATCTTCAAGCATATCTTACTTGCCCACTTAATGTTGGGCAGTAGGTTATCACTTTTAAATTTACATTAAGAGAATATTTAAATATTGTGAAATATATAAAAGTCTGTATTTCTTGCTTCTCTCAATAAAAATCAGAAAATCTGACAAAAGTGGATTCGGAATCCCAATTCCCCAGGGAGAAATATGTACAGGTAATTAGGGGCTCCTTTTAGCTAAAATATGATTGCCGTAGCCCTTAGCATTCCCTATTTTCTTCCAGAAAACATAGCCAACCATTAGCTGATTTTTATCAGTGTGCATCACTGTCGTTTTTCTTAAAGCATAGGAAAACGTTCTGACCCACCTCGCCATTGAACCCCAGTCCTTCTGAGAAGACACTGATCTCGTAGGGCTCACTCTTATGTGGTGCCCATTGGACCTCTTTGGTTTTGGATTCTGTGACTCTTGCCTTTAGGACCCTATGAAAGCTGCTGCCTCTTCTTAGACTGTGTTTTCCTTCGTGGCCCGCCTGCATAAATAAGACTCCTCCTACCAGGTTTATTCTGCCTGTCTAATTTCACTAGTAAAAAATCTATTGCTTTAATTTTTGTTTTAACACACAAGCCAATTTCTTTCTAATAGCTGTAAGTCAGGTTCTGCCTTTTATCTTAGCAATTTGTAAGGTTATAGTCTTCTTGATTATAGACTACCTAAAATTATTTTTCTGAAAACATCCATTACTAAATTCTCAGTTGTTGAACTTAAGACCTCCAATAAAATTGGAGGGGCTGAAATCACTAGGCTGTTGAAGCTGTTCATTAAAATGAGATAAACAAATGTGAAGTAGGTGTCTCCTTGGGCATTTCTTAAGGTTCTTTCTTCATTGTTGTAATTACTCTACCATTCCTTGCTAAAGACTTTCTAGTAGTTTATCTAGAACATGCCACAGCAGATTGTTTGTATCACTAAAAGCTCTAAAACATTCACTATCATTGATCTAGGGTTTCAGTGGGCTTATAAATTGATTTTATTTCGTGCCATGTCACATACATAATATGAGGAAACAGTTCTGCATCTGGCTTTCTAATGAACCATTTTCTGTTTTGCAAATCAAAGTCTCTCACTCCCACCCCCCACTTGTGTTCTGTTTTTTAGAGCTCCAAATCTGAGTGATCTCCTGATCTCATAAACTCAGTCTGAAATAGTTGAGTAGGAAATGGAAGTAAAGAATTTCAGAGAAAGAATTTACCATGAGAGAAGAATTAGTAATTCATATGAATATAGTTTGTGGTACTTAGCAGATTTTTGTCACAGAGTAGACATTCAGAAGTGAGCCCATATGTTCTGTGTTGAGCGCTCAAGTAGTTTACTACTGTCTGAGGGAGATGCCAACTACAATCTTACAATTACTATTTTACTTTGTTTGTTTTTCCTTCTGATGGAGGAATGAACAGATGACAGGAAGGTATCTTGCTTGCATGAATTGAAAGCTGGCTGAAAATTTTATGAAATAAGAAAACCCTACAGGCTCCACATGTGATTTGTGAAGATGTGCCTATTTGTTTGGTTTCAGATAAATGACAGAAATTAGCATTTATTTGAACTAAATGAAAGTTAGAGAAGGGTTAAGGAATGGAAAGAGTGCTTGGGATCAAATCTGTACACTCTCCTTGTCCTACCTCGACTACTAATCTGTGTTACTTTTTTTTTTTTGTCTTTTTCCTTTTTATCAGTACCGGGGATTGAACTCATGACTGCCTGCTTGCAAGGCAGGCTCTTATGCCCGCTGAGCTAAATCCCCAGCCCCATGTGTTACTTCTGATGGAGAGGGAAGCCTGAAAAGGCTGAGTCCGGGGTAGGGTTTCCCCAGACTAGAAGATCAGTGACTTCTTAGCTTATAATGGCAGAACTAATGGTGCAAAACAGTAAAAATCAAAAGGGTAAGCACTTGTGCTTGGGGGCCAGATTATTTATATTTAGTTTTCTCACTCCCTACCCTACTAGCTGTGTTTTCTGAGCAAGTAATAAGCTTCTTGGTGCTTCAGCTCCTCGTCTGTAAAATGAGTGTTGCATTGATATTTGCCCACAGGGTTGTTAAATGAGAAGTGCACACAGTAGTCCCTGTTTGCTGTCTGCAGACGGTGTTCACAGCTATAGGAGGAAGGCTCGCAGGACAGGGATCAAGAGGCTGGCGCTCTCCTATACCAATAGTCCGGAAGTAGCAACAGCTTTTGTAAGTAGCAAAAAATCTGCATTGTACATTTTTTTCCTTGTCAGTTGCTGCTCTTAGTCTACACGTACAAGGTCATCTGAAACAGCTTGTCTTCCTAGAGCAAGGGAATCAGGAGCCAGGGAAATAATTTAGATTTAAAAGGAGAAGGATAGTTTAGCATTCAGGTCCACTTGCATTCAGATCCGTGGCCAGTGTGTGAGTGTTTTCCTGGGTCTCTTTGGATAACCTGGGATGTTTGTTCAGATTCCTTCTGTGCCCTAAACCCACATCTGCTCGTTTCCAAAATAAATCTACTTGTGGTTGTGTAATAATTAGGAAGGTCTTTAACTCTGGGGAAGAAAACCTTGGTTCTTATTCCACTTTCCTAAGGCCTGAGGAAGAAAAACCTTCTGAGTAAGATGAAATCAGTTGACCTCAATTCTTTTCAGACCTGTTTTTTTTCCTGCATTGAGGATTAAACCCAAGACATCACGCGTGCTAGCCAAGTACTTTCTTTCCTACTGAGCCCCACTGCCAGCCTTTCATATTTGTTTTCAGAGTCTCGCTAGTCATAGCTTTTAATGTCTTTGTAGTAGAATTTATTAAACATATTGTAAGTTTATGCCAGCTTGTCACAATAAACAGCGCATAACAAATAATATACCCAAGTAACTTAAACTTATAAACTTGAGAGAAACTAGCAGACACCTTCTGCCTTTTCCTGGTTCTGTCAGTCAGGAGGCTTGCTAAGTCTATTCATGATAATAACCCTGTAAGGGAAAATATTTTTTAATCCAAAAATTTTCATTGATCTAGGCTCCCCTGGGCATTGATTGCCGTGGTCCAAGGGACAGTGGGCAGCGTAATATTCAACCTGGACAAGATGCAGGGCCCATCTTCAGGAGCGGGGCTAATCTTCCAGGCCCCCAGCATGGCTCCTGTAAGTGGATTCCAGAATGTGGCAGGGGTGGAGTGAATTGTGAGCACAACGACTCATGTGACCAAGCAAAAGTACGGGAGTGAGAAGAGGGCACGGGGGTGAGGGACAGGTGGCCTGACGGCCACTTCTTCCCTCTCTCCCCTTCTTTCAGCTGCTACAGACTTTTTATGACATTCAGGGAATTATGGAGAGCAGGCTAGGAATCCTGAGCAGCAAAGGTGGGATGTTTGTTTCCCTTGCCTCTTGCTACCTCTTCTGATCCTTGTTTTATACACTTGACTTCCTTACTGGGTTGTAGGGTTGCAGCTGAGTGGCAGAGTTTCAGAATTACTGGAAGAAAGTCAAACACATTTTCTGGTCTCCATCTGTTTCCTCTTACTACTCGTTCTGTTTCTTGCAGGTCCTGTGGGGATAGAAAAGCCGTGCAAAGAAAGCAAACGCATTTCTCTTTTGTCCCCTTTACTGACCCCTTCTTCTCTCCTCGCCCACCAGCAGGATTTCTCCATGCCCTTGGGGAGTGTGTGTGTGTGTGTGTGTGTGTGTGTGTGTCAACGTGCCTCGTAGTGGTTTGGGCTTCAGTGGAAAGGAGGTTGAAAGCTGTAACTAGATGGTGTGAGTACTAAAAACTGTAAAATTACAAGAAGAAATGTCAGAAGATTGCACCATGGGTCTAAAAGGATCTTTATCCAGATAACTAGTTTTAAACTTTTTGTTTACTGGATTCGAACTGAAGTGTTCAAAATCCTATATAGCCAGGCATGGTGATACATGCCTGTGATCCCAGAACTTGAGAGGCTGAGACAGGAGGATCACTGTGAGTTTGAAGCTAGTCTGGGCTACATAGTGAGACCGTGTATCAAAAAAAAAAAAAAAAAAAAAAAATATCCGGCCAGGAGGTGATCCTTCTCTGGAAGCCAACGCCATGTTTGGGCCACTGCCTGCGTGGGGACAACCACGTCCAGACCTCTCTCCATGAATCAGCACCATTCTTGAACTGCAGAGGGAGAGAAATAGGTCTCACCAAGAGATGATCCCCACCTGGAAACCATATCATTTCTATTATTTTGTAGGTTGGGTTTTATTCTCTTTTGTTTTATTTGATATTGTTAAATCTTATGGCATGAGTAGCTATTTAAAAGATAGCAAGACATACTATGGTAGCCATTTTGCATTTGCTGTTGGCTTGTTTTGAAGTCCTTTATTGCATTCATTGTTTTGTTTTTATTGTTTCTATTGTATTCTGTTCTGTTTGATTTTTACTACCTCTGAAGGTATCTGCAGCTATTTTGAAGATAACAAAAGGCATTATGGTAACTGTTGTTGATTTTGTAAGGTTTTGAAGTCCTGTATCACTTATACTGGTTTACTTTGGTTTTATTCTTCTGTTTTCCTTAGTTTTATCCTCTTTAAAAAAAAATCCTCCATGAACTTTGAAGTATGTCTTTAAATTGAGCAAGTAAGAAAGCATAGGTAGCAGGTTAGTAGCACCTAGAGTGAGACTTATAAACTCATAAGTGAGTGAATTAAATCAGGGTATCCCACATTCCTGTAGGACGGTAGTGGTGAACCTGTGGCACACACGCCAGTGAGCTGCTTATGTTATTGAAATTTCTAAAAGATTCACTGTCACTGCTCTCGGAGATCAGAGGTTGGGATAGGTGGGTAAAATACACCTCCACAGAACTGTTTGCAGTCTCACTGTTTGAATGTCCACTTTATATGCTTTAATTTTGTAACTTGAACAAATATTTCTAAGATGACAATATGTAATCCAGTAACTAGTGATTTCCTACTGTTTATTTTTTTCTGAAATTCTGTATAACTTGTACCCTTTTTCTACTTTTTTTCCTCTTTTTCTCCTTAAATAAATTTTTTAAAACATTAAAAAAAAAAAAAAAGAAATACACCTCCTTTTAATTCTAAGGAAGACACCAGTGCCTAATAGTGCGTAGTAAAAGGTAACTGGTACTTGGCTGTCATATCTGGATGACAGCAGAGAGTGGCGAGGTCTGTGGCATGTAGGGAGCACATGCTCATTTAGGGACAATAGTTAGAGATGCCTTTGGCGAATTTGGGAAGATGAGCTCAGAGCTGGTAGGTTTGATGTATCACTTGCACATATGAGACATTCTTCTAAGGGCTTAAATACTGACCTAACAATACTCTCCAACTAAACAATGTCATGAAGGTTTCTGAAAGCTAATACTTCAACCAATTCACGAGAGGTTCCTTGGGGCATGGATTCAGGTGTGTCTTTTCTTTGTATTTCCGCCCCCCCAAAAGGATGAGGTGATGTTATTCTAGGAAGATGTCACCTCTGGGAAGAAGAGAACACATTTAAGTAAGTCAGGCTGTCTCCTCTACCTCTCTTTATTGTGATAGTATCACTCAAGATTTATTCAAAAATTTAGGAGTAGTCTGACCTTGTTCCCGACAAGTAAAATGTTTTGCTGTCAGTAGAATTTTCATATTATTTCTAAATTTTTATTTCAAATCTTGATTTATTGATTTACTCTTTTGTGTTTCAAAGCCACACCTTCTTCAATACAGTGCTTTTCTTTTATAGCCAACAAGTTTCATCTTGATTTCTAAAATGCAAGAAAATAACATTAGTTATGGATATGAGTGCAGCGGATCTCTCCATACATGGAGAAATTAATATTTCTTCTAGAAAATTCACCATATGCTGGGCAGACGCCAGTTGGTATTCAAATATGAGTGAAGACAGATGTCTGCCAAACAGACTAATTAAAGTGTATGTCAACCCCTTTCAGCTTTGGAAAACATTAGAGGTACAACAGTGATAGAATTATTGAATATTCTTTACTAACTGCTTTTCATGACAGAAGTCTCAGGCAAAATAACCATAATGAAATGCTCCTAGTTAGAAATTAATGTCTCCTGTGTTGTCATAGGAAGTAAGTAGTGGCCAGACTTTCAAGCTATGAAGGAACTGGCTTAAAAGATGCATTTGAAAACCAACATATCAATAGCAATTCAGAGAAGTTTTTAAGTGGTTCTATTCATTTTTCTGGAAATATATGTCCTTGAGCATTTCAGTTACATTCATTTGGGTGAGCTCCAGGATCCCATGGCAGAGCCTGAATAAGCATTTAATGAAATAAGAAACTGGAAGTCAGAAGCGGCAGCAACCTGGGCTGCAGTGATATACCTGAGACAGGCAAAACCGAGGTCATCCACCTCTCAGCCCCAAAACCTGGTGTCCAATTCCATACACCATCAGTGTGGTCCTCACCTCTGGCCATATATGGTGAGCAAGACATCTCCTGTAAAATGTTTTGTAGATTTCTGTGTCCGGCATCCTGTGAATGTATTCTGTTTGTAACAGATGGTAATGTGCATGGAAATTACCTAAGCCTCTTACAGAACTGCAGATTCTGACCCAGGAGGCCTGGGCTGGGGCCTGGGTTTGCCTTTCTCATCAGCTCCCTCATGATGCTGCCCACAGACCACAGTAAGCTCTGCGTGATCTCTGTGCCTGTGCTTCTATTAATGCTATGGTTCTGCGAAAGCCGATCATCTGACATTTCAGATAAGACAGGAGCATTTCACAAAACATGCCTACCATGGCATTAACTGTTTTCATTCTTCATAATCATCTTCATCAAAAGCCCTTTAAGTGCCTAATTATGCAGAACACTGTCACATGCTTTACAAAAAGAACTAAATAGATTTGGTCCCTGGCTTATCAGACTTGACAACCTAAGACAGAGAATATGTATAGAGATAGTAATAAATATTGAGGCAATAATAAATATTCAGTGATAAGTGTTCGCCCAGATATAGAACACATTAAAATAAAAGTGGGTATATATATTTAGCATGGTCCTTCAGATATCAATTTTCATAGTTTTTGTTCTTTGTGAAAATCATGGACGCTGAAAAGATTACCATGTAATTTTTACATAACAAGAGGTTTGTTTTTGTTTTCCAGATAGGATTGAGGAAAGGGAAATTCAGGGTGTGAGGCTGCTTTTGTAGTTATCTGATTGATTTTGACCTCCCTCACTTTGAAAGAAATATTTAGTGGTCCCACATGGGTAACCCTACCCGTATACAGATGCCTTGGCGTGGCTTTATGAACACAAGTTCATTAGACTACCCTCCTAGCTTCCTGCTCAAAGTGTTTTGGATTTCTGGTACTAGAAATCAAACTTAAGACCTTGCACTTGCCAGGTAAGCACTGGTGCTGCTTAGCTATATCCCCGGCCCTAATGCTCAAAGATCTTGAGCCCACCAATCACCCTTGCACTACCTCTGGGAAGCAAGGTGGGAGGTGTGGACATGGTTATCTCTGCACCATCGGCTGTTAGATAATTCAGAGGAGGAAACTGGTATATGCAAAACCTCACAGTAAATTACTCATGTAGGAAGGTTTGGATTTGATTGTCTCTCATATACACTTGCATGTGCTGAACTGACCCAGGGAGATAACTGTCTTCCTTGAGGAACAGATCAGACAAGTGACCTCTACCAGCATTTCTCCCTGACAACAGAACAGGTTCTGCTGCTGGCAACCAGGCCATCAACCTGCCAGAGATTGTGTTCGGATCCCCATGGTGAGGACTGCATTGTTACTGGTTAGTATATTACTGGTTAGCAGGGTGATATCAGACGGCATCACTGTGCTAACTCAATAAGAGCTACAAGAATTATCACAGGTCTAGAAAATGTTTTATCTGAGAGTTTCTGAATCGAATGTGTCCTAATAAATATGTATGAATAATGAGAATATAGACCCACCTTTACATTTTTTGATTCAGATAGCCACCTGTAATACTTAGCAGTGACTATAGGTATGCTCAGTGACATGAAGATGTAGAGGAAATTGTGTATGGTATATCTTAGGCTTCAGAGTGTGTGTTTTACAAAATGGTTCATATGTGTGAAGAAACACTGGAATCGGGCACCCTTGGGTTTGAAACTTGACTTCACTATTTACTGGCTTTTGTTAATTCACTTTCTATGCCTCAGTGTATCTGTGGAACCAGTATAACAATAGTATGGATCCCATGGAATTCTTGTGAGCCTTGCATAAGATAGATATAGGTTGTGTAACACAAAGTCTGCAAACTGTAAGGATTCATAGCTGATCATTATTAGTAATCATAATAAAACCCGTATACAGGACAGCATCTGAAGCCATTTGTCTTTAAAAAAAAAAAGAGCTAGAGATTCTAAATTTGATATTTTTAAATTATATCAAATGCAAGTCTTTGTACAGGAGGTTGTGTCTGGGTTAATGAAATGTCACACTCTGTTTATTAGAAATAAAGCTGCTATGGAGACAAACCCTCCATTAATTAGGTTCAACCTCATCTTTCATTCTGTAATGTCTCGTGCATCTATTGTGTCCATTTTTAAGATGAAATTAACTATAAAGAGTGAAGGCAGTATACTCACATGAAAGATATAAAACTGAGTAAGTATGCATTAAAGCAGAAAGTTAAACTTGTAAGGAGCCACAAATGGCAATATCATGTGTCCTTGCATTAGCATCATGTAATAGATCTGTGGGCAGATGGAATTTTGCAGGCAGGATTGAGGACTCTTAAGTATTTGGTTGCCTGCTCACTCACAAATGAGAATGGACCACGATGTCTGGAGCTTGGTCTCAGGAAGTTAGGGGATGTCCTTTGCGTGCAGACTGGGAAGTAAGCAAGGGACTCTGTTCTTTGGTGGCTGCCAACTATATTACAAGGGTAGGAAACCTGTAGAGCAAGGGCATGAGGCAGCTGGAGGGAAACTGAAGAAACCAAAGTGGAGCCAGATTCGTGGGAAGCAAAGCCTTGGGAAAGATCCTAACCTTAGAAACCTGCCTGCTAGCACCTCCTGACAGGGCACCTGTGGCTTTTGTGCAAGTTGAGATGAAATATCCTCGATTTAGAAGCAGCAGGGTTTTCATGCAGCTCTCTGCCCCACTCCACCCACTCCCACCCCGTGCAGCTAACTTTGTTGTGTGCTAGATTCACCTGGCGAGCTTGTTAAATTGCAGATTCTCGCAGGTCTCGGGTCTAGTCTGAGACCTACATTTCTAACAAGTACTCTGGTGTCTCTGAAACTGCTGGGCCAGAGACCATGTTTGGAGCAGCAGTGTCTAACCCATGCTCTCTTTCTCTCACTGCCACCTCTTGTCTTTCTGTCCCTTGGCACTTAACACCAGATCTCCCACAACGGGCTGATCCTCCTCACTTTTGCTGCCTGGCATCTCCTCTACTTAGAGCCACAGTTTTAGAAAAGCAGTATTTTAGCATCGAGATTATATTTCTTAAACTTGAATCACACCTCTTCTTGTAGGAATTGATCTTTATAAGTGATTTAACTTCATTTTTAAGCATAGGGAACTGTGTTAAAAATAATCATATATTTCCAAGCAAATGCATTAGATACTGCACCTAGATGTGTTCTAACAATTGCCACACAGTTCTTGGCGATTTCAGTGTGGCTTCTTTTGTCTGACAAGACCTTAGCTTCTGAGGTATGCAGCCACTTGTGTTTGACTCCATTCCTTGCACATCTCGAAAGGTCACCACTTGAGGTCTGTGGTTACAGTGATGAAATAATCATCAGAATCTGTGAGAAGGAAGTGAAGATGGAGGCACTGGGTAAAAATAAAGCCTGGGCATAATTATCACATTTTCTTAATGCCGTCATTTTTATTTTCTTACATGTATAAAATGTAGGCTACTATACAGATCTGTGAATATTTTAACAGCAAGTTTTAAGTTTTGCCTTTTAACAGTCTTTTTCAATATAGTGTTAAACTACTAAAGGTTCTTTGTCTATTGCTGTCTTTATTGTCCCAAACTTAAATAAGTAAATTAACAGATAATCATTTTACCCTTAGTGTTTGCAGGAAAGTTTTGAAATTTTTTTCTCTTGTGTTTCTTTTCTAGAACTACGATGATCTTTTGTTATTCAGCAATTGGGGAGAACTTAAGAGCTGAGGAAGAGTGATTTCAAGGTATTTATTTATCTATGTGATTGCTTGTTCAAGCTGACTTCTAGCTTAGCTTTGTGGATTGTTCATTTGGAGACCCTAAGCTGTGGGCTTGCAGACACACAGCCTTCATGTAGAAAAACTCAAAGAATGAGCTGGTTGGATTTTGAGTATAAGCCATGAGTCTTCTGAAATACAGACCAAGACACTAACAGGTTGCTTCCTGCAACAAGAGCGTTTCATTTTGGTCAGTAACGGGCACAACCCTGGTTCTGCTATGTAATTGAAGTTGGGCAAATACCTCACCTCTCCAATCCCTGTCCTCATCTTTGAGACATGAATAACAACTGGATTGCTTCAAAGGCTTCACAGAGAATTAACACAGTGCACACCACCACCATCAAATCTCAAAAACACCATGTTGTATTTACTGTTATCATATTAGAGCTAATAGCAAAATTGCACCAACATTTTTTCCTAGTGACCTTGAGCCATCTTAACAGAATCAAATCCAGCAAAAATCATCCAACCTAAATGAATAAGAAGTTAACACAAAGACATTCTATATTTGATTTGAGTAATTAGTTTAGTAGAAGGTTATCAATTTTTATAATGAATCTGGACTTTGAAGTGCCATGTCCACTGCACTTAGAAGATTTAGGACTCTTCAGCGCAGTGACCTGGCCTGACCTCTTCCCATTACATGTCATTATCCAGTTCTCCTATGGCCCGGAGAGGAAGAGGTCCATCTGCTCTGAATTTTCCCAGTCTCTTCACAGAAGGAACATTGTTAAATAGGCCACTGTCTTCATCCTTCCACTTGTTGAGAAATTGGCTCTCTTGCTAGAGTAACCCTTTTTCCCTAGGAGGGCAGGGAGCAATTTTAGGGTCATTGTGGTCCCCTTGGAAGCCTGGGTCTTTCTAAATACAGATGCTGGAAAACAGCCTGCCTTTTGTTAGCTAACTTTGACTAAAGAATTAGTGCATTAAAAGTTTTGATTATCTGTACTCCAGAAGTGCCTTTGTCTGATCTCTCAATATTTGATAAGAACCTTGATTCAGGGCTTAAACACTGTTTTCTCTAATACATTGCTGTTTCCACTTAAGTGTTTGCCTTGCACATTTTAGTGGTAACCTGAAGTGCAGAGTATTTTCCAGTCAGGGTAATTAAGATTTAACTCGAGAATCTATATGTTTCAGACTAGGTTCCAGATGCACCTGTAGTGAGCTCACAGTACTCTTTAATTTCAGAAAATCATTGTATGTTTCTTTTTTGTATGTTAAAAATTGACTTAATCTGCTTTTCCGTTTTCTCCCTGCCTTATTACACTCCCATCCCCAGTGGTACGGTCATCTTTATTTGTATGTCCCAAGTAGCTCTCAAAACAAATATGTATACAATAAAACTGTCTTTCCCCCAGGTCCCTCACTTCTCTGCTTGCAACTGATTGCTTTTTCTGGAATCAATACCTCAGCTAATGGCATCCCCGTTGGCGCAGTGACTCAAGCCACAAATCTCTGTCCTGACATTACCTCCTCCTCATTCAATCTGTACCAGATTCCTGATTTAATGTAGTACAGGAAAGTTTGAAACGGGGACTAGCTTTAGGTGAGGTCAGATGTTCACTTCGGCTGTCACAGATGTTCCCTGTAAGGCCTATTGGACCCTCCTGTCTTCTGCCTTTCACTGCTTTAGACCTGGCCCTCATCGCCTCTGCGCAGATCAGTGCCTGGAGCTGCCTGTCGCAGCTCTTGCCAATAAACCACCCCACTCTCTGAACCCTTTCCAAACTGACACCATGATTTCCTGCTCAGTGGCTTCAGTGGGCTCTCGTAACCTCGAGGATAGACCCAGACACCCTCTTGTAGATTCTTGTGATCCAGCCATCGGTACCCTCCAGCACATTGCCTGCCTTCCCTGCGTTTCCAATCCACTTCATTAAGACAGATTTCTTGGGGTGCTCTGAAACATGCCCTTTCCAGGCATACGCGTCTTTCTTTGTGCATGCTTTGCTCCCTCTGAAAATTCTCTTTCCTGCCCCTTCTTTCTTGATCAATTCTCGTGCATTCTCAAAGACCCATCTCAAATCCATCTCTTCTGAGAAGCCCCCATGATTCCTCCAGGGGTGGCTCCCACAGTTCCTCAGTTGTGTTTGTACTCACATTTGACCTTTCTAGATGCTAAACTTGAAGGCAAGCTTCTGACCTTATTTTTGTACCTCCGAGGTGTAATAAATGCATGATAACACACAGTGAACACTCTGACTTCTTTAAATGACTATATCTGTGACACTGTAATAAGGAAAAAGCAAGTATTCATGAAAAATAATTGCTCTCAAGCTGTGCCTTTTTGCTGATTACCAATCAGCATTTTTCACAACAATAATGCTTTGCTTTCTGTTATGCTTTTCGTGTCCATGTGCTGAGAAGGGCCTCGAAGCCCCTTTCCCTCTTTATTAACCATGACCACACCTTTTGTGAAAATGTGTATCATTTCCCCCTGGGAAGTAGACTCAGCCAGTTTCTTTACTAGCTTTGGTGATCATTGTAGTTAAATCTTTGGGTGTGTTTTATTTTGAGATTCGAAATTTAATCTTCAGCAACCCATTGTCAGTCTTCTTTTTGCCTTTGTTTTAGATGACTTTCTGATTTGCAGAGTTGTTTTTTCCAGTTATTAAAAAGACAAGCAGTGAAAACACAGAATCGTAACTGTCTAGTGAGACATGAACTCCTAATCTAAATCAACAAGTAAGTGGGTTTTGTGAAAGGTCACAGTTAAAGCAATTACCGATGAACCACATCTTTGAGGAATTAGGGGAAAATGATGGGATTCATTTTTAACTCAAAACAATCCTAAGCAGCAGCCTAGGCTTTTCTGGAGTGGCTTTGTAATCAGAGGTTACCGCAGGGCATGTCAGAACTTTTAACAACTGGCTGCACTGTAAAAACCGGCTTAGGTTGTAAGGTGATTGCAGAGCGAGGAAGTGATGGCTTTAGCCAGCTTTTGTCTTGTGTGTGATGTTTGGCTCACAAAGAGGAGGTTAATTTCAGCCTAAACTATCAAATTTATTTTTTGAAATGAGTCCATTTTAATAGTAACCTGCTTATGCTTCAAAATATCCACAAGCAGTAAGAGTTAGCTGGAAATGTTACAACAAGTATCTTAACTAACTCTGGGCCAGTAGTCAACAGAATATTTTGCAATCAGTCTAATTAATCTAGTTGTTTTTTTTTTTCTTTCTTCCTTTTTCTGCTATCCTCCTCTACATTTATTGTACTCTGAAATATAATAGCCATGTGCTTAGTGTAGATAGCTGAAAGATACAAAATTCTCAGAGAAGAAAAAGTATTTCATTGTGGTAACTTGGTTTCCACAGAGCGCCACACACAAGCACACACACACACTAGCAAGCATACATTTAAAATTTCTGTGATATGGGGCTGGGGATTTAGCTCAGTGGCATAAGCGCCTGCCTTGCAAGCAGGCAGTCATGAGTTCGATCCCTGGTACCGATAAAAACAAAAAAGACCAAAAAAATAAATAAATTAAATAAAATAAAATTTCTGTGATAAAAATTTTCACACACATGGGGAGAATTACACAGTGATATTCATGATTATAATCACAAATGGTCAAAATTTTGCCACCACGGTTCCATCCATCCCTTCTTTGGTCTTTCTCTTCTTTCTCTTTTTTGGAATATCAGCCAACTACTTCGAAAGGGAAAAGAAGAATTTTAATTGTGGAAAATAATTACTTGCCTGCCTGTCCCTCATATTCTCACCTTTTATTGGGAAGCACAAAGTATAGTTTTATACTTAGTGTTGCATTGTACTTTGAGAATAAGCAGCCCTAAAGCTCAGGTCTATCACCTGCTAGATGGGTATTGATTTTTCTGCTTAAATCAATGTTTCCCTAGAGCATAGCTTTATTTATTCATAAAGCTCAGATGATGTCTGACAGGAGTTACAGCAGTGTACATCAGTGAGGCAGGCGCAATAAGAAGAGCTTTTGTAAGACTCAGTAATCAATGAGCTGATGCTAGAGGGTAACCTCATCAAACTGGGGAACGCATTCACTGTACGTCCACATGTAAAAGGGAAATTTCAGCACAGGGTAATTTTGTTCCTTTGGTGCCTGCGACCCTTTGCCGACAGGCCTAAAAGCAGGGTGACACCAGTCTGCACCTGTCTGATACCATGGCTGGGGAACCACGGAGTGCATAGCGGCAGGGTATTATCTGTGAACCCTTGTTGATGCTGAATCTGCCAGCTTGCTTATCAAGGATGTGCTGGCCCAGTTATTTGTCCCCAAAAATCTGTCTCATGGTGCAGGTAGCTCCAGGATGGGCTTTGCTGCCCAGTAGATGGTCAATACTCACGTCTTTGCATTGGGATACTTTTGCATACTTGTTTTTTAAACATCTCTAACAACTTTCTAGATAGCTAAGCCACGTAAATCATGTGTAGTCCTAAAGTGCTCACCTTTTGTTGATTAATGTGTGTGTTTTCCATGCAACCTTGACTGATTTTTTTTCTTTTTTACTGGTTGAAAAGTGTATCTAATGGCTAGAACATCACTGTGTGAAATTCCAGATGTCCAGTTTCCTATTAGTTACGCAATCCTATCATTGTGGAAGGAATTGGAGAATTAGGTGACCTGGTTTCCTTTTGCTCCTAGCTGCTGTGTAACCTAGGTGAGGCAAGTTCTTGAGCTTTTCTGAGACTAAGGTTTTTGTTTAGGTTGTTGTTTGTTTTTATGCTCTTTTTAAAAGATCAGTACGTGATAATATATGAGATTAGCAAGCATTTACTTCTTGACTTCCATAAATTGTTGTGCATCTCTTCCACTTAAAAGTAGTGGTGATATTGTCTTAAAAGGAGGAAATGAAAAAGAACAAAAGGGGTGGACAAAGGAGGATTATACTTTATGCAGAATAAGATTTCTTCCAGTTTTAAAAGCCCATGATGTTCAGTAAAAAGATTTCAGATGACTAACTCGCCATGAGGAGACACGCACTTCCTTTAAAACTTGACAGCCATGGTGGACACCTCAAAAGCTCAGAATCCAGATCTTTGGGCCCTCTCTGCAGAATAGCGAGGTATTCCCACAGGCCTGCAGCTGCGAGGGTCACAAGTTTCTCATTCCCTAGTCCCTTCTCTTGCGAGAAGTGTTTAAGGCCCTGATCCTAGGGATCTCAGCCCTTTGCCCTCGGCTGTAAGCAACAGTGGAATTGTTGAAAGGAATGAATATGAACACCACTCATTATAGTAGCTGCTCCCTTGCAAGACATGTTAGTTTCCCTTTGCCTCATTGCCCTTGGACGCCAGGATGACCTGGTGACATGTTGATGTTTTACACTTGCTCCCACAATGCTTCAGGAACATTGTTCGCTTAGCGAATGGATATGTACTGGGAAAAACTCAGGAAATTCTAAAAACTGCTTTTGGGAGGCCTGAGGCTGAGGTCTCTGCTTGAAGCCAAGCTGACTAACCTGATGCGCCCCAGGGAACCTCTGTTTGAGGAGACACAGAGAGCTGTTGGCGACCCAGCCTTTTTGGTAAAGGCTCTTTGTTGTTTCCTTCTCAGCTTTAGTTAAGTCCTCCAAAGTCTTTTTAACATGCCTTGATACAGTTTGCTTGATAGTATTTAACACTACCTATTTGCTCTCTTTCTAAATTAATTAATTATGTACGCCTCCAGGGAGCTGATTAAGAAGTCATTGTCTTTGGCTTTGTGTTTGGTCCCATTAGAGGGCCTCTTCACTCCCTGGGTCCACCCTGGGCCTCAGTGCAGTGAGGCTGACACACAGCCATCACTTCCAAATTACTGAAACAGGACCATGATGAACTCAACCTTAGGAATCACCACTGCTTCCAGTACTTCTGATGTCACCCAGCTGCAGGAGGTACCTTGGTTCTTCATGTGCTCCTCATTCACTTGTGCAGGTAGTGGAAAGTAACTCTGGTGGCCTCGCATGTCAGGGGCTTCTTCTTCAGCCAGGGAGAGGAGATGAATGACGCGTGCCCCCTCCACATGCCCTGGAGTTTCATGACCACCAGACGGGCGTCCAAGGACCTCTCTTCTCCGTGCCTTCTCAGCCTCTCACAGACCAAACTGAGAGGAAATTTTATTCTTGAAGTGTCTGCTCTCAAGATGATGGTGCAGTTTTGGGAGAGACAGTGATCAGCACTCCAGCCAGCTCACATACACCCAAGAAGAGACTACCCTAGATCTAGGCCATCATCATGACAATCTTATCACTTTCTCCCTGCTCCTGTGTTCACTTTCTCTTAGTCCCATCTCTTCATCCCAGGCAGCCACCTTTTTCACATACCTCAGATTAGTGCCCCTACACCATCCGTTGGAAAGCTCCCTCCCCACCAGGAAGAATGTCCTTGTTGTTCCTTGGTGTGTTGGGTTAGGCCCTGCTAAGGAACCGTCTCCTATTTACCTTACCTGGGAATGAGTTTGCTCCTGACAGCAGGTGAGGGCTGCAGAGAGCAGAAGAGAGGCAAACAACTGTCAGGACATGTGCGGCTCTCTTGATAACTGAGGCACTGTTAGTTTTAGCCTTGTGAGTGAAGGGTGCCAATTATGTTGTCTCATTTTGCATTGCACTGCTTTGTTTTGTAATTCCTTCATATGAACTGATAAATATTCTAATATTTACAAATGTTAGGAGTTTGAAGTGTAGAGGATTGTTAGACCCGTGTCTCAGAAAACTCCCAAACGTTCTATCACTTTGTTTTTCCTTTTTAAAATTTTCTTGTTACTCTTCATGAATAAGAAAGTGGAACTGTCACTTGTTTTGGTCACCATGTGTCCTCACTGCAGATCAGTGACTAGCATGTGACAGGCATGTATTAGATGCCCCTTCTGGCCACATGCTTTCTCCTAGGCCTCTCCTTGAGGCCATCTCGTCACTGCCTCAGATCAGGCTCTATGTTGCCCCCCTTCATTGACTCTGTAGTATTTTATGTTCTTATCATTATTCAACAGGTTCTTCCTTGGGGTGGCATCTGATTAGTATCTACAGTGTGTTAACACGATAGGCATTTGGAACAAATGAGTCCTATCAGTTTTTCCAACCGCAAGATTACTTATGAATGAACAAGAACCATGTACACATTTAAGAGTCACCTGCTAGGGCTGGGGATTTAGCTCAGTGGTGTAAGCGACTGCCTGGTAAGCATGAGGTCATGAGTTTGATCCCTGTATGAAAAAAAAAAAGATAATAAGAGTCACTCACGCTCGAGTTAACCCCAAGGATCCGTGGGGTAGCAAGCTCTGCTGTTGCAGCACTGAAGAAATGGCTTCTTGTAGCTTCCTTTTTCAGAACCATTGTTTAATTTGCCCCTTAAACAACGCTTTAAGAAGAGAAATTTTCCCATATCTCAACTCTAGTCCAGTAGCCTAAGAGTTTGATCTTGTTATGTCTGAAAATACAGATTGTCTGTGAAAGGCAGCAATTTATATGATAAGGAGTCCAGTCTTTTCTACAAAGCCTATATCATTTATGCAAAGCAGATACAATTTGGAATGTGTGTGAATCATGCTGTTCTTTCCAGGAGTAGAAAGCTGGCACGGAGCTGGCACAGAATACAATTTTCTGGGCTTGTGTCAGATTAACAGAAGGAAGTGCTGGTCCTGTGTTCAGCAAAGATAGTGTTTATTAGACAGTTTCAGGTACAACAGGAAGGTTCTTTTGAATCTCAGAGCCTTCATTACTTCCCAGTTTGAGAAGGTCAACTTGCTTTTGACTGTCTTTTACACTTTGAAGTAGTAATCTTTGTACATTAATGGTCTTGAAGCACTAAAGAGACTCCTGCTCACTGATTTTCAGTAATACGGAAAAAGTATTCCAAATTGATCTTAGCTATTAACAGAGAAAAGGCAGAAAATTAAATTAGCAGAGAGATACAGCAGAAGCCTTTGTAAGTGCTATAAAGTCTCTAGAAATTGAATCCCCAGGAGAAATTTACTTTGTTCTGAAAAGAATAGATTTATGCCATGAGTCACTAAAATGTCTTTTATTTATTAAGAGAATGGATTATTGACCCTACATGGAATAGTGAGTATTCTCAATTTTTACTTTAACTTGCCATCAGCTTGCTCTGGTTTACCTCCTAAAATAAACTGTAGCAATAACATTGTGGTACTGTTCTACTCTCTGGCTTTTACAGTTAAATATACAGATTAATTTAAAAGTATGCTAATTAATATTTAAATATTTCAGAAGTGATTAACTCTTGGAGTATTTATTGATTTTGGTCTTTCATTTGAGCTTTATTTGTTTGTTTGTTTGTTTGTTTGTTTGTTTTTGTCTTTTTCTTTTTTATCGGTACCAGGGATCAAACTCACAACCACACACTTACAAGGCAGGCATTTATGCCGCTGAGCTAAATCCCCAGCCCCTCATTTGAGCTTTATTAAAAGATAAAATGCCACCCTATTAAAAGATAAAAGATTCGAAAATGCCACCCTGTTTAAAAATTCTAAGTAAGGGCAAGTTACCTTGAGTTAACAATGAGAAAGAAACTAGCCTTTTATTAATGGACCCAATGTTGAGTTTTGATAAAATACCAGTAATCTGGTACAGAAGCATATTCATTTATTCGGTTCCTCTGTACTAATAATGTAATTTTCTATACTTTCCAAAAGTTAAAATACTCTGCCTTTTCAAACAGTATAAATGTGTATGAGGGAGGCCTGCAAGGGCTAATTCAGCTTGAGTAGGCAATAGATTTCTTTGACAATCTAATGACAATTCTGGACTGTATAAAGATGCATGTATACATGAAAAGTTTTACCTGTGATTGCGGGTAATCCATGGACCCTCAAAAAGTTGGCCAAGGACCTGTTGTGTCTTCCATCCAGTGGATATTCTTAATTTTTTCCTGCTATAAACACTGGTGTTTTAATCCTTGACAATACCATAGTCAAGGCATAATTTAACTCAGTGTAATAGTATTTTTTAATTAAACAGAAGCAACATTTATTTAGCCCTTCTGCCAGTTTATACTTAAAATTACTGACAGTTACTAAGAAATAGTTAAATAGCCAGATATGGTGGTGCACACTTGTAATACGAGTGCTCAAGAGCCGGAGGCAGGAGGGTATCCAAGGTCAAGGTCTGGCTGTGCTGTATAGCAAGATGCTGTCTCAAAAAAAAGAAGTTAATATGGAACACTTAATGAAATAAGCCAATTTTTAAATGTTATGAATGCCGTTGCCCTTACAAAACCTAATCTTTGTCTCTTCCCTGCGTGATATCCTTCGTCTATTAAGATATAAATTCTTGAGCAGGGATGATTCACCCCACCAATCTTCTCTTGGAAAAATTAAGAACTGACCATAACTCCATCTTAACAACAATTAATAATAAAATAAATTTGAATAATTTAACACAGTAAAGCTTTTCAAAATGTTTAGAGAAAGAGACTCACTGGTAAAATCAAATATGAAAATTCAATTTTTTTACTTTTAACTCAGACCCATTTTGCTTTTTCAGTTAATGCATTTCTTGCTACCCTCTGCAAATTCCTTTGCTGAACACTGTTCCACATGTAAAGAAAAAAAGTAAAATCAACTTCAGTCCCAAGTCAGGTAACTCAGTCTCTAGCAGAGGGGGAAAAATAAACTTTTAATAGTAAATATTCAGCAAACATGAAGCCAACAGAATTGGAGCTAGAAGGATCCAGTAGGGAACTGGAGATCTCTTTATAGAGGAGGAGAGATTTGAGCTGCACCTTAGTGGATAAATAGGAATTGATTGATCAGTGACATCTTTATGAAGGACTTTTTTCCCTGGTCCTAATTCCTGCCAAGGAATTTTCCCAGTTAAACAACATTTAATGATGCAAACATCATTATCCTCATTCTTGCAGTCAAAACCACTGAGCCTCAGAGGTTAGATAATAGTTGTTAAAACATAACCTACCATGAACTCCAAATAGGGCCTGCAAATTCTTAACTGCAGATTTAGACAGCAGCAGTGCAAAGAAAAGAAGCCATCCTTTGTGGACTTTCATGTGTGTGCCAAAGAACAAACCTATACTTATTAGGAATAGAGAGTTTTTGAACTAAGGATTGAAAACAAAGAATACCAGGCCGGTAGTGATGAAAACTGCTAGTTTTTCCTTTTCTTATGCTGCCTCTTAAAGGGAAAGGCAGACTGACAAATTATAAAGCATTGATTTAGAGGCCCTTTTAAAGTGGATGAAAACTCAGTGATGAGAATCTGAGACAAGACAGCCTCAGTCATCATGGTCTCCCTGGGCTATTAATGATACTCAGGGTTATAATGATGATGGCCAGGCAGGGGTCTTTCCACACCTCTTACAGTGATATGAGTGTGCCTCTTCTCTGCACTAATCCTCATCGCGACCATCTGAGGTGTGGATTTGATTAAAATTGAGGGCTTGAGGGCTGGGCTCGAAGCAGATCTTTTCTACCATTTAGTAGCTGTGTCACTTTGGCATGTTTTTTTGTTTCTTTGTTTTTTGGGGGTTTTTTAGCACCCTGTGCTTCTGTATGCTCACTTATGAAAGGGAGTGATATTAGTACCTAATTCTGAAGACTGATATTAATATTAATATATTCTTCAGCACTGTGCCCAGTTAGCTGCAATCATCATTATCCTCATTTTACAGTCAAAGCAGCTAAGCATGAGAGGTTAAATAACTTGCCCCATCTCATACAGAACCACAGATTTTTCCATCTGCCTGACTGCACACGCTGTATATGTTATATACCCTTATGGAAATGATTAGAAATTAGAACTATGTGTTTTTCAATTTCATGGCATACAAATTTGCCTTCCATATTTTGTTTTTGGGTGATCTTATCCATCCCAAGGGTTTTGTGTGTCATCTTTTTCACAGGTGGGTAAACTGTGACCTACAGCCCAAATTCATTATAGCACCTACTTTTGTAAATAAAGTTTTATTGAAACACTGGTATACTCACTCTTCAGCTATTGTTTATGGCTGCGTTGGAAATAAGTTGTTACAAAAGAACATGTGACCTATTAAGCCTGAAATACTTCCTGGCCCTTTATAGAAAATCTTTGCTTTTTTTTCTTAGTATTTTGTCTTTCAAGAGAAATCTTGATTCCTAAATTTTAGCCACCCATCAAATTTTTTACCTCTGTGCTCCACACCTACCTTAAAATCAATATTTACTAAACTGAAGTCTTCATGGATTTATTTCCCACCTTCTGAGTTTCTTTCCCAGTCAGTAGCATCAACATAAAACAACTACTTCTAACCTTTTTCACATCTCATCCCTAACCCCTTCATTGATTATCCCAAATACCCAGACTCTTTGTGGATAGTAACCTGGGCTTTTAAGTAATACTCCACACTCTGGTGTTTTCAGGCTCCACCTGTATTAGACCAGGAGTCATCTTACAGTCCTTCAGAAGTTGCTATAAAGTATATTCAATGAGAATAACCACTGGTGTGTCTCTGTTAAGTATGCCATGGAGAGATGGGTGAGTTTCTAAGCTTTAGATACTGCTTCATGAGGTATAATTTAGAAATGGTAGAAGGTCAGAATATTGTAAAATTATACTAGCAGTATTTGGATCCATTGCAAAGAACACAGCTATCTGAGTTACTGAATTCTCACTTTAAAACTATTCAACATTTGTTATAGTTTATGTTCACATGCCCTCCCCCAAGCTTCATGCAATCATGGAGGCAGTTAAATATAGCATTTGTGATTGGTTTGTTGTCTAACACTCAGATTGGTGGGGTAAAGCCAACATACAGTGTAAAGGCAGGGCAGAAGATGTGTGTTTTCTTTTTTTTTTTTTTTTTGCTTTTTGTGCTTGCTGTCTGGGGTGAAAATGGTGGCTGCCTATGCATGCCATCCAGTCTTGGAGCCAACTGAGTATGAACTGAAACCTCCAACCTGTAAGAAATAAGCCTTCCTTTCCCTAACTTGGGGCATCAGGTATTTTGTCTCAACAACAAGAAAAAAAGTAAACAAGACAACGTTAGTGTTTTAAAATAAATCTGACTTCTTTAATCAGAGCCTCCTTATGGAGGGGGTAAAACTCTAACTTTATCATTTTTTTCTCTATCAAAGAACACGGTCAGATAATAAATACATTTTCATCCTTAACAGTATTACTTGAATATTTTTCTAAAGCTCATGCAATTAACTCTGCGTTCTCTTTCATGAATTCAAAATTACACTACACTAACTGGTAAGGAATATAGAAGAACTTAATAAAAATAAATAAGCTTTGAAATACAAAAGGATTAGTGGGATAATAAATATCTAGTCAGGGTCTTAGCATCTTTGATCTTGGCATTTGTTTTATCCAGCAAATATTTTCATAGTACTTTAATTTCAGTTTCTTTATTTGAAAACTTACATGGAACCCTTCTTTGTTTTCCAAGAACAACAGAGATGTTTACAACACTTAAGTCAAAAGCAGAGATCGTAAATTAATTCTAATCCTCAGAGCAAAGACATTAGCTTTTGTGTAACATAAGGATTTGGATTTGATCACATAAAATAATCCCAAGAATAACTGTTTTCCATGTTGAACAGTGATTTTAAAGATTAATGTTTTCCTTTGGTTAATGATTATATAATACATTAAGAAGCTGTTCCAAATACTTCCTGATATTTTAATTATCTGTAGACTTTTGAAGCTATATTTTGATCAGATTCGTAAAAAAAAATGATATAGCTCAATTACTTTCAAATTAAAGATGATTTTACACTCTGATTTTAAAAAAATGCCACTCACCATCAGTCTATGTCAAAATAGCTAAAATACTTTTAAAGAGTAAGTGGAAAAAGATGCTCAGCTAAAATATCACCTAACTGTCCTTTTTTTAGATGACTCACCATGGTGGCAGCTGCTGTTACCCTGTCAGTGTTTTGTCTGCCAGTTGTCCTGGTGTCCCTTAGGTGCCACCTAAGCTGGAGGGTAGCAGAAAGAGTTTCTCTCTACAGAGTCTCACGTAGAGATTCATTTCAGGTCTTTAATGAGCAGATCTTAGTAGATGGAGAGGCCTATCCAGGGATCCTTTCCTAAGAACAAGGTCATTCAAGGCCATAGACCTTGGTCTGTCACTTAACCCCTCTTCATTCTCCAATGGGAAAAATGATGCCTGATGTTTAAAAGTCACTGTAAAGAGTAGGACTTTAAAAACCTGGCAGGTAGTATACGCTTACTACATTGCAGGGGTAGTAGTTATCATCATCATCATCATCATCACCGCCACAATTTGAAGCATCATGTTCATTAATTATACAACACTTCTGGTCCTCCTTGGCACTCACAAGTGTTCTAGTTAGTTGAGTATAATGAAGTATTTTCAATCTTTGTTGTGGTTTGGGGTTTGCAAGGAAAACAAGACAGTACAGGACACATAATTTATAGTATTATTTATAATGGTCACCCAAGGAGATAAATACAAAGAAAGTGCAGAAAGTCTGTCCATATGCTAAAGACCTAGAGAATCCAGGGAAGGGCCTGGATCCCACAGCAGTGTCCTGCAGGAGTCCAGCTGAAGACTTAGAGCCCATTACAATGCCTCCCACATGTCCAACTGGAGTCCTAGAGCCCACAACAATAACTCATACAAATCTGTTTCACAGATCTGTGCTGGGAAGGCCCAAAAGTCAGTGGTGGAAGCTAAAAGTCTATGCCAGTGGGATCAAGGAGCTGTGCCAGTAGGCTAAAGGTTCTGCACTGAAGCCAGGAAGTGACCTTCAAAATAAGGACCAGGGTTCCCCTGAAAAGTACCATAGCCATTCTCAGTGACAACAAGGTCCCAAGCTCCTTCAACAATAAGACAACCTCCAGGAGATTGAGCAGCACACATCTTCCCTCTGGTGCTAGGAAACAATGCTCAAAGGACCAGAGCTCCCCCAAAGTGAACCACAACCATTCTCAGTGACAGGGTACTAAGCTGCTCTGATGATGACAGCCAAATGTCAGGGAAGCCAGCATGACAAGCTCCTCCAGGAGAACCAACAGCTCCCAAACAACCAGCTGCTGCAAACAGCAGCACTCAGGAGAGCCCACAATGCTACTCTCCCTCTCCAGGCCTCCTTTTTGAATGCTGGCAACTTTCCTTAGGTGGACCCCACAGCACTGATTCAGTTCAGCTGGTGTTTAAGGTGACTATCAGTTTTTAGTACACCACAATCTTGATAAATAAGTGACTCTTCTCTGGGATACAAAATTTTCTATCATACCAAGATCATGACTTCATGTCGTGGAGAAAATGTGCAAGCTTTTACAACAGTTAGGTGCTTAATGAAAATTTGGAAACAACTTCCTGCAACAAGGTATATTCTAAAGGTATAAAAATACACAATAGTTTGTATATTTTTCTGGTATCAGGAATTGAAGTCAGGACCTTGCACTTGCCAGGCAGACACTTATACCACTGAGCTGTATCTCTGACCCTATAATTTTTATGACACATGCAGGCTGTTTTAAAACTTGAAAAAATTTTTGATATCATAACTGAATGTGATAAATAGTTGTATTACTCTAATAGCAACTTGGCAAGTATTTTTGTAAAATTAAAGATCAAAGGAAACTTCAAAATATAATAGTTTAATATTTGTTGGTCTCTGTTTTCCATAAAGTTGTATAACTTTATAAAAACTTACGATATGCTGGTCTTAAGACATAGCAACTTTCATTTCTCATCCTAATGAGCAAGGCTTTCATTTTTGTTAATGATACTCTTCAAGATGAACTTGAGAAATAAAATCCATTTGTAAATTAGTCCTCTTCTGCTGTTTTTTCATCTAGCTTGCCAAAATTTTGCATATATCCAAAAAGCCAAATGATGTGGAAAGGTTGGGCAGATTTAGACTTCTAATTAACTCAATACAAACAGAGAAATGCGTAAGTAGATCTATCCTTTATTATGATTTATATGGCAGTTTGGGGCCTGATGGTTTCAGAAAGCTTAAGTAGTTTGTAAAGGGTACCTGACAGTGATTTATATAAATTAGGATTCTGTGTGTTCTCATTTTTCTATTTCCTCTTATCGCATCTAACAAGGACTCTTAATGTGGTAGTGCTCATTTTACATTAGACAGCAGAGCCTTCAGGCACTGTGGATCAGATTTAACTCGAGCCTGTGATAGGGCTGGCATCACATTATGTATCCCAGCACTCTGGCAGTATCAGAGACAGCTTATAGACTGACCCAGAAAAGCATGCTGTGTGAGAAATAATGCTGCATTCATTAAGAGCCTTTACACTATCGCACATACACACTCACACTCAGCTTTTGAAAAGTAAACTGTAAGACAAACAGTAAGTTACACTCCTGCAGGGAAGGAAAGAATGGAGAGGTGTAACAGCTAAGATGCACTTTGGCATTCTTCTCTGTTTGCTCAATTCCTAAAGATTGATGACTCAGGGAGGTGCAGGGTGGTGAGTCTGTGCTTCAGTTCTGCAGGGGAATTGTCCTCGCAGGTTTGCTGGTTCTCAGCAGAAGCAGGAGGATACATTTGTGCAGCCAGCTCACCAGCGTATTGACTCGGGCATGATTGGTGGTGTATCTGTTGGTTTTCCTCCCTGAAAAGAGGCCTACCTTAACCCAAGTGTTACCAATGAATGAATCTGTGAGCAAAGGTAGATAGAAAGCATTGTGCCTGCCACTCCCTTTCATTTGAGAACTAGACATAGCTCTTCTCTCTCCAGTGCTTTATGGCATTTTCTGAGAACTAGGCTTATGACAGGGCAACCTCATACTAAAATTGTGGCTCAGAAACTTCGGTGGTCCTAGAATGGTAGAGCTCAGTAGAGTTTAGATGTATAAAATGCTAAACTGAATTTCACAGAGGATCTTCCCCATAGCTCCTCCTGTGAGTATCAACATCTAAGTTTGTTTCATTAGATAAATCCTGACATTTGGTGCGTGAATGAGATAGACTAGTTTATGTGATTAAATTCTCTTTCATTTGAAAGATTATATGCTTCATTGCAAAATGCCAAAGGCCATTTTTCTTTGGAATCTCAGTTTTAATTGAAGCACTATCATTCTGGTAAGGGCTTTCAGAAGTAGTCATGAGTCACATGCTTAAATTATAAAGTAAATGATTGAGCTTTATTAATTTTAGGGTCATTTTCTCTGGCTTTATAGGAAAAATATGCATAGTTATTTTTGGTTTTCTCTATATATAAAGTAACAATACTACTTCGTGTACATAGAATTTGCCATACGCAGATAGAAAATTCAGCCTTGTGTCATGAGCATGGCTGGAGAGGGAGAAACCAGGAAAACAGGGACCTCCCCTGTCCTCAGTCCCAGCAAGTCAGTAACTGTTTAACTCTTCCAGTGATTCAGTGCTTGGAACCAGCATTCTGAACCAGCCCTGCCACCTCAGAAATACCACTTGAACACACATCTGAATTTCCTCACTGGTACCTAGGTATGGCAGTGTTTGCTTTGTTGTTTTAATGCAGCACTGAGAGTCAAAGGAAAGAAAATCTGAGAATCATAGGAAAAATGTTTGTTACTTCTTTGAAAATTGGGAAATGATTAGGAAATCTTTGCTAGCATTATGACATTATATGCTACCTGCCAGCATTCAAAAAATATGTATTTGTTTCTAAAAGCTAGTATTCTGACAATAAAATTAATAGACAATCAGTAATTTTCATAAATTATTTGACTTATAATATTTTTGAAACACTGCATTTAGTTAGACATTGTAATTCCTCAAGTATTTAATTTGCTTCTGTTTTTCATGGGTGAATATTCAAAATCATATGTATTTAGACAACTAAATCATTGTTTCTCAGTAACATTGTGTATGAATAGCTTTCTGTGCACATGTGAATGAGAGTCAGCCAAGGACAATGTCGTCCTATGCAATGTGAAGATTTAAAATTTTAATAAATGAAAGCTTGGCTTATAATGGCTCACCATCACTCCACAGAAAGATTAGGATATATGTCAGATAAAATTCATTCTTAGGTACACTGTCAATTTACTGACTGGGTTTTGTTGAAATGAAATCTGGTGCTATTTGATGAAGAAAATCAGTCAGTCTGTGCCTTAACTTTTATTCTCTCTTCTTGCTCAATGTGCAATTAGATTTACTCTGCAGGATCACAGTGTGTGGCATATATTAATTTTCTCTTCATACTGCTTATATTAATCGTACACTCTCCCTGCTGAAAAGCTGCACCAGAAATGTACTAATGAAGTCACTCCCATTAGCCAGAATCACAAGTGTTATAGTCCTAAATTTTCTTTTATTTTTAATCTTTGTATAACCTTGATTAGACACTGTGTCAATGCGGAACCCATTCAAGCTTACCTATACTTTATATTGCGTGTTGTCTAGAAGCACTGGGCTATGAAGACAGATGAGTCATGACCCAAAACACTGTCCAGGCAGGAAGGTGAGACATGATCTCACATCAGTTTTTAAAGCCATCTAGTCAGTGAAAGTGCCCTTATGTATAAGGATGCTAGTGGAGCTTTTGACAGGCACAGACATGATTTTCCTGTGACTTTCTCAAGTTTGAAGGGGGTGGGGAAATTAAGAAAAGATAGAATCGTTAATAGAAAAGACTCATGCATCACTTCCATTGCTAGAAAAAGCAAAGCTGGAGGGCAGAGTTTATTTCCTCTACTAATACAGAACCTCAGAATGAAGCACAAACCTCTGTACCTGCTGTAGGCTTCCCACACTTTACAGCCTGGAGGAGCAGAGGGAATTCACATTCCCCTGGCAGCCCACTCCCCAGGAAGAGAAGGGAGGAGCTGAGCCCAGGGTAGTTTCTCCAGATCAGTCTTTAGAACAGTCAGATGGAGTAAATGAAGAGATGGTTTGCATCTATCCTTGGAATGTGTGAGGAAAAAAGAATTCACCCCCAGTGTGGGGTATGTAATATAATATTTGATGTCAAATGGACTGCATGGTATTTAGTATAGAAAAAGAAGAGAGAGGCTTCCTGAAAAGGATGGTCAGAACTTGGAGCTAAGTAATCAGAAGAAAAAGGGAGGAACATATTAGACATGAATACTTCCATCAGAGATATATATGCATGAGAGGTGAGATTGTGTGGAGGAAAGGCTGGGGCTAATGAATCATGTTAGAGAAGTGGGAAGTCCTGACCACAGGCGCTAAGGAGCTAACTTCCTACCCAGAGAGCTGCCAGCGGTGGCACATTGGAGCATTTCTTTGTAAATATGCATGAAAGAGGTTGATTTGTTTTTCACTTTATTGTATCCTAGCACACTGAACTCTTGAGAAGTTTGTTACATGTTGGCATAGTTCACTAATTTATTTTGTCTAATTGCATTTAACTATAGGCTTTTGAATTATATGTTGACCTCAATGACTAATTATCTTCACTAATTTCAATAGTGAAGAGCCTATGATTTCTGGGCTGTATGGTGTACACAGAGGCATGTTTCAGAGAGAAATTATTTCCTCCCTTTCTATGATAAAAATCTTCTTTGTGATTACATTAAAAACTGCCTCTAAAAGAGATCTAGTTGTGAGACATTAGAGGTTCGTAGTGCGCATTCATCCTGCTCCCAGGGTCACAGCCAGATACATTCATGGGGCAAGAGCCTGTTGACTTTGAAGGCTTCTCTCCACCCAACTGATGATAATGTGCATTTCTTAATGATCAGGTCGTTGACATGGACCTCAAATAATGACAACAATCAGTTATGACTTTTACATAGATTTTGTTATTCCATACATTGAATCTTTGCCCAAAGACAGTGTTGCTAAGAAGAAAAACAACAAATCTTTAATACTATCACACAGTGAGACAAGTCTATTTTGTACCAAATAAAGCTGCTGAGTGCTTTAGGTGTTGGTTGCTGAGGAACCTAAGTAATTCTTAGGGAAGAGTGGTACAAAAAATTGTGGGCTCACAGCTTTTGGCAACCTTCCCTGTCATTTTAAAGTTGGAAATTTTACTGTGAAGATGTTACAAGCAATTGCACAATAAGTTGTAATTGTAAGCAGTAAATGTGTAAGTAACCACATACTTGCTTTTAGATATCATCACCTCACTTATTCAGAAGACTCTCTTAACAATTGTTTTGCCTGGCAGAGTGACAGATGTTACTGTCTTGACTTAGCACAGAAATCATTGCACTTTCCACGTGTGTTACTTTTCCCTCATTGCTGAGACAAAATCCCCGATGCCCAAAATTAAGGAAGGAAAGGTTTATTTAGCTCACAGTTTGCAGAAGCTTTGGTTCATAAACACCTGGCTCCAAGGCAGGGTGGTGTGGCACAGGGGCAACAGTTCATGGCAGCAGAAGACAGAAAAAGCAGCAAGAGGAAGAGAGAGAGAGAGAGAAGCATGAGAGAGAGAGAGAGAGACAGAGAGAGAGAGAAAGAGAGAGAGAGAGAGAGAGAGAGAGAGAGAGAAGCTTGAGAGAGACAGAGAAAAAAGCATGAGAGAGAGAGAGAGAAACATGAGAGAAGACTCTTTCTGTTCTTTATATTGTATGCAGGCTACCCTAGGATGTGTATAGCGCTGATATCTAGCATTGGGCCATGAATCAGTCACAAACTCTAGAAGCCTGCCCCCTATGACTGCATGAGGCTTTGGGGGGACATCCAGACACAAACCATAATACCATGTAATTGGTATCATGTCCACTACCTAAAACATGGTCAATTTTTAGGGTTTCCTTATTAACTATCATTGTATCATCCAAAACTGAGGGCTGTGAGGCCAACCAATATTCTGCTTCCCTCCCAGCTCTCTGTTTATTGAACCAAGGGTCTCTTTAATGGCACAAAGAGAAAGAAGAAAGGACAGAGAAATTGTAAAACAAAAGGAAATTTCTGAGGTCTAGCTATGCTGCTGCAGCCAGACAATAGATGGCTGCTGACAATAGGTGGGTGGACCTGACATGAAAAATGCAGAAGTTCTATTTTATTTTGACCATATGATGGTTGACTTGTTTTAGTGGCAGTGTTATGGATTAAGAACTAGTGATCAACTTAATGCCAGCTGGATTACATCAGCATGGCACTGAGCATAGATGATCCACCGGAGGAAAGTTGCCAGCATAAATAGAGAGGTGGAGAAGGAGAAGGAAAGCATTAATGTGGTTGAAGGTTAAGGTGCTTCCTTTTGATTTATGAAACTGTTCTAAATTGGTTGTGTTTATGGTTGCACAACTCTGACTATACCTGTGTAGCATGAATGAGAGTGGAGGCATTGTGGGTTCTCCTATGAGTTGCTGTTTGAGCCGTTAGGATCTCCTGGAGAAACTCTGGTCCTCACATTGAGCATTGCTTCCTAGCTTCAGAGGGGAAGATACGTGCCACTTGGTCTCCAGGGTGAACTCATCATGCTGGCTTCCTGGCTTGTCCCCGACTGTGCTTGTCATTGGAGGAGCTCGGGGCCTCCATGTTGCTGAGGATGGTTGTGGTGCTTTTCACGACAGCCCTGGTCTTTGTTATGAGTGTGACTTATTGGCTCCAGAGTAGAACCCTCATCCCACCAGCACAGCTTCTTCACTCCGCTGGCGTAGACTTTCTGGCTTCCACTGCTGACCTTTGGGCCTTCCCAGCACAGATCCATAAAAGAGACTGGCATGAGTCCTTCTTGTGGGCTCCAGACCTCCAGTTGCACTTGTGGGAGGCCTTGTCATGAGCTCTGGGTTTTCATCTGGACTTATGTGAGACATTGCTGTGGGATCTAGGCCCTTGACTAAATATTCTGTCTTTGGTGTAGCGGATAGGTTTCCTGCATTTTCTTGTGTTAACTCCTGGTGACCATTATAAAAATAATATTATAAACTCCATGTCCTGATTCTGATTGTTCCCTGACTACAACAAAAAGAGTGGACTTAATGGGACTTAATGAAACTTTCATTTCAAAAACTTTGTGGTACTCTCATTCATGCTACACAGGTATAGTCAGAGTTGTGCAACCATCAACATAACCAATTTAGAACAGTTTCATAAACCAAAAGGAAGCACCTTAACCTTCAACCACAGCCCCTCACCCCATACTCCCATCTCCGACCTTTCTAGACTTCAGCATCCATCAGTCCGCCTTCTGCCTCCAGTGAACCACTCTGAAACGAAGGGAATGAAAAGAGCTGCCCCATTCTCATCCCACAGTGCAGCTTTATCTGCACACTGGTCACTGAGGTTTGTAGGCACTGAGTTTGTAGTATCTAATGGAAAAGTCTGAAGTGTCTGAGGATGATGGATCAAAAGAATGAATCTCATCAGAAAGAAGCTGAAAAGAACCACAAATTCAGGGTGTAGAAAAGTACTCTTGAGCTATTACCAATTGTATGCATCTGTTATCTACAGTTAGCCCTGACCTACTCTGCCTCTTTTGATGAGACATTTTTAACAGGATAAAAAAATCTCTGAGAAATGGCTCAGAAGTTTTTAGATTTTTATGGAACTTACATGCTGTTTACCCAGCAGAATCACACTTGGACATTATAGGCTTAGAGACTTACCAAGACATATGAAAGGGCTCTAGTTTCAGAAGCTTACAGCATAGGAAACTGGGGATAGATGTGTGTAAACAAGTTAAGTGCAAGACCAAAATGCTCTCAGTGCCGCACAGAGGGGTCTCCTAGGAACAGTTGGTCATGCATGGAGATTGGGGGTTGGGTATAAGAAACAGCTCCTAGGGGCTGGGGATTTAGCTCAGCGGCATAAGTGCCTGCCTTGCAAGAAGCAGTCGTGAGTTCGATCCCCTGGTACCTATAAAAACAAAAAAGACAAAAAAAAAGAAACAGCTCCTAAAGATGACTTAGGGACTGTTAGTGATGAGGAATATTAGTGATGCTTAGGAAATAGAAGGAGGGAATTTAGGGGGAGAAACTAGTGCGTTCAATGAAAGGAGATAGGAAGCACCCTAGGACATTTGGACATGAGCAGATAAGGCAGTCAGTTGTCAGTAAGAAAGGAAAGTAGTGAGAGGGATGCTGAGGGCTGAGAGCCAGAACATGAAGTATCTCACCCACTGCATTCGTTTCCTGTTACCATAGGCTGGGTGGCTTGGAACAATAGAAATGTATCGTCTTTGCAAGCCAGGAGCTTCACCCTCTGATACCTCTAGAGGGAGGACCTGCCTCTTCTGCTTCTGGTAGCCCCAGATGCTCCTTGACTGGGGCCCGTGAGTGTCCATGTCTGCCTCTGTCTTTATAGGATATTCCTCCTGTGTCTTTAACACCATCTTCCCTTGATGCTTATCTCCCTCTGTGTCTAGAATTCCCCTTTTATTATTATATATTATATCTTAATACAGCCTGGATTTTAGGTGAATAAGGATGGAGAATGAATTGAAAAATATGCATACCCTTTGACTCCCATGAGTCCATGTATAGAAATCTATCCCATCAATATATATCAGTCATATGCTAAGACATACGTACATGGCCAGAGATTTAGCTCAGCAGCCTAAGTGCCTGCCTGGCAAGCACAAGGTTGTGAGTTTGATCCCTGGTACAAAAAAAAAATACATGCAAAAATAGCCATTATAAAAATGGTGTTTTCAAAGGAAAGCCAAAACAATCTAAATAGTCTTAGGCATCAGCATCAGCATGGAAATATGCTCTGTAATTATCAGAAAGAATCAGATCACTCTACATACAGGCACAGAAAGTTCTCTAAACTATACTAAGGGAAAACAACAAACTATACCAAAGGGAAACAAACTAGTCTGCTGCATGCAGTGCCATATATATATATATATATATATGAGAGAGAGAGAGATGTGTGTGTGTTTGTGTGTGAAATTAAAAAGTACACTTTAGTTTTCATCTTTCCATAGTTTTTTAAAGTGTACTCAATTCTGTAACAGTGCTTACCTACAGGGAAGGGAATGCAATGGGGGTGATGTGAAAGGAACTTCTTTTGTTTATTATACATCCTTCTATACTCTAGACTTTCTCAATAAGCATGTGTTATATCAAACTGGAAATCTGCTGTAACAAACATTTCAGGAGGAAGAATGCTGAGAGTTGACCAACAACTGAATACGATAAACAGGTGATAAGGAGAGGAAAAAGTGGTACAAGGGTAAAGGAGATGATACGGAGTGTTCAAAACACTCAGAAGTAAAAGGGCAACATTTTAAAGGAGACGCATTTTAGAAAATAATAGATCTTTTGAAAGTGAGAAGGGAACCCGGAGATATGGATGGCTGAAGGGATGGAAGGGAAGGGATGTAAAAAAATTATATCATGTCCAGGTACCAGCTACCCACAATGAATGTAATCATTAGTATTGCTAATGTGGACTAATAAAAAAAAACTTTTAGAATAAATAAAAATGAAACAAGAAAAAGGTGAAGATATATACATAAAGAAAAACCAGAAGTTTTCGTTTCTTTGAGTATCAGAAGTGTTTATGCCTCTCCCACCGCAACAGGCTCCCGGTGGAACTCATCAGCAAAGAATAGAGAGACAGCACCATGAGATGTGCTGAGGTTAGTGCCATCCAGTGTGGCTTCTGCTGAGGAGTGTGGAACACACATGACTCAGCCCTAGTGAGCCACAGACTTCAGCAAACTAACAGAATCAGAGATCGACAGGTGATCGCGGGTAGGAGAGGAAAACTCGTACTCCTTGGTGATGTGTTATCAGTCTGACCTTCCCTTTTCTATGTCTTTACCTTATCCCTGATCATTTCTTGTACAGACACCTACCCGTTTCTGTGATACAGGTCTCCTGGCCTGCAAATGAAACGTTAAAAGAAAGGGAACTCAGAGAAGAAATGACGTCCAAATCAGTATCTCCAGATGATAAGGAGGAAAAAGAAATTCTGCCAAAATCATCATGCGGAAATTTTTGTGGCCTACTTAGTCATCAGACATGAGGATCAGGTAGAGTTCACAGAGAAAAACACTTGAAAATCCAGTGAGGACGGTGTCTCCAACCTCAGCTTTTAGGTGCCTGGTGTTTTATAGTTGGTAAAGGAACTTTTCACGTGCTCATCTCATTCGGACCTCACATCAGCAACTTCAAAGGGTAATAATGCCTCGGTCTCTTTCTGAGAGAGACACTGAGTCCTAGAAACGGGCAGGAAGGGTAGAGTCCGGGCCAGGTCTCGTGACCCCTCAGATCTGTCTCTTAATGTAGACCTTGCAGGCTTTTGCTCCCACAATCTTCCATCAGATATCTTTGAAGCATCACTGAAGTTATCAAAGTCTATTAAAGCCTATCCAGGTTATTTATTTATAAAATGGAGTAGTCATTGAGCAGCAGAGCTTCATAAGTAATGAGAATAGAATGTACCTCTTGAGAAGGCATCAAGCTTACAAAATTAAAACCCAGACTTTAGTTTCAGAAATAGTAATAATTATTTCCTCCTTCACGATAACAAATCTGTGGATTCCATCATAAGCTGCAAGCTATGGAAACACCAAAGAAATAGGAAATGAGAATTTGGTCCCAGCCAGCCTTAAGGCATTTCATGGTACTTGGTTTAGAAGTATAGGCATACAAAAAAATAGATATTAATTATTTCACTAAGTCACAGTATGTAATCCCTACTTTCTCCATCTAAAAGAAAACGGCAGAATTGTTACTTAGCATACTACCTGTAATTAGCAGAAGTACAGTAAGGAAGTCTTTCCTTGGTATGTGTATTGTCTAGAAGGTTCTAGACATGGCACTATACTACTGCCACCACCCCTGCCAAAATCACCAGAGTACTAAAATGTAAGGACATAAAATGGACCTGGGGAGCACATAGTTCCCCATAGTTCCATGCCCTTATCTCCTCCAGGGGCCATACTCTTGGACCAATACCCTCTCTCCTTGCCGCACCCTAACAAATAACAAAACCAAATAAAAGTATAGATCAAGTCTCTGGATGTTCATTTTCTTAGGTCTGATGTTGGTTTTTGCTACAACATATCTTGTTTCTTCCTTCTAGGAATGTTTTATGTAGTTTTTCTTACCTTTGCTCCTCCTTACCTAGATGATAGTTACTATGGCAACAACCTGTTGCTGGCAGACAAAAAATAAATAAATACATAAAACCATAATTGTGCAGTGAAGAAGTACTGCTCCGTTTCTTGCTTCTTGTTCTCAGGGCTTATTTGGTTTCTTTCTGGTTTTGTGGGTGATATTCATTTTATCCACTTTAGCAGGTTGATGTGGAAGCTCCTTTACTGTTTCTATTTTACCTGCTAAGGTAGATTTGTCACCTTCTGGAGTATTTGGTGACTTTTACCAATTATGATACAAATCGTGTGTTTGTCTCAGAAAGTTCAAAAATCCTTTCCTTCCCCTTGTCTCTCTGATTGACTTCTTCCCTTTCATTCCCCCCTTACTCAGTCAATCCGATGTACTGCTGTGGTGCTTTGTCAGATAGCCTGACAAAGGGCTGCGGGAGAAGGATCCAGATTTCACGTCTCACTTAAAATCCCGTTAGAATGTACATCAGAACAGCTAAGAAAATAAAAACTTGGGTAATACATAATGCTGATTAGTCCCTAGACTCGTTTAAAAATATATTCTTGATTAAGTAAATTGAAAAAAAACTTTTAAAAAAATAATAATGTACTGAAACAGTCATCAACTATCGTTGCTAGTCCCTTTCTACCAGAATTTAGGGTTATCACAAATGATCCGTAATTAGACAAGCACTTTGGCATGGCTGGCGTGGAGATGGTATTGCAACAGAATTTTGGACAAAGTTTATTGGCTTAGAAAAAGCACGAGTAGTGCATGTGAAATGAATAGGCAGCCACCATAGAGCTGAAGGCCGTGGAAAGTGGTCTGGGTTTTGTTTATCATTCAGAAGAAAGCAGGTCTGTGACCAGTTTCCTTATCACTAACTGAAATATCATAGGGCTTGACTTTAACTCCAAAATACATTAACCTAACTCTGAAATAGGCATGAGTGCTAAATAATAGGATACAAATGGCATTATACACTGAGGACTGAGAAAATGTCAAAGGAGAACTAGGCAAAGTTTGAAGCGTGAATTGAGCAGCTTTCAAAAACAAGGCAGAGCATAAATTAACCAAGAACAGGAATCAAAGAAAATAAATGAAATAAATAAATAAATGAAATGAAATGATCTAACATAGCAGTCTTAATATCAAATGTCCTAATAAAGTAAAATAATTCACCAGGAATTTTGGTTTGTCCAGTTTCTTATGACATCCTTTCAAAACTTTTCTTACAACTAAAATTATTACATTTTCTCATTAATTCTGCTGTGTTGTTTTAATCAGTAGTCCTTCAAGCAATTGCTTAAAACTATGTTTAAAAATATGAAATCCCTTTGTAAGTGTACAATGGATTATGTGGATGTGCCTGTTATTTTAGTGTCCATTTTAATGTATAGAATTAAGGTATACAGCAGCTGGATTTATGTATAAGCCTCAATATAAGAGAGAATCGCTTTCTGTATCTTCTCTCTGTGCCTGTAAGTCAGAACTGAGTATTAGGAAAGCTGATTTACATGCTGGCTTACATGCTGGCTCTGTGATACTGTCCCAGGGCTGCCGTAACAAAACTCCACAAACTGGGAAGATTACATGACAGATACTGATTGTCCCACAGCTGTGAAAGCTGGCGGTCTGATCAAGACGTTGGCAGGGCCATGCTCTATCCAAGACTGTAGTCTAAGATTCATTCCAGACCTGTCTCACAGCTCTAGCATCCCCTTGGCTTCCAGCAACATAATCTTGCTTGTTCACCTGGGGTTTTCCGTATGCATACCTCTGCATCCAAATGTCCCCTTTTGGTTAGGACACCAATCGTATTAGATCAGAGCCCACCCACTCAAATATTATTTAGTTGTATAATCTTAAATAATTCTATCTCTGGCAGCCTCACTTCCAAATTAAATCATACTGAGATCCTAGGGTTTAGAACGTTAACATGAATTTGAAAGACACAATTCATCCTCTTGATTCGCTCAGCACAGTAGTATATAGGCTTGTGTATACACACGTGTCCCCCCCCCCAGCAAAGATGTAGCATACTAGAGTCCATTGTGAAACCTTCAGCTTTTCTTAGCACACTGTTTTATAAACCATAATAATTCACTGAGCACTGACTTCTGCAAGACTCTTGTTAGGATACATAAGCATATATTCATGTATATTTGCCTTCAAATGAACCTTAACTTCCTCTGTGATAGTGAGCATGGTATCTGATGTCTCTGAATTTGTCTAAAGTCTAACCTAGGTCATCCAGTGGTTGATTTCCATTAGAGAAATGATTGAAATGTCATACACATGGCAGCATAGAATGAGTCCTAGATCTTGAGACAACAGGCACTGTCAGGGCACAATTTGGATATGTTGTCTGCAGGGTTAAGGTCTGAGATTCAAGTGGTCATAGTGTGTGTGTATGTATGTTTGCACACATGTACATGTGCTTATTCATTACATATATTGTCCTTCTTGGAAGCAGGGATGTGTTTGGTTCTAGGTCCCCATGCCCACAGATATCAAAATCTGTGGATGTCCAAGTCTTAGATAAAAGTGTGCACTGTTTGCATGTAACCTTGTATGTCTTCCTGTACCCTTAAGTCTAGATTACTTATAGTGCCTAATGTAAATGTTATGTGAGGATTTGTCATACTATACTGTTTATGGAATAATGACAGAAAGCAGTATAATATGTTCAGTACATATTTATGAATACTTTGGATATTTTTGGTCTGCAGTTGGCCGCATTTGTAGATATAGAAACCAAAGCTGTATGTGTGGGTGCACATGGACATATGCATATATTGACATATGCATATTTTGTAGGAGACCTGAGTTTGGACTTCACACATGTACTGGGCCCAACAAACCAAATCAATACTGAGCTTAATCCCAGTAACTGAGCTTTGACTGGTTACAGAAGGCCTTGAAGCCAGTTAACTGATAAGCTATAAACAATTACCTAGTTAAGCTGTAACTATTCAACAGCTTTGCTGACCAGAGAATAGCCAGTGAAGTTGGGTTTTTTTATGCCTCATTGATATTTTCATATAAATATTGTCTGATTGCCTTGTTGCTTGGCGTTCTCAGAACCTGCTCTGGTTTTGGGAGCTACACAAGAACTTGGAATGTTTTTGTTTTCCTCAGATAAGCTTTACCAAATTTAACCTGCCTAAAATTTTCCATTTTAAATATATATATTTAAATATATATAATACCTTGGCTCAAGAACACTTCGTTCAAGAACAATTCAGTTAGCAAACAGAAGCATTTGACAGAATTATACTTCTGTTCATAAACTTTGCATCAAGTGACAAACGTGAAATATATACATATATGCATATAATATAAATATATAGTATAAACATATGCTTGTCGGTTATATGGCCTCTGATCAGTCTTCAAATGTGTCCTAATGAGAGATGACTCCCCTACTTTCTGGTTTCTCAGTCTGGGATCACTCAAGCAGTGGTGGAGGTGGAGGGCTCTACTGGCTAAGCCTTCCCAGCAGAAGTCATATGGGTGAGTGCATGTATAGGGGGAGACACACAAGGATAAGTGCTTCTTTCCGAGAACCTGGGGAAGGTGTGGGGTCAGGAAATGGGACTTTTCCCAGGTATACCTCTGCGATTTCCAACCCCAGTTCACTGGCATCTACTCAGAAGTCCTGACCAGAGTCACTCTGAGATAGAAAGTCCCCTCCCACTGTTCTTATGGATCTGCAGAGCTGGTGAGCTGTCTCTGTGCCACCAAAGGAGATGCACATAGATTTGCCTGTATATGGTATGCAGGAGCATCTTTACAAGGTGTGATTTTAAAAAAATGAAAAAACCACACAGTGAATACTGTTGCTGAGAGCTATCCAGTGAAGGAAAGCTCTAAAAAATAAGTGTGACCTCGTCCACATTTCTTACTGCATCTGGCACTGTGCACCTCCTGGCTGTGTTCTAAAGGCAAAGTGAAAGGTAAATGTTTTGAAGTTATTTAGGACAGTGCAACTAGAGACACAAAAAGGACTTCTAGAACTGTTTCAGAACATGGCAGGAACAATGGGATAAGTGTGTTCCAAACGGGGTGGTGTTTTGAGGGGGATTATGGACCACGTGTCTTTTACTGTCGTAAAATTTAATTTAAAGATCCTCCTTACTTTTAAGTCATGCCTCATACAGAGATCCACATAGGTATGTTACAAAGAGAGAAAGAGCTATAAAGGCCCTGTGTGATCCATTTACAGAATGCCAACCTACACTACCCTGTGTTCACACAGGGCCCCACACACCCATCTAAAACTTGGACACTTTGCAGACAAGAGCCTTTCGCAATGTGAGTACTGTCAGGCACACAAGGCAAGCCTACATTTGGGGGCGTATTTGAAGGCCGGCCAGAGGCTTTGTGGTACACAAGCCAGGTCCCTTGCCAGGTGGCTGCCAAGGAGATGCTACCACAAGGCAAAGAGCACTGAAAGCTAGACTTTTGTGTCTGGCATGGGAAGTCCCAGGAAGAGAGACTAGAGTAATAGTTGCTTTTCATTCCTTTTATTCTTAAGCAAGGAAATAATATTGACAGGTAAGTGAAGAAAAGACTGAGAATTAATGTCCTCTTTCATTGCTTTGGTTATTCCATATTTATTTACATTGTCTAAAAAATAATATCTCAAAATATTTATTTTACTACCAGTTTATAAACCAGTGGTTATAGGCATCATTTTATATATACTGTCATTAAAGCAACATTTCCACATACAAAATGTGTTCATGCTACCTTGCTTTATATTCAGATAGCTGAGAAACATGCTATAGAATTTCCCTTCAGTGCATCACATTTACATATTATAAACTAGCCTTTTCCAACAAGAGAGAGTTTTTTCCTGTTGAACACTACCATTTTGATGATTTGCCTTCTAATATTGAAACTGCAAAAAATTCATAGCTGAGCCACACTTGGGTACATGCCAGCAGATAATGCGGATGCTAAATTATGTCGTTTTAATCCTCTTTCTGGGCAGCACACTTAGAAATAGAAGGTTTTTGCTAACAAAATGTCATTTGTTAAAAACTCAATATATGTATTATAATTGTATCAATCTTACCTGGATCCTGTAGACTGTAGATAATGTGAAATACATTTAAGGATTTTTATCGTCGGCTCCCTAGAATTGAAGAAAAATATGTTCCTCTTGGAAAGAAGATTATTTTCTTAAACTGCACCTTTGAGAGGATTTTCAGGAGGAATGATTTTCCTAGTGTCATATTTCTAATCTTTTTGATGTTTATTTAGAGTCTGGGTCTTTTTTTTTTTATAAACCTTCGTCTTATCTTCACAGCGGCCTCTCTCGGGCATCAGTGTGAACTCTCCCTGCTTGTCTCTTCCATTTTTCTGATAAAACCTTAAAACTACTCTTCTCTTAATGGACTGCTGCTTTGCGTACATCAGGGGTTTCAGCCGCTCAAATACATGAACAATGAGGCAGGAGACATCAGATGGCAGAAGACTGGAAATGTTCACACAGTAAATGCCAGGAAGACTGAAAGTATGAGCCAAAGCAGCTGGGGTTTGAGGGGGTGGGGGTGGGCATGCATGCCACAGCTGGGAAAGCCAGCACGAAAAACGGTCACAAGTATGAGGGCGCCTAGCAAGAGCGGAAACCAAGAAGAACGAGAACCCTCGGATGGGGAAGTAAGCTGTGGTTGGTCGTGTTTTCCGTGCTGTTCGGGGCCTTCTGCACCAAACACATTGTCTTCAGCAGCTGCCTTAAATGCTATTCCATTGAGCATACTTTCTACACTTTTCTTGTGTGACTGCTGTGGGTTGAATCTTGAACTTAATGAAATGCCCGTGCTTTGAGGTGTGATTCTTATTAAACACACGGTGGAACTCGGATTAATGAGAAATAGCACTAGTTTATGGTTTGCATTTTTTTACCCATAAATTTATCAGAGCTGGACATGATGGCACATATTTGTAATCCCAGAACTTTGGGAGACTGAAGCAAAAGGACTGCAAGTTTGAGCCCAGCTTGGACAGCTTAGCAGTTTAGCAAGACCCTGGGTCAAAATAAAAAGGTCTTGGGGATGTTGATTAGTGCAAAAGTTCAGGGTTCAGTCCCCAATGCTGCTCAGAAGAGGTATCTTAAATTACTAACATTTGTCATTTGGACAAATTGAAGGGTGTGTGTAGTTAACTGGATTAATAGCTGCTTTGGTGGGTATAACCCAGAGGAATCGATTAATAAATTGTTATCTTCCTGGAGGGAGATTTTTGGTGTTCTATCCTAATCCTGTCTTAGGCCTCACTTGGCTAAAATTCTATACATGTATGACCGTGAGCTGGAGAGATAGCCACTGTAACAAATGGCAGAAGCAGAATTCAGCAACAGCTTGACATTTAACACAGTGACCTGAAGCTAAGAAGCAGAACTGCTACATGGATTGGATCATGTAAGCAGCCTTGCCCAAGTAAAATTGCAGAAGGAGACACATAAGTTAGCAACATCATATTCAAAAGACGTTTGTATTTGTTTTAGTCAAATCTCGTATCATGTAGATCAACAGTATAATGTAGGTGGTCAAAGAAAAAAAGCTCTCGTCATCTTGAGCTTCCTCAGCAAACTGTGGTGTGAAGACCAGCAGAGGTCAGGGTTCTGTCCCACTCTTCATCCATGTGCTGCTGCTTCTGGACAGTTGCCTTTGAGCTGAGTCATTTAGAAGAGAAAAGCCGGAGAGCGAGTCAGTCCCCAGTGTGTCTTTTCCTGCCTTCCCTGAAAGTTTCCCCACCGTTTGTTCCTCTGCCTGCATTGTCTGGCTCTCCCCAAATCTGAATGCGTTCTGACTACAGCATGAAACGCTTAGGGTGTTTGAACACACTCACGGTCCAGTGGAGCATGTGCCTGATCACACTCTCCGTCTGTCTCATCCACATGGTCTTGCACGGAGTTGGCTGAATTTGGTGTTGAATTTTAATTCCCCACGCCAAAAAGGTGTTGCTGCCTTGGCCTGACCACTGGGGCGGCGCCACCACGTTCCTGCCGCCTTTATTGCCATGCAGTTGGCTCTCCAGGAGCGGCTTCCGTGCTTCCCTCGTACTTTGGCACCTTGAACTTGGAACTTTCGGCTCATTCTGTTCCTGTGTTTCCTCGTACTATATGGATCACATTGCCTGATGTACAGGCATCACTCAAGTATTTTTACATTAAGTAAATTAGTTTTTTAAAATCAGAGTAGATTTGAGGATATTGTAATAACAGAGATGCTCTTACTCAAAAATCCCTGAAGACAAAAAAGGAAATAGGATTACCAGTCCTTCCTATTACCACAGCATGTTTTTGCAAATGACATCCCCATAATTACTATTCTTTATGTTGTGATGGAAAGAAACCAGTAAACCAAATGTAGGCCAGCCTACACCCTTTCGTAATGAAGGGCTTGCTCCATCCCACACAGTTTCGTCCCTGGGAAGCGCTGTTAAATTTGAACTAGGAATCAGGAAGCACTGCCAGCAGGGGCTCAGTCCAGGCCATCTGTCAGGTGCATATCTCATCCCTGAGGGCCCAGTGTCCCAGAAATTAAACTCATTTTACTTCCTCTGAGTGGCTTTTGTCAGAGTCTTTAGGTTAGCTTGTAAACATATGAAGTCATCTTCTTTTTCGCTTGCTTGAGCCTCCTTCTGCATGTTACCATCAGTGTTGAGAACCTACCCACAGGCCTCGGGGAAATTGTCAGTGGGGTAGAGACAGTGCTGGACCTGGCATTCTCCTGATTTAGCTGTGCAGGTAGAGTAGCCATGCTGTATTTTTTTTTTGTCATATTTGAGTAAATAACTGATTTCAAAAGTTCTAAAATACTGTTGAACAGAAAAAGAAATTAATATCAAAAGCATAAAGTTTCTGTTTGAGCCAACAATCATTTGCATTCATTATTGTCCATGTAAGGAGATAATCATCCAGGTATAAAAGGACCTGAAGGAGTATTTGGACAATGCAGAATTACACTCACGTCATCTCAGGCAGAATGGGACAGTTTGCAGTGGAGCTCAGCTGTCTGCTTCATTTTAGCAGCTCTGGTGATCCACCTAGAACGACACATGGAAAGATTTCCTTGGGGGTGTCTGGAAATTACTGATGTTGTAATGTCCACATCCCTTGGAATTTTTTTGATGAGAGATTTATTAAGATACAATTTGCATACTGTACAATTCATCATTTCAAGTATGAGATTTAATGGGTTTTAGTATATTTAGAGTTGAATATCCATCAATTTTAGAATACTTGTCATCCTCCTCAGTTTTCCTCATCCCTAAGCAGTCACTAATCTATCCTCTTTCTTTATATAGTTGCCCATATAGATCATTTCTTATAAATAGAATCAAACTTGTATGTGAATTTTTATCACTGGCTTCTTTACCAAAAGTGTTCAGAATACATCTGTATGGTAACATGTGTCAGAGTGCTGGGAATGTGGCTCAGTGGTAGAGTTCTTGCTTTGCATGCATGAGGCCCTGAGTTCAGTCTCCAGCACCAATAAATAAATAAATAAGAAAAAACATGTATCAGTACTTCCACTTTAGGACTGAGTCATTCTTTTATACAAATACACTCTGTTTTAAATCTCCTCACCAGTTGATAGATATCTGTGTTGTTTCTACTTTTTCTCTCTTAAGAGTAATGCTTCTGTTAACATCTATGTATAAGTTTTTGTGAATACATGTTCCATTTCTCTTGGTGTATATCTTGGGGTTAAATTATTGAGTCAAATGGTCAGTCTCTGTCTAACACTTTCAAAGAGCTACAAGACTATTTTCAAATAATATGAATCATTTTACACCCCTGGCAGCCGGGCTTGAATGTACTGATTTTTCCATATCCTTCCCAACACTTGTTACTATCTTAGGGGTTTTTATGCAAGTGTAGAATGACATTTCATGTGGCTTTGATGTGTACTTGACAATGATATGGAGCATCTTTTCATGTCTTATTGGCCATTTGTGTGAAGAAATGTCTTTCAGGTCCTATGCTTATCTTTGGTTAGGTTATTTGGTCTTTTAATTGAATTAAATGAGTTCCTTATATATTATATATACAAGTCCCTTACCAAGTGATATATGCATAGTCTCTTTTATTGTTTGGGTTGTCTTTTTACTGTCTAGTGTTTTTTAAAGCATAGTTTTTTCTATCCAATTTATTTTCTCTTCTGATGCATGTACATTTGGTGGTGTGTCTAAATTGTCAAGCCAAAATTGAACTCATAAAGATTTACCTCTAAAGTTTTCTTTAATGAGTTTTGTAGTTTACCTTATAAGTTCAGGTATTCAGTCCATTTTACATTAACTTTTTGGTTTTCCTGAATTAAGGATCAGCTTCATTCTTTAGCATGTAGCTATCTGTTGTCACAGCACCGTTTGTTGCAATGACCAGTCTGTTTCCACTGAGCAGTCTTGGCATCTCTGTCAAAAAACAAAATGAACTGACCATACAGTTGAATAATTAGAAGTATGTTTAATTACCAATAGCAGTTTACTTCCTAGGAAGCTAAATTTTGTTCCATTGATCTATATGTCTGTCTTTATGTACTGAACTGTCTTCACTGTCTCTTTAGAATAGTTTTAGTTTATGATTTTTCTGTTTTGAAAATGCAAAATCATGTACCACTTTTATATTATTAACTGTCAAATTCAATTTTCAAGTCAAGCTCTTCATTCATCTAATAATAGAATATATTGAAATCTTTTTTCTAAATCACATTCATAGCATTTAGAAGTTTAAGAAAAATGTTTATTTTTTACCTGATGCAATTTAATTTGGATGTTTTAATTTTGCTTGTATTTCTCACTAATTCAAGACAGTTCTCCAAGACTAACCACAGATGTGGAAAAGTGGAGAGATTTACAATTGGAACCCACATCTAAATATATCTGTGTGTCAGGGGGTTAGAAGGAGGTTTAATTTGAAGTTTAATGAAAGGGTAGAGCAGTGGCTTGGCAACCTGCTTATCTGTCAAGCACTCCACTCGGTGAAACCCTTTCCTCCTCCTCGGCGTGACTGACAGTGAAAGACCTGGAGTCAGGTTGAGCCAGACAGTCCATGACTGTGTGTCTTGTTCTGATCTTACAGTTTTACTCTAAAAAATAAGAAAATAATCATGTAGTTGAATTTAGTGGCAAACAAAAGGCAGCCTTCTTGCTTGATAACTGGCAGGAAAACCTTAGATAATATAAATAATCTGCTGACACTGTAACAGAAGAAAGCACCATGGTCTGAGATGATAATGTAGCCACAAGAACATCTGTAGGTGTGAATCTGTAAGGTTCATGTGCCCAGTTTTCTATACTGAAAATCAGAAAATGTGCTTCAGTGTGCCAATATAATTGAAAGATAATATATCTTAGTCAGCAGCCAGGAGATTGTCCTTAGGATATGGATCCATTCATTCATTCATTCATTCATTCATTCCCTCTGCTCTCTCTGACATTGTACCTGTCCTGGTGTATTCTGTGAAGTAAATGTCCAGCATAGGAGATGCTTACTGAAGGATGGGAAGAGAACCAGAGAGAAAAAAGGATGAAGGAAGCGCCAGGCTGAAGCAATATAGAACCACAGATAGGATTGAGGAAATCATCCCTGCGGTGCCCTCATCTCTGCTCACCTCCTCGCTTTCGCAGTACAATGATAGCATACACCTAGGATTGGGTCCACACATCATTCAGGTCACACTATTTACTCTGCACCCGGCTCTCCTTTTGATAAGAAATTTTCAGAATCAAATCACAGCTCACTTTGCCTTAAAGGATAAATACTCTTTTCAAATAAATCATTTGTTTCATCTCAAAGTCAGATAACAATTATTTGAGCTCTAATGCTGCCACCATAGCACACAAATTTGTCATAAACTGGGGAAAATATGGGAAGAGCAAGTATAGGGATTTGTGTTTGATTAGATACTGAATTAGCTGTTATTTTAGAGACAATTTTATATTTATTCACTGATATTTGTAGTTATGCCTGTTTATAATTAAACTGTGCAGTTTGCTTTGTTTAGGAAAGAATGTAAAGCTCAATGGTTAGCAAAAGTATGCCAACATTTTTACAGTATACTGGGCAAGTATCTCTGACAGCTTTTCTTTCTAATTTTCTTTTTGGTTATAGGCCAAGAAAGAAGAGAGACTCTTACCATAACAGCATTTCAAAGAGGTACTTTGCCAGAGCTTGGAATACTTTTTTGAGCAAACATCTCTCCAAGGTAAATAATACCATTGTACCCATCTGGGGGCACATCATTAGAATTTTCAGACAGCAGTGGCCATTCAGAGCACAAAGGTTTAGTTGTTCAGCATAATACAGACCTGGGGTAGGGAGAGAGAGAAGAAAAGAAAGCAGAGCTGTTGGGGTGTCTTGCAGCCCCTGCTAAATGTGTTACCAGGAGAATGTCGTTAGAATCTGGGAGCTCATTGAGCAGCACTGCAAATGTGTGGGAAAAGGGAGAGAATGGAAAGCCGGAATTTTTTCTTATTACAGAGATTCATGAAAACAAAAGCCAGCGTGTTTAACTATAAAAATATCTCTTCCTTTATGAGGAATGAGTTAGGTAATTCCCATTAAAGGTTAAATAAAATATATGCTATATTCTTGTCACAAGGGGGGAAAGGATGAACTGTAATATCTTCCATCAACTAAGACTTACAAATAAAGATGATTTTAAGGAAACCGCTATTATTCTATGATAATACCTGCTAAGTAATACCTGCTCATTGGTTCATGAGAAATACATGAAGTTCTTGTTTTGGAAAATTAGATCCTTACGCTTCTTGAGGAGTGAGGACGGGTGTATGAGACAGACAAGCAGACAGATCCTAATACCAAAGATAAATCTGTCAGCATAATGTCATATGTTTCAGACTAGCTTGAGGTTCTTCCTTTATGAATCATGATCATAGTAGGAATTGGAGCTTAAAACAGAAGCAGCTGAATTGATAGATAGTCTCTGAATTCATCAATTAGCCCCCAGTATTTTAACATAATTTGAAGTTCCCCTGTTGATGCTGTTTGTTGTGATAAGCTATTTTTGCTATGCCCTGAAATTTTATCTGATATGATGTCTCCTTCTTTCCTTATACAGATATCGTGTACCTATAGACACAGAAATGCAAAGTATATGATCCAATTTAAAAGAAAATATACTTGTCAACTTGCTCTCCTTGGAAGTTAATATATGGTTGACATTACTTAGCCATTAGTGTTCTAGGAGACAGTTTCAGATTGGCAGTGGGAGAGTCAGGTTTTCCGCCTCAGCCCTTGTCCTGCTTTTTCTCTTCTGAAGGGTTTGGGGTCAGGGAAATGTAGGCTGTACATTAGAGGAGAATTTTGGGATACTATTCATTCTCTGTTCTGACAGAGAGGACATTGTTTGCTCACTGTAATAGGCCTGGCAGGACTCTGTGCTGTGCATACAGAATGGGAAAATAGTGAGCAGTGGGAAATCTCAAAATTCTAAGGAACAGATCAGCTTAGGAGTTTTTTTAAAAATATTTTTAATGGCATCTCATTATTGAGATGCAAGTCACAACTTGGGAAAATAGTTTTCTTGCCAGTGATTTCTTTCTCCTGCATTATAGATTCACTATGTAAAAACAGGGTCTTTAAGGGAGGAATATGCCCATCTAAATCCTGTACTATTAGAAATTACAGTCACAGAAGTTCAGAAACACTGTATGCAATACCAGACCTGCTTTGATACTGCTCCTTATATACTAACACTCATTTTGATGTAAATGAATATTAACCTGTTCCTGTTACTGGATTCACAGAAGCAAGTGTGTGCTGCCTAAGATGAAACACATTTAAAGATGTGCATTAGTGCAAACAGTTCACTTCTCAGGACAGTTTGAAAGGGTACTGTGCCTACAAAGTCCAGCACTGGAAAGGCAACAACGGCAAAAGCAAAGGTTTAAAGCACTATGCAAACCTCTAACTGGGCTTGATGCTGTGGCTTCTTAAAGTTGTGTGTACCCACTTTGTCCTGAGCAGTGCAGAACCTCACAATGCAGTGGCCTCTAAGAGCCCGAGGTGACTAAGGACTCTGTGTGTGTGTGTGTGTGTGTGTGTGTCCTTCCCCTTCTGGAAAGCTGACAACGCGGTCAAATAAAACACAATATATTTTAACTGAAGAGGCTTACTTAATTAAAATAGCAATCTCAAACTTTAAATCTTTTTAATTAAACATCTTTACATCTTTCTAATTAAACACAAAAATTATTGTAGGTTGATTGTTGTCTGAAATGCAGAATATCAAAACATTAGTTCATATATACAACTGTCTTTCTGGGTATTATGAGATATTGAATATAACTTGAAACTTACATAATTAATCCTCAAACCAAGAATATTATGTCATTTCCAATTGTCTACAAACATGCATTTCATCTTAAAATGAATAAAGTAAATTAAATAGCACATGTTAACTGACAAGTCAAAATATGAGTAAAGTTTGTATTTAAATGAATTTGATAATTTGTTTAATAATAATTTACTCCAAATCAAATTATTTTACTTAAGTCATTTTTCATGTATCATAAAATCACCATAGGAGTTATTTTAATTATTTTAACCTGTGGAGTCTTGCAGAATTTGAATTCTGCAAGTCAAAACAGATGACACTATTAATATAGCAAATAAAAGAGGTTGCCATAATCATCTGTATTCAGTTTTTAAAGGAAATCTTGCCATTCATGAGGACGTGACTTTAAATGTGAGCCTAGTGAGTTGCGAAAGGGAGACTAAAGACCAATGGGACAGCCAGTTGATTGGAAGATGTCATGAAGCCATTCTCGTCCTGCCTGGCTGTGTCCATGTCATAGATCTATAATTTCCTCTGTGACACCCTCTTCAAAGGAATGCTGACCTTAAATACCTTACACAAATCCCTATATTGCTCATGTTACCTCTACTTTTTTGCAAGGAATATCCTATAGACATACCTGTACTGTCTTGAAATGCCAACCATAAGTCAGTGGCATTTTCTCATTTATTGTTCTTTTGACAACAAAAGTTGATTTCTTTTTTTTTTTTTTTTTTTTGTACCAAGGATCAAACTCATGGCCTTGCAATTGGAAGGTAGGCACTTATGCCACTGAGCTAAATCTGTGGTCCAAGAAATCCGATTCTACTTAATCCATTAAAATATCTTAGTTTAATTTTAATTTTCTCACATTTTTGGATATTGGGGCATTATTTATATTGTCCTATTTGGTGAGTTAATAGTTCTCAAATTCTGACTTTACTGTTCATTTATTGTAGCAAATAATTTTTACATCTACTATTATGCTGAAATGCAGCTAACAAAATTAAAAATTATTTAAATCAGCATCATTATTTTCCAACAATATTGATGCTGCTTGGCTGTTCCAACTGTTAATTTACAAAACCAACTGTCATCGGAGTATCTACTGTTTAACAAAACTTCAGTAAATGTCTAAAGAAGCATTTCAATGAAAATTATCTAAACAAAAAGAAATACCATGTGCATAAAATACTGTTCATGTTTTATTAACTAGGGGTAGGTATAGCATTTTTCTGAATTGTAGCTAGCTTTCACTTTCAAACTTTGGGAGAACAAGTCACTTGTACCAAGAAAGTAGATGCTAAAGAACTATGTTTGGCAATTGTATAACATTTTTAGCATTTGAATCTCCCATTTATAGTACAGCATCAGGCAAAGTAAAATGTTTGGCATTTCCATAAGAGATGCAAACGCTTTAACATTCTCTGTTGTGATCTAACAATTCATTTCAGGGTAAGATGAATCAGCCTTGTTTGGAAAATGTTTTACATAAATATTGGCAAGGAAACTATCACTGAATCTCTATTCAAAAATGCAAACTTCCCTAAAGTAAATGATGGAAAATTGTGCTATATTACTATGGTTTTATGTGAACTGCTTGTTATTACTTTAAATTTTCACACTACTCTGCCCTATCCTTTGCTTTTTAGATTTTGTTAGTCTATATTGCAATCAGAGCCATGTTGCCAGTTCCTTCCAGATGTTGCATTCTTTTTAACCTAAGCTTTCTTCTTATCCACAGTGTGTTTCTCATAATTAAAACTCCAGAGCACCTCATTAACATATGCCCATTTCTTTAGAGAATATGACAACAGTAGTCTGTAAGTTTTGCTCTTAATTGACTGAAAAAAATTATGTGCCTCTTTGTCTCTCTGTCTGTGTTTCTCTGTCGCTATCTGTGTCTCTTACTCTCAATGAAAAATAAAACAAATATAATAGGGGACCTCCAACAAAAGAGAAACATTAGGTACAAACTAAGAAAATCTGAAGTAAATATGAACTAGAAGCAATAATGATATATATATATAGGTTCATTAATTATAATATGCTAATATAAGATCTCAATAATAGACTAGAAAAAATATAGCAAATATATTTATAAATGGTATGTTGAATGACTATCAGTGACTTCCACCTGTTTTGTAATAATAGTGTAGTGGGATGTGATAATTGCACTCACTGTCAGAATCCTCTATGGAGCATAACCACCTAAAAGCCAAAGTCAGTAAAACCTGAGTGTTCAGTGAAAGCTGGAGACCATATCCAGCTCTGACACCTGACTTCCTAAGGCCAGATCAGGCTTCTCCATTGTCTTCCAGATTCCTCTGAAGAAGAGAGAAGATGCAGACTGGAACATCCAAGGCTGATTCCCAGCCATTTAGTGTTGGTGGCATTTATTTACTTGTTCAGCCTCTCTGGGTCTCATGTTTCCCTCTCTATGATGTCAGAAAGTCAAACCAGATTCCCCCACCCCAGATGAGCCTGTGACTTAGAAAAATCTGACTCTGAGGTCTATTTGTGATTGCAGCTACAGAATTTAATAGTGATAAAATTTTGCCATTAAAGCAGGATGTATGCATTACATCATTTATGAGAAGATGTTTTATAACATGGTTTCAGAACTTTTGAATGCTATCGAAAACTAATGAAATAATTGCTGAAAGTAACAATTCCCATGTAAGAGTTGCCATGTAAGAATCATTAGTGCACTAGGAAGATGAGACTGGTTTTTGAAAGACCCATGTTGAATCTGAACCCAAAAATCATATTAGTATACTAAATTGTACCTTACTTTATGGTAGTATTTTTGTGCATGTGATAATGAATGTTTTTGGAGAGATTTTAGACTGGTATGCTATTGGATTGTATACACAAATGAAATTTGGCTTTGATGTATTATTGAATACAGGCTGTAGTGTTATATGTTACTTAATTTAGACCAATTGAATACCTAATTATCTTTAAGGCTTTTAAGACCATGCCACATGGTTCATAATATGCTTGTCAAGTTAATCATCAGGAAGTTACTCATTTGATCATGATTTCTTAAAATTTTTTTGAGCCAGTCACTGTCTGTTTTAAGAAATTATTCTCCAGCTATACCAGTTCAATTCTGGGTTTTGCTATAGGCATATTTAAGAAGTGTTTATTTAGGACTACCTCTAAAGTTAAATCCAATGGTAACCATTTGACTGTTGCAAGCACTCTGGGAAAAAGCTGAGTACTGGTTCTCAACTTTGACTATTCATGAAAATCACTCAAGGGACTTTTTTAAAGTCCTCCTGCACAGGCTGTATCCCCAAACTCATTAGATCCATCTCTGGGGGGCATTTTTAAAAGCTCCCCAGGTGTTTCCAACATGCAACACAAGCTGAGAATTCCCAGCCTTGAGAAAGCAGGTGAGCATCTCAGACATGCTCTTCCTGTAGCAGAACCCTCCTGTTCTCACAGTGAGACAGCTTGGAGAGCTGGGAAGCCTTTAAAGGACTGTATCTCCAAAACAAAGCAACAACCACTAAAAAAAAAAAAAAAAAAAAAAAAAAAGGCAGCTCGCCAATATAGAAGAAATAAAACTAACATGTCCCTTGCACTAAATCTCCAGCCTACAAATATCAGGAGAGTTCGTCCTGATTGTGAAAGCATTTGGGAAACAGGTCCTGCAAGTCTCAGTGTATGGTATTTGCCTTGGCTTTTGTTGTTTGGCACCCTGCTTCACCTACCAAGATCAGTGGCAGCTAACAAACACAGGAACACATCTGCTAACTATCAGCCCCTGTGTGGAGCGTTGCTCTCACAGCCACGAAAGACAGAAGTTACTCATTTTGAAATAAAAAGTCAGAGTTCTCATTTGTTAGAAAAATCTTATCTTTGTGTAATTGAATAGTTAGCCATTCAGTCATTCATTCAGTGAATGTGTGGACTATTCCAAAAATAAGTTTTAGGGTACCATAAGAGTATAAAGGATCTCTTATCCAAAAAGCACAATGGATATCCCTTGTCTGTGCCTTTGACACCTTGGTGGCATTCAGTGACCGTTTACTCTGCCGGGTAATTCAGGCCATGCTCAGCTGTGCTCTGTGTGCAACACCGATTAGCTGTGGTTTGGCTTTGCTGGTCTTGGCCGTGCTCTTCTCACAGATCTGGGGCTGTCAGCTGAGACAGCCTGGCTGACTGAGCACTGGTCCTCGTGATCTCTCATCTCTCATCAGGGTCGCCGGGTTTGTGGGAGAAATGGAGTAGGGGTTCCCGAGAGAAAGGATGGAAGTGCACAGGGTGAACTGGCCCATTCTCACTTGTGCCGCATTTCTTGCCCAGAGCAGGTCACAAAGCCAGTCTAGATTCAGGGCCTGGTGAAAAAGAGAGCAGGTCTTGATCGAAAGCACTGAAAACTCGCTTTCCAACAGCAAGGATTCAGAAAGGAGTGAGCATTTGTGGTTATTTTTACAGTCAGCCAGATGTTTTAAAAGTTGTAATTCTGTCTTGAGAAGTTAAGGGAGATTCCTGGCAAGTGGTTACTTTTGAGCAGATTTTAAGGGTAGAAAGTGCATTTCAGGTAGAGCCATGAGCAAAACCATCAGCTTACAATTTCATTAGTCAAAAACGAGAGAGAAACTTACGCTTCCTAAATGTAGGAAATAAATCTAGTTCAACATCAAGCATATAGAAAGTACTCACATAGACATTCTCATTTAGATCAAACAAAAACCAAAATGATGACCAGGTACAGTAGAGTGACTTAAGGACGTGGGCCTTATAGCACACATAACTTGATAACTTTACCATTTGCTAGCTCACTGAACTTGGACAAAGTACAAGCCTCTCTTTACCACATTGGTACTAATCATGCTTGCTGTATCAGTTACCTCTTGCTGTGTAACAAAGCACCCCACACTATAGCCAGTTACATAGCTCCCATCTCTGTGAGTTCCTCAGCTGGGCAGTTCCTCTAGTCTCAGTTGAGCTCCTACATGAATCTATGGCCCACTTGCTGTCGTTGAGGGTTGACTGGCCACTGAGGGACAAGGAGGACAACTGGGACCATATCCCTTGTCATCCAGCAGCCTCATCTGGCATTACTCACGTAGAGGTTCACAGAGGCTCAGCAAGTTTCCAAGTGTGAGAGAGAGAACATGCAAAGCTTATGGGCTAAGTTCAGAATTCACACCCTTTGTGAGCCAAAATCAGTCACAAACCCAACACAAAATTAATAGTAGAGTCACAAGCAACATTTTTTGCTAAAATGACCTCCAGAGTCACTGTAAGAAGTGGGGATCTAGAAAGGGGAGGATTTGAGATATTTGTGCAGTTTTCTCTACCTACCTTTAGCTCATAATCCTTTAAAGGACAAGTTAAGTGCAACTCAGTTTTTCTAGGTGAGGCTCAAAATTCAAAAGTACCTGGCCAATAGTAGATATGTAGAACATGGAAGCTATTACTTTTTCTTAGATGTCAAAATCATATTTTCAACCAAACTCTTTACTTGCTTTACATAGGGGGTGGTACTGGAGATTAAAGCCAGGTCCACTGTGCCGAGCTGTTTTGCTATTTTTTATTTTAAGACAAGATCTCACTAAGAATTAAGCTGCCCAGGCTGGGCTAAGACATGTGATCCTCCTACCTTAGCCTTTAAAAGTGCTGAAATTGTAGGCATATACCACTCCACCTGGCTTGTTTCTTAATTTTAAATGAGTATCAGATGAACCTTCAACACGGCTCCAAGTTTAATTTTATGCATTCTTTCCCTATTGCAGACCTATAGTAGAATAGGGGAAAGCTCATTGTCTTTGTGTCTCTTGTACAGAATGGAGATGGTGTCACTTAATGAGGCTGACAGAGGCTGGCAGCAGCTGTGTGTGAAATAGGCTTACTCAATGTGAAGGGTCAACAGGAGAAAAGAACCAGGGACGGTAAAGTACATATTTCAGCTCCCAAAGGCCACTTATAATGAGTAAGAACCCACTTCAAAACCTATGCAAAGAATGAAAACCTTAATAAATCTTTATTGATTTCTTTCACTGTTAAAAGTATTTTCACAAAATCAGCTAAACCCAATAACAGTTTGAGATTGATCAGTAATTTTCCCTTGAATCCCATAACTTGCATTTGATGGAGGTTTATTTATCTGGCAGCTAGACTATCACCAGTCAGTGATGTGGACTAGGCCAAACTTACTTGTCTTTTTCAAAATAAACAGAACATCAAAAGTTATTTAAAATGTGGAATGTAGAATTACAGCAAATGTTCTTTGAGGATGAGGGCCTGCTCTTTCTAGTGATGAAACTTTTAAGCTTCTCAAAGGGATCTCAGATGGTCCTTGAGCTCTACTTCCTGATTCTAGCCTACTTTACCCAGCTCACCCCCTACAAAAAGCCCCACGGCCATCACAGGGTTCATGTATCCCCCTGTTTTCCTCATCATTTTCAAACACTGAGTTTCTGTTGTGCTGATATGAGAAAGTCTTTGTGATACAGTGATTAAGAGGCTGTGGCTCTCATTATTTCTTCCTCTGACAGACAGACACTGTGAACCCGCAAGCCTCGGTGCCTTATTTCATCGATAATACAATGGCACTTATTTTTACATAGCTGTCCTGCTGCATTTATAGTTAGTAGGTTATTAGCAACAATGCCAGTACTGAATCCCAGAAACTTATATTATCACAAAGAAAAATAATATGAAAGTTTAAGCCCAACACAGAGATTTGCTGTCATTGCTGCTCCTGCTTCCAAAGCCCACCTGGCCAATTGTAATCACAGCTCTGTCGCACTCAAACATGTAGATTAGTCTTTCTGGAAAGGCTTCAGTGCTTTTGCTATAAAAAACAAATAGTTCATTTCAGATACTCAGTGTTAGATCTTAAATAATGTTTATGGTCCATGTAACAAAGTACCCAACATGATACAAAGAATATAATAATAAATATGTGTACACTTGACATGTCTGCCTTCTCTGGCCTGAGAATGATTTCTAGTTTATGAAATTCATGTTGGCAAGGAAAGTAGTTTCTGTTGTTACTGATAGACCATCTGGAGCTAAATTTGATGACTCTATTTATATATATCTTCAAGGGGAATTCCATATTTTTGACATGTTTTCCAAACTAGAAGTTGTATACAGATTTATGAGTTCAAGATAATGAATGTAACCCTTCCAAGCCCTGAAAATATTTTATATTACCACAATGGATTTTTTTAATAAATAAGAATGTAAATGCAAATATCTGGACTACATCTCAAAGATCTTTGAACAGTCCAAGGTTTTTAAATTGATACTGTGTAGGGGCCAGGGATTTAGCTCAGTGGCATAAGCACCTCCCTGGCAAGCGCGATGTCATGAGTTCAATCCCTGGTACAAAAAAAAAAAAAAAAAATTTGATACAGTATAAAGAGCTTATATAATTAAATAGCTTATTAAGCACATATCTTGAAAGATATTGGGAACCCTATGGACATAAAAGCCTTCCTCAAATTAAGTAATATGATTGGTTTCATCCTTCTCCTATCACTTACATCTACAGTATTCACACAGTCCTGATAGGCTGACACTGATGAATGGACCACATTCTTCCACTTTTTAAAATTACAGATTTTTATCTCGGTAGAGAATGGCATGACTTTTAAAAGAACAGTAGCCAACACCCAACAGGGGTAGTCCAGAATACTAGTTTGCCTCAGTCCCTACCCTGCTTTATTATTCCCCACCTATCACATTACAATCACCATTTTTCATTGCTTTGGTACTGTGGTTTTCTTAAAGTAGTGTAGAGAAGAAAAATATATTGTAAAAAGGAATGAGTACAGTATGTCTTTCAAGAAAAACAGAAAAGATGGTGTTTCTTTGGGAATGAGGAAATATGATTAATACCCACTTAGCCTGCTTCACTGTTTACATGGCCAGCCGGCCCCTCTGGCATTGGAGTCTCTGATTGTGGCAGCTATCTTATCTGTGTTTCCTGGTTTATTGATGCGAACTTCAATTTATGCAACTATATTTTTCCTAATGGAAATAGGTAATGAGGAAAGTATAGAGGATTTAGAGTGGAAGGCAGGGTAGGTTGTGCTGTTTCTAGGTTACCATTAAGTCTCAGGAAACCACTTAATCTCTTTGGCCTATTGTTTCCTTTGTAAAACACCTATAATAATTTAAAAACAACAACACCCCCCCCCCACCAAAAATGTCATAAAATTCTTGACCTACTCAGAAAGTAAAAATCTGGAAATGTCTGATAAACTCTAAAGTGTTACTACAAAATTAAGACACGACAGCTATCATGAGTCAGTAGGTGGAAGAAGATGGAGAGGTGGGGTTTTTATAGGTGACTAAGACTTTGGGGTGGAACTCTCAGCCTGAGTCATTCAGTGACACGCCAACAAAGCAGGATTTCTGCACAATTCCCAAGGCCATGCGTGTTCTGTATTCCACTGTACCACACATCCCAGTAGTACTGATGATTGTCTTAGTCACTTTACTGTTGCTAGGACAAAATACACAGCACCCACAACTTACAGGAGAAAAAGTTTGTTAGGCCCACTAACAACATGGTTTCAGAGGCCTCTGAATACCTGGATGACTTCACACTGTGAATGAATCCCAGGACACCAGTTGGGCTCCATAGGACACTCTTCTCAAAACAAAGTCTTTTACACTTTTGAGCCTGCAGAGGGTGATGTCTTACAGATTCTTAAAATGCACTCAAGCAATCTTTACTATTGTCCTGATGCAAAGTACTTGGCTTCTTTTTTAAGCTTATCTGTTGGACAACTGTACTGTCCTTTGCCCCAGCTCTGTATGTGCTTCCCTCCTATAGATGCTTCCCTTCTAGCAAAACAGAAAACTTTTTGAATGGGTTTTTCCTTGTGATTCTCAATGTAAACTGGACTGAAAGCAGCCAGATATACCCATGCCACTGCTTGAATGGGCTACCTTTAAGTTTCCAGATTAATTTTTCTCCTGTCTTTAATGTCAATCTCCTGCAAAGTTTCAGGACATGGATAAAATGTAGATAAATTTTCTACCAGAGCATAACATGCATAACCTCTGGTCCAACTGCCAATGAAGTTTTTGTTTCCAACTGAAACCTCCTAAACCTAGTTTTACTGACTGGCTTTGTGTCAGCATTTTGGTCTTCTAAACTTCAACCAGATTCTCCATCAAGCTCAGTTTACAGTATTCTAGAGCTTCTCTAGCTAGCATCTCCAAACCTTTCCGGACTCCTTCCACAAACTATTTTCCAAAGGCTTTTAGATCACATGGTTGGATAAAATCATGGCAATGACACTCTTGGTATTCAAATCTGTCTTAGTCATTTTTTTGTTGCTGGGACAAAATGCCCAACACAAATTGAAGATAAAGGCTTTACTTTTTGGAGTTACAATCCCTGGTCAGCTGGCACCAAGGGAATAATGCCATGGTAGAAGGGCCTGGCACAGGAAGCAGCCAGCAGCCAGGAAGTAGAGAGAAAAGGGAGGAGTCAGGGAGGGACATACACCTTCCAAGGTCATGCCTGCAGTGACCAGCCTCTAGCCAGGCCCCACCTCATTACAGAACATCAATTGTGAACTCATCAGTAGACTAATCTATTAGAAGTATTGCACCCCATAATCCAATCATCTTCCCAACTCCTGAGAAATCTAAGCCGTAACAATAGACACTCAGGTCTAAACCTTAATAGTGATGCTATCATTTCCTTTTCTCATGTAAATATGTTAGTTTGAAGAAATACTTCATGCTCAAGGAGAGGTATAAAACTTTGAACTTAGAAGTTCATAAAATAATTAAATGATCCATTACTAGACTATTAGAAACATTATGTGATAGTATATTATACTGAATGTTATGGTTTGTGTCTAGAAGTCCCCCCCAAAACCTCATGGTCATAGGTGGTGCTTTTTTGGAGGTGTCTGAATCCCAGGGTGTGGCACTGGGATTGATTCATGATGCAATGCCAGGATCAAGGGCACTAGGATCAAGGGTGTGAGGGCCATCTGCCCTAAGTAGCCTGGATAAAATATAAGGGGTAGAAAAAACCTGTGGTGATCACCTTTGCTCTTTTTTCCCCTACTTTTTGTCCACCATTAACTGTTTCTCCTCCATGATGCCTGTCTGCCATGCTACCCTGCCTTGGAGCCAGCTGATAATGGACTGAAACCTCTACAAACTATGAGCCAAATAAACCTTCCTTCTTTAACTTTGAGCATTGGGTATTTTGTATCAGCAACAACAAAAGTAAGACCATGGGCTTTTGGAAAACCAAATAATTCAAATGAAGCCCTCTTTTTAGATTACTTTAAGACTATGAGAACAAATAAGCATCAAAATCAAATCCAGACAACAGTCTCCAGATCCAGCAAGATTAACTGTGTGTGATAGGGTGTAAGAGTTCCCTGAATCACCAGATGACAGGCTACAGTGTCCCACTGACTCCAGTTTGAGGCTTAATTTCATAGGGTTTTCACACAGTTTAACATGTGTGACCCACAAGTCAAGTATGTCACACAAATAAATGAACATAAAATGAGATGCTAAAAAGAAAAACAAGTGGGTGGTGACTGTGCACATTAGATATATCTCAGTATCTGACGTAGTGTGGAAATTAACTAGAGGAAAGCCTACAGGGGGACTGAAGAAGTTCCAGAGAGGAAGGAAGTGGCCAGAATGATTAACAGTCACAGAGTGGAATGAGGGGAGGGGAAAGTTAGGCCAGAGACGGCATGTTACTTGGTATGATTTCATTTTCTTTATCCTTTGACCAATGGGAAGCTGTTAAGGGTTTTAAGTAGTGAACTTAGTGTGATCACATTTTCCTTTGGAGAAGATCTGGCTGAGGTTTGGAGAAAGAATTGGAGGCCAGCGGTGTGAGGCTCCTGCAGTAGCCAAGGTGAGAGATGCTGGTGGTTAGACCCGATGGATCCAAAGACAAAGATAAGCTGAATAGACGGATTTGAAAGTCATCTAAGAGATGACACTGGGGCTAGAGATGTAGGTCAGTGGCACAAGCACCTGCCTGGCAAGTGCAAGGTCCTGAGTTTGATTCCTGGTCCCAACAAAAAGAGAGAAAAAGAGAGACAACATTAAGGAAGTTTGATACTGATTTAGATATGGGAGGAAGTCACTGAAAGACAGTGACAAACAGGATGGCATGGGATTTGGCCTATAGCTACTAGTAGCCGTAGGTGGCCCCATCGCCGAGAGGAGCCCTGGAGCATGAGCTCTGCGCAGAGAAAAATAGAGAGTCCAGCCATGGACAGTGGGGCTGGATGTGGGGCCCTAGACTCTGAGTGGAAACTTGGACTGGGGAGTCCAAATGTGGAGATCATCTGAGTGACGGGAATTGAAGCCAAGGTTGTAGATAACGCAGCCAGGAAGTTACAGTGATAGCCTGGAAGTGATTAATTGGTTCTGGGAGGCAAAAAAAGTAATGAAAGTGACAAATACCAAACAAATTGTTTGCACTGGGCAGGAAGTCATGAGGGGATTGACATTGACAAGTCTAGCTTGCTTGTCAAGTACCAAACGAACGATGAGTACCATACTGGGACAAAATTTTCATATCCAAATGCATCAATGTCCAAGTTGTAGAAATTTTGAAGCAGTTGAGTACCAAGGTATGAGTGGACTATGGAGCAAACTAAGGAAAAGGGCCCGGGGACTGGGCCTAAAGGAACTGCAGTATCTCACAGTGGGGAGGAGGAACCAGGCTGGAGATGTTTGCTCAAATGCATGTTCACCATAGTTTCTCATCTTTCTTGGACCCATTCTTCTGCCTTTTTAATTAATATATGGGTGATAGTTTTGGTAGACAGTTTTACAAAGCACATATTTAAAATTTGGTCTGAAGAGCTGGGGATGGTGTTGCACATCTGTAATTCCAGCACACTAGAGGCTGAGGTACGAAAATCACTGCAAGTTCAAGACCAGTCTGAACTATAGAGTGAGACCTTGTCTCAAGAAAACAAAACAAAAAATTGATCGGATATTTTTACACACATAGAAACCTCTGGAAACTTAAACACCAGATTTTGAAGTCTTGTGCGTATGAGTTGATTAGCATATGGATAGACAAAGTTCTTGATTGTTACTTGATCATTCAAATGATAGGAATCACAAAATAGTAACAGTAAAAGTCAGTGGTTAAGTCTAGGATCTTACTGGTTCAGATTCTCATAGTTTTCTAGCTTGTGTCCATCACTTCCTAACATATCATGTGACACAGTATCTGACTGCATCTTTTTTCATGATGTTTGAATAAATCACTGGGTTCAGGAGAAAGCCATATAAACTACTCCAGTGCTCACTTAATATGTGATTATTTCTCTTATTAAAGCTATGTTAAATTCAAATAATAAATTAAAAATTGTAATATCAGAATTAGCTGCTTTGAATGCAACAAGATACAGAGTCTTCTTGAAATGTATTTTTAAATAAAATAAGGTTTTGTTAAGCTAGGAAGAGAAGAAGCAAAAGGGGTAATATTTATTGGGAGTTCACTCTGGGCAAGCACACTGGACTGGGCATGTTTTACAAGATACAAATTTTGCTCACTTTGATAGTGTTCTCAAATGTGCTTATCTCTCTACTGAATAGAAAATGTAAATACTCAAGATAGAGAATAAAGCTGACTGGCAAACACAGGCACGTGTTTGGGAAACTGGCAGAGTGTGTTTATCAGGATGGCTGAAAGCACTAGTCTAGACCAAACAGAAGTGCCCCAAAATAGTGGTAGTGCCCAACTGTCTATGCCATATGTCAGTAGGATTTGTCCTGAAGATATCACAGCTGACTTCCTGGCCAGTACTTAGTGTCACATGGTAATGATGAAAGGATAAGATTACTGACAAGAGATCCCAAGCTGTAATGAGTTCACCAACACTAAATGGATGCTTTTTACAGTGCAGTTCCAATCGGAAGGCAGACATGTATGGGAATGGATAATAGCAAGAGATCCAAAACCTTCAGCATGGCATACGGAGGGCCCTAAGCCAAATAGACATGGTGTTACTCCCTCTGCAAAAAAATAGTCTAAAAACAACCAACAGATGATTGGAAGTGCACTTTCAAACAATGTCTAACTGCTTTCTGCTGGGAATCAAAAGGCACAGCCAAGATTTCAAGAGGTACAAAATGGAGAGGCTCACTCTAGCAGAAGCTTAGAGCCAGCCAGAGGTCAGTGAAGCACAGGATGCAAATTGCCTTCTCTGCAAAAGCAGCTAGCACTGTGGGTCCAATTAAAATCCAGACAGGTGCATGCTATGTGGAGAACTGTATGCTGATTATCTCGCTCATTTATTATTAGTAACCCATCAGTAATTTCCTTCTCAGAGGACACAGGTTTGTGTCCAGTACTATTCTTGGTAAGACTGCAGAGATATGCATTCCTTCATTCTATCAGGTTTACTAGGGACCTGCTGTTGTAGGTGCTAGAGTTCCAGCTGCAGAGACAAACAGGGAGCCTGAGCTCATCAAGGGTATATTCTGGAGGGCACATATGCAACAAGACAGTGAGTAAGATGCTTTCAGATCAGGATAAAAGCAAGAAGACAGGGTAAAGAGACAAAGAGTGAGTCCAGAATGGACAAGAGGCTATTGAGTAGTTGGTCAAGGAAGGCTTTCTGTAAGAGCATGGTTGAACAGCACCAAAAATGAGTTGCATAACTTCTTGAAGGATGATCATTCCAGAAATAAACAGTTAGGATAATAGTTCAAGGGTGAGGGTAAGCATGATATGGTCAAGAACGAGAAATAGAAAACCCATGAAAGATCATGGCCAAAGAGATTCAAGAACCAAGTGAAGCTGGAGTGGTTGGGCCCACTGGCCCATGATAACCCCTCAATGAATTTCAGACTGTACTGAATGAAGTATAGTGTCCATTTAAGTAATGAAGAAGAATAGAACCAAAATAACCTATAGGACAAATAAATTATTATCATAATAAAGTATCCATTTCTGATGCACTCTTTACCTGTAAAAATTCTGATCATTTTGCAAGTGAAAAGATAACTAATGTATGTTATATCAGCTTTGACATACATCTTTTTTAAGATAAAAAAGATACAGAAAAGAAAAACAAAAAGCAATATTTTGGTTTATATTTGGTTTCTTGACTAACAGCAAGAAACCAAATATAATAACAGTATACGTTTACAAAACAAGATAGGAATTTGACAATGGTTATAATATTATATATTGTTACCTTCAAAAGGGTTGCTTAGATTAACAGATATAGACATGTAAAATTGATCTAAACATGAGTATTAATGGTTGTTTTCCAATAACTAATACAATTATTAATATAGTCAATTTAGCTATCATATATTTATGTAGAAATTTATGTCTTTTTCCTTTTCTCTTCCTTCTTTTCTCCTTTCCCTTATTCTAATTACTTTAACCTTTTGAACAGTTTCTTACCCTTACACGGTATTTATTGTAGATTTTGGAGCATACATAATTTTTCAATTTTTTACACTAGGGAGCCAATACAGTATTTACACATGTGAGCTTGATTTATTTACTTATGAGTATGTTCTCAAGTCGTGTCCATTTACTTATAAAATACAATACAATCTTTCTTTGTAACTGACTAGTACTCCATTGTATAAAATGGAGTACTACCATTTATACTAAATGGTATAAAAATACCACATCTTTTTTATCCATTCCTTGATTGATGGGCACTTGGGCTGTTTTCAAGATTTGGCTATTACAAATTGTGCTGCTATAAACATGGGTGCACACAGATCAGTTCTTTTGGGGAACTGCCCAGGAGTGGGATAGCTGGGTCAAATGGAATCTCTAATCCTATCTTTTTGATGACTCTCCACACTGATTTCCACAGTGATTACACCAGTCTACATTCCCACCACAGTGCAGAAGAGTTCCTTTTTTCCCACAGCCCCTCCAGCATTTCTTGTTAGTTGATTTCTTGATCTTGACCATTCTTTCTGGGGTGAGATGGAATCTCAGTGTTGTTTTAATTTTCTTTTCCCAAATGACTGTTGATATGGAACATTTTTTCATAATTTATTTTCCATTTGTATTTCTTCATCTGAAAAGTGTGTATTCAGCTCAGATGCCCATGTTTGGATTGGGTCCTTGAATATTGGGGGCCTGATTTTTTAAAATTCTTTATAAGTTCTAGATAGAAGTCCTTTGTCTGAGAGACACTTGGCTAAGATATTTTCCCAATTCATGGGTTTTCCCCATGTTGGAGATTTCCTTTGACGTTTAGCTCAACGGCATAAGCATTTGCCTTGCAAGCAGGCGGTCGTGAGTTCAATCCCCGGTACCGATAAAAAGAGAGAAAGAAAAAAAAAATCTGTAAAGACATGTAAAAAATTTTTAATAAGATGAGACCCCAGTTGTTGATTCTGGGAAATGTTTCCCGTGCAGTTTGATTTTGTTCATGAACTCTGCCTACTCCTATGTCATCATGATTTCTACCTACTTTGTCTTCCAGTAGATTTAGTGTTTCTGTTTAAATATTTAGATCTTTGGTCCACTTTGCTTATAGTTTAGTACATGGTGATAGACATGAATCTAGTTTTAGTTTTTGGCATATGAAGAGCCAGTTTTTCCAGCACCACTTATTAAAGAGGCTGTCTTTCTTCCAGGACACATTTTTGGCCCCTTTGTCAAAGATGAAGTGGCTGAATGTTGACACACATCTTAAGAACAGTAAATATTAGGTGAGCCTCACACTAATAATAGGCCAGGAGATTTAATATGTTTCTTGTTGAAATTTTTGTATTAGAAAATATTTTAAAATAATGCTATTTTAACTGCTAATAAAGTATGAACAGTTGTATATCTTTGAGATTAGTATTTTAAGGGATGTAGAGAAAAATATGTAGAAACAGTATAACCATCAAAAGACATAGGAGCCAGGGATATAGCTCAGCAGGCACAGCGTTTGCCTGGAAAATGCAAGGTCCTGAGTTCTATTCCCAGTACCAAAAAATATATACATACGTGTACCTCAGAAGACAGAAATCATTAGCCAGGCTGGAGTGGTGGCGCCTGCCTATAATCCCAGTACTCAGGAAGCTGAGGTAGGAGGATCACTGAATTTGAGGCCCACCTGGGTTACAAAGTGAGTTCAAGGCAGCCTGAACTGCGTAGTGAAATCCTGTCTCAAAAAAATTTAAAAAATAAAAGATGCAGCTCCAGGTCTGTATCTTCTGACTCTGAATCTTTGCTTGATGAAATCAGACAGCACATTCTGAAACAGACTTCATGCGGTATCTGTTAGGCTCTGAGCTCTAGAATATTCATGTTCCCCAGTTTGCAGTGGTTCAACTTCTGGATTTTCAATGTTATGATAGCGTGAAAGCGATGTATATTCAATAGGACATATTCTTTAAATTTCTAACTTGGATTTTTGTCCCAGCTTAGTGATATGTGATATGCTACTGTCTCAGTGCTTAGCAGCTAATCTGTCTCAGCTCCCAGCCAACCACACGATTACAAAAAGAGACACTTGACACCCTGCAGTGTGCAATGCTTGCTAGATTAGGTGTGTTAAATGCATTTTCAGCTTACAACACTTTCAATTTATGATAGGTTTATCGGGAGATAGCCCCATCACAAGTGGAGGAGCATCTGTATATGAGCACAAGTTTGATCTATGTGATTCCTTGTACAGCCTTGTGTAGGAAGAGGAGATGTGTCTGTTTGATATTGACTCATCTTACTTAAACCATTTCCCAACTCTGCAGGAAAAAATGAGTGGGATGAAGTAGCTTTTGTTAATTCAGAATTTAAAAGTATGAATGGATACCATAGCTCAGTGATTGTCAATCCTGATTTTGTATTTAAATGCTCCTGGGAAGATAGCAAAGTCCAACTCCCATTCCTGACAAATTAAGTCAACTTTTGAAGTTAGGCCTGGGCATTGATTATAAAAAGTTTCCCAAGTGATTCAATTGTATAGCCAAGCTTGAAAATCTTTAGTCTATACAAAGGAATTTCATGGTTTCTTAAAAATCTACAAGATAAAGCTGGTCATGTTTTCATCATTTTAGTCTTTGCATCTCATATATTATATCGTCTGCATTTTGCTTTATTACATCCTTACAGAAATAATGGATAGCTAACCACCCCATGGTTCATTTGGTAGGAACATCATCCCTCTCTCCCTTCTCTCCTTACTTCCTTTTTTTCCTTTCATTCTTTGCTTTTTTGAAAACTTATCTCTAAAGCTAATCTGGACATTGAGATCCTTTTAAATCAATAAAGGAATAATCCATGGTAGTAAAAACTTTAGGCATGCTTTATTCAGAAATTAAAATTTGCTACTACACATGTACAAAAAAGACACATATAAGTTATAATAAAGATACATATAAGTTTCTTAAAAACATGTAAAATTAAAAAGAAATCTTATAATTGGAGTTGGTGCAGACAGAAGAAAGAGCTAGACTATGATAATTGCTATAATTGAAGATAATTACACGCTTTGAGCTTACAGCCAGTCATGTGAGAGAAAAGGGAAAAAAGGAAATATGGTTTTTATATGTATAATTTAGTTTTTATAAAAAGAGACAAGCCAATTCATCAGGGCAGAAAACCTTTCAAGCACAAAAAATCTCAAAGAGTTTATCACATAGAACTATAGAGCTTTATGTACCTCACAATAGAACAGTATCATGACAAAGCATGGCTTTTTTTATATTGATATTTTGTGAAAACCACTTCTATGACATTAATTCATCAGAAATTTCAACTGTTCCCTAATATAGCTGCGACTCATAACAATAGGACTGTACCAGCCACAGTGCTGGCGGATACTGGTATTCTAAGTAGCAGTGGCAGCAGGATGCCCTTGAAAGACATCCCCAGTAATGAGAGAGGGTGTCACAGCACCACTGAGTTAAGAGACATAAAACATTGGAATTTGATTTTTCAACCTAGTCGTACTCTTTTTCCTACAGTTATAGAATTCTAATACAGACTTCAGGAAAGTGCTGATAGTTTGGGAACTGTAGTGAAATCATACATCTTGGTGTCCTAGATAGATCCCAGGGAAGAAGCAAAAACTTAGGTTAGATCAGTGGGGGTTCAGGATGTCTTACATTGCACTTTATTGTGTTTCTAGGGAAGTGAAGTGGAATTCGTCAGTGGCTACCGGTGGACCAGTTGCCCCTAAATTCTGCTTGTGTCTGATTCAGAATAATATGCCAATTTGTTAAGAAGTAAAACACATAGAATTTTAAAGAGCTTGGGGTCAGGCCTAAGAAATATAATATGGAAAATATTGAATCATTCTTCTTAGAGTTATAATAATATATTGTTCTATAGTTAATAAACAATGATAATATATTGTGTAGTTCATAGTGAAAAAAATCACATAACTAACAAATAATTCCCCGCAAACAGAACTGAAATGATGCTACTTATTTATTCAGTGAATTAAAATGATAAATACAAACTTCTCTTCTCAGTAGCAGTGAGTAGGTATAGATGACCACCTTGATGTTTCTAGATGAGTTTTTTGGTTTAGGTTTGGGTTTGAGGATTTTGGACATTTTGTTTTGTCTTGCTATGTTTTGTTTTGTTTTGTTTTCTGAGATGTTTTGTCTTATTTTGTTTTGTTTTGTTTTGTTTGCTTAGTCTGGTCACAAACTCCAGACTTAAGCAACCCTCCTCCCTCTGCCTCGGCTTCTGGGTGCTGGGACTACACTACTACTGTCCACCTATCCAGCTCCTAGATGAGTTTTCTTTTTAACCTTGAAAACATATCTTGTCTAACTGTGTAATATTATACTATATCCATGAAAAATAGCACTCAGTGGCCCCACCCCCGGATCAAATCCTATTACGTTCCCAGCGTGTGCATTAGAAGAGCCACCGGCATGACTGTACAGTACCAATTTCACACCTCTACACATTGAAGTCTGTGTTGTTAGCACAAATAGACCTTCTCAAAGCTGCAATAGCAGAAAAGAAGGAAGTCCTGATTCCTTATGCAAAATTGATTTTGAGTTCTTGTATTTTCTTCTTGCTTATATTCCATGCATATCCATTTCCTTTATTATAAAATGACGTTAGAACTGGCTATGTTAACACCCCAATACGTGGCTAGCACCCTTTTCCTGAGTTCACTACATCTCCAAGATGGGCCTCTCCCAATCTGAGAAAGCTTGCACTTCCCCATCTGTTAATCTGCACCTCAATTTGATACCTTTAAAACGCCCCTCAGACCCTCAGACCTCCCTTAAACTTTAGTTCAATAAATCTGGATGGTCATTTGTATCCAAAAAAAGTCTCTAATACTGTGAATATAGTGAAATGCAAGTTTCATGTGTGATCCTTAGGTTTGGGCACCCTGTGACATTCAAACCGTAAAACTTTCTGCGTTCTGCTCTAAAACTTCATCAACACCCCCTTCACCCATTGCCTCCATGCTATCATGACTCACAGAGAAAACAGAAGATCTGGAGGGAGAATATGTGATTTTCATTAGCTATGAATATGTTCAAAATTGGATTCGTTTCAGTTCATTAGGTCTTTAATCACATTAGCTCTGTGGCTTTGAGAAGAGCCGAGTCGGCCTCTGGAGTTCTTCCCATGTGCATCCCAAACTCACCTCCTCTGCCCATGGGACCCATGATGGGATTAGATTTTTCTTTTCACAAAAGGAACCGGTGAGAGCAATACTGTGTGCATAGAAACAGTGTCACACAAAGGTTTCTTTTTGTCTCATCCTTTACAATGATTCCCTTAGCCTAGTGCTGTCAATTTTAAGTAATTCTGAGCTCCCAAACACTTGGTGAATAACTTCTACCTCAGTGGGATTCCCCTGAGGCAGATAACACATATCAGCATATTTATCAGTGACATTATTCACTCTGGAAGGCCACCACTTTCACAGTCAACCCTCAGCCCACGTGTATGTGAAATCACCCCCTCCTTTTGCCCCTCCCACGTCCTGTCTGAATCCCTGAATTGAAGCCATGGTGCCACATGGGCAGAAAACTGCAGGCTGTGCCCCTCAGATCCACACACAGTAAGGTTGTCTGGAGCCAGGAGACAGGCAGGAGCAAGGAAGGAGGTGTCTCTTCAGCTGTCAGTGGGGATGAGGGTGCGGGGGCACAGAACAGATTCTGGGTTACAGGACTGTGAGCTCTAGACTGCTTCTAAGGGTTTTCTCTGAACTATTTTGGACTCTCTTAGAATGCACGTTAAAAATACAGATTCTTGGACCCCACTCCAAATTAGAAGGTCTGAGGGCCAAATCTGGGCATCAGCAATTTCACGCAGTTCCAGATGTTACAAAGAACTGGGAGGCCAGGGAGTGAGGGGTGCCGAGAGCCTCGTTGCCAGGGAAGGAAGGCAGGTGAAAGCCACAAGGCCAGCAGATGGAAGAACAGGGGCAGGGCGGGGGTTCTGCAGGCTGCCCTCTGATACCAGGCCAAGCTGGTGTTTGGGCAAGCCACAGTCCAGTCACTTACCCACATAAGTTGACAGGATACACTCTTACTCAAAGTGTGATACCGTTCTGCTCTACGCCCTTTGATTATGTCTCTGCTTGAGATCTTACAGTTCCCTTTATATCTAGCCCAAGGTCCTTTTAGTTTTGCAAAGTATTCGGAACTTCAGAAATGGTCAAGGACCTCTTCCAAAGATGCACCTGATTCCCGTCCTTGATTTCCATATTCAGTGATGTGAAACCATGGGAGAACATGCTCTCCCCAGGCGTGACAGTCTTGACACACCTGTGTCCTCTCCCTCTATTTACAGTTTTACCTTTTCTCCACTGGACAAAGGAAGAGAGGGAAATAAAAACATTAACACATGCACACACACACACACGTCTCTATTCACTGAATTGCACAGGGATGAAGATCCAGGCAGGGGCAGTGTGGTGAAATAGAAAAAGGTGACTGGAAAAGCCACCCATGTATATTCCCCTATGCCTTCTGTCCCTGGGGCATGCCACACCTGTGTCCTGATCTCAGCCCTCTTTTCTTAGCGCCCTTCTCTTCCCCCGGTGCCTACGTCTGTGGCCAGTCATTCGTGCCTTAGTGTGATCTTGAGTGCACAAGCTGCCTCTTCCATGAGAATTTACCTTTTGAAGCTTCAGCATTAACTGCAAAGTCAAAGCAGCTTCTTCGGTGCAGGGTGGGGGAGGAGTTCTGTGCATATGCCCTCCTGGTCCTCAGAACCCGGCCCCCCTCCGAGGCCACTGCGATGGTGTGCATGGATGGGAAGTATGCCTTTCCACCCTGTGAACATGCAAAGGCCGTCTGTGGAATCCACCAGACACATTGAGGACAGTTCTCAGCTTGAAACAACAACAGTCCAAGGGCACTGCAGCTCATGCCTCCCACAGAGCCGCTGTGCCAAGCTAAATGGAATGGAGCCATGGTGGTTGTGAAAACCTCTGCCTTGAATACAGCTTGGACACTCACATGCTTGGAATTCAATAATTTTTTTTATTTGTGGCCAAAATACATCCCTACATTAGGAATTTAACTCTTGCATTGTTTAATCACAGCAGGCCAGTATGAGTCCTGTTCAAGTTGTGATTAGAAGATTTATCGAGTCTAACACATGATAGGCATTCAGCAATTCTGTGTCTCGTGGCCAGCAGAATGTCACAGAGTATCATGGGAGGTGCAGGGCAGAGACACTAGCCTAAGGGGCCTTCTGCTTTAATCACAGCCAGAGAAGGCCCTACCACATTTAGGACCTCCTTGGGCTTATCAGGTACTGACACTAGAGTTTAGATGGATTCTTCTCAAACTTGTTTCTGTAAGATTTTTCAAAATGTGTGTATTTGCCTTTGAAGAGCCACAGAAGCTTCCTGGCAAAAATGTTTTCTTTTCTTACTACCTATACATGCACTCACTGTAGATTTGTTTCTCACCTGGCGTACTGTGGTAAATCTCAATTGGAAAAGTACACTTATACTTGTAACATGTTAATGAAGAAGTAAGGAGACTCTTAAGTCTCATACCCTCCACCAGGGTATGACAGATGGCGGTATTCCCAGAGCGTAGCTGGGGTCTTGCAAAGGCTGTTGGGACTGATTTCTGGTACTCTCTGAAAAGGCTGCCTGTGATTTCTCCTCTTGACATCCATTTAACTGATGTGGCCTCATCAGCAGCCCATGGATTACGGAGACTGCTTTCTGGGGAGTTGAAATGATCAATCCTTTCGAAAATTTAAGGTTCTTGTGGTGGTAACATTGGTCTTTGGGTCCAGTGTCCTAACTTTTTGTTTTAGACTTTGGGAATCACTAGGCAGTGCTATAAAATAATAGAAGCTGTGAGCTGAACAGCCACAAAAGGACCAGTTTTCAGAAGGAGAACTTCAGTCACAGGGAGGTTTGGGCCTGTGTCAGGCCATGCAGCAATTTAGTGGAAATGTACAGAGAGGAAGCTGGGTCTGCACCTGCACCTGGCCATGGTGTCTGTTCAGCAGCTGTTTTTTCAGACTCAGGATTAGCAGAGCTATTATATATTAAGCTCCTCTACAGGTAGCAAGAAGGCTCCCCAGGCACAGGAGTTCGGCCTGATGGTCGCATACACTTTAGTAAGGTGAAAGCCAAGTTCAGCACCAGGACCTGGCTGCACAAGCCTTAAACTCTCACTGGAAAAAGTGAACATCTCACTGCCGCTATGCCAGAGAGATACCAGAAGCCTCAACACCACCTAGCAGCCAGTTAGAAATGCAGAGCTTCAGGCCGCTCCAGACCGGCTGAATCAGTGTGCACCCTAACAGGATCTCCAGACCATCCAAGGGCCATGACAGCTTGAGGAGCACTGTTCTAGGGCTCCAGGGCCACAAGGGCCACAAGCCCTCAGCTAGCAGAAGGGCTTGTTAAAATACGTGATTTCCACTTCCTAAGCCCAGAAGATCCAGAACTTTACATTTTCAAGTTGCCAGGGTACACCTTTTGAAAAGCTCCATTCTGTAAGAACCCTGGCCCCTTCCCTTCCTCTACTAGGGGGTCCTGAGTCATCTGCCTGTCTGCCCTCCCCTGGCAGGCAGCTGTGAGGATCAGTCACAGGAACCTACATTTTCAAACACAAGTTCTGACTTACACTAATCATCTCATCTGACTTGAGACATTTCCCCAACCCTAAGCAGGTCATAGTTACACCAGCATGTAATTTGCAGGGAAGTGTTTGGAGGATTTGGTTTCTATTTTTGTGGAGTCAGGAAGTGTTTTGTCTAGCTATTTTATAATATGAAGAAGTCATAACACTTTCAGATGTGAAGAGAACACAGACGTATTGAGTGCTGAGGAATGAGCTGAGCCTCAATCTTGCCAGTGCCTGAGAGAGCAAACATTAAGTCAGTAGCACCCACTGTGAAAGGACATCTAACAGTATGGTGGAGACAACAGTGGACCGCTGTCACCACCGGTGCCTCTGTTGACATTTCCCTGTTACATGAGTAGGTTGTCATCTGCTCCTAAGTTCTGTTTCTCCAGCCTTGAGGATTTCCTTTTCCCGGAATCACCCTCTTCTGATGGAAGTTTGGGGGAGCACGGTGGTATGAGAGCTTAGTAAAGCGGAGGGGCATGTGGCAGACTAGACTATTCATAATTACTGCCATCTAAATAAATGTTAAAACCAGTCTGATCTTTGACTATCATGAATTGTGAGAGGACGATTTGATTGTGTCATATATATCCAGGAGTGCATTTCTGAAACTCTCTCAGCAAAAAACTGAAGTTTGCTTCTGATTAAGTCATTTATTATTATGAAAAAATGTGTGACTGAATCACTGAGCCTCAAAAGGCAAATAAAAACAGTGCAAAGCAGTGCTTAACCAAGTGTGACTGAGAATAGTTCTTGTCTCAGGAAACGGGCCTGCGTGTAAACACCACATCCATCACAGCGTCATGGCCGGATGAGGTCTGGAAAGCCCTCCAGATCCCCTGGGAGGATCCTGCTGAACACGTGGCTGGGAACAAACAGCGGCCCAACAGATAGTGAGCTTTCTTCTCCCTGGTGCTGAAATCTAGTTGTGATGGAGGGATGCAGACTGCCAGAAAGACAGGGGCTGTAGCTTCCGGTCATCACCTGGCCTCTCCTGTCCCAGATGTGACAACCAGCTGGCGGTTGGTCCTGCTTGCACTTGGCCTCCTGGAGTAGAAAGTGCTGGAGACACTGAGTCCGGAAGCCTGTTGCCCTGTGACCCTAGGCAAGGCATTTAACTCGCCTTCCAGCTTCCTCCTGCACAGAACAGATTCAGTAACACTCACCTCCAGGGTCAAGGTTTAATGAAATACATGTGGAAAAGTACTCAGCTAGGTTTTTCACTGCCTTCACCTCAAACCTGTGCATCCCTGCTGATTTATAGCAGGCTTCTTTGTCAGGGCCCTGGGGGGAGCCTGGGAGAAGCCAAGGTGCCTGAGCATGAGTAGAAAGAAGAGAGAGAGACAGGCACACCCCGTGGCCAGGCGAGCCGGCTTCTGTGACTCCTGCATAGCTATGAGATTCCAGCATCGCCTGGGAAGACGGAGAAAAAGAGCTTCTTATTCAGCCACTTACCATCTTGCAAAACCTGGACACCTCTTCCAGAATGCTTCTCCTCCTCTCAACAGTTTGCACAATAAACCCGTATTAAATGTCCCCTGTGTGCCACACATTAGGGCTGCAGCTGTGAACCAGCTAAGTCTGCTCCAGTCTCCTGGGGCTAAGGCCACTGCAGAGACACTCAAGTCACAGCCCGATTTTGCATTCAGAGTAACAGTAAGAAGGGAGAAGAGGGGCCAAGCAGAGAGAGAGTTGGGCATCAAGAAAACTGCTCAGAGGAAGTGAGGATTAAGCTGAGACCTAAAGGATAGGGGCTTATCAGTGACAAATGGGAGGCCCAAGGATGTCTGAAGCTCCCTTTCCTTTGACAAATACCAGGTTTGTAGGAGATGGAGAAGAGACGAAATTGTCATCACCAACAAGGGCTCCGGCACCGCTAAGCCCTGGCACAGGAGACTCTCAGGTCTCAGCCAGCCTGCCGGAGCTGCTATGCTGTGCATCCAGAGACAGCTCTGCCCGGCATGCTGACTTCCTAAGAGGGCTCGGCCGTTTAGGTGACCGTGCAGCATGGCCAGGAAGCTGTGTTCATCTGTGATCAGGGTTCGCTCTTAAGACACACCAGGCTGAGGTTTGTTTTTTTTTTAATGAGTTGCTTAATGGGATCATCTCTCTTTTTTTTTCTCCTTCTCTCCTTTACCATATAAAATATTCATTAAACTCGCCTTTCAGGAGTCCGCTTGGGATCTCCCCACCACCCTTCCTGCACAAGCATGTATTCAATAACATCGTCCTGCCTGGCTATTTTTCAGGTTGTATAGATTCTGGGGCTAGAGTAGGAAATGAAGTGATTCATCTCTGCCCTCAGGGGACTTCTGAGTTAGCTTTGTGAGTAAGCCGGCCAGGCAGGCAGGGCAAGCTGAGGCCCAAGCTGTGGACTTCTGAGGTGTCCTGCGGGGACTGGGCCAGAGAGGAGGCTCTTCAGCCGCTGCTTACCAGGCCTGGGGGGACGGATCATCTTGACCTACGTGCACTAAGTCCCAGGGCTCTGTCCACCATGCACGCCATAGCAGCTTCCGGAAAGGAGTTCTTCCCCTAATTCATTCTCTTTCCTCTCTCCTTCCCTCTCCCTGCCTCTCCCCCTTTCTCACTCCCTCTCACCTCCTCCCTCTTTTCTTCCTCTCCCCTTTCAAAATGAAATGAACCTCGTAAATTGGTTTCCAGATCATAACATTTGGAAAAGCAATCTTACGTGTCATTTCCTTATCTGTCAAAGTCACTTGCCTTTTGGCTGTCCTACATTGTTTCTGTGATGTGTTATCCTTGAAGACAAGTGACAGCCACACACGCCCGTCTCCCCTAAGAGTCCCATTTCCAGAGTGAATCCGTAAGTTTGGTGTGTATGAAGAGTAATCAGGTCATACTGACAGATGCCAGAGGGATTGATGACTTGCCTGTAGGACAAGTGCCTGACTCTTGTCCTGAGAGCAGCAGTCTTCATAAGTGTCCCTTTAGTCTGGTGTGGGAAGGCTTTCCAGGGGACATGCTTGTCCAGAGCTGCTTCAGGAAGAAATGATAGGATGTTGTTCTGAGGTGACATTAAGGAGTGATCAAGGAAACTAAACCCAAGGAAATCTTTCCTCAGAATCTCACCTTCGTTCCTTTGTACTTCTTGGATGTACTTTTCGCCTGACTCAGTGAGGGAACGGAACTGGAGATGGAGATAACAATCTTGTGTAGGCAAAATGACCTTTTCTAGCGAATCAGTTAACATTCGTTTCAGTGACCGCCCACATGTGCCGCTGACCTCCTGAACTTTTAGCCTGAGTTTCAAGGGGCAGGCAAGCCTGTGTCACTCTGAGTCCGTTTAGTCTGAAGTGACACATACCACCGTGTAGACCTTGGAGCTTAAAACCCCTTCAGGAGACAGAAGAATGCTTCTAGAAGACTTACTTCACCTTGCCCTGTGTACCTACCAATGCAACCACAGGCGCCTCAGCCATCATTAAACTTGTTTGGTTAATTTGTGGCCCGTAAAGTGGCCTTACAGTGCCTGGTTCCCACACCCGGTGATGAGCAATTCCCATGGGTGTAGGACTTTGCCCTCCTTATATCTAGCCATCTTGAGGGTCATCGTGGAGGTGGCTTCTGTCCTCCTTAATTATGGGTGGAGGAGGACAGTGGTAAATGGTAATGACTCATTACTGACCCATACCTACTTCAAAGGAGCTGTGAAGTGTCTGTGATCTGCTGGTCATCAAGGCTCTGCCAAAGTATTATTTATAGAATCAGCTGTGACGGCAGCACCTACCCGTTCAGGGGATTTGGCTGAAGAAGCAAATAGCTACCTTGTGCTTTGCCCCTTTCATTAATTTCTGCTGGGCTTTGTTTCCTTTCCCATTGGAATTGATTTGGGCGGCTGATAGACCCGGCTGATGAAGACAATTAAAACCCCAGGTGTAAGATGGAGCAATCATGGAGCTCCCCTCCTTCCGGAGGCTCCTGGTTGGGTTGAGGTGGGGTTGTACTGCCACCTTGTGGTGTGAGATGGTATCTGCTTTTGGAATAAACTAGCTTTTCTGATTGACTTGCCAAGTCACTAAAATCTTAAAATGGATATTTTTAAATGATAGTAGACTATAGACTTTTCAGTTCAAAAATAAATAACCAAATTCACTTCCTAAAGGACCCACAATAGAAGTCCTATAACCCCAAACACTGATGTTTCTCAAGGCCAAAAGGCAAATTCTTATATAATCCAAAATTATATAGAATTAAGGGATGCCTCTTGTTCAGCAGTATCATGTTTTTTATTAAATTATAATAACCAGCCATGATTTTACATCAGCACAGCCAGTGATGGAGTCCATCTAAACATGGGGAAGACTCAGCCCATCTACACATTTAGGGAGGGCGGCAGTCCATCTACACACATGGGGGAGGTCAGGCCATTTACATAGAGAGGAACAGAGGAAATAATTCCATCCACCCATATTGATGAGATGTTGGCAGGAAGCATTTCTGACCCATTTTTGACAAACTGTCCAAACTTACGTTATCAGCCAAAAAAGAATGGGCAGCAGGAGTATGGAAGCAAATCCAGAAGAGACTGGGAGAGAAAAGTAGCAGATCCCTGACATGGAGGCGGCCCCTGAGTGGGCTCAGTGAATCTCTCTCTCTCTCTCTCTCTCTCTCACACACACACACACACACACACACACACACACACCTAGTAAAAAGTAGCACCTGCCACAGCCCCCTGGGGCCCCAGCACCCCACCTCCACCAGTGGGACTGCTGCCACCAGTCCTCTGCAGAAGGACCTCGAAGTCCTCTGCTGTGGAAACCCGAATAATAGGATCCCTGCCCTGAGGGTTGCACTGTGGCTCACTGAAAAACCTGCACCACATGATTGTTCTTTTCATTGAGAGGTTTTTGTCCGGGATGAGAACTTTTCCAAAAAGTATTTCTTTGAGTAGCTTTGCAGGAAATTCTAATTGAAGGGGAGTAAGCCAGGAGGTTTGACACAGTTTCTCTGAGTTCCATCCTTTATTCAGTAGCTGGTGATAGGCCCCTTTCATCCTCTTTCTCCCGGCACTGTCCTAGGCTGGCACCCCACACATTTCATTCCACTGTTGAGAACGAGCAGAGAGAGGAGAAGGAGAGACAGGTACAGAAATGCAGAGGCACTACAGATCCCTGCAAGGCTTGCTCGGTGGGTCTCTGATGCACTGAGTAATTCCCGCCACCAACAGTTTTCTGAGACCTTAGCACATTGTAAGTAGGCACTGATTAATCTGTGAATGAATAAAGGAACACACAAAGGTCTGCACAAGGTAGATGTTTCGTCTGCTTCCTAAAAATATTTTATGGTTTGGAGCTATACTGTATATAAAAAGCTATTTGATCTATTTTCATAGGTCTCCCTGGTTTAAGTGCTTGCTGGAATGTATTTTCATATCCTATTATAGTGCCAATTTGTAGACTCTGTTTAAAGTGAATTATTCTTTGCATCAACAAATCATAAGGGAAATGGTGGTTATTGTCATTCGTTAGAGCGATCCAGAGCAAACATGTGAAAGGCAATTCAACTTTATTACTCTGTGCCTGTAGTATTTACAGGTATAATATATAACCAAACAGAGGAAGAAAGAAGAACTATATTACTCAGGAAGGCCTAATTTGTATATTTATAGAGCATTAGAAGGAGGTGTTCGCGTTGACTCATAGCCTGAGGAAACAATTCACTTCATCTCCCAGAAGTCTCTCACAAGCACTATATATAAAAGTTTCTTATTCTTCAGCTTTTTGTTATTATCTGCCTTGTATAGTGAAGTAAAGATTATCACATTTCACCTGGAAAAATTTCAGTCCAGTTTTTGCCAAAATGGCTTTCACGTTTCTCCTCAGGCACCATCTAATTCACCATGAAGACACCACAGAGCTGCTTTCATGTAAGCACTCAGAGAAGGCCGGGCAGTCACAGAGCTGTGACTGGACCAAAGGAAAATGCAGACGCTGACACCCTTTTCCAGAAAAACCTTACATGATCCACTCTGCTAAGACAAAAATACTTATTTGCTTCTTTTTTTCACCGCACGAAGCTCCAGATGATTCCTTTCAAGTTAGAATATTCTAGAACTAACCAAATTTTCCTTTAAACAGGGTCTATCTGATGACAGGTCATCATTAACCTGATAACACTATTTTGAAAATATCCATAATACTTTTTTTTTGTCTTTTTCATTTTTATCGGTACCAGGGATCAAACTCAGGACTGCACACTTGCAAGGCAGGTGCTTATGCCGCTGAGCTAAATCCCCAGCCCCTATATCCATAATACTTAAAGCCATCTGACTGTCATCATAGAAGAATTGAAACTGGAGCAGGGAGCAGTAGCCACCAGCCACTAGATGCTTCCTTGGGGGCTAAGAGCACAGATTTTGGAGTCAAGGGGCCAACCTCACCCCAGCTGCCCAGTCCTGTGGCTGATGCTTGGGGAAAGTTACTTCTCTGCTGGGACTCAGCTTCCTGTTCGTGCAGGAACAGGGTCTGATGTGGGGCAGTGATGTTAAAGGAGGAAAGCGTTTAGCAGAGTCCTTGGTGCATATCAGGTACTAAAATGGACTAAGTCGCTCTTAACGTTTCTTCTGTAGCTGTGTGTAAATGGGTCTCATTTACTGTCTGGGTTGTATTCTTGGGACCTGCTTCCAGCTGCTCATTTGAAAATGCAGCTCTTGGGTGCTCACAGCAGCATAGTGGAAACCAGCCCTAAAATGAAGTCCCTCAGGCTACGTACCTGTGCGTTCAGGGGAGGGGAGGGGCTCTGTCATTAGCTCAATGGACCTTCAACATTCTAAAAGGAAAATGGGTTTGAGCACTTGTGGAGATAAGCAATTGCAGGTGATTAATTGCATGCTTACAAAAGCCTTATAATATTTTATATGGTTCTGGTTAAAGAAAAAGTGAATCCAATTTACTATACAGATTTATTGACTATTTACTTGGGAACCTTCTTTGAGGATGTAAAGAATCCATCTCCCAAACATACCCAGATGATGCGGCTCCGTTGCTGCCGCGGCTGCACTGGGGCATTGGTCCTCTCAGGCTGCAGGGAGCTGAGGCCGTACTTAGCCAGGGACTTAGCCAGAGTCAGGCTTTGTTTGAGTGGAGTCTCCCTGACCTTGCCCTGAGGCCTTACTCCTGATAGGAAATAAGGTGCTGCTTGAGTGTCTCTTCTCTAAGATGCTGAGGAACAGAAATATTTGTGTTTGGGATTTCAGAGGGATTTCGGAATATTCGAAGACACATAATGAGATGTGGGGGGGAAGGGACCCCAGTCAAAGCGTGAAGCTCATTTATGTTCCATATTTACTTTCTATGTTGTCTGAAAGTAGTTTGGCTCCTGGTTTTAGTGCACCCAGATGTGACTGCAGCTCGTCCCAGGGACATGAGGGATGCTCAGCCTGTGCAGGGTTCTGCGATGCCCTTGGGGAGTAACTTCTGAACACCTTGGTCTCCGCAGGAAGACACAGCACCCTGCCCCCCATGTGACTGCCTCTGAGCGACTGGCTTCTCCTGTCAGCGGTGGCCTTTCCTGTCCCTGCCATGGGACCCCCAGGCGGTGTGCTGAGCGGCGGCAGTCAGGCGCAGGTCATCCTGTGGGGAAGTCTGGCCGCTGTCGCCGTGTTCTTCCTCATTGTCATCCTCATCTTTCTGTGCTCGAGTTGTGACAGGTGAGAACGTTGGCCTGTTCTGTGCACCCAGAGTCTTCATGCTAAAAAGCCTGTTCCCGGGATTCCCCCACTCGCCTCCAGAGACTCGTGCCTGAAGATCAGCTAGGGCTGTTGGGGCTCAGGACAGTCTTTAGCAATCAAGTGACAACCCATGTGAATTTGGCTGGGGAGCAACACAAAGGGCCCCCCTTACACTTTAAATTTCTCAGAATGACATTCTTGCTGTTTTTCTGAAACACATCGTCAAACTTTATAATTCTTTCTAATCTGTGTAATACTGAAATCTTAAGTGTGACATACAGTTTCTTGCAGTAAATGACAGGATTTTTGCTGTGAGGTGGCTGTGGAAGGATCACTTGTGATTAAAAGTGTGTGATGTAAGCCAGCATCCGGGAGGGTGAGGTGGGAGCATCCCATGTTCAAGACCAGGCTGAACTGTGTAGCAAGACCATGTCACAAAGGAAGGGAGGGAGAGAGGTGAGGGAGGAATTGTAGTTTCTGAAGTAACAGATGATTTTTCTAGCCAAGAGACACATTGCATGTAGGATAATCACCAGTACGCATTTTTGGTTTGTTTTGGAATTATACTTCTGTCTTCCGTCCCATGTAAAATTCCAGTATCCACCCCACCCCCAAGAGATCTTTGCTCAAAGAAAAGTAAAGTTCTTCCTGTCCGGGGTGACTTCTCCCTCCGGTCCCAAGTGGATACTTCCGTGCAGCCACTCACTGGGTTAGGCTAGGAGCAAATGTGGACCAGCTGAGGCAGCTGTGCTCGAGTCTCCTCTGACCCTCAGGAGAAATTTGACCCGCATCCCATAAAACTCTCACATGGCTTCCTACCCTGAAACCTGTCAGGAGGTGGAAAGCCAGACTCCAGACCTGTAACTGCAGGAGCCTCCTAATGCCTGCCCAGTTTGGGCGCAGGTCTCGCTGCAAGTGCTGGGCCCTGAAGCCCAGCGCTGCAAGTGCTCATGTGCCCACTAGGTGTCACTCTGGCCTCACCCGTAAATGGGAAGCGGCTGCTCCGCCACTCTGGGCTCTCTTCAGAGTTCCCTGAGTGAAAACATTCTATTTTTACTCGACCGGCTTTTCCGTCGACTGGAAGTACTTATGACTCATCCCGAGAGCATGTAGCCTCCCTGACGTGCCAAAATGTGTATTTCCTTTATTTTCTCTGTCCCACTGCAGCGTGTGATTTCATACATCTCAAGTGAGGAAATAATTGTATTTTCTGAGGGCAAATGATACAGCTCGTTCCCTCATTCTAGATAGCACCCTGCTTCTGTCACGGTGTGGACTCGGTCTCCCCTCCTGGAGGAAGGGTGCTCATGAGAGGAGCAGGCGCTCCATTTCCTCACGCCCCTGACACCCACAGAGGTCAAGTGACTGGGTTTCTTCCTCAGACAGCACAAGCGTGGTTCTTAAAATAAGCGCTTCACAAGTTGAGACCAGATGTGCAGCGCACACTTGGAATCCCAGCCATTCCTAAGATGGAGGCAGGAGAATGACAACTTCAGGGCCAGCCTGGGCCACTTAGTGATTTAGTGAGCCCCTGTCATGTCACAAAATAACACATAAAAAAGAGTTGGAGGCGTAGCTCTGTGGGAGAGCAGTTGCCTAGGGCACCTGAGGCCCTGGGTTCCATCTGCAGTACTGCAAAAAAAAAAATGCTATTACACTAGGAAAAGGTAGAGTATATATCTGGTTCTAAGAAGCGCATTTGATATTGGAATAATGTTTTATTTTCCATTTTAGAGAAAAGAAACCAAGACAGCACAGCGGGGACCATGAGAACCTGATGAACGTGGTAAGCTGCTGGGGGTGTGTGTGTGTGTCCACGTATCCAGTGCATCCCCACTTTATGATCTGATCCACAGTGAGGGACAGGGCTAAGCGGGGTGCTCTGTGAGTGCCAGGACTGCACCCTTCTTCCTAAGGTTTGGGATCACCGTGGCTGGAGGCCTGTGCAGTTGGCCAGGTTGTAAAGAGTGATTCTGAAGTGGATGCAGTTGTGCGGCCCCCCGAAAGATCCTTGGACAGCTCCAGGCTCTTGCAGGCATGTTGCTATTTTGCCTCTGCCAGGCTCCAGTCTGTATCACAAAGCAGGTGATTCAAGTAACAAACCGTTGCCTCTTGGTTCTGGAGGCCAGAAGTCCCAACACCGTGGCATTGTCGGGGTTGTTCTGTCCCGGGCCCTCTCTGGGCTTCCGGTGTTGGCCGGAGCTCTCCAGTGCTCTTCAGTTTATGGAGGGTCACGCCAACCTTCATCTTCACCCCCTTCTCCCTGTACCTGGCCCACCACCCTCCTCCTTGCATGTCTCACAGGCCCCCTGCCCCCTTCTCAGAAAGAGCAGACATACTACACGGCGGTCCATCCTTGACTAGTGTGACCTCATCCTAATGAGTGTCATTTGCAGTTACCTTGTTTCCAGATGAGGTCACATTTTGCAGTACCAGAGGTTCGGACTCAGCCAAGCACAGGAGTTGAGGGAACAGGGTGCAGCCATCGCAGGTGGCTGTGAAGCTCACGGACTCCTGGCCCACCACAGTCTTGGTACGGCCTGCCTGCACGGCAGCTTCCCCAGTCCTTAGCACCTCATGGGCCCCAGGTGGGGCCACCTGGTGAGGAGCAGCCTGAGACTATCCTGGTCATCCCTGTAAGTGGCCGAGCAGTCCCAGCAGCTGAGGGCAGGTCACCTGCACCCTGGAATGGCACTACACAGAAGGTGCCTCCTGCGCGTGACATCATTCCTCCAGGTCAGGCAAAGACTGGTTGGGGAAGTGGGTACAAAGGAAGTGTGGATGGATCAAACATATGCCATGAGGTCTAGTGTCAAAGTCAGGCCTGCAGGCGTATTCAGAGCACACACAGAATACAGGCCACCAGTCCCCGAGTTCTTGGGATAGGAAGTCACAAAGACACATGGCTGCTGTGGGGGAATCGTAGGGAAAGCTGAGGGGTGGGGACACTACCTCCACCCTGGCTCCCCTGTTGGCCAGGCCTTGTTGAGGGCAGTCAGTGGCAGCAGCTGGAGGCTTGTGAACAATGGTAGTTTGGGTAGGGGCCCAGTGAGAACCAGCCCTCTGCTGTACGTGTGAGAACCAGGCCAAGGTCTCTGGAACCTGCTGTCTGCCCAAGGTCAGGCAGTAGCCTGGGTGAGATAGAAAGAAATTAGCATATGAATAAAAGGAACAAGTTCATGGCGTGTGGTAGAGCACGCCTCTCATACCAGCCCCCCAGGAGGCTAAAGCAGGAGAACCTCATGTCCAGGCTGGGCCTGGACAGAAAGACGGGGGCGGGGAGGGAGGAAGGAAATAAGCACTTTCTCCTTCACCTCTGTCTCCTCGATTACACCGCCTCATTCCCTCGCTTATGGCTTTACACACCTGTGAGACAGAGTGTGCACACACAAACACATACATGTGCCCACATGGCCCTCAGAGCTCAGCTCATGGATCATGTACATCCTGTAGATTATTAAACATGGAGTTCAGAACCCAGGGTGTGTGCCTTCCCCTGGCATTGCTTACGCTGTTGGGGGTTTATCTGGGTACCTACCCCCTTCCCACCCACTTCTCCCCATGGAGACATCTTCTCTGGGATACCAGCACCTGCATTTCAGGCTCATGGCAAAGCAGTGGACACCCAGGCAGGAAACCTGCACTTTGTTACCCAGCATGGGGTCTCTCCTGTCACTGTTACTCAGTTCTGTGTCAGGAGTCAGAAAATTTGTGAGTCCGTACAATCAGGCTCCTCTGCTGTGAATAGGAATGCTGTGAAGCTTTCCATGTGGGGTCCTGGAGCCTGAGGCCACCTCTTGGGTCGCACAGGCCATGAGAACAGTGGGAAGGGGTAGATAGTGTTTCAGGCTGCTGCCTAGCACAAGGTGGATATTTAAAGAAATATATACAGAGCCACCTTGTTTCTGCCTACCCTTCCCGATACCCAGGCCTGGCACATTGTTCTGAATGCAATGTCTGTACATTCTAGCCCAGCAGCAAACTGGCATCGCTGCCCTCCCCTCACCCCCAAATGCCTTGTTTGTTTCTGAGAATAAGAAAGATTTGCAGAGCTATTTTTTAGTATATGATTCTTTCATGAACCTTGAAGCTAGCGATTTGGCTGTTCTGAGATCAGAGGCTGTGCCTGCCCAGATCTCAGTCCGTGCCCACAGGGTGACAGAGAACAATGCTTATCATGTCTTCCATGAATACCTGGAAGGACAGCGTTTCACAGCATCCTGTTACAGGATGAGGCTGCTCCCGCGTGGGTCAGTTCTGACCAGCAGAGGAACTTCTGGTCCCCTCCCTAACTGAGCACAGCGCACGGAGCTGTCCTAACCTCCCTGCACCCATTTGTAAATCACCAAGTGGGAAGCTCTGCCAGTGGCCTTGCAGGTTTCTGGTGAGACCTGGAGCCACACTGTCCAGCAGAACCCTCCATAAGGTGCTGTCTGATATTTCCTTAGCCGTCAAGCTCTTGAATGTGACTTACCCAGGAACGCAATTTCATTTTGCTTTACCTGGTTTAAATCTCAATAGTCAATGCTGGTTTTACTCTTTGTGTTTTAACTTTTGGGAAAGCCATGCATGTTTGCCTGTGCCACACAGCCCAGAGTCTTAGTGGTATGGATGCGTTTGTGTTTTGCAGCCTTCAGACAAGGAGATGTTCAGCCATTCAGTGACCAGCCTGGCGACAGATGCTCTTGTCAGCAGTGAACAGAACGGTGCACTCACCAATGGTGACAGTAAGTTCTGCAGAAATTACCGGCTTCCCACATAGGCCTTAGCACCAAAATGCTAGGTTTCAAAAACCATACTCAGAATCTAGGAAATGTGTCCTTGCTCCCTTTGAAGATAACTGCCAGTTTTTGCAAACATCTCCTTTGGATATCTATTATCAAATATCTACTGATTGCCACGTGTAGTGACATACACCTGTAATCTCAGCACTCAGGTGGCTGAGGCAGGAGGATCACTTGAGTTTGAGGCCAGTCTGGGCTACATAGTTCAAGGCCAGATTGAACTATATAGTGAGACTATCTCCAACAAAAGACAAACAAACAAAAAATTTTTTTGGTCTTTTTGAGACAGGTCTCGCTGTGTGGTTCAGGCTGGTGGTTGGGCTCACTTTGTAACACAGGCTGGTATTGAACTTTCCTCCTACCTCAGCCTCCCACGTGCTGGGATTACAGGAGTGCACCACCACACCCAGCCAAACAAAATTATTGCCTGATTGCTTACTGTGTGCCAGGCCATGCTCTAAGATTGTGTGGTGTGTGTGTGTGTGTGTGTGTGTGTGTGTGTGTGTGTGTACATGCACTAACTCACCCAAGCCACATAAGACTACTTCTCAATCATAATATTATTTTTACCCTCTAAAATAGCCTGGCTGCTCTCCACCATTTAAAGATGAAACTCTACACATTGCTGCTATAACAAATGACCACAAAGTTAGCACAAATTTATTAATGTAGAATTCTGAGTCGATAATTCGCTAAGATCTTATGGTGACTGATCCAGGACTGCCACTTGAACTAGGTCCTTAAGAGTCTGGGGTCACACACTCAGAGCCACTTTGCAGAGTGACCATTTGTTTCCTGCACTTCGGACAAAAGGGGCAGCTCGGTCCACCTCATACTTTGCACTCTGTGCTTCCACCCGGGGTAGGAGGTCATCCTGTCACCTCACACGCTGATGAGGAACTGAGGGATGGTCAGGACTGACACCCTGGTCCTCAGACACCAGTGCCCATTCTCCATCCTCATGACACAGGACAGGAGGTCGCCTCTCCGGGGTGAGTTTAGAACACAGGGCAGAGGCGTTAGGCTCAAAGGTTGAGGGATCCACCATGGCCGTCCCTCAGGGACGCCATTTCTAGTCCCTCCAGAGTGAAGGTTAGAGTAGTGAGAGAGCTTGCTCACTCTGGTACGAGCGCCACAAGGCCCGTTTGTTGACAGATGTGTCTCCCTGCCTTGACCCCTCCCTGGCATGTGGTAGGCACCCCGAAACCATTTGATAAAGGATGGCTCGCTGGATTAACCTGGTAACATTTCTGTAACAGTCCATAACTTTCACATGGGATGTCCTACTTTCAGGGAGGGCTGTTGGAGAGCAGGGATCAGGTGGAAGACCTTTAAAGAGTGCAGAAGGTCCAGGCCCTCCCTCTCATGCAGCTCACAGGTCCATGTTTGCCCTACTGCTTCCTTACACCTGGCAAGTATAAGTGCCTCCTGGGGGAGGTGACTGCCAGCCCTTCCCTCCCAACAGCGAGAGGCCAGCAGGGCGAGACACATGGCCTCCCCACACACAGCCTTTCTCCTGGTGTCCAACTCCCACAGTCTGGGCCATAGATTGTCACGCCATCCTGTGGTCACGTGGGACACTGCCCAAACAAGTTTTACTGTGGGAGAAACGATAAGTAGGAAAAAGAGCAGTGAGCCAAAGAGTGAGTAGTTAACTCATTTATGAAACGTAGCAGGAAACCCGCAACGAGAGGCTTCTTTTAAAATGACATTGAAGTGAGCGTCCCAACAGCCATGATTTGCGGTCAAGCCTCTTGACTGAACCTAGCATTGCATAACCTATTCGCTGAACTGTAGCAGTTGTTGAAGGGCCTTTCTCTGCTTTGACACTTCCGCTGCTTCAGTCCTTTCAGAAGACAGCACCCTGACCTGCATGCAGCATTACGAGGAAGTCCAGACCTCGGCGTCAGACCTGCTGGACTCCCAGGACAGCACAGGGAAGTCCAAGTGTCATCAGAGTCGGGAGCTGCCCAGGATCCCCCCCGAGAGTGCTGTGGACACGATGCTCACGGAGAGGAGCGTGGACGGCGAGCAGGGTCCAGGCACCGAGGGGCCGTACGAGGTGCTCAAGGACAGCTCCTCGCAGGAGAACATGGTAGAGGACTGCTTGTATGAAACTGTGAAGGAAATCAAGGAGGTGGCGACAGCCACACACGTGGACAGAGGCCACGGTGGCAAGTCCAGGTCGACTCCCACCTTGAAAGAGCTTCCGGGGCTCCAAACGGAGGGCAGAGCAGACTTTGCTGAATATGCCTCTGTGGACAGAAACAAAAAGTGTCGCCAGAGCGTGAATGCAGAGAGCATTCTGGGAACGTCATGTGAGCTGGAAGAGGAGGCCCCGCCGCCTGTTCCTGTTAAGCTTCTGGATGAGAATGAAAACCTTCAAGAGAAGGAGGCGAGCACAGCAGCAGAGCAGACTGCAGAGGCGACCGGGGAGACCAACAAGGTGGGCTTCACCATTTGGGTGTCATGGTTTTTGTCCTGATGAGGAGTTCAGCTGGTCCTGGGGATTTTACATTCATATTTCCTGGGAAATAGATAGAAACACTTGCAAGTTGGTTGAATGATGAAAGCTATTTTAAGCTAAGCTATGTTTGGCTTTTGCCTCCTCAAAGTAATAAAATAGTGAAAACTCATGTTTAGAAAATATTTCTCTCTCGGCACCTTACTTGGATATTTTCCAAGATTTACAGCATGTCTAACTGGGGCCAAATATTATTCTCATGATTTTGAAGACTAAGAGTGAAATAGAGACGCCAGATTCTCTGCCTCACGTTTCATCTCCCCGATTGCTGCTTTCTCCAGCAGTGTAGTGATCTTGACTCTTCCAGGACCCCAGAAGTCAACGCACAGCCACAAGTACAGAGGGAGCTGCCTGGCAGGTCCTGTGGCTCTGCCTGACTGTACACACTTCCCTGTCAACCAAGTAGGGCTGGTCAGTCAGTGGTGGCCTTAAACACTTCTCAAATTCATGGTCAGAAGGTGAACCCCAGCAAGGTCTGCACAGGTCACACATTATCCATGAAATCAGCTCTCAAGAGCATCAGGGAAAATGTTTATGAACATGTTTATAAAATGCAAAAATGCAGTCTGTTTTTACCCCTCATATAACCAAAGTTGTTTAAGTAGTGTAAATGTGTGGGACCGGGGAGGAGCCCCATTAACACCACGGAGTTACTGGGGACCAAACAGAAGCAGCTCCCTGGAGTGATGAAGGCAGACACTTGCCTGACTGGGCATAGAAAAGGAAGTGAAAACCATCTGAGCGATTATTTGGGTAACTCTTAAGAGATCTTTCCATAGAGAAGGGAGGCAGCAGATGGAGCTAGAAGTAGGCTTGGGTTTGAGACTTGTCCTGTCGTGTTTGGACAGAGTGGACAGAGACGACCTGTAGAGAGAGGAGCGCTGACAGTGTGGACAGACAGTAGAAATACTGGAGTGCAGTGTGGGCACCGGGAGGGGACTGGCTAGAGAGGAGCATGGCAGACTCACCTGTGGTACCCAGGAGGAGGGGAGATGGGGAGATGCAGAGGATTTCTCCTTCTTTCAGTTTTCTCTGTGAATTAGAAAGCAAGATCAGCAGCTCTTGAGGCTGAGGGAAGAGGAGCTGGAGGTTTACAGAGACAGGCAGTGCCCCGGAGAGCTGAGACAGCAGGGGTTGAGACAGCAGGGGTCGCATGCACTAGGGAAGTAGCACGTGATCTAAAACAGCTCGGTCAGGGGTCAAGTCCACCGTGACCAGGGAGGGAGCTGGGGCAAGTGCACTTTTGATGGGTGACTCTGGAGTTTCTGCTTGGTGAAGCTGGAAGGAAAGGCAGCACCAAGGAGGAGGGGCACATAGGAAAGATGCTGGGTCACAAGTGCCGAGGGGTAGCTGGGATTGGGCTATGAAACAAGAGGGTTTCAGCACTAAGTGTTGGTCTGAAAGGAGCTGGTAGGAGCTGGGATGTGGATGACAGGAGAGCAAAGGTCGGGGTGCAGTTATAAGAGAAAGTGGGGGAGGCACTCAGAGGGAGTCACAGATCAGTGCAGGGAGAGAAGAAGGTCAAGGAACAAAGGCAGTTTTAAAGGATAGTGTTTGTTGAAATCACCAAGAATTAAGACCAGAAATATGTAACACACAGCTAGCAAACCAGGAGCCAAAATCATTGAGATATCAAACGGGGCAATCTACAAAGTATGAATTGAGTTGTTTAGCTTCAGAGAGTCTCCAAAATATCCAACAGAAATATAAACTATAGAAATGCACAATTCTGGCATTTGATAAAGAAGACTTGCAATTATTAATCCTTCATTGATGGCAATAGTCTCAATAATTATTTTGTGCTTACTTATACCAACAGACTTAAATATTAAATTAGAAGAAATTTCCATCTATATAACACTGCTAGGTATCCAAGAACATCCGACAATAACAGATTGTGTGAGTGTTTTTTCTCAGGTGCCTTGCATAATTCCTTTGTGTTCCATAGAAATAATTTGAAAACATTTGTATAGACAGATATGTGAAAACATATGCCAAAAAAAGACTGGATCATTGGATTCAAACTAGTCTCCTCTGGTTTGTGTTTATTCTGACAGAGATTTAGCTCATTGTCCTACAAGTCTCGGGAAGAAGATCCAACTCTCACAGAAGAAGAGGTACATTTTCTTTCTTTTTAAGTAACCAGAAAGCTCCTGTAATGAAATCTAGAATGTATCCTCTTGTATAAAAGCACTGTGATGGTTCCCTGTGTCTGAAAGAGCGTAAGTACTTTATTATGGCTCTGCTTCATGGTTAAAGTGACATGTTAGCTTTATATTCACAGAAGGTGACCAGCAGGTGATAAACCAAGAAGGGTGACAAAATGAACAGGTCAGCTGAGGAGAAGCAGCTGAGTAGGAAAGAAAGCTCAGACAAATACAGAAAGGAGAAGGTAGGAAATAAATGAGATGAGAGCAGTGTCACGATGAGAGCTTTATCAGCCACCAGGAAAAGCATTAGAAGGATATCAATAGTGGATTGGGGAAGTCATTAGAAGGATATCAGTAGTGGATTGGGAAGTCAGGACATTGAAGGAGGTGGAGGCAGAAAATATAATCCCACCTGGGAGATACAGGATGAGGGTCTCAGTGAGGAGCTTAGAGTGCAGAGAGCAAGTGACTTTAAGAAGTACAATTCCAGGCTGGAGCTAAAGTCCAACAGAGTAGCCAGCAAGAATAGATTATATATTCCTAAGTACCAGGACAAAAAGTTCACTAGTCAGACTTATAGTGACTTAGTGATTTAGTTAAAATCCTAAAGGCTAGCACTTGTACAGGCAGAGCTAGCTGAGACATAGGACTAAGCACCTTAAGTCAGCTCCCTGCAGTTCCTAACTGGAGCTCTCTGCAGAGGAAACCACGCAAGACTGATACATGTAATGCAGGTGCCTCCCCTCCAGTAGGAGACCTGAACATTAGCATATGAAGACAGAAGCCCATGCAGAAAGCTCAGGGACAGAAGTGCTCTCTGTAAGTGGCATTGTCCACCCACTATATCTTCTCTTCCCCTGGAATGGACCTGCCGTTGGTCTGCCTGGTCACACAAGCCAAACCCTGAGGATCACTCTGGACACCTCCTTTTCTGCAGTGTCTCACATGCTGTCAATCACTAAGTGTCTTCAAATGCACCTCCAAACTGTCACGCACACCCCGTCTCTGGGGGCCACCCTTTACCACACCCCAAATCCACTCCTGTGGTTCCTTGACAGCTCCTTATCCCTGCCGATCTGTTTACTACAGCCGGAGTGACTCCATTTGGGATAAGAAAACAAAATAAAAAGCAGTCTGGAAATCCTTTATCATGAATAGATTCTATGTCAAATGTTAAAGTACTTTACTTCTTATAGTGATGGTTTGTGCAAACAATAATCTACTTCTACTGAGGAATTTTCACCATAAAGAACTCTGATTCACGAACATTCATGTTAGAACAAAATATATAGAAATCATTTATTTTTATATCCCTGTCGTGTCAGATAAGCCCAGACTGAAACCAAGGTCTATGCTTTAAATACTGCTGTGCCAGCTCAGAAAAACAGTGAGGAAAGAGCTAATTATAAAATGATGGGAAATAGAGGAAAAGGAAAGAATGATTTTATGAGAATAGAGTAACAGTTCACCAAATGAGCAACACAGATGAGAGATTTTATTTTATTTTATTTTATTTTATTTTATTATTTTAGAGAGGGTAAAACAAGCCACAACAAAACAGAACAAAGCAGATCAGAAGAATACAATGTGGCACAGGTTTCAAAGCAAGACAACAGGGGATTAACATTGGCTACCATAATGTCTCTTGTTTTCTTCTAAAAGTTGTCTGTATCTTCACACACTATGAATTCATGCAAAACAAAATGGTATAAAACTAATCAAAACAGAGTAATGAAGGCATTACAGGCCTTCAAAACCAGACAATAAGAAAATTAACAGTGGCTACTGTAATGTCTCTTGTTCTCTTCAAAATATTGTTCTCTTCAAAATAGCTGTGCATACCTTTATGTATAATACAAAACAGACTAAAACCACTCTAAACGAAGAATAAAATTATTACTGGGTTTCACAGCATGACGATAGGAAACCAGCAATAGCTACCATAATGTCTCTTTTTCTTCAAAGTAGCTGTTCATGTCATCATGTATAATACAGTCAATTCTCATAAACTGTTTAGGAGAAGTTCTAGACATGTGTAAGACTCTGCATGTAAAAGATGAGAGATTTTAAAGAGAAGAAAATTAAACAGCTAAGTAGCAAAAGAGGCTTAAAGAGAAGCCTGTATCCAAACTAGAAATAATTTTGTAGAAGACACCTACTCAAAGGAACATTTGAGAGCTTGAGAAGTTATGAAAATTAGAATCCCAGAGACACCAACTGCAGAGTCAGTATTGGGCTGCAAGTTAATGGAAGAGCCTGTAATTTTTAAAAGTACAGAGGCCTGAACACCTACCCCATTTCTCTCGAGAGGAAGCGAAAGAGAGTGAGGGGAAGCAGAACATTGATGTCAGGGAGCCCAGGGCAGAAGCGGACATTGGGCCATCCAGGTTACCTTTAGGTGTGTCTGTCCCCTTGGGGTTCCCCTTGCGGGTGCGGAGTGAAACGGTGGGCTGATTCCTCTTGTCACTGTCATTCATGGTTCACGCCTGTATCATCTGTCCACGGATTTTGCTTGGGCCACCTTTTTGACACTAAATTTCATAGGTGTGTACCTCACTATGAAAATCAGTGGATTTTCTTGTCTTCTTCCTATATTCAAAGAAATTCTAATTCTTACTGTAAGAGCAGCTTTTTGCATCAAGCATGCTAAGGTGAGAACGCCACTGCACTGTTCATTAGACCAGCCGGAGCAGTGTGGGAAGAGCTTTCCAAGGTGGATTTCTCTGTCAAGGCCTAACAAAACCTGGCCGCCAGCCAGTCAGGAAGCGTTCTCACGCACATGACCAGTGAGCATGCAGCTGAGATGCTCACCCATGGTATGTGAGCTATGGAAAAGCAGGAAAATGGCCCCTGGCACTTGGGAAGCCAAGCATCTGTCAGAAAATGTGTTTATTTCCTGGGTATTAGAATGAATTAATCACTGTGGGAAAAATAAACACAGATACAGAAAGATATGTTTTACTTATTTCTAACCATGATTTATAACAATAAAATAATGCTCCACAAATGCTCTTAATCAGTACATTTAATCTTGGGTACTGAGAAATGAAATCTCTCTTGATATTAGAGATTTACAGAGCATATCAGCAACATCACAAAGGTACGCTTAGAAAACAGCCTGCTCTCATGCCAGGTGTGGCAGCACACTCCCATAATCCCACCAGGTGGGAGGCTGAGGCAGGAGAATTGCTGTGAGTTCAAGGCCAGCCTGAGCTACAAAGTGAGACCCTATTAAAGAAAGAAAAAAGAAAGAAAGAAAGAAAGAAAGAAAGAAAGAAAGAAAGAAAGAAAGAAAGAAAGAAAGAAAAGAAAAGAAAAGAAAACAACTTGCTCTCACCATGGGAAAAAGTGTCCCATGTGTGCTCTCCTGATGTCACTTCTGACTTGGCTGCTTGCAGATGAGAAAGAATTTTCCACAGAAGAAAACTAAGCCTGCTCTCTAAATGCCTTTTAACAAGTAACATACAACCAAGTAGGAAGAAGATGGCTTGCAGTACTTGTCAGGGTTGCACACATGCAGTGCCCCCTGCAAGCCGACAGCCACATCAGCCCTCTCTCACACAGGAAGCATGGGGTAGCCTCGGTCAGTGGGTCTGACAGTTCAGGGGGCATCAGATTGTGGGATCCCACCCACCCAGAGTCTCTGAGCCAGAGGTTTGGGAGTGAGGCCTGAGCATTTGCCCTCCTAGGAAATTCCTCCGTCCTGCTGCTGGTGGGAAGCTCACATTTGGAAAAGCACTGGTCTAGTAGATGTCTTCTGTCTTTGCTGGTGAAGCAGTGGAGGCTCTTTATGTGAACCCTCATTCCGATAGAGAAACCAAAGCTTGGTCCTGGGCTGCCTGAACTCCTCCCCCTCCTCCTCCTGCTGTCTCAGACCCTTCCATAGACCACGGAACTCAGTTTGCACAGAAGTAAGTAAATACGATTGATACACTTCCAAAGCTGAAGATAATGTCTACCATTCATCTCTAGGAATGTAGTCCAGAATTAATAGCACTGTCTGTGTCTGTGTGTCTCTGTCTGTCTGTCTGTCTGTCTGTCTGTCTGTCTGTCTCTCTCTCTCTCTCTCTCTCATGCCCATAAGGGCTAAGTATGCAGCTGACTCCAAAGAGGGAAGGAAGAAGTGTCTTCTTGCAATTAGAAGCATGTTTATTCAGTTCTCCCTTTGTTTTCTAGATCTCAGCCATGTACTCATCAGTGAATAAACCCGGACAGTCGGTGCATAAATCAGGACAGTCACTTCAGCCACCAGAGACCGCCTACACCTCCATTGAAGGGGCTCCTCAGAGGTCGCCCTCTTCCTGTAATGACCTCTACGCTACGGTGAAAGACTTTGAGAAAACACCTAACAATGTCAGCGCCCTCCCACTGGCAGGGAGACCCAGTGAGGAGCTGGAGCCAGACTATGAAGCAATACAGACTCTAAACAGAGAGGAAGAAAAGGCCCCCCTGGAGACCGGTAGCCACCAGGGGCCTGTCCCTAAGGAGAATGACTATGAGAGCATTGGAGACTTGCAGCAATGCAGGGATGTCACCAGGCTCTAGCAAGGCAGAAGACCTCTCCAGAGAGCCTGTGATTAGCTTCTGGGGACAGTTCTTCAGTGGAAGGGAAGTGACATCAACCTACCTTTTGTATGCTGCTTTCGTGAACTGAAGACAGTTGCACATGCCGGGACTATTTCCCCGGTTCTGAAATGGTGAGGTACAGACCTGCCCTGCGTGTGGGGCTGCCAGCCTGGGGACAGGCTCACCCCAGCACATGCACAAACTCCTTCTTGCATCCTCGTCCTCCTCAAATGATCCCAGCTTCCCAGGATTCGTCCTATGGATGAGGAAGCCAAGCTGTAAGAGCGAACTCCAGTCCACCTGCCTGAAATACTGCCATTCAGAAGAGCCAGGGTTTTCTTCCTCTCTTCTCTTTTCTCTTCTGCTACTAACTTTAAAACATACGGCATTTGCCCCCTTTTGAAATATTCTGATTTCTATGGCTCTTTCAAGGAAATCCTCCCCTAGGAGTTGGCACTGGCCTTCAGCATGGACTGCCAGCCGTGGGGAATCCAAACTCTGCAGGAAAATAGGTGTGGGGCAGGACGGCCCTTGAGTCTCTTAGGTCCTCGTTCCTTCTTATGTTGGCACTGCAAATCGGCAGCCTTTCCCCAAAGCACTTGCAGTCATTTTTAAATGATTTTTTTTATGTTTCTAGTCAGAACTGTTTGCCCCTCAGTGTTTAAAAACTCATCAGAGTCTTTTTCAGTATTTTCAACAAATCTCACGGTACTTCTGCACTTGTGTGAGCCCAGGACTCGTTCCCTTCAAAACAGAGAGCCTTAATTTCACGTCAGGGCACAGGCCACACGTGGGTGGCAGCCGTGGCTTCCCTCCCCCAAGGGCTGTGGACGTGAAGTGTACTTCTGGTGATCTCTGCCACCACCCCAGGGTGGACTTTCCTAAGTTATCTTCTACTTCAAGGTAACCTTAATCTATCTGAAGTTCAAATGTAAACATTTATTTTTATTATGTAAATTTATAAGATGTCTTATGTTTAATGCCTAGTTTCTAGAAAATACCAGAAAATGTATATGAACTATTTTGATTTTATGTACAATGATTTTTACTCTCCTTTTGAAAAGACACCCTAAAGCACATAAGCTAGATGATGACAAGCAGCTGTTATTTTTTCTTTCAAACAAGTGTTTGAAATGTTGAAAGTTTGTTAAAGACCCAGCTTTGCAATGGTACTTAGTCTAATCCAAATCAACTAAACTACTGGAGAAATAAATGCAGTGGGCATAAATAATCATTTTTCCAGGGTCAGGGTGAGTAATATTGAAATACCTGAAATGGTAAAAATGGAAAAATATGACTAATGAATTGTGAATCTCCCAAACGTATTATACTTTTATTAAAGTTGAATGACATTTTTCAAGAAAACAGTGATGAATTCTGCCGTTCCGTGCTTGCTAATGCAAATTAGCTATTAGAATTGTTTTCTTCATTTTATAAAAAATCACTGGCTGAAATAGCTCAGATTGAGAACTCTGCCTGGTTTGAATTTAATCATCATTTTAGACTGGATAAGGCCACCATTGGAGAACTGTTCACTTTGCATTTTAAAAGGAGCCTAGTGAAAGTATCATCAGGAAGCGTGGGCAACAAAGGGGACTGTGTCCTGCGCCAACAAAGAGGTGAGCCGTCATGTCACACCTCAGTGACATCTGTGACTATAAAGATTTGATAATCTTGCTGTTTTCCCTCCTTCTGACAAAGAATGAGATTGGGAGGGTGAAGCATCTTGAGAACTGTAGCGACCATCTCTCTGGCCTGTGTTTCTGACCTTGTATTCAGGGACTGGCTTTGTGACTGGCTCTGTAAGACACTTCTGAGGTTGCTAAGAGGATTCTTCCAGTGTGCGCTGGTTGGTTGTCACCGTCTTTCAGTCAGCCTGGTCTCTCCCAGAAGACCTCATGTGCATAAGCACAGTCATTGTTGGTTAGAAAGTATTGGCGGAATACCCCCAATCCCTTGAGTGAACTATCAGGAAAATGCAACCACTTCCTCTCTGAATTCAGATCGTTCATAAGTACTGCCTACTGATTTTCACCATTTTGTATTAATAAGTTTGACCCAATAGTCTCTCGGGTCACAGGCACCCTTAGTACGCAGTGACAACTGTGTCACACAACACACCTCCATTGTGCAGGCTCACTACCTACAGCCTAGAAGTTCTATTGCATTTCCTCACGGCTTTTTGTCATCAGGGAAGCAGGTATGATCTCGAAAGTGTAAAACCCCTTTCTTTAGTAAGGGACAAGTTCTTAATAAATAATCATATAATCTTCAGATTGCTACTGTTCAAGTACAGGTTATGCAATCTAGTCATAAAATTTGCCCTGAAAGCTCTCTCTTCATTTGAAAGCCAGTGATAAGAATGAGTTGTGACAGAAACTATTTTAAAAGAAACCAGAAGACCATCCAGCAACAATTCTGAAACAATCAATGACAGAACAGCCCACAAGGCCTGGGGGAGGAGAAACAAGCATTAGGAAGACAGCTGTGCGCTTCAGAGCACTGGGTATATTATGAAAGCTTCTTTTCTGAAGTATCCTCCTTGTTCTGTCTTTATTGTACAGTTTTTCATAAGTTTTATCTCTCTCACTTTGTTCAAAATCTGTGAGTTGGACAGAAGCCTGCAGGTTCTCTGTGAAAGTTTTATGTTGAGTGAAATGCTACAGAGTTTAAATGTATGAAAGGTAGTTATCCAGAACAGAATTCACTGTATATTTAAAATTCCAACTGATATCCATAGTATGCATCCAGTTATAATGATCTAGGTTATGTGAATTTATATAAAAAGATAAAAATAAATTTTAGGAAGGTTTTTTTGTTCTATAAATCAGAATTGTAGATATATCTTGGTTAGATATAGTAGCAGCTCTTGGTTCAGATGTATTGAAAGTATAGAAGAATTTCATGATGATTTTAATATTTCCCGACTATAGTCAGCAGGGAAGTGTAACTGTTTTGTATGAAATGTTTGCGAAATCCTAGGAGAAAGTAGTTTTGGGAAATAAGTTGGCTATATACTTTTTTCTTTGTGCTGATCTAAATTATATCATTAAGTCTGTTAAAAAATGCTGTACCAATATTCTGCTTGGAGAAAAAAAATCCCAGAGTTAATTGTAATTGAGTTTTAAATTAACAACAGGTAGTCAACACAGGGAATGAAAATTGAACCTCAGTATGCCAGTCCACTTCCCTTGACTTTCATTTTTGTAATTAGAGAATTCACTTATGTTAACCAGTAATAAACTATATGTGAATACACACATGTATGTGTGCATGTATAGTTGGTGCTGGTACAGTCCTGCTGCAATTAATTAATTAGGATATGCTCTGTTAGTATTCAGAATGTTTATACTACTAGTATGGTAAACCTTTGTCACAAAAGTAGAACTAGAAAAAACAGTTCTCCATAGTTTTTATTTGGTAATTATGAGAAAATCTTTTTGAGTCACCCTCATTTAATTTTTCTAATGAACACATTCAGATTTTAAATCATGTCCAGAATTCTCTAGGCTGAAAACCAGCATATTTTAAGATAGTTTTGTTGTGTAAGTCACTATGTATCCAACCTGAGAGGAGGAATTGTAAATAGGTATACTTCTCAGATACATGTTCAAGAAGACGTTTGGCCAAAAGCAGTAAGATCAAAGCCTGAGCCGGGATGAACCCGGGGGACCCCGTATGCCAGGTAGCAGGGACAGAACTGGGTATCGTGTGTGGCAGTCTCTCTAAACCCCCAGATTTTACAGTGGAATCGCAATCAGTGATGTAATATGACGTGATGAAAACTGCCCTGAGATGATACCCTCTCTGAGATGATAGGACCCCACTTCCAGACGAATCAGGACTTTACAAATGAGTAAATAATGCTTCCTTCAATGCTCCGTGTAATCACTGCTGCCATTCTGCTCAGAGTGTTGATTTCTGGTCCTACCAGCTTAACTTTGGCTGCTGAAAGCACAGAAGATACTGATGGTTATTTCCTGGGAATCTTCACAGGTTTATTGTACTATGTAATTGGGAAAATTTAAAGTGTGATGTTTGCTGTTAATAAGTGACTGGTGTGAAAATGCGAACATGTGTCTATGATACCGAATGTGGCTTTATTTGCAATGAAACCTAAATTCCTTATCTTTTATTATTATTTTTTTTTTTTTTTTTTTTTTTTTGGTACCAGGGATTGAACTCACAAACTCGCGCTTGGCCAGGGAGGCACTTGTGCCACTGAGCTAAATCCCTGCCAAAATTCCTAACCTTATAGTACTATTTTATTGCTCTCTATCTTTTCTTAAATATATTATTTCTGCTAGTGACATTAAGCACATTTAGATTGAAAATGTTTGACTTAAACACAAAAGACATCAGTCCAGAAACCATGATAAATAAGAATCTTTATCTGGAATCACCAAATTATCTTTTAACATAATGGCCCAGAGAGAGCAAATATACATGTGTGTGGGTTTTTTTTTTTTAAGTCTACTGATCATTTTTAGATGTGTTTACATCTAGATTCTAATATTTGTAAAGTACCTCACTTTTCAGATTCTTTTAAGTGAGAAATAGTTCTAATTCTTCTTAATGTCACATGCAATGAGAAATAGGATTCTGTTAAAAAGACATTTTTGAAAAGCTTTCAATATGATATTCATTTATCATATTCCAGAAAGATTCTTCTTTGCTTACCACTTATATAATGGGTGTTTTTCAAAAATATATTGTGTTCTTATTGTCACCCCCCACTTTGTATGGCAGATTATAAAGGTCGTCAGCCTCAGACTACTGTGTGTTAAACTGGCCATAGTAAAATGCTTTAATGTCATTACTTTTTAAATAATTGTGTTGTGTTAATGTGCCACATGTTTTCTGGGTAACTTTGAAAGACAGAGCCAAGCAAACAAAAGTCTGTGAGAAATAGGAATTGCTAATTTATTATGTGTGTGTTTTTTCCTTATAAACATGAAATGTTATCTCTTAGCGGTTACAAACAGTCTGAAAGTACTTCCCCCTCCTCAAAAACATAAAAAAAAAAACAAAGTGACACCAGCAGTTTTATTCATTGTCTCAAAAAATCTTAATAAGGGTCAAATTGTCCAGTTCTCAAGAGTGGGAAGTTGTTTGCAATAGCAAAGATTTTTAAACCTTAGTTTTACAAGTCCAGAATTATCTCGTGTTATATTCAACATCATTTCCTCTCCTGACTCTAGTCTTTTTAAGGAGAAAGTCTGAAGGAGGACACCAAGTCACTATTTCTGCCGGCCTCCTCCTGGCTCCTCCCAGGGTTCTGTCACTGCCACAACAGGTTCTGTCATTGTCCCTTTGTATAGCACCCTGCCACGCACCCAGCTGTGGGTCATATCATTGTCAGTTCTGCAGAATCATTCCCCATTATGGCTGAGTAACCTGACAACTCTGCCCAGGTCAAACTGTACCCCAAATTTGCCTAAGGAAGCAGGAAATGCTGGTGTTGTCATGTGTTTTGCCAAACCAACTACATTCCTGCACCTTTTTCATGAGCATGATTGACACAGGGGACCATGGAAAAAACTTTTTAAAATATCGTGGAGGATTCAAACTCACAAATACAGAAATAGCAGCACCATGCTCTCATGGGAACAGTAAGCTCACTGTCCCCCGCAGTGTTCTGAGCTGTCCTGCTTCATCTCAAGGTCCAGGGAAAGAGCACCCTCACTGACCACCGTGTTGAAGCAAGACCATTGTATCAGCCACAGAACAACGTTACAAGTACAGGAGGAGGAAGTTGGTGTTTTCTTAAGGGTAGAAAATCCTGATGACAGTTTCTCCTTTTTAAAGTCAACTTGTCCTAGAATGTCTTAGCTGGGTAGCTGTTAGACTTCCTCCCCTTATGAAATGGTGCTCTTAAGTTGTGTTAGTTTTAACGACTTTGCTGTACTCTCTTAGATCTGAAGAAAACAGAATATTCCAGCATCTAAATGGGAAGTTACCAGACACCGAGAGTAAGTGGGCTCTCCCTAGTCAAACAGTCTGGTTTTGGGCGTAGGAAACCAGGTGCCCTCTGTCGGCCCAGGTGACGGAGTGAGGGAGCAGTTGAGGGTCTCATCTTCTGTACACAAAGAAGCTGAGTACACAGAACTCTGCTGTTTTCACCTCACTCTAAGTCACCATATCTCATCTTGAGCAGCTATTCTGGAGTAGATTTGGGGTTTTTTTCAAAACTGGCAGAATAGGTAGCTGCTTATTCTCTTCCTGCGTGTTTTAAAAGCCTACCACTGGACACAGCTCATGCTGTGTTTAGTTTGTTTAGTTTGTTTCTTTAACTCAACACACTGAAAACCATGAGGTTTAAACAGCTTCCTTTCCCTTTCCTAAGCTTAGAAGGGTCTCTTTTTAACCTTTAGCTCCTCCACTTAGGTCGTGGAGGCTTTTTTTTGAACGACAGCAGTGACCTTCGCTAGGTAAAGCCACTAAAACCAAAAAGCCAGATTCTGTCTCTAGAGGATTTTCAACGTTCCTTTGACAAATGTCTGTGCAAAACCAATCAGTGAACCTCACATGACATTCATCACCGGTCCTTAAGCTTGCTTGCTTGATGACTGGCTTTTTAATTTTTATTTTTGGGATATAAACATTTCTCATTTTCTCTGAAGCCACACTAGCCTAATTCCTGTCGCTTCTCCACAACAGCCTGCTCATGCCCTATGGGTGACGGTGCGTCCAGCAGCTCTTGTCTTATGGGCAGAAACCATGTGAAAAATGCCACAGAAGATGGATTTTAGGTTCAAGTCCATAATCATTTGAGAACATTCTACATGCTTAGATTTTTACACTTTAATTTTTTTTAAGTACTGACTACATATTTTACTTGGGGGAGGGAGTAAAAGGAACATTTTAGCTAAGGGCTAAAATAACCACTAATATGGGCGCTTACATGGGTGATTTCTGCCCTTGTGTTTGTATATCTCTCTGGAAAATAGATTGTCCCACCTCTGTCACCCAGAGACTTTTAGTAGTAAACAATGAATAAATGTAAACAAAAAAATTATTTCAAAGATCTAATTGTTCCTTTAGGTATTTTCTTCTTTTTAAACTCAGGAATAAACCTGGTTCATGTGTAGCATAATATGGCTGTTGAAACTGTAATATGTAAATTACTATAGGGTCCTTTTAAATACACTTTTTCTAAAGACTTCTAGCTTTGTTTCAGTGAGTAAGAGAAGCCCTTATAGTAAGAAATGCAGAACAAAAAAACTTCTACAAACTCTTTCGAGAAGAATGTAGCATCAGTCCACCATCCATCCCAGAGTTTCTCATCTGTTGTATTTCAACAATTTTTATGGCTGAAAAATAATGAAGAAAAATAATTTTTATATTTTGGAAAAGTGAATTGAGGTGTTGAATTAAATTCTCAAAGGAAATTTCTCAAAGAAAAGCATTGGTTTTGGAGACAAGAACACAGGGCTGTGGTCCCTGTTCCAGCATTGACTTTACTGTGTGACCTCAAGCAAATGGTTTAACATTTTGTGCCTCAGTTTCTCCATATATAAATGTGGGGATGATACCAACCATTGCCTACCTCATAGGGATGTTTGGGGGACATATGAGATAATGTTGATAAGTACGAATGCTTTCATCTCTTTAGAAGAAAGGTGCTATATAAATTGAAGTTAGTTTGTTTTAATGCTCCAGTTATTAATTATGTTTAGGGTTTAGATAATAGCAATACTGTTAGTTGTGTTAAGAATACCTTTCAATTTAATGCATATTTCCAATTCTCTTCTGTGGCCACATCTCATCTAGTAATGGTACCTAAGGAACCAAAATGAGTATTTGTTTTTCTGTGTTTCTGCTGGAGGTATTTCAATTATAAATATTCAGAAAAGCCTGAAGTTTAACTTGTAATATCTTATGGTTTACATGTAATAAACCTTATTCAAGCTGTATATAAAAAGTATAATTACAAGTAAAGTATAATTACAGGTAAATAGCAGGTACATTGTAATTAAAGGCACTTATCAAATTGTCTTTGTTTTTTAATTGTAATAAAGGTCAGTTTTATACAAAAGCTTGTTAAAATTCATTTGGTATTTGGAAAGGTCAAGAATGGACAGTTTGTATATTCGTAGGACACAACCAGGCTTTGGGATTCTAGAAGAATAATAACCACAAGAACTGCATGTGGTGATCAGACCAGAAAGAGTACTGGTTAGGATCAAAAACTCTGCAGAAAAGGACTTTGATTTGAGTGTGAGCTCCAAGGTGACCTTGAGAATGCCGTTGGACTTCTCTGTGCCCCCTCGGACTTAGGAAAGGAGATAACACCATAGAACCTATTCATATGAGTTGTATTAGGGACTCAGTGAGGTAGTAAGCATGAGACACAGCAAATGCTAAATGCTCTACAAGCGCTAACAGACATCTTCACAAGTCTGGAAATCAGTGGTGGCATCTGTCCACACTTGCTGGGCACTGCTGTGAAGATTTGCAGCCTGAGAGTAAGTAATGTCCCAGCCACAAGGACAGTCCATCGGCTTGATGTCTGAAGAAAGCCTCAGAGCAAATGACTAGAGCAGCAGACCCTGGCTGCCCACTCCTGTCAGGACTACCTTGAGGCCAAAAGCTAAAACAGTGAGGGCTTCCTGCTTCCTTTTCATCTGTGCCTCTGAACTCAAGATGCCCGAAACCCACAGTTCCTTCATGTAAGACCCGGCCCCGACCGGGCCTCCCTTTCTGAGCCTGCCTTGGTCCCTCCTCATGTGTACATTGGTTCCCATTTCTCTTGCTTATTCTAACCAGATAGCTTCTCCCTATGCAGAGGGTTACTAACCCCTCCATTCTTAGGACTGTTGACAATGAAAGGAACTTTCTGTCTCTTGCTATCTTGAGCCCAACCCACTCTTCACCATCATGGAGGGCATTGCAAGCCCTAGGGAGGCTGCCAAAGGTGCCGCACACCATTAGCAAATACTGCTGAACCCTCGGAGCCCTGCTCACTGCTCGCATGTCCAAGGGCACAGCTCACTCTTTGCTTTCCAGTACATGGTATAAACCACTGAAAGCAGCCTAGAGTCTGGCCGTGTTGGTTTCAAACCCCAGCTTCATTCTCAGAAGCACTTTCTCTTCTTACCCAGAACTGTCAGGCTCAGCACCTTTCTATGTGCGAAGATGGCACTAAAAACCTCGTTCCAAGTCTTTGGATCATAGACCCAGGCTTCCCACATGGACTACATGGAGAAATTGAAGCTCAGCTCAGCAGTTTGGTAGGTTTTGTGTCACCTGGGGAGCGGAGCAGTCTGCAGTTCTGTCAGGTGCACACTGCCAATTCCAACACGTAGCAGACATTTAGCAGTTGTTCACCAAGAAAATGAGAATTCTGCTGCCCTAATTACAGGGAACCAAACCTAATTCCCTCCACTTAGTCACTGTTTAAAAAAAAACTGTTCATTGATGCACCTTTCTATCTACAAATACAATCTGCACTATGACTCTATTCATTGAAAAAATATTCAGGACCTAACTGTACCCTTAAGGTCATAATGCTCATTACTTGCTGTCATCCTGGATAATTCTTAAAGTCTTAAGGCTGGACCTCAGGCGCTCCAGTGCCAACTGTCTACCAGGCATCATATCTGTTTCCAAGATGTCTCCATCTGGATTTCCTGATGTCACCCCAAAATGTGAACAATTTCTGTAAAATTTCTATAAAATCATCTTTCCCAGCTGTCCCATTTGATCTTTGGGGTGCATTTTAGATTTGAAGAGTCCCTGCACACAGCAAGCACTAAATAAATGTGTGGTCTGGCCTAAATTCCCATGCCATTGCTCACAGTCCTGAGTCTGCTTTGACCTAATGTTTATCAAATCTTAGGATTTTGTGCTTGAGTTTTTCCTGCTTCTGAAAGCTTTTTGGTGGCTGATTTTCTGAAGAGATGGCAGGATAACAAGGTAAGAGTGTCCTCCAAATGCGACTGGCCCAACGAGTGGTGGGGGAAGAGGAGAGGCATCTGGCTTGGAGATAAACAGACTCACCACCTGGCAGAGCAGTCTTCGGAAACAGACAAGTGATTCAAAGCAAACAGCTTTCAATGTTCAGATTCAAAAGGAAAAAAATAAATAAACCATAGCAACATCAAAGTGGAAAAACAAGTTAACAGGAAAACAAAAGAAACCACAGGAAACCCATTTATTGCTTTACTCTATAAATATTTACTCAGCACAATGTCCCAGGTATTGAAAGTGGCAGAAGAGAGACAAAACTTTTGTCTCATCGGACCTCACATTTTCTAAGGGTCTTGAACCTACATTTAAATGCTTGGTGTGCACACCTAAATTCTCAGGGGATTCAGTATCATGTTATCTCAGCCAACTGTACCAAGTCTCTAGAGATCCACTTTAGATAAATGAATCTGGAAAGTCCTCCATGGAAAGGTTATAACTAATGTGAGACCAGGAGAGTGAGCCAAACAAACAGCACTCCAGGAATGGAACAAAGCCAGCACCAAGCCAGGAAAACCTAGATCTTCTCATAACATACATATAAATCAATGCAGAATCCGCCCGCCATATACCGTACCTTTAATCTTCAAAGCAAGCAAGTTAAACACTTCCGAGTCTCGTAAAAATGATCAAACTGAAGCACACAATAGCTGTCTGTCTTCCTTTCTCTGCCTTGCTTGCCTTTGTCTAACCAGTCACCATCCAAAGTATTTGAAGCAAGGCAAGTCCACCTTGCATGCTGTCACCAGAATTACCCTCCAACAAGCAAGACTGTTTGGGTCCGGAGGGAAGGACAGATTGCTCAGTGAAGTCATGATTAAGGCTCTACTATTTGCCCAGTATTGTGCCAGATTCTGAGGAGACTGCAGTGAACAAGCAAGGGCTTCTGTCCCAGTGAAGCGTGCCTTCCACTGGGGGAGAAAAGGCAACGATTTCAAAAGAAATTTCAGATAGTGAGTGTGATAAAGCAAGATGACTAAAGGAAATGATTGATTTAGGTGGGGCAGGAAGAATGATACCTTTCTGCTGGATAGGGGTAAGTGACCTGGAGTAGCCATATATAGCTTGAGGAACAACATATCCCAAGAAAAGCAAATGGCAAATGCACAGGACCCTAGGGAGGAAAAGAGGCGACAAAATTCTGGGGCCTCACAGGAGACCATAGCAATGGAGCGTGGGGAAGTGTGAAAGTCGGAAAAGACCGAGGGACCAAGACCCAAAACACAAACCTGCTACTTACGAGGCTCTAGTCTACATCCAGCTTTCTGCCTGTACCTTTAATCTTCAAAGCAAGCAAGTTAAACACTTCCCAAGTCTCATAAAAATGATCAAACTGAAGCACACAATAGCTAAGTTGCCCAACTTTGAGTTCCAAAGATGAAATTTGAACTAAGGTAATTTCTTTTCACACCTGAGATCTTAATCAGAATTGTTTTATAGGAGATTTTTATTATGGCTTAGGACCAATGGAATTTCCAAGGAAAGCACAAAAACACAAATCATAAAGGAAAGTACAGATGTATTTGTTTCCATACATATATAAAATATCTTTATGAAGACATACATACATTAGTATAAACAGCAATATCGGAAAACACATACTTCAGTATAAACAGACATCAGTATAAGCAGCAACATATCTGAAGAAATCAGTATTAGCACCATGTTCTCACTGACTTGCAAGTCAATACGAGGTGATCACTAATATAATATCAAGGGATGAGTGGCTGCTGAGCAGGTAGGTAAAGAGCATTTAAGTTTCTGTCTATACTATGTGCTGGTGACATAAAAGTGAGTCACAGACCACCACCCTGGCCCCGTTTCCTGGAACCGCAGCCTTGCGGATGATCGAGGCATTTTCAGATATGATAACAAGAAACAAAGAGGCTTAGCCTGAGTCATTTGGGGTTTGTCCTGGAAGGTGCTGAGCTCAAGGGCAGGGAGGCCAGTTCAGACATCATGAGGGCTTGACCCAAGCAGGGGGAACAGGACAGGCAAGAGGGACGTGTGCTAATACCAAGCAAACGTAGATGATGAAACAGAAGAGAGGTGGTGATTGATGCAATGTGGAGGATTTAGGGCTCAGATTAAAAGATGACTTGGATTTCTGCCTAGACGATGACTTTAATGAACTATAGATATAAAAAGAGAAGGTTTGAAGGTGGTAGACAGTAACTTCAGTGTGGACTTAGAATGTGAATTTTTGTGTTTCCACATCTAAAAGTATAATCTTTATCTATTTTCCTATTCATTGAGTAATTAGTTAATATGGTCTGAGCTTCGTGTTGAAAGATACTGTATCCTATCATGCCATGGAGTTGGAGAAGGAGATACAAACTCATCTGCCACAGTACATTGAAAACTATGGAATTTCCACTGACATAATCATCCAGACTTGAACCAAATCAGGGGGTCCTTCTAAGTGAGGAGTTAGTTCAATGATGGGTTTCCCAAAACCCCATAGTTCCTGGTGAACTAAATTCATTAATCTTACATTAACTTCAGCTCCAGCAAATAACTGTCACATGATAGTATGATCATATCAGTGCTAGATGAAAGAATCTACAATTATCGTAATGAAGACTATCTTAATAACTAAATGAAGACTCAACGTGGAGAGCTGGCAAACAGTTAAAAAGAAGAGAAAATATAGAGAATAAAACTATGTCTACTGATCAGCATACTACCACCCAATTAGCATTTTTTTAATTGAGATAAAAATAATTTTCCCATAAAAATACCTGTCTCCTCCTCCTCCTTCTTCCTCTCTCTCTTCTTCTCTCTCTTCATTAATTAATAGAAGCTCTTGAAAACAAAAAGATTTCTGCTCTGAGATTTTTGTTGTCAACCACAATTAGCGTTAATGTTATTTTTCCAGTCTTTAATCCTCTGGTGCTTCTGTCATTTCATTATTTCTTATAAGTGGTGGATCCAGTGACCTTGAATTGTCCTCAGCGCCTTTCATTTGCTTACCATCTACATCTTGTTATGTGCTGAAGGGTAAAACTAACAGATTGATTGTTTCCTTGGGAAAATGTTAAATATTCATATCCCTTGGCACCAGTGGCTTCCCACTGAGGCCTGAAATAAACCAGCCATGTGTACTCTATGCCTTGCTTTTACTGTACTTCCTAAACCAAATGACCCTTTCTTTTGGGGGCTAGTGAATGGAAGTCCTTGCCATGGCAACACCCCACCCTCTCAAGATTCAACTGGCTACAGATTTCAACAAAGGTCAAGCTCTGTCTTGAAATTAACACAAAACTGATTCCCCTGTAAAGTGGGGATTATCAGTTGTCCTAGATTGTCCAAGACTGTCAAAGATTGGCCTTAGATTTCTACATAATGCCGGAGAGCTTCAACAGAGACCTGGTGCTCTTAGTCACTGCTAAACCATCCATCTGGCTTTCTTCTGAGCTCCTGCAGTTGCTTTGTTTCCTGTTCCACAATAGCCCAGACCCCACCTTTTAAATTTCCCTCAAAAGCATTCACAGGATGCACCAATGAGGGTAACAGATGTTACCAAAGGTAGAAGTTGGAAATGCATAGTAAGCACCTTTGAAGGCTTAATGCTTAGTTGAATGAGAGAGCCCTGCCACACACCGCTCCCTAGGCTTCCCTCCTCCCCACACAAAGTTCAGCAGGCAATAGTTTCACTTGTTTTCAAGTTTCATTTCTTCACCACAAAATGTCTACAAAGTAGCCACATCAAAGTAAGTCATTGAATCAAGCCAATGAAACTAGCTCTTTCCTTTGTTTGCTTTAATTTTTTTTTTAAAGGCAAAAAACCCAAAAACACCTCTTCACTCACCAGGAGACCTTGGTAGTCTCTTTCTAAATTGTTGCATAGAGCTGCCTCTGTAAGTTCCTTTGCACACAGCACCTCATTTCCCCCAACCTACAACCCACCACCAACTGAATGCTGAGCACCATTCACTCTTTCATTCATTCATGAAATAAATGCCGATCATTGTATGTGTTGGGTACCAGGGATGGGAGTGGAGATTGGTGTCCAATTCCAACTTAGCTCTTCAGAAAATAAATGTTACTATCTCTGGATCTGATGCTGAGGTAAGATTTCCACGGCACATTCTAGAGCTGGGATTACCCCTTCATGACACCCTTCAGGCTTCACAAACAGAATGTCTCCTGAAAAAAGGAATCTTTGTGCTCACCCAGTTCAACCTCCACAGCTACATAGGCCAAACCACCAGGTGCACAGTCGTTGGAAGGCTCTATTGGAGGAGCAGTGTGAGGACAGGATGTCTGCAGCCTCAGTGTGAAGACATCCAAGATCCCAGCACACGTATATGTGCTTACCTGATTTATCCTCCTAATAGCATTCTTCGTCTCTTCCTTCAGAGACTGTTCCTTTGTGCACACACAGCATTGATTCCTACTGGAGACCCAGTCTGCTCCCCCACACTAACCCTGGTGGCAGTGTGGGTCCCAGGAGGGGTTCTCTGTTAACTTCTAGGTTGGCTAAGGTGTCCAACACTTCCCGCCACACTGCATGCTCCTCGGTGGTACCATTGGGGCCAGAGACAGGGTACAAAGCCAGCTGCCATGCAGGAAACACTTCCCTGCCTGGCTCTAATTAAATTTCTTTGTTTCACTTGAAAAGACATCTTTAGTTGTCTAATCCACACTGTGTTTTGGCTGAAGTACAAGGCTCTAATTCAGCTGTAAAAAGTGACTAAATTCTAATTTAGCAAAGGAGAGGTGAGAAAATGAGCCCCTTTCTCCCAAGGATTTAAGGCAGGAACGTAGTGGTGAGTGTGTTCAGAGTTTTGAAGCCATCAGCTAGGATTTGAGAGGATTAAAATTTCTCCACTTCTGGGTACTTGACGCTTTCAGAAATATTTTGAAAACAAACATCCAGGATACAGTGCTAAGGTATTTGGTCCTTGGTAAGGCACTGCTCATCTGATCTGATTTTTGGTGCATGCATTTTAGACTAACCAGTACTGGTGGTGAGGAGAAAGGACACCTATGTGCAGTCAGTGAGGCGGGACTCTTTGAGAAGCACTGGGAAATCTCACAAGTGACAGAAGAAAGCCATGAGGGGGCTGAGCCTGTCTCAGAAAGACCAGCTTTATGCATTCAGTGGTGGAACCCAGAACGTGTTTGATAAGCGTGTTAAAGGAATAGACAAGCGATGGGTGGACACACCATTGGGACACTGCCTCATTTTCATCCCAGCAGTGCGAATTCCTGGTCCTGCCACTGAGCGCCCCGTGTAACCCTGAATTAGTGAGTCCTGGTGTCTCCAGGTTGGACCACCACTGCCTGTACATCTGTACGTCCGTTCATCTCTATCTCTCCCCACTCACTCTCGACCTCACACTCCAGGACCCAGAATGATGCCAGGGGAGGGTCCACTTTCCCACATCTGCGTCTCTTCCTCTCACCCCTGTTGGTTCTTCAAGCCCCATCTAGAGACAGTGACAGCATGGAACAGAAGGGCAAATGAAAATGAAAACACCTTTCGCCTCTGTGCAATGCCTCTGTCAGGAAAGCATCCAGGTTCTTTGAAGTGGAGAGTCAGTAGGACTCCACAGACAGCCAGAGGGGACATCTGTGCTGCACCCGGGTTCCCTCCCCTCCAGGCCTCTGTTGCTGCCCCCAGTTCAACCTCTCGGCCTCGCACTGCCTGATGAGGCCCCAGCAGAGAAGCCTCGGGGGCAAGATTGTCTCAAGACAGCTCTTTGGTGTGCCTGGGGCCAGCCTGTGTTCATCCCACCCAGCAGTAGAAGTGTAGCCACTGCTCCAACCCTCACCCGCCATCCTATCTTTCCCAGCCGCCAGCTACCAATCCCAAGGTTCCAGGCTCCAGGAATAACATCGGTTCTTCCTAAGCCACCCCCTCACCTCCACTTCCTGTGCCTTCCCTGAGATGGGCATGTGAGAATCTACAGCTCATCAGCACCCGACTGTGGAGGAAAGTCACACCCACCACACTTGGTGCCCTGCAGTGCACACAAGGAAGACAGAAAGACTCTGTGCTCCAAAGTCTCTTTGCAAAGTACTTTGACTTATAACCTTCCCTACTAAGAAATGTGGCCTTTGGGAACAGAATACATCATGAGGACAAAGCCCTCATGAATGGGATTAGCACCTTTGTAAAAGGGGCTGCATGTTAAAGGGAGCACCCTTTTGTCCTCTTGCTCACTTGATGCAACATCCCCTCTCCAAGGGATGCAGTAGCAACTTCTTCAGCTGTGCAGCTGTTGCATCATCCAGCTCCCCAAGGGGTATCTCTCCTACCTCTAATCCTAGAAGTCTACCTAACAAATTCTCTTGCACATTTTTATATATACTGCCTACTGGTTCTGTTTCTCTAGAGAACTCTAACATACAGATATTGGTACTAAGAATGCAACTGTTGCTGTGACTATACCTGACCATGTGGTTCAGAAGCCTTTGGAACTGGCTTGTTGGAAGAGTTTGGAAAAGCTTGGAGATGTCAGTTAGAAAATCCTTAATGCTATATGCGGAGATTGATGAGAGATTGTGGTCAGAGGTCAGAAGGCCAGAATGCTAATGGAAATGCAGACAATAAAGGTCAGTCTCAAGAAGTTTCAGTTGGGATTGAGGGCTCTACTGGCAACGGAATTAGAGGTCATGTTTATTTACATTCTGGCAAAAAACTTTGTGTACACTTTTTTCTGTGTCTTAAGACATTGTGTGAGGCTGAATTTAAAGATGGCAGACTACTGATCTGGTGCAGGAAATTTCAAGTCAGTCAAAACTCCAAGCTGTTGCATGGCTACTGCTGGCTGCTTTTAGCCAAATCTAGAATGAGAACCAGAAACAAAAGACAGACCCAAAAATTATAAAGAGATTACAGTTTTGCCAGAAAAGAAGCACCTACCCGAAGTCTCAACAAAGAAAGAAATGGTTATTAAAAAGTTTATCATTAAAAAGAAGCCAATTACTTTACATCAGGGCAATAGGAAAGATGACTTAAAGATATCTCAGAAGTGACTCATGAGTATAAAAGGGTAATCAAATTTGAAAGACTTTGCTTTGAGAAGACAGTCCTAGAGAACCCAGTTCATTCAGTAATGCCTAGGAAAGTGTTTCCTGGATTTCAACCATCTGGGCGTTGAGAGGCTGCAATAGCCATGGTCCAAGGGGGCCTGGCTACTGTTTCCACTGGCAGCAGACTTTGGTGTCATGCATGTGGTACTGATTTTTTAGGCATCCAGGATGCAAAGTTGTGGGTTCAGAGAGTCTCTCACCTAGATTTCAAAACAAGGCCTGGAAGGTCAGGCAGTGTGACCTTCACATAGTGTATGAAACTGTAAAAGTGAAACCAAAGGTGTGGAAACCCCAGGAAAGCAGAACATTTTGCTGAGGAAAACAAGACAGTGACCAGAGCCAGCCCAAAAGTGAAGCCATGCAGGCTACAAACTGCAAGACAATCTGGGCAAGGCTGCCAAGGTCCTTTCAAGCTCACATCTCACTACAACCCACCCCAGGTGCTGGACACAGAGCTTCAGGATTTAATATTTCTCCTTTTGAGTTTCAGTCTCAGTTTGGTCTAATTCCTTCCTGTTTCCCTTTCTTCCCTTTTGACATGGAAATATTTACTCTGTGCCACTGTCTGTTGGAAATATTTAGCTTTCTTTTTGATTTGCACACATAAGAGTTTGCCTTGGCTCCCAGAAGGAACTTTGAGTTTAACATTTTAGTAATGCTGTAATTGTTAAGGCTTCGGCAACCCTTAGAGATAAACTAAATACATTTTGCATAATGGGTAGCATACAAGCTGTTTGGGGAGCCAAGAGTGGAATGTTATAGTTTAGAACGAAAATGTCCCCCAAAGTCTCGTGTGTGCAGAAGTAGCACTTTTGGAGGTGTGTGAGTCGTGAAGGTACCGTACTCATCAGTAGAGTCACCCACTGAGGAGTTTAATAGCTGAATATGCTGTTACTTGGTGGGGCTTTGTGGAAGGTGGGTCACTGAGGCATGACTTATAAGGGTGTATTCTTGTCCATGGCTCCTCTCTACTTCCTGGCCACCAGGATATAAGCAGTTTCTTCTGCCACACCCTTTCACCATACGCTTGCTGTCTTGGAGCCAGCCAGCCATGGAATGAGCCCACTGAAACTCATAGCCAACATAAATCCCTCCTCCTTAAGCATTTTGTCTGAGTAAGAAAATGACTAATAAACCATGTAAGAATTGACAGGTTTCAATAATTAGGACATAGGCATATTTAAGGGAGAGAATGGTGTGATTTTTTTTCCTGTTGCATCAAGTGGTCTTTGGCTGAACTAAAAAAAAAAATCAGGGGAAGATCCAGTCCGTATCTTTTCAAAATAACAACTTGATTCTTTTCTCGATAGGCTGTCTCACTTGATAAGTGTTTATCATTTTTGGCCCACTTATTTTTTCTAAATTATACATTGCTTATCACCGCCTACCACCTTCAGTTCATTACCTGCTAAATACCATAAGCCCAGTAAATTTATATTACATGAGCAAGACATGTTGTGTTGCTTAAGGTTCTATAAAGGAACCAAATATATATAAAATATATGTATAATTATGAACAGGGAGTTATGAGGCAGGCTTAGAGAACAGAGGCAGGAGATTCCACAGTGGCCACCTGAGCACTTGAAGTAACTGTTCACCCTAAGAAGATGGAAGCTACAGAGCAAGAGAGATCAAGGGTGGAGTACTGGTCCAGGGTCCAGGGTCTAGAAGCTCACCAGAGAGTCTCTGGGGCAAGTCTGTGTTGAAAGGCTGAGCTGGAAACTGATATCCAAAGGCAACAGCAGCAGAAGCTTTGCCCATTCAAGGAGACCAGAATGCTCTGACTGCCTTCTTTCCTTTTTTTATTCCACCCAGGCTACAACCCTATTGGTTGTTGCTACCCACAGCCAGGATGAATCTTCTCCCCTCCATTGACTGGAGTATGTGCCAACCATCTCTGGAAATACCACATGGGTGCACCCAAAACTGTGCTTTACTAATCTTCTAGGCATTTCTTAATCTATTTAAGTTGACTTATCACAATTAAGAGTCACTCCGAGTTGCACTCATTCCCGCCTGACTTCTGAACTGAAACATTAGTCTGCCTTCAGCTCTCCTAGTTCCTGGGTCTTAGGGCTTGGACTGGAATCCACAGCATTAATTCTCTGGCTCTCAGATCTTTGAACTATTCCACTGGCTTGCTTGGGTCTCCAGCTTGCAGACAGCAGATTGTGGGACCTCTCAATTTCCACAGTTCTTTGAGCCAATACCTTTCCGTGAAACTCTCTCTGTCTCTGTTTCCATCTGCCTCTTTCTCATTTCTTCACCTTTAGGATCAGAAGTAGTATCCCTTCTATTGAAACTGTGCTTCAAAGTTTGAATTTGGGCCTCTTCCCTGGCTACCAATATGCAGCGGGATCCTTTCATGATGTTTGGCAGGTGGCAAGAGCGGCTTCCAATCAGCCACATGATCAGGAGGAAACACCCCTGCGGTGTAGTGTGTTGCTAAGGTAGAATTCTTGAAAGGGTCACCATATTAAATAAATTTCCATTTATAATATTCTTAACTTACAATGGATTGATCAAGACATAACTCCATTGTAAGTCAGGGAGCCTCTATGTATGTGTTATGTATACACATACATGTGTATGTCTCAAATTATACGTATGTATCAAATATAATCATAACATTTATAATCTGTTATATATGTATATATATTTATCAGAATCTACATGTATGTGTTCACACACATATTCTGTTTCTCTAGAGAATCTCTGCCCAATAAAGGGGAATGTTTCCCGGGACAGGCATGGAAAAAGGAAGGATGAATACATACAAGGAAAATCTGGGTACAATGAAACTCACCATCAGTACTCATTTGACCTACTATGCACCCTTCCATTAGGACACACGAAATGATGTGCCCCACACCCTGCATGGCTGACATTTGTCCTTCCACATTTGACTGATATTCTGCCCCTGAAATCTATATATGCCTAGGCATTTATTATTGTATTTATGATACTTAATCAAATATACTATGTAAAGGTAAAAATGTATAAAAAGTCCCTTTCTCTATGGAAACAAAGTTGCTCTATGAATTCTCCAGATGAGGCTCACTAAAAATGTTAATGGGTGTGCTAGCAACTGGGAAAGGCAGGAGAGACGCTGTGCACATCTAGATGTATCTGCACACGTGTCTTCATGTTTTACGCTTTCTCTCTGCCTTGAAGAAAGCTGAGCTATAACCAGAAACAAGCTTTGTGTGGTGTGTGTGGCCATGACAACTGGACCCAATCAGATGACCCACACCCAAAGAAAAGAATGTGGCATTGTAGCAAAAGAATGTCACCTAGGGTCTGGGGATTTAGCTCAGCGGCATAAACACCTGCCTTGCAAGCAGGCAGTCGTGAGTTCGATAAAAAGGAAAAAGACAAAAAAAAAAAAGAATGTCATCAGCTTTAATGTTGTAAGATACATATTGGAAGTAACTTGATTCATGTTTAATCATTGTTATTTTTAACCAACTTTTTTAATTAGTGAAAAATTCTCTTTTCTGTTGTAAGAGACAATAAAGTATCTCTTATAGGTTGGTAATTAGCTGGTGAAGGCCAGTGTTCCTCTGGCCTCTGTTTTCACTGAAGATCACCTGCTGAGAGTAGGGGCAACCAGGATTTTAAAAGGCTGGTAAAAGAAACAGAACAAAAACTAAACATGGGCAGTAATCCCAATGAACGTTTATGAAACTCCAGTCATGAGCTAAGCATTTGTACGTCATTATCTCCAACTTTTTATAAAAAGGGGAAATAGCTCCAGAGAAAAGTACTATTTTACAGATCTTCACTGTTCAATAATATATCCAAGAGCCGCCAACAAGTACTGAGCACTTAAATGTGGCAAGTGTGAAGAAAACTGTGCTGTAAGTGTAAAAACATACACTGGTTTCAAAGTTTTAGTATTAGGAAAAAGAACATAAAATATTTCAATAGTTTCTATATTGATTACATGTAGAAAGGATTAAAATATTGTCAAGTAAAACATTATTGAAATTAATTCCATCTGTTTCTTTTTATGTTGCTTAGTGAAGTGGTAGAAAGTGGAAACACACATATGAAGCATGTGTCATGCTTCTAACAACACCATGGAAGCTCTGGGATGTTAGCTGAGACTTGGCCCAAGTCATACCGATGCCAAAGGACCTCAGAGCAGTGCTGAGAGTTCAGATGTCATGGGAAACCTGAAATTGAAAATGTGTCCACCTCTGGAAATATGCAGGTGTCTCCAACAGAGAAACCCAAGATCAATAAGGGGGGAAGCCAATGGTTATTTTAAACCATGGCCAGGTCATGGCAATTTGGAATACTTCTTGTTATTAAGGCCATTCTCTGCCTGTTTAGTCATTGCCTAATTTGGAAAACCATCTAATATCTTTTAATGAAAGTTAATACAAGAACTTGGTTATCCAGGTGGTGGAATTTGCTGCAAAGCCAAACAGGATGGTGAGATACTCCAGATTATCAGTGGTGAGGAAGGCAGGACCATCTATGGGCCGGGTAGGAAAGGGAAACAATTACTAGAGCCCAGGGATGGCACTTAGTAGACGTTAGAGCCCAGCAGGCCTGTAGAGCATGATACAAGAAGGCACTTGAACCACTTCAGAAGAAGCAAAGTAGTAGCATAATGAGACAGCTAGAGCAGAAAGCATGCCTTCCTCCACCTCCTCTCCTGCAAGTGTGCCCAACGGCCCAACCTGTTGGAAGCCAGTAGACAGGATAATCTGGAAACACAACTTCCTTCTTTGTCCTAATTTTCCACACCTAGCAGAGCCAAAAAAAAAAAAAGTCCAGAAATGGATTTGAAAGCATCAAAGCCACTAATGGACACAGTAGACTGGGGATAGGTCATGGGTAGAACACTTGCCTAGCATACTGGAGGCACTGTGGGTTCCATCCCTCTGCATGTAAATAAATTAATAAATACCCCCGTCTTTGGTACTTTTCTCATCACTGAAACAAAATGCTTAACACCCACAAGTAGAAGGTGTATATAGCTCACAGGTTGTAGAGGTTTTTGTTCATAGTCAGCTGTCACTAAGGCAGGGCAGTATGGCAGAGGGGGATGGATCATGGAGAAATGGTTCATGGCAGGCAGAAGACAGCAAAAGCAAGCAACCCATAAGTGACAAAACAGCTTCTTTCTGTCCCTTTGATAGTCTATCTAGGCCCCAATTTAGGGCAGGTGCCAAAGTAATCAGTGGACTAATTTGGTAATCATATGCCCTTAATCCCTGCATCACATACCCTAGAGCCAGCCGTCTCTGAAAAAATCCCAGCTATGACTTCATGAGACTTTTGGTGGGGGTGTATTCTAGACACAAGCTACAGCAACCCCCAACCACACACCTTCCAACCCCCACTCCAAAAACTTACTATCCATAAAAGGCTAAAAAAGTGTAGATGTATCTCATATTCTTACAGACAGCACATCTCTCCACATGTGATCATCTTACAAATCGTCATCCTTGGTATTTCCTGCTGCAAGAAGAGTGCCAATGCGAAACAAAGAGACATGTTTCAGGCATGCTGCCTGCCCCTTCATGCTTCAAAAAGTCTTCACATAGCATAAAACAATGATGCATGAGTTATATGAAAAAACAACACTTATTCCAAGCTGCTGCTGCTTTTACCCCAAAACCCATAGCTTTGATAATATTGGCATCATTAATACAGGTGAGAAAAAGGAATTATTTCAGAAAGAGGCAAAAGTGATTGTTTTCTCTGTTTGTCTGTGGCCAGCCTCTTGGTCACAACTTGAGAACTGGAGTTGCCCAAGTTGGCCCTCTGGCTCCTCCCTACATGCAAGTCTGTGCTCATCCCAGACATTCAGCTAGAGACACACCCAGAGTGACCACTTAAAAGCTAGAATTTTCTTCCATGGTAGCTGGATTTCATCTTGTTTTCTGACTTTGAACACACATGATGGTGAAGTTTAGAGCTAGCCAATATCTCTATCTCTGGTCCTATTAATAGGAGATAGATATTCCCAGTGAACAAAGCAGTCGGTTTAACTAATCTCTAGCTAGCACTGAGTGCTGACTGTCCTTACAGCAGGAATTGTGCTGAAGCAGACAACCACTGTGTCTTTGTGGACAATCCCAACCACTATACAAGGGGACATTGTCTTAGTTACTTTTCTCTCTCATTGTGGAGACAAAATACCTGTCACCCAAAGTTAGGCAGGGAAGGTTTATTTCTTACAGGTTGGAGGTTTCAGTCCATATGCAGTTGGCTCCAAGTAACAGGGTGGCATGGCGGGGCTGTTGTTCACAGTCGCCACAAACAAGCACCAACAGCAAAAGAGAGACACTCCTTCTTCCCACTGTTACATGGCATGCTTGCTTCTCCCTTGGGCAGGTGCAGCACTCACACCGTCAATCCCAATGCTAGACAATAAACAAATCACAAATGCTAGATTCAGCCACCTTCATGATTGCATGAGGCTTGGGGGAGGACACGAAACACAAACCATAACAGTTATCAAGATATGCAATGAATGTTTACATTTTTAAAATCATTCATTATAGCAAAAGACTAAGCTGTTAAGCCCCCTAACATTACTCAGCCTTGCTGCAGACACATTTACCCCTTTATTCCTCACCACTCTCTGAAGCCGTCCCTGGAGGTCCTCTCATGTCTGCACCAGGGATGACTAAAACTTGTGGTGAATGCTGCTGCTACTGCCATCTAATAGAATGTTTAATTCATAAAAATATTACAGTGTGTGCCCATCCACCTGTTTACTAGATCCAGCATTATGTGACTTCTGGCTCTTCCCCAAAGTCAAAAGGACCACGAAAGGTAAATGTTTTGAGTTGATTCTGGACATAAGGTTAAGGTAGCCATGACTGTGCAACCCACAAAAGTGGACCTCCAGAACTCTTCAGAAAGGAAAAAATGTTAGGAAAGAAGTGTGCTCAAAGTGAGGTGCAATTTTTTTGAGGGGGATTAATGGCAATATATCTTTACTGCAATATTTTTTAAAATTTAAACATTTATCATATGCTTCAATCACACCTTAAGTACATCAGTTTTCCCAAGCAATGGCCTCTGTAGACCGGCTCCCAGGTCTTCTCTGTCTCTTGCTACCTTCCCTGAGGTGCAAGATGATCAAAGTAAGAAATTAACTGAATAAATTCCACCTCAGTTTAGTGTGGGCAGATGTCAGGATGCTCTATCAGGACTGCTATCTCAAAAGAACCAGTGATCTTAAAGCTTCATTTTTAAACTCATCCTGGTAGTTAGGGTGCTCCCTTAAGCACCAGCCTAGACTGAGAACCATTGTCTCCAATTAACATAGGAAAGGAAGCCAAAAGGAGACAAGGGGCCAAAGAGAAAAATCAAGACAGTTGGATGAGAAGACATTCATCGGTTCTGGCCAGCCCATCTGCCCACCACATCTGCACACTTACTAGATTCTCTCCTACCCTTTTAGGAGATTTTTATTGTGGAATAGTTGCCTGGACAGGCAAAGTGAGGTGGTCCTATTCTTTCTCTGCAACTACATAACTTATCAGATATTTTCTCCTGGCTCTTTGACTCTTCAGCTAGTGACAAAAAGATGGCAGACCAATTTTAGGTCAGATTTCCTGCAGACATAAGGATGACCCATTTCTGCACGCTTGCCTTGTCTGGGTGAGAGTCTGTGCTCTTGTTCTTCCTGGCCCAGGCTCCAACTCCCAGCCAATCTATGTTTTCAGGATCCTCCCAGGCAAAGGAAGCTTCCAATCCTATCATGTACCTGGACGCAGGAGGCATCCTCTCCTCACACTGTTTTTCCCACCCATGAAGTTGAAATGAATTGAACCTGAAATTTACTGTATTTCTTTAGAAAAATCTTGAGATTTCAATTTCCGGCTCTTTGGATTCAGAGTTGATCATAATTTACATATTCACACATTTTCCTCTCATCTTTTGTAGTTCAGTAATGGATGCCATTTAGCTTTAGCTCTGTTATTATATTTGCAAAGGTCTTCAATCTTTTGTTGACTTATCTCCAGGCCACAACTTAAGTAAGGTGGAAGTGGCTCCAGCTCTTTTTAGTAGAATCAGAAAAGTTATGAATGGAGAACATTGTAGACAATCTAGTCCAACAACCTCATTTTTTAAACTAAGAAAACATTTTTTTCTTTTGAAAAATAAAGGAACTATGAAGATTTAACCTTAGTTCCAAAGTTACGTAAATTCTTAAACCAGTATTTTAAAACAATGCCCTCACACAATGAAATATGCCTCAAACTTGATTATATTAAACTGTTACAAGAACCCCAGAGTTGTATTATTGAAATGATCTTTTAACCACACTTTTTACTTACAGCTTCTGTTAGGCGTCACCAGTTTCCTCTCCTAACCAACTCTACTCGTCCCCAGTCCAGTCTTGAAGCCATAAAGTGACTCCTCTAAGTGTAAATCTGGCCATGTCACTCCTCTGCTTGCATGTGTAACTCCCCACCTGTGATAAGAAGACTAACTGCTCCCCACCCCAGACATGCTCCTTCTAATCCCCAGAACCTGTGAATATGTAACCTTGCATGTGAAAGCTAGAACTAAGAATGCAGGTAAAATTCAAATTGCTGATCTTAACACAGGAAGACGACTGTGGATTATCCAGGTGGGCTCAATCTAGCCACGAGGGTTATTAAAAGTAGAAGAGGGAAGCGGAAGTCAGAGAGAGATTTGAAGATTCTGTAGAGTTGGCTTTGAAGGTGAGAAGATGTCACAAGTCAAAGAATGCACGTGGCACCTAGAAGCTGGAAAAGGTAAAGAGATGGGTCCTCTTCCAGAACCCCCAGGAAGGAACACAGCCCCGTCGACATTTTGATTTTAGCCCAGGGAAGACTTAGTTTTGCACTTTTAACCTCCTGAACTATAAGATAATACGTTGCTGTTGAGCTAAGTTGTTGCAGCAGTAATAGGAAGCAATTAGCCAACACATCAAGGCCTTCAATCATGAAACTTATTTAGAACTGCAGCCCATTCTGCCCTCCTCCTCACCCTCCCTGCCCAGCACACACTTCAGTGCCCCTGCTGGGAACACCTGCTCCATCCTCTCACCCAACTAATTCCTACCCGTCCTATTCAAGGTCAACATCACCCCTGGGAAGTTTTCACTGACTGCTGCTGGAGTGAACATAAAATCTGGGTGTAGTCTTGGAGCTGAAGTTAAATCACCCAGAGGAAACAGAGAAGTTTCCACACACAGTGCCGTTAGAGCATCTCCTCCTCAGTGGACAGAAACTGGAACAGCAGAGCTAAGATTGTATAATTATGAAAGTGCCTTAAATCCTACACTGACAAATCTTTCCCAAAACTGCAAAGATGTCCAATTCCTGACACTGAGCATAAGAAGTGAGGTAAGAGGTAGCCAGCGTTGCTCTATGTAGATTCCAGATGTTAGTTGGAGTTTCTGGCCCGTGAGCTCTAGATGAAGTCAAATTGACCTCATGTTCCATGTCCCCAAAGAAGTCCAGAGTCTGCCAATTTTTTTTGTTCTCATGGTCACTGCTGGCTCTGATTCATGTCTCTGTGGTTAACTGTGACATGTAACTATTCTGCTCTGATGGCTGCATGTGAAACCCCAGAGGGCCTTCAACCCAGCCTGTGGGACTCCCTGGAAAAACTAAGCCCCTTGAGCTATAGAGCAGACAGAAGCCATGCTGAGGGACAAGAATAAAGGACAGGCACTGGAGATGTGGTTGTGGGACACCAGCTGGGGGAGGGAGGGAGAAAAGAATTCTCAAACATGTCTGAGTATTTCCTCCCCACACCCTCTCGTCCTTGTTCAAAAGTCTTTAGGAAGCAGCGCTTTAATGAAAAATAAAAATCGAAAAACCTACTGTGCTTTTAAGGAAAAAAAAACCTGCAAACAGCAAGACTCTGTGGCCTTAAAGAAAGATAAAAATGGAAAATGTTTGCTGCCAGTCACACAACTCCTGTGGAAAGGAAAAGGGTACAGGGCAGGTGTCACACACAAGAGATAGCAAGGACCCGGGGCAGCCTGAGAGTTACATGGAAATCCCTGGACAAGGCTGGGGTGCAGGCAGGGCCACTGTTGTCAGGTGGAGAAGAGGTCCTTGTGGATACTGTGGAGCACAGGAAGTCAGTCTTCCTCTCCATGCAAGGCCGGGTAGGAACTGAGCTGTGGGTGCCTTGAGTATGGCTTTACTGCATTCCCAACTTTCTGAGAGAAACATGAATGGTTTACAACACTACAGATCTTAACTCAGCTGATGGGTTTAATGCTACATGCCATGAGGCTTTGGGCCACAGGGGCTTCAGAAGCCCCCAAAACATGTGTGTGGCCACGCCAACTGCATACATGTTGGGGCTCTAAACTGAAGAAGAGAAATGAAAACGTCCTGTTTGTGCATTTGGTTTTGTTCTGTTTTGTTTAGTGGGCTTCCACGTATGATTTCACTGAATGTTTAAAAAGGGTCAACACAGTTTAATGTAAAAGCCATTTTAAAGTTTAAAAGATAGTAAATCTGGTCTGACCTTTGACTCCTGAAGCCAGTTCTGATCTGCTAGTTCTGAGGACAAGTCTCCCTTTGACAGCAGTGACTAAAGCCAAGGTCAGGCCTGGGCCCATCCACTAGGAAGATGACAGCTCCACTTTCTCCCACCTGGGAGACCCTTTCCTGGAGGGTTTGCTCTCAGGATCCACCCACCATGCTGTGACAGACTTAGGTCCCATGGTGATACCACATGTAAGTATGACAGTTCCAATCAATAGGCAGTGAATAAGGTACCCTGGAAAGAAACAAAAGCAGCAGCTACATAATTAGGGGAACTTGGGGGGAAATACACAGGCCCTGGCCCAGGCCCAGAGCATTTACACTAAGAATGGATATTTGGACCAACAGAATAAAAAAAATTTAAGTATTTCAGAGGGTAGAGACCTCCTATGTCTGTGGTCAGTTGGTTTTTTTTTTTTTTTAAAGCAAGGGAACCAAGGCAACTAGATGGAGAAAAAATAGTCTCTTCAACAAATGATGCTGGAACAATTGAATGTATGTAAAAGAATGAAATTGGACCTATTTGATTTCTAATGCAAAAATTATCCGATCCCATATACAAAAATTAATGCAAAATGAATTAGAGACTTAACAGTGAAAGCTAAAACCACAAACTTCTTAGGCAGAAGTCTTCATGACTGGAGTAGGCAGTACATTCTTACGTGTGATACAAAGACACAAGCACAGGGCTGCTGGTGTGGCTGAGAGGGACAGCGGCACATTAAGAAAACATATTCAAAGATATAATACAGGACAATTATCTGAATCTTAGAATGTTACTGAAACTGCAAATAAAAAATGAGTGCCCTACTCTGGCAACATTTAAGTTACAATATAGAATATCAGTATCAAAGTTCATCCTAATTGAACTTTAAGAAAGCAGAAGCCATAAAATTGTGTCATGGTAATATAGAAAGGAAAGGAGTTTGAGAAAAGGTAAATGAGCTCATTTCCTCACACTGTAGGTGGTGTGAACTAATAGTGAGGTATTGTACATCATTTAAAGGATGAAACACAGATATTACCAGCAATTATTTTTGTGCCCAGACTTTTACCACGGTCCTCCACATCCCTATAAATACATGTCTCCCTTCAAGGAGGAAAATCAAGGCTAAGCAAGATTAATGTTCTGTGAATCATAATTTTGTCTGTAATTTGAACTTTGTTCTACCTAACTCAAAGTCAATTCTTGTTTCATGAAAATATTTAATCTTTTATGATGATGAGATTATACATGGTTTCAATTTTCCTCTTTTTTTCCCCACAGTTCAACCACGACATGTGTTGCTTTTGCTTTTAAAGAAAAAAAGTAACAATGTTTAAAGATTTATACCAAAATTTCATTTTCATAGAAACAATATATAATCTCTCCTCCTTGGAATTTTAACTATCTTGATGCTAGTTATAGTGGTTGAAATTGGTTGGTCAGTTTTAAACTAAGTACATAGATAAGAGTAAAGTCAAATAAAAAATACAGCGCTAATAGTCACAAAATCAGAAATTAAATTGGCTGTGTTTTGCTAATCTAGGCTGTCACAATCTGCTTGGTAGAAATCTGTCTAACCTTCTGTCTTTCTTCTGTTTTGACTGTTTGATTAATAACACACATACACACACACACACACACACACACAGCCTCGCCTCCTCTGCAGCAGGGTGAGCTTGTATAGGTTCGGGTACCAGAGAGTTCTGATTGGGAGCAAATGCCACTCCTGCTGGGAACAAGTCTTCCCCCACTAGAGTACACCCATCATGTGCCTTGTCAGAAATAAGTCTTCCCTGGAAGGAGACAGAAGATCCAGTCCAGGCAGGAGGTGGCAGACTAAACCAGCTCCCTCAAGTCTTACCAGACAATCAGCCTCTGTCTGACAAGTTCCTTGAACTCGGAATAACAAGCTGGGCTGCTAAGTGAAGAGTTCAGCCCAGCCCTGAGCAAAACTCTTTTCTTGTCGGAAGCCGGAAGCCATGAGGTGTCAGTGACGAGCAGACTGTCGATTTTCTGTCACTTGGAGAGTTCCCAAACTCAGGATCATGTTCAGGGAACCAAAGTCCAAGAGGCCTTTGGTGTAGGAAGAGCAAACCAGCCTCACTGCTCGGGAGAAGGCCTGGGACGCAGTGCGGAAATAACGAGCTTGAATTCACCAGGTCAGCACAAGCCAGCAGCAACACAGAAGAGGGGTCGTATGGTCTCGCAAGTTTTTCTTCCTTCCCTTTCCCTCAAGTGCATTTGTGTTGGAAGAAGACTGTCATTTTAAACAACTTCCTCTAACTTGGACGATTTGAACCATAGAGATTCAAAGCACAGTATTTTTTCTCCCTCTTAGTGGTTGTTGCTCAGAAGTCATTAAGAGAAAAGAGTGAGACATTCAGAGATTGAAGGTCTCAAGTGAATTTTTAAACTGAAGTTTAAGAATTTTTCCTTCATACACAAATAGGCATGTTCAGCTGTAGATGAGTAATTCTAGTAAGCTTTCTGTTATGTCGAGGTCTTCTAAAGACTGTGCCATGTGGGACTGTGGTTTCCCTCTCATTCTCTCAGCTTTTAAAGGGAACACTGTGTGCCCTGGAGGACCACATCAAAGATAAGGGGAGAGCTAGAAATAGGCATTGAAGAGGTGATTTTACCAGGACAGGGGCTCAAATAATTTCACTGTCACTTTTTGCAAGATTAGTAGAAATAGACTGTCTTTACTCTCTTGGATTTCAAGAAGTTTCATTTTTGAAAATAAAAAAAAAAAAATACGAATTCTTAAACAACTAGAGCGCTTTGTAACTTTAGTCATAGCAAATGGTTGAACCTCTTGCCTGGTTTAAGGCTGGACTTTAATCTCCCTGCAGTTTAGCTGTAAGCATAGGAGGAAGTGACTGGTTAAATGCATGTAACTGGAATTTAAGCTTTCTAAGTCAGTGGGTCTTAGTTCTGAGTTCTCTTCACATTTGAGATGCGTAGGATACTTCCTGCTTCTGTAGCTGTGGCTATGTTTCAACTTGTGTTCTCTGGAGAGAAGGGAGAGTTTTCCTGGAAAGACTTTTTTAAAACCCTATTTACAGAGCAACTGCTCCATCTGATACAAGCACAGAGGAAAACTGTGCGGCTGCTTAGGTGGAATTTCAGCATCTCAGTGTAAATCACAGACTCTAACGCCTCACGGGAGGGTCAGACTTCTAGCTATGGCTTTTCATCCATGTTTATTTAAGCCAATGATCTTTGCATCATTTCAGTTGCTTTCTCAGAACAAAGGGACAATTTACTGCAAGTGGGCACTCAAGTCTCTATTTTTATTTGTATAACCTGAATATGAGCTGATCTCATATTCAGCTCATCTCTGTATTCAAGGAGGACTCCTCTCCCTGCCAAATAGTAATTAGAGAGACCTCAAATTTTTGCTTCCATCCCCTCAGATGTTCTAATCAAGAGCCCTTAAAACCCCTTTCTCCTCCTTTACCCAGGTCTCTCATAGTCCCCAAGCCTCTAACAGGCACAATACCAGTGCATCCTATGATGCTTTTCTCCATACCCTCTTTCTCTTTTCTTGATTATGCGGTTCATCAGTGCCACTCCAAGCAATTTGTCCCATCGTACTCCCTTACCACCCACTTTTCCATTTCTCCTGCGTATTCCTTTGTGTCTACCAATCCTACCTCATAAACTATCCAGGGACCCAAGTGGCAAGACTCTCACTTAGCAGATGGAGACACAGTTGTGCAAGAAAAGACTAGGGATGAGATGGGTGCTTGGGATGCAGGAAACAGGAAACACTGGCTCATAAACAGCTCCATCAATCGCGCTTCAAGATAGAAAAACAGCTTGAAAAAATAGCTATCATTTGTTTCCCCAGGCTAGAGCATCTATTGAGGTCTCTTTAGGCTTAACCCGTTGAAAACCTGCCTTTTATTTCCCCTTCCCAAGAGAACATTTGCCAGAAAGAAATTTCTCAGCATCACACCTAGAAAAGGGGCAAAGAAGAAGATACTGTTAGTCACAAGGGCCTGTAGCACTCGGAGCTTATTCCTTCTCATTCTGTGTCTTGACTCCAAGGATCATAATATGTTTCCTTTGCTATATTACTCCTACCTTAACCTGGCCAGAACATCAGTGAGGAAAGTGCCCAGGAGAAATTGAGAGCGAAGATGGAGGTAGGTGACTTCTCCTTGAAGGATGACAATGCTAACCATGGCCCATTACACTTGTCCTCCAGAATCACACCTTGGAGTGTACTTACTAAGAATACTCTAGCATCAAAGCAGCTTCTGGGAAGAACTGGGACCAAATATTACATTCATATTTCCTAAAATCTAGTGTACTGCTTAACAAATGCATCCATCCTGACCAAAGTACCCCAACTACTCTTTTTCTGTTGAGCCCAGAAATCTTTTAAAATGGGGAAGGCTCTTGATTTATACTCTCTGTAATGGTTGAGATCTTGATACCCGCCCAAACCCCATGGGCTCATAGGTGGGGCTTTGAGTGATTGGATCATGGGCATGGTACTCATACCTGGGTCAGACCACTGAGGAGTTCATAGTAAATGTGATGCTAAGAGATGAAACCTGGTTGAAGAAAGTGTGTCACTGGAGGTGTGGCCTGGCCTGTCTCCACCCTACTTCTCCCTTGATTCTCTCTCTCTCTCTCTCTGTTTCTCTCTATCTCTCCTTCCTCCTGCCTGTCATCTTATAAGCACCAATCTTCTACCATCCCCCTCTGCCTTAGAGCCACCAAACAATGGGCTAAAACGTCTACAAATAGTGAACCAGCATAAACCTATCCTCCTTTAAGTTGTGGGGGTCAGGTATTGTGTCTCGGCAACAAAGAAAGTAACTGAGACTTGCACTAAAGATGTAATTTGTCATACTTCCCAAGGGAGACCTGCAAAGCTACACATCCTGTACAGAATTCATTGATTTAATTCTCACCACAAAATATCAGCCATACTTTGGATGTTAGGTTGGCTTTGTGTAACATACTCCATTGCTTACAATTTTACAAAAAGATGGCGTAGCTCCCTCTAACTCGATACACACACATACTTTTTCAATGTACACTTTCTACTCTGTATCCTCCTCTACAGTTCCTGTCCTTACCCTTCAGCTTATTTCTTCCCTAGTTCACTTTTTCAATCCTGATCTTTCTGTTCTGTGTTAAGTAGGGTTCCCTAGAGGATCAGAATCAATAAAAAATATACCTATAATTATGAAAAAGGATTCATTAGGTAGGCTTACAGGATCAGAGAAAGAGTCCACATGTCTGACTGCATGCTGGTGAACTGGAGGATGCAGCTTCTGTCAGCTCAAGAAGACAGAAGCCACAAGAGGGATCAAGGGTACAGCACCAGTCCGAAGTCAAAGCCTGGAAACTCACTAGAAACTCGCTAGGGTGAGTTTTCACTGGAAAACTGAACAAACCAAAAACTTGATGAGCAGTCTTCAGAGGTGATGCAATAAAGGGCACATCTGCTCGAGTCGGAGATCTTCAAAATAATCACCTTTCTTCTTTCCCTTTTTTTATTCCATCCAGCTCACCAGCCTGAGTCATTGCCACCCAATCTGGGATGGCTCTTCTCCACTCAGATTGCTGGCCTTCATGTCAATGACCCACAGGTCACTGGAACTGTGCCTGGAACTGTGATTTATTAATCTGCTAGGCACTTCTTAACCCATTCAAGCTGATATATCATGAATAACATCACAAATACCATCATTGATGATACTTATTTGATACTGTGTAACTTAAGAATTAAAGCACCGTGTGATATGTTGCAATGACCTCTCTTTCTTAAACTGTGAAAAAATACACATAGCATATGTTACGGCTTATGTGGAGATGTCTCCCACCCTGAAGCCTCGTGAACTCATAGTCGGAGCTTTTTTGAGGTGGCTGGATCTAGGGCATGTGGACATGGATTAAGAGTGTGTGGTAACTAAATTAGTTCACTGATTGGTTTAGCATAGTTCTAGGTGTTGGTAATGGGAAAGCCCAACCTTGGTTTGGGTGGCACAACCAATAGGCTTATAGCCTGAATTTCATGACAGGGGAAGGGGAGTTGCTACTTTCTGTTTCCTGTCTGCCCCACCAAGGACTGTTTCTCCTCTGCTATGCCATCCTGCCTTGGAACCAGCCAACTATGGACTGAAATTTCTATAAACTGTGAGTTAACATAACCCTTTCCTCCTTAAACTTGTGGGGGTCAGGTATTTTTTCCCCAGCAATGAGAATGTAACTAAGATAGCATAGCATGTGCCATTTGAAACACAGTTCAGTGGCATTTAGTACAGTCACAGTATTGTACAACTGTTACCACTATCTAGTTTTAGAACATTTCCAACCAAATAAAAGTTTGTACGAATTAAGAAGTTAATACAGTTCCCCCTCTGATGAGTCCATGGAAACCACTAATCAACTTTTTATCTTTATGAATTTTCTTTATGGCTACTTCATATACAATAAATCATGTGTGGTTCAATAGTATGTGGTTTTGTGTCTCACTTCTTTCAGTTTTCAAAGTCCATCCATATTGTAGCGTGTTAGAGTATTTCATTCCCTTTCGTGACGAGTAACATTCCAGCGCATGGATACACTGCATTTTGTTTATCCACTCACTACGTTATGGCCATGTGGGTTACTTCCACCTTTTAACTAATATAAACATACGTCTTTAAACATTCATGAACATGTTTTTGTTTGTACACTTGAGCTTTAATTCTTTTAGATGTAGACCTAGAAATGGAATTGGAGAGGAGATACTGGGTACTGAACCCAGAGCCTTTGCACTGAGTGACATCCTCCACCCCCTCTATCCCTTTTTTAAGATAGGGTCTCAGTGAGTTGCTGTGTTTCCCAGGCTGTGATCAAACTGTGATCCTCCTGTTTCAGCCTCTCAGAATGCTGAGATTGTAAGTGTGTGCCACCATGGTTGGCATGCTAATTCTATAGTGAACTTTTTGGGGAAGCCCCAAACCTTATAGAAAAGCTGTGCCATCTTACATTTCCACCTCCAAGGTACTAGGTTACAGTGGCTCCCCATCTTTGCTAACACTGATTTTGGTTTCTGTTTCTGTTTTTTATAGCCATCCTATTGGGTGTGAAGTGAAATCTCACTGTGGGTGTGATTTGTATTTCTCTGGTGGTTGGTGATGTTTGTACATCTTTTCATGTGCGCTTTTTTTGATAATCTGTGTATCCTTAGTGAAGGGAGATCTAGATGGTCCTTTGCCAATTTTTAAATTGAGGGTTTGGCTTTCTGTTATCTGAATCTAATTTTGTAAGCAAGAAAACAGAGACAGGAAGAGATCAGAGCACACTGGGAACAAGTGGCAAGCTGAGTTTAGCACCCAGGCAGTCTCAGCTCCCGAGGTAAGGCTGCTTGTTACACAAATCTCTGCTACCTGAAAATGACTAAAAAGAAGTCTACACTTTTACCCCAGAATGTCCATCCATGGGAGCTGGTCCCATTGTTTTAAAAATCACCATGAAAACAGTGTAAATTAAGATGGATGTGGTGTTGCAAGCTGTGACCCTACTACCATGAGAAGCTGAAGCAGGAGGATTGCAAGTTCTACCTGGGTGGGATAATTCAGCAATGTAATGAGACTCTGACTCAAACTATAAATAAAGAGGGCTAAGGATGTAGCTCAATACGAAGGCCCTGAGTCCACCAAAGGTCCACAGGACCACTAAAAAAAAAAAAAAAAAAAAAAAAAAAGAAATATAAATCATTTCTTCAGGTTACTCCAGGGTTCTCCTTGACAGTAGGAAAGAAAATAAAGTTTGCCACAACCTTATCATTGTTCTAGGGCTTTTCTTAGATGATGAAATTTTTCATTTCATTCCTACAACAACCATTCTATTATCACCATTAGGATGGAGAGGAAATGAAAACATAAAAGTGAACTTTGATGTCCAAGCATGCCTTCAGGTGTCTTGCAGAGGCCACATAGGACAGCACTGTTCTGTTGCTCCAGAGTCAAACTCTTTGTTTCAAGCTGGAGTTCTGTGCTACAGTATGGCCTAGGCCACACTCTTAACCTCTGACTTAGTGTTGTAGTTTGTACAATAATTTCATGTGAACACTAAGTGATACATTAATGTAAAGATCCTACCAGAGAGCTCAGCATAAATGTAAGTGACCCCTAGGAGAGAAGATGGTTCCTAGGGGTAACCGTTTCGGCCCGTAGGTCACTGCTGAGGGATGCTCCTACCCACGGGCTAACTTGAGCCTCTCCAATGCAGGACAAAAGGAAATAATACAACCCTACATGTCTGCAGAAACATCAGCAGTGGTTTCCAAAGAGCAGCAGCAGTCAGGGAAAATAAAACTCAAAACAGGCAATTGAGTGCCTACGCTTGAAGAAATCCAAGTGTCTCTGACCTTATCACTAAAAGTAGATGAGATGAGAAATCATACTCTGAGCCAGGTCAACAGGGTTTTGTAAGGAAATTAAGTGAATAGGTATAGATTAGGATATTAAGCCAAAAATCTTTTATGGGAGAGCTCCACGTTCTTTACCCCAGGTATCCCACTTTGGAATAGCCAAGCTGGCGGTGGGTGGACCTGCCAGTCTGTTTATTGTTTTGTTTGTTTGATTTGACATTTCCAAACCAGGGTTTCCAGGGTGACACTGATTATCATGTGTATTTTCATGGGTACCGGAAAGGGGGGCAGAGCTAGAAGGCCAAACTGAACATCCAGAAACCTCAGCTCATGAAGCTGCTTAAGACCTGGTTGGTCTGATCCCTTTATCTATAAAATGAGGACACTGCATTGAATGATCCAGTAGATTTACTGTGCGGCCATCAATCTGATCTGTATTAAGTACTACCCTGTGGCTTTCTAGAAATAGAAATTATCCAACTTGCTATGTTATATTTTGATGGCTCTAGAAAGTAAGCAAGCAGTGAGGGGTGGACGCAGGTAAAGCCAAGGTGGACAGGGCTTGGGGTTTACAGGTGAAGATGAATATGACCGAAATTCTCCTAACTTTGCAAGAGAACACTACAGAATGATAATTTATTTTCATATCATAGAATGTCAGATTAGCACGATTTGCTGTTTAGGTTGTGACTATAGTCATTTAAGAAAAGGACTTGAGTTCCGGGAGAACATGGCGGACAGATAACAGCAACTACCGGAGGCTCTCTGAAAGACTCGGCTCAGAACCCAGGAATGGTGCGGACTAAGGAGACATAAGCAGGTGGAGATATGCTCTGCTGACTCAGGAACGAACTGGGCTGAGAGAAACCAACTTGGAATGCATTCCTGGTGCTAAAACAGGAACAGAAAAGCCTCGGTGTGGAGGCTGGACCCCGCGCCATTGTAAGCCGCGATTTGGGTTTCCCGCCGTGCGGCGGCTGGCTGCCTCTACAGTGGCTCGGCAAGGAGAGAGACGCACAGAAGCTCTAAGAACGGCAATCTGCGAACGGCAGGGAGGTGTGCACTGACTTGTGGTGAGGTGAGTGAGAGAAGCTGACACTCTACCACAGTTTGACTCCAGCGGAGGACTTTCTGGGCCCGAGCAATCCTGCGGGAGCAGGGCGCGGTGGCGACTCCAGCCACACATCCCCCTCTCGGGCGGGATTGGTGAAAAGTGCCTGGCCTGCGTGACGCTGCCGGCGGACCTGGTAGGCTGTCACAACCCAGATCCCAGAGCCTGACAGTGGCCGGGAGGGGAGACGCCTAGGCTGCCTGGTCCGTAACTCCCTGGTGCGCAGCAGTGAGCGGGAACACCTAACTGGCGCAATTCGATCAGGCTGTGGCTGACTGGGAGAGAAGCTGGGCCTCTTATATAAGCTTGCATATATAAGGAACAGAGAAGAAGAGGCAGCATGGGAAGAGGCAGCAACAAGAAAGGCTCCTCGGCCCCCAATTCTGAGAAACAGGCAATAGCAGACACCGCACCAATATACATAAGGCACCATATAGAGAGCCTCATAGACCAATTCAGGAATGAAGTTATCAACGACCTGAAGCTAGAAGTATGCAGAATAGTTAGAGAAATGCTAAGTACCACCCAAGAAAAAACAGGCGGTGGAATGGAAGAACAGAAAAAAAGGGGAGAATTGTTTGATGGAGAAAACAGAGAAAGCATAGAATACGTGAAGCAGGTTCAAAGGGACTACCAAGATACTAAGAAGTCTATAGAAGACTGGCATAACAGCTTGAAAGAAACTAAGGACAGACTATCTGAACTGGAGGGCAGACTTGTAATATGGGAGAATGAAATGAAAAACTTCTTAAAAATAACAAAGAAACAAACAGCAATAATACAAAGACAAGAAGATGATAAGAGGATCCATAACTTAAGGATTAAGAACATAAAAGAAGAAGTAGGGACACAAACAAGTGAACTACAAAAGCTACTCACAGAAATAATCCAGGAGAATTTTCCTAATTTAGCAAAAGGTAAAGATACTCAGATGTATGAGGCATACAGGACCCCAGCTACCTACAACCCAAACAGAGCAACACCCAGGCATATAATAATAAAAATTCCAGAAATTCAATACAAGAACAGAATATTAAAAGCTGTAAGAGACAAGAAACAGACCACTTACAAGGGAACACCCATCAGAATTACAGCAGATTTCTCTGCACAAACCATCAAATCACGAAGAGCGTGGGGGGAAATAATTCAAGCTTTGAAAGATAATAATCTCCAGCCAAGATTGAGATATCCTGCACAACTGTCCCTGGAAATTGATGGAAAAACAAGGTGCTTCCAGGATAAAGAGGAACTGGGGGAATTTGCAACCACCAATTCAACTCTACAGAGAGTATTGCAGGATATTCTAAAAAAAGAAAAATACAAAGAATCCAGAAATAATGGCAGAGAGGCCACAACGAATGGAGCAGAGAACAAAATGAAGAAGACAAACTGACAGCTACTGACAGAAAAAGAGCTCAACAGAAATTAGGCAGAGAAGATTGGATGATAGGAACAGCTATTTTGGAGAAAATGACATCTTAATAGGTAATACTGATTTAGTATCATCTTGTTTTGAAGTCTCATCTAGCTTTTGTCCTTCTGTCTCCAATGGTCTAAATAGGTTGTATCTTACTGGATTTTATTATGTACGATAGAATAAGCAAAAACTTTTAAAGACAAGGAGATTATACAGAAACCATTGTTCATTTTCTGTTAGTCGATTCTAAATACTCTGTAATGCTGTCATTCTCTTAAACAGTTTTACATTGTTTTGATATACTTAATGCTACAGTATACGAAGTTGTACTCAAGGATTTCAAAGAAAGAGACAATATGGTAACTACTTTTAGGTTAGGATTATCTGGTGGTGAATCACTATTCTGCTTAAATGGTTATGTTTTGATCTGCGCTGTTTCGTTGTTATGCCCTCTTTTATCTCAATCTCCACTCCATTATTTACTTTTTTATCTTTATCCTTTTAATTAAAGGAAAAAAATAGCAGGATATATTATAGTAACCCACTTTGACTTTTCATTACCTTGATTTAAAGCCCTGTATTACTCTCACCATCTGGTCTTTAACTGATGTTCCCCTATTCTGTTTTGCTGGATAGTATCAGGTTTGAAAGTTTAGGCATCAGCTGTGAAGATAATGAGATTCATTATGACACCCATTCTTGATGACTTTTATCTACTTTTGAAGACCTACAATGTCTCCAATGTTTTGGTTTTGTCGGTTTTATTCTTTACTGTTTTGTTCAATTGTATTATAACTAACGATATAGGCAATTCTATTAGAAATAGCGGGAGGCATTATAGTAACCATTGTTGATCACCTTGTATTATGTTTTTACATTATCTATTATGTCCACCCTTTTGACTTGACCGATTCTGTTCTGTTATGTCACATTTGGTTTTACTCTCTTCCAAAAAAGTAATAAGAACCGTGGGAGCAATGAAACCCAAAATGTGTAATAGTCATGGTACAAAAGAGAGGAAAAGAAAGTGCTCCAAACTATATAACTGCATGTATATTTAAGTGTATAAGATAGAAAATGATATCACAGAGTTTTATTGGATCAATGAACAGAACTGTTTGCAGTATCATTGATGGAATGTCCACTTTACAAGCTTTAATTTTGTGACTTGAACAATTATTTCTAAGATGACAATATGTAATCCATTAACTAGTGATTTCCTACTGTTCATTTTTTTTCTGTAAATCTGTATGACTTGTACCCTTTCCCTGCTTTTTTTTCTTTTCTCCTTAAATAAAATTAAAAATAAATAAATAAAGAAAGAAAGAAAGAAAGAAAGAAAAGGACTTGAAAACGCTTCAGGGAAATCTCATTTGAAGGAAACAAATGGATTACATTTTCCCAAATTAGTAGTCAGCTAACTGTGACTCATCCTCCTGTCTCTGCTCATGTGACCGGGACAGTAAATACAGTATTGACAAGAAAATCTAGCCCTCAGTCGGCAGATACCAGCCCTCCTCATACTGAAGTCACAGTGGAAATGGGCTTGTTTCCTGTTTTCTTTGCATAACCAAATTGCAGGGACTGCTTCAGTGTCTATTATTGTATCCTACGTGAAAAGGGGCTGATTGCTAATTTCTAACTTTTGAACTGAAAATATTGCGGGGAACACTCATGCCTTCTTCTTCCTGCTTTTAGATAGACCCGAGTTGTAGTGAATAAGATAAATAGGCGCTTATCCTCCTCCGATTCCTCAGATGACCTGCCCACACTTGAGAATCTTCTCTTTCAAGGTTCCTTTTAGCAACATGAACTTTGAGGGGGAAAACAAATGCGAGTTCATTTGTCAACGCCACTTGTCACTGGCTGTGTGGTTTGGGGAACATTACTGAGCTTCTCTTTGTGCAATTTCCTCATCTACAGTGAAGAGAAAAATGTATTTCTTCCACATATTTATTGAAATTAAATGCTAACATCTTAAAAGTGTTTATAAGTATCGTCTCTCTTGGATAAACAGTCAAGGAGTAATAACCACCTGTATCATTACTAACATTCATTGGTGTGACTTGGAACTAGGGTTACAGTACAAAGATATCTGCTTCAATTCAAGGGACAGAAATACAAGGAATCCCCACACATACAGTAAAAAAAACCCACCAAGCCCCTATGCAGGGTGGAAACAGGGCTTGTTTACTCAAGGAGAAAATATGGAGCCGGGCATGGTGGCCCATATCTGTAATCCCAGCACTCTGGGAGCCTGAGGCAGAAGGATTGCAAGCTTGAGCCCAGCCTGAGAACTTACAGACTTAATAAGGCCCTGTCCCAATCAATCAATCGAGTTACAGATGTAGCTCAGTGCAAAGGCCCTGGGCTCAATCTCAAACATTGTAGAAAAGGAGAAAGAGCACAGCCATTTGCTTTATTTTGGGCCAAAGCTCTGCTGGGGGAGGAGATGTTGCTGGGTCTGAGCATGGAGTTGGTAATGCTCCATAAGCACCAGGCAGACATCTGTCTCGCGTTTGGGCCAAATATCAAAAGACAGCAGGGAAGCCCTTGCACCATGCTGGTGTGGTGGTTAGGCCCTTCACATTCTTTGTCTAATGAGAAAAGAAATTTTTTTTAGAATTGCAACTGTAAGGAAAACATGAATATTAAAACTGGAGATGATTCTTTTGTTCTCTCTCTCTTTTTCATCCCAGCCAACCAAACATGTTTTTCCTGTGGTCACAAAGCTCAGTTTCAGAACACTGATGATTTATGTTTGAAAGCTTCAAGAATCCTCTAGAAAATGCAAATATATCCGGGATAGGTAATAAGTGAATCACAGTACTGAGAGGAACTTGAAGAAAATCTAATGAAATGTCCTTATTTTTTCAAACTAAAAAATAGGAACCCCAAAGAACTCCATGACTAGATCAAAGATACACACTGAGATGGTGGCAGCGATAGAGAATCGTAGCTCTCCTTACAGCCTGTCATTTGCTCTTTCGCCTGCCCATACAAAACCAGCAGCTGCTAGGAATATTCTTGGGAAAGGAGAGCACAGATTGGATTATAACATTAGATTTCAAACTCATTGTTGGTCAGAGAAGCTGCAGGCTCAGCTGTTTTTATTTTTTATTTATTTATTCTGTATTTTGAGACACAATCTTGCTAAATCCCTGTGCTGCCCAGGCTGGGCTCAAACTTTTGATCCTTCTGCCTCAGCCTCCCAAATACAGGGATTACAAGCAAGAAGATATCTTTCTTTCTTTCTTTCTTTCTTTCTTTCTTTCTTTCTTTCTTTCTTTCTTTCTTTCTTCCTTGTACTAGGGATTGAACCCAGGACCTTTGCACTGACCTACAACCCCAGTTCTTTTAAATTTTTGAGACAGGTTCTTGCCAAGTCACTAAATTGCCCAGGCTGGGCACTGCCTCCCAGAGTGCTGGGATTACAGGGATGTGCTCTTATACAAAGTGCTTTTTAACCTGGTACACAGATTGCTCCCTGAAGATTTGTTTCAAGAGTATTCTGTGATTTGCAATGCATTGGTTCATGGCATCCAACTGTGCAGATCACTTGGACCACAGTTTTTGCTGAAGAAAATAGATTATATTACTATGTGGGTTGTGGTAAATGTAGAGAAAGAAATGTAGACCTCTGGCATCTGGAGAGTACAAACTCAGAAAACAGCATTGTGACAAGGCCTATGCAGTGAGGGCAGGTGTCTTAGTTATTTATCTCTCATTGCTGAGAGAAAATACCCTACATCCAAAGGTAAGAAAGGAAAGCATTATTTAGCTTACAGTTTGTAGAGGTTTAAGTCTAATTGGTTGGCTCCACGGCAGGGTGGCACATGGCAGAGAGCAACCATTCATGGCTGGGGCAAAAGCAGCAAGAGCAAAAGGGAGGGGCAAGCCTTTTCTCCTCCCTTATGTTGTAGCAGGCTACCCACTCTAGGGCAGGTGTAGCCCTCACAGTCCCAATCCCTTGACAACGACCAGTCACAAACTCTAGATTCAGCTGCCTCTGAAAAACCCCATCTTAAAGTGCATGATGCTTTGGGGGACACCTAGGCAAACATCATAACAGCCAATAAGACATTTGGGGGTTTGAAAGTAGAGGAAATCTAAGAGGGAAGGAAAGGCTGGGCATGGTGATACATACCTGTAATTCCAGCACTTGGGAGGCTGAGGAAGGAGGATTTCTAACATTTTAAGGCCCATCTGGGCCACATAGTGAATTCAAGTCCAGCCTGAACTACACAGGGAGACCCTGTCTCATAAAACAGAAACAAAACCAAAGAAAGAAAGAAAGAAAGAAAGAAAGAGGGAAGGGATGAAAAGGAGATAAGAGAAGGCCACAAAGAGGCTCTCTGACAATTTATATTACAAATTCAAGTGTATTTCTCAAAATTAGAAGGATAAAAGATGAAAAGGGTTGGAGAGGTAGCTCAGTGGTATTTGCCTAGATTGCACAAGGCCCTGCGTTCCATTCCCAGAAAGAGAGAGAGAGAACCTTGCCTCTGGATATTTCTGTCCTGGAGGCTGGGCTCCCATGCAGGTAGCTCCTGTCCTTCCCTCCCAGATGAGCTCTCTACACCATTTTTTCTAAATAGGACTGGTTTGAGGAGAACATTAAATTACCACGTGGTTAGAGCGAGACTATGCAATGAGGATTATACTGGGCAGACATTGTGGCAAGAATTAGGGAAAGAAAACCTGATATTGGGAAAAAGAGCAGCAGAACAATGACTGGTGAATCGCTATTACTGAAGAAAAACTGTCTCTGTATTTGACACGCCCCAAAGTACCTGGAATCAAGGCTGCTTACAAAATACTGTAAAAATCTGGACAGATATTATGTAGGAGAAGAAAAGAGAACTTGGAAGTTTTTAAAATTGCAGGATTATGTAGAGAGGGAAAGGGTCGTACCCAAAATAAAAGACCATGGCTCCCTGACCCCTACACCAAAAGACAGGTTGACAAAAGAAAAGCATAATAAAATGATTTGATCACAGTTTTACACCACACGAGAGCGTCAGATTGTTAAAGACCCAAAGATCTGAGGTAAACTGTCTATTGTTACATGTAGGCTCAATAAAGCATGGAGACCCGTATGGAAATGTGACTGGACAGAAAGATTAAGCGCTGATATAAACAAACGGGTTGGAAACCCGCGAGGCCTGTCTGTGCAGATTCTTCTGGGCTCAGTGCAGCATTCCTCTCTTGTAGGTATGGGGCAAGACCCTTCTGGAACAGGACTTTGATAATCCTCATTTGAGGTAGGTCAGAGAATTTTTTCCTTGGCCAGCAATTGCATACATTGAAAGGCAGGAAATTTCAAGTAATATTTTTAGGTTTCTCGTCTAGTTTTGGGGTAAGTGGATCCTGGTTTCAGTGGGGAAAGGGAAATTCTAATTTCTAGGGCTTGCCCTGCCTTGGGGAATAGGCCAGGAGCAGGAGGTCAGAGGAGGGTCAAAGAGGGACGGCTTCTGAGGCTTTCCCTAAAGGGTATCATTTTCTGAGACCCAACAATTACCCAACCCAACCACTCGCATATTTTCAGGGCTTTTAAGCAATGAGTGAAGAAGACATTTAGAAGCAGACAATTGAAAGAGGAGAAAAAAGTTCCAGACAATGGTAAAATTACTAAACCTATAACAAATTCAAAATGGAGAACATACAAAAAACATGTCATTTAGGAATACTTGGATGTCTCTTGTCTCGAACATCTTTGAGATCAGCGAAACAGAGAAATTTAAGGAGACGGCAGGCTCCAAATCAACTCATCTCCATGAGCAGACTGATATTCAAAGAGGAATGGAGCAGAAGTCTTTGTTAATCATAATAAAGAATTTGCTGTATTCAAATGAAATAACAGCAAAGTGGAAGTATGCCAGGGCAATACCAGTTTTCCAAGCAGGAATAAAGGGAACGCTAGGAAATTACAGAGCCTTCATCTCAATGTCTGTAATTTGCAAAATAATGGAAACAATAGCAGGGTAAGTTTGCCAAATGCATTTACAAATGAGTATCATTCCCTTTCAGCAAGCTAGAGATAACCAACAAGGCTGGATAGAAGATGGGGGTTTATAAATCTCTTTTTTCTTGATGGGCCCTATGACACAGTTCGTAATTACATATATCTCACTTGACTTTACTTGTCCAGATAATTTTACATAGAAGCTACTTTCTAATGTGCCCATCATAGAATAGAGTAAGATTAAAAAAAAAAAAAAGCAAAGAAACAAAATATTACATGTTGTCTCTGTTATAAGGCATAGCTACTATCCTCTCCTCTCCTTTCCTTCTTTTCTTTTCTCTTTTCTTTTCTTCTCTTCCTTTCCTTTCCTTTCCCTTCCCTTCCCTTATCTTCCCACCTCTGCTCTCTCTCCTCTTAAAGCCAAAGTGTGGCATAGAACTAAAAGGGAATTTAAGAAATCACATAAAGCATCCTCTTAACACTGTATCAAAGCTACCAAAAATAACTGTATTCCTAAGGGCGACCAGACCAGGTTATTATTCTCTGCTCTCCCCAATAAGCTCAGTAGAACATTTCACTCTCCCTTAAAACATCCTTGCTTATTATAAATTGGCTGCAACTTAATATCATGTCCCCTTCTCTGGTCTTTAGTGAACTCATCTAATGCTAGAAAACTGATGAAGTCCAGATTACCTAGTTTAACCATACTGTTTGAACTGGTTTTATATTAACTTATCTCACTTGAATATTTAGTTCTTCTGCAAGAAGAGCCTGGAGTTTCCTAGCATTTTGATGATCTAGTACAAATTGTATCCAACCTGGGTTTAGTAGTTTGAGGAAGCAGGACACTTGGACTTCTGGGCTGCTGACAAGTGTCTCTTCTAGTAGATGATTCACAGGTGGTTTCCAGTGACCAGATAGTTCTCCTTTGTAAGCTTCATTCCATCAGTGTTCATGGCAGGTATAAAACCATTCTGCCCTCTGCTGCTTATCTCCATTCATGATTTTTCATCCCAGAAAATGGTCTTCACATTTCAGTAACTGACATCATGAGGTTTCAAATTCCTAAGTTATCATTTTACAAACAAACAAAAACCCTTTTCTCTATCCATTGCCATTCTTATAATTTATATTAAGTAGTTAGGGTTTTTGAAAGGAACAGAATATATAGAAATATGTGTGTATAATTATGCAAAGGGATTTATCAGGTAAGATTACAGGATCAGAAGTGAGAGAGTTCACCATGGTTGTCTGCAGAATTGGAGGTATTTATTTGCATGCTGTGAAGCCGGAGGATCCAGCAGTGACTGAATCCAGGAAGACTGAAGCTGCAGAACAAGAAGGATCAAGGATGCAGCACTAGTCCAAGGTTGAAGACCTGGAAGCCCACTGCAGAGTCCCTAGGTACATGTCTGCATTGGCAGCACTCTAGCACAGCTGAACTGTACAGTGATTAAACATTTGCCCAAGACTATAGCAAAGGTGTAACTCATAAACATGAATTCTATATCTGCAAATAAAACCAGTACTATGTGCCAACTGTACATACTATACTGCATTTACATACTGTTTAGTAAAGATTGTGTCCCTTTTTATTTTTCATATCTTTTGTGTGGGGGGAGGGGTACTGGGGATTGAACTCATAGCCTTGCACTTGCCAGGCAGGCACTTATGCCACTGAGCTAAATTCCCAGCCCCTTATTTTTCATATCTTAAAGAAACAAAATGATAAAAGCAACTGGAGGCTTGGAGAACAATGTCTTGGCAACATCAGCAAAGGCTGAAGAAGACTGGAACTCTTCCAAGTGGACACGCTCCCTTCTTTCCCTTTTTATTCCATATAGCTATAATCCTATTGGTTGGTGCCATCCACACTGGGATGGTTCCTCTCCTATCAATTTGCTGGCCCACATATCAGTTATTCACAGGCACACCGAGAATTGTGCTTTACTAACCCATCAGGCATTTTTTACCCCAGTCAAGTTGACACATCACAACTAATAGTCACAAGATTTCACATGGAGATGTGCTTTTCTTTTATGGAAAATTAATGCCTCAAACCCTACTTTGAAATTCATTCCTTCTCCATTTTAAGCAAAGAGTCTACCATTCCACTGCACTTGCAGCCCAAAGTCAGCTTTCTTGATGGAATGATTTCTGCTCAAAACTCCACTACTTTACACCCAACAATGCAGGGAAAGCGACACTGGCAAAAATTTCTAGCAGCTTTCCAAATCCTTCTCTCAGCTTTTCTTAGTCACTCTGTAGTAACTGATACTTTTACCCACTTTTGACTTGCAACTCTTCTCTGAACTTTGAGACCCTCTCATATTTGTCTTCTGGCTTATAAGCCTTCCCAGTAATCATTTTACATATGCTGGAAAATGTCCTGTTTTGGCTTCTAACTTCTTTGGTCAGGAAATTTCAAGCTCCCTTGGTTCAGACACCTAAACCCTAGAAGATTTCATGTATACATTTCAGCTCTGCTTTCTTCTCCTATTCCAAACACGTATGTCAGAATGTCTTCTAAAAAATTGTTCAACTGCTCGATTTAAATGGTTCCTTCTCTCCCCCTCCCTTCCCATGTCCTTTTTTTCTATATTCTCTCAATTGGTGATGTCATCATGCACTCCATTTCTTACAGCAGAAATCTGTGTTCATTCTGGATTGCTTGCCCCTTACATGGTTGATCTAACCAGTCACTGGGGCCCTCAAATCTCCCCTAAATCTTCCTCATGGCCAGCCTCTGTGCTTCTGCTAGTGCTGGCACTAAAACCAACATCTAACCCGAGTGTCTCCCCAGTGCAGTCTTTCCCAGCTTCCTGTCATCTGTGTCACTCCCATCCAGGAGGCGCTAAGCCCTTCAGGATCTGTTGCTGCCTCCTCGTCCCCTGCTCAGCGACTCAGCCCCACCACCATCACCACAGTCCAGCAACTGAGCTTCTGCCACTGAGGTGGCGGGGGTGTCTCTGCGCCCCACCCCACTGCCTAGAATGCTGCAAAGCCCAGAGTCGAGGCCACCTCCTCAGAAAGATTTCTCACTATTCTGTCCCAGTATGTGGGGAGGGATTACCATTTCTCTCTCCTGTCTGTGAATGTTTCACACACTGGTTTATTTGCTGGTTTATCGTCTACCGTTAATATTTGTTGCTATGTCTGTCTCCCTTTTGGGACTCTGAACTCCTTGAGAGCAGAGTCCAGGCATTTATCTTGGTGCTCTCTGGGAAGGCGCTTATAATACAACAAATGAATTGAGTTAAACTGGACTGAAAACACCCACCTAGTGCTCAGGAATGTGAAAGGCTGTGGCTTTCCTTCCCTGCCTCTTCCACAGCAGAGGGGTGATTTGCTGTCTGGGTCAATGTGTGTTTCTCCAGCACCTATCACAGTGCCTACGCCACAGGAGACATGCAAGGAAATATGTTTGCCAAACAAATAACGGTTCTGTCTTCACAGAATGCAAGCCTGGCCCCCACAGGATCATTTTCAAAACCTGTGTGTTTGGTTGCTGCACTATACAATAGGTAAATAGTTACATATTAGTAAAAACAATAAAAATAAATAAACATAGGCCACCTTCTTCTTTGAGAACTCTAGCAGTAAGAAAGCAGATTTACATGGGACACCCCACATGATTTCTCTCCTCTTCAAGCTATGCGCCTTCAGCAAGGAGTTTATAGGGCTCAGATATGGCTGGGTGGGGCGCACAGTCCTCCAGCTGTTTCCTCCGGACCTTCGAACTAGAAGGTCAGAAATGCCAGGGAGCAGAGAGCAGAGGCTAATGTCAAGCATGGGAAAGAGACAGACAGAGAACAGGAAGGGATGGTAGAAAGGTCAGAGAGGGAGAGAGAAGGAGGGAACAAGACAGAGAGATGGAAGCAGAGATGAGATGGGGGAGGGAAAGGGGAAGAGAGGAAGAGACAGGCTAGAACCAGTTTCCAGAATTCCTGAGTCTCAGCCATGCTTTCAGACTTCTGGTTACGTGAGCCAACCTGTGTCCACCTAATGAATCACTTTTCTCTACTTTGGCTCCTATCAATAAAACAGCCAGAGTGATTTAAAAACAAAAGCAAAGCAAAAAAAAAAAAAAAGCCTCTCAAATATAATAAGGCCATACCGGCTGCCGTTTGAGCTCTCCAAGCTGCTGAGTTCCCTTGGGCTCTGTGGCTGCAGGCGGAGGGCATGGGAGGTAGAGGTACAGTGGGGATTGTCAGGGACTAAATGCCAGAAAAGCTACGTGAGGGAATCTCCGTCAGAAGTGGGAACACGACAGCTGCATCACAAAGGAGGAGAGAGGTCTGTGGGCTGGGCAGAGGGGTCCCTGGAGGAGTCAAGAGGGGTCCCTTTGAAATAGGGCACAGCCTGCTTGGTGACTTCATTCCTTTACTGTAGTGCCAGGGGACTGATTTTCCACACCTATTACTGCGAGAGTGACCTCCTGGCTTTGTGGGACCTGAAGTTTAATTAATTTTGAGAACCATCTTAAGGGGAAAACATTGGTTAAAAAGGGAGTCTACATTTAGTGAAAGAAGTAATCACAATAAATTATAAATAATAGAAATCGGGAAAGTCAAATCCAAATGACGTTATTTTGTTGTAACTATTACTGTCTGACTCATTTCTACAATCTCTTCCCTACGTATTTTCTTTGTATCATTTTTTCTTTTCTATCGAATGATAGTTAATACAACAAACTTTACCATTTCAAGGTAACACGTTCACTTCGTTTTTAAGCATATTAACTATGCTGTGAAAATCTCACTACTGAATAATTGCAAAATGTCTCCATTATTACCCCAGAGAAAACCTGTCCCTGTTAGCTGTCAGTTCTGACCTCTTCTTCACTGATTTGCCTATTCTAGATATTTCATATGAATGGTATTGTGTAATATATGGCTGTTTATATTAGTTTCTTTCATTGTAGCATAATGTTTTCAAGATTCACTCATGTTGTAGATTATAGTAGTATTGCATTCCTTTTTCACAATATCTTGAAATTCACAGAACATACCATCATCCATTCAAGTTGGACGATTCTGTGGCATTCAGTACATCCTTAATATTGTACAATTACCACCTCTGTCAAGTTCCAGGATATTTTACTATCCCAGAAAGAAACCCAACACTCATTACACAGTTAATCCCAATTTCCCTCTCTCCAGCCCTAGGTAACCACCCATTTACTCTGTATGGATTTGCTTTTTCTGGATCATTCACATGAATAGAATTCTGTAGGATGTGACTTTCTATACCATGCTTCCCTCATTTAGTGTAATGTTTTTGAGGTTTGTCCATATCATGGTTGAATAATATCTCATTGTATAGATAGGCATATCACACTTTGTTTATTCATTCACCTGGTGATGGCTATTTGGAAGTTTTCTGCCTTTTGACTACTATAAAGAGGGCTAATTTATGCACATTGATTTTTTTTGAGTACCTGATTTCAAATATTTTAACAGAGAAATTGCTTGGTCATGAGATAATACTTCTATATTTTACATTTTGAGAATTTGCTAAACTGTTCCAAACAACAGCCATTATGCAATCCTGAATGTGTAAGAGTTCCAATTTCTCCATGATTCATCAACCCTTATTATTTTCCTTATTTTTTCATTATGGTCACCCTCATAGGTATGAAAGGTATCTCACTGTCATTTTAGCCTACATTTAATAACCAATGATGCTGGGCATATCTGTACATACTTTTGTGCATTTGCATATGTTTTTGCAAAAATACCCAAATCTTTTGCCCTTGTTAAATTAGAATATCTTTTTGTGGTGAGTAAGGGTGTGATATATATTGTGGATATTAGACTCTTACCAAATATATGATTTGTAAATATCTCCTCCCATTTTTAAAGTTGTCTCTTTAATTTCTTGATAATAGATGTTGGCCTATCAATTCTTGCTATTCTTCTGTCCAGTTCTGTTAGCCATTATTGAAAATGAGATACTGAAGTCTCCTACAATTATTATTGAATTGCTTATCTTCTACTTCAATTCTATTAGTTTTGTTCCAATATTTTAGAGTTCTGTTTTTAGGAGTATGAGCATATATAATTCTTATTTCTTTCTGATGGACTGATTCTTTTATTACTACATAATGTCCTTCTTTACCTCAAGTAATACTTTTTGCAGCCAAGTCCACTTTATTTGCTGTTAAAATACTCTGAGCTCTCTTTTACTTACTATTTGTGGAGAATCTTTCTTATGTTTTTATCTTCAATCTATTTGCATCTTTGAATCTCTTACAGAAAGCATATAACCGAATAGTGTTTTGAAAGCATTTTGCCAATTTCTGCCTGTTAATTGAAGAGATTAATCATTTAAATGTAAGGTAACTAACTGATTTTTAAAAGAGAGACTTCACGTCAGGTAAACAAGCACCTGCTATAATGCCTGTACTCAGCTTTATCTCTCTACTTGGGAGCCTTAGATCATAAGTTTGAGACTGGCCTGGAAAGACTCTGTCTCAAAATAAAATAACGGTATGGGTGTGGCTCAGTGGTGGAACAAATGCCTGGAATGTACAAAGCCCTGAGTTCAATTGCTATTTGTTTTCTAGATGTCTTATATACTTTTATTATTTCTGTCCTCTGTAACTTCCTTCTTTTATATTAAATAGGTATTTTCTGATATGCTAGTGAAATGTCCTTATCATTCTCTTTACTATATTTTTAGTTATTTTCCTAGTGATTGCTCTGTTGATTATGATTATCCTTGTAACTTATAATAATTCACTTCATATCACTATCAATTTAATATCAGTAAATCAAATCTTTGTTTCTCATAATTTCATTCCCCCCAACGCTATGAAGCTTTGTTAGAAATCATGTCTTTATACCTTGTGTCTGTCACCATAGATTTGTAAATATTATTTTGTGCATTTGTTCTTAAATCAGAAAGAAAAGGAGTTATAAGCAAAAATGTATATTTACACAATCTTGTATAATTCTATTACCAAAACTCTTTGTGACTTTCAATTATTATCTACTATCCTTTTGTTTCATTGCAACCTGAAGGACTTGCTACAGCATTTGCTGGAGGATGGGATTTGTTAGTAGAAATCTCAACTTTTATTAATTTCTCTTCATTTTTGAAGGACATTTAGCTAGGTAAAGAATTCTTGGTTGACATTTTTTTTCTTTAAGTATTTTCAATATGTCATCCCACTGTCACTGGCCCCTACAATTTCTCATAAGAAATCAGCTACTAATCTTATTGGATTTTATTGAAGAATTGAGTCATTTTTCATTTGCTGCTTTCAAACTTCATCTTTGGTTTTGATAGCTTGATTATTATCAGTGTGGGTCTCTGAGTTTACCCTTCTTGTATTTCTTGGGGCTTTTTAAATATTTTATCAAATATTCATTTTCTGCCATTCTTGTAAGTATTTTCTGTCCTTGTCTTTCTCTTGTTCCTCCTCCTTCTCCTTCCCTCCTCCTCTTCTTCCTCCTCTTCCTCTTCCTCCTCTTCCTCCTCCTCCTCCTTCAACTAGCACTATACATCTGAGGGTATCCCATAGACTTCTAAGTTTAATAATTTTTTGACTTCTCTCTTTTTGTATTTTTTGTTTTGTGTTTTTCAGGCTGGACACTCTTAGTTGGCCTATGTTCAAGCTTTGATCCTTTTACCTTTACAAGCTCCAATTTACAGCCGAGCTCCTCTGCTGAACTTTTTATTTGAGTTACTATAACTTTTCAGCTCTAGGATTTTTTTGGCTCTGGAGTTTCTATTTAGTCATTTTCAAATATAATTTCTATCTTTTATTGATACTCTCTACTTAGAAAAACTTCACTCTGATAATTTTTCTTTTTGTACGATTTCCTTTAGCTTTTGAATATATTTTAAATGGCATAAGTTTGTTTATTTGCTTTATATGAGGTGTGATAAAAAATGCAGTGTTTTTAAAAATTATAGTGCATTATAGTAGAAAACACATTGCCACTGATCCATTTCAAAGTATTCCCTCTTACTTCAGACGTACTTATATCATCGTTCTTACGGTGTTTTTGAAGCAGTTCTGGGCCTTGCTTTTCATGAGTGTCTTTACAAAGTATGATCAAAAATATGAACTCTGCATCATCTCAGCAAAAGGCCTGCTTGTAAAAACATTATCCGCCTTATTCACTGGGTCTGGCATTGTGAAACTTCTAGCTCTTCCTCATAGTCCAAATTACTGCCCAGGGTAAATGTTTTGCACTGATTCAGGATTTTGAGGCAGCCATGACAGTATAACACAGCTGAAGACACTCATGAAAGAAGACTTCAGAACTACTGCAGAAAGGGGCAAGCAGAATGGGATAAGTGTTCAGAGTGAGAGAGATTAATGGCAGTGTGTCTTTTACTACAATAAAATTTAAAAGAACTTTTAAACAGTCACTATACATTTTTATCACAACTTACACTTAAATCCAACATCCAGGACTCCTAAAGGATAGTGTCTTTCTTTCTTTCTTTCTTTTTCTTTTTCTTTCTTTCTTTCAGTGTTTGTTTGTTTCTTTCTTTCTGACAGTTTCTATTAACCTCTCTTTTCCTTCTTCTATATCTGAGCCATACATTGTTGTTTCTTTGTTTGTCTTGTAACTTCTTGTGAAAACAGAACACTTTAAATATTTTAATGTGTTAACTCTAGAAATCAAAGTCTTCCCTCTCCCCAGGGTTTGTTGCTAGTGCTGGTGGTTATTTTATAGCTTGTTTAATAACTTTTATAAGCTAATTCTATATTATTCTTTGTCATTTGTGGCTGTTGACCTCCCTGTTGTGTTGGGTTAGTAATTGGATAATGATTGGACAGAGATTTCTTTAATACGTGGAAAAAACTATTGCTAGGTTTTGACCAAAACCCTCCACCTGTGGGTTGGGCCTGCCTTCTGCCTTCATCCAGACACTTTACAATTCCGCCTTAGCCTTGACTTCGTGCTTATCCAGAGCCCCAAGGTCATTCATTTCATGGCATTTCAGCTTCTTACCTGTAAACTTTTCAAAGCTTTCTAGTGCTGCCATGGATCATGCTGGCCACGTCATCAACCAATTACTATGAAAACCATATTCCTATCCTTTCTTATCAATAAAAAGTTGAAATAAGTGGTTGGTGGTTATTAATATTAATATTAATATTGTGATGAGAAATATTAGCAGATATTTGAAAAATGTGTTGATGCCAGAGCCACGAGGTCGGCTGGAGGTCAGAGCTTACAGCTTTATTAGCTCACTCCTGAGCACCGGGCCATTTCAGCTTTTCAAAGCTCTCCCGGACATCTCACCTCTCAACTTTGCCTGTCAAAGATTTTGGTTTGTTCCAACTACTATCTGACACATCAGGCAATAGCAGCCAAAGCATTAGCCTGCAACTGCTTTCCACAAATGCTTCCCTCCTTTCTAATGGCTTTAAGCTGGGCCAGGCCCAAGTCAAAATAAAGATAAGCCTTTGGAACTGCTCTTCCATGGAGCTACCACATATTTTTTATAAGGAAAATAATTGTAATTATTTTTAAATGAGGTCCATTCTATCCCTCTGGTAGCAAGAATGCAAGCTATCCTTTTCTCTGAGCTGGGATGTGAGTTTAGTTAAAATGCCACAAACTTTATGGTTGATACCAAGAGTCAGAGTTTCTCTTGGATAAATAGAGGTGACTACAAGTCTTTAGTTAATTTCCAGAATTCTAAAGAGTTAATGCTGATCGTTTTTGTCAGTCTTTACTGACCAAATGATAGAGTTCCTTGTTCTGTTGTTTTCACTGATGTCATTACCCTCTGTGCTCTTTCTGATATGACAATGATTTTGTAATACAATTTTCCATTGAAAAAGTAGGAAGATCCATTTTCCTTTAGAATGTTTAAAAGCTTTTGAAAACTTGTTTTAAAATATTTCATGTCACTGATGAGCAATGCCGTATTTATTATGTCTTCCAAGACTTAGTGGTAGAGCAAACCTCAGAGATGTCCCAAGTCTTTGGTCATAGCTGACATGGCACTTGCATCTACAATCCAGCTGGTAGTTAGACTCAGCCAAGCTCTTATACCCCCACTCCATCCTCCTAACCTCTCTGGGCTGGTCCTGAAGTTAGAGGGAAAACCACCTGGAAAAATGGATTCCAGGGAACTCAGTGCAGAGAGCAAGACAGCTTCAATTTCAGGTCCTTCTCCAGGGATCACAGATCAGATGCAAAGACTCCCTGACAATTGCATGGGAAACCAGGTGGATATGAAGGTCAAGCTGGCAGGATGCAAACCCCACTCACAATTCTGGGATCACCAGCAGGGCACTGAAAAACTAGATATAAAGCCAGGCATGGAGGCTGAGGCAGGAGGATCATTGCAAGTTCAAGATCAGCCTGTGCTGTAAAGTGAGCTCAATACTAGCCTGAACTGCATAGCAAGACCCTGTCTCAAAAAGACAAAAAATAAAATAAAATAAAGAAAGAATATATGCAAAAATGAATATACAAACAATCCAATTGTTCACTAGTTAATGATTGGGCAAAATGTGTAATATCCATGCCATGGAATAGTATTTAGCAATTAAAAGAAATAAAGTTTCAATATAGGCTGTAACATGGGCAATTATTGGAAACATTGTTACATTAAAGAATCTAATCATAGAAAACCATGTATTCTGTGACTCTATTTGTGTGAAAAGTCTGGAATATCTACAGAAATAGAACATAGATTAGTAGTTATCTGGGTTTCAGGGTTCTTGGGCAGGAATGAGAAGAACCATACTGGTCTCAGGGTTTGGAGGGATAATAAAAATATACTAAAATTAGTTTACAGTGATGTTAGTTAGCTTTTCATCACTGTGATGAAATGTCCCAGAAAAATAGTTTAAAGGACAACACATTTATGTTATGAAAGAGATTTCAGTCCATCTTTGCTGGGTCCCATCACTCTGGGCTACTTTGGCCACGAGCCAAAGCCAAACATCATGGTGGAGAGCGTGCAGTGGAGGAAGGCTGCTCACCTCACGGTGGTCCAGAAGCAAAGAAGAAAACCAGGGTGTGCCGTGCTCCAAGGCCATAGCCTCCACGATCTGCTTCTTCCTAACAGGGCTCACCTGCTGAAGTTTCCACCACAGCCTAACAGCAGCACCAGCTGGAAACCGAACCTTCTTCTGCACATGAGCCTTTGGGGGATGTTCTACATCCAAATGACATTGGTGATGGTTGGACAACTCTGAATATGCTGCAACAACAACACTGAATTGTAGAGTTTAAATAGACGTTTTGTTTTATATATATATAACATATTGTAATGGAGCAGTTAAAATCAGAAACATTCAGGGATACTCCAGGTCAGGCCAAAGGCAAGTCCCCACCTCAGACATGCACTGTTGCTGCCTCTGGTTTTCTAAGGTGCTCAGCCTGGGAAGGGACCCTGCAGCTTTGGCCACACTGGCTCCTTGGAAATCTACCTTTATATGTGCCTTTCCCTTCTTGCCTCTTCCTCTCCTTTACTTCCCTCCCCTCCCTTCCCTCCTCTCCTTTTCTTCTGCCTTTCTTAAAGTAGTTGGCTTCAGGGTGCTAAAATTCTTTCTAAAGTAAGGCCAACTGATACATACCCAGTTAGATGAACTATTCCAATCTTCCCTGGGTGGGAACAAGCTCCCAGGCTGAGCTGAAGGGAGGTGGGTGGGAGGTGCCCAGGGAGATGAAAGGAGGAGTGACATTTATAGGGTGTATTGACACATGAGCTCTTCAACTTAAAACAACCCAACTCAATCCAATTTTTTTCCTTCCCATTTCATTCCTTTCACTATAGCCCCTAAAAGTGACAGGCATGTGGGGGCAGCAGTCAGAAATCAGACGTGGCCCCCAGAGCAGCAGTACTACCAGATGCCTTTGTGATGCTATCAAGGGGTACCTCAGCCCATGGACTTCCACCCCATCCCCATTCTGCAGTCCAGAAGTCCTTGGTTAAATTTTGATTGAGTCATGGAAACTTATAGGCTACAGCATTCTGATAACCTTGGTAAACTGACAGCTTAAACCAAGGAGCAGAGACAGCTGCTTTCTTTACTGTTGTCAGCATCACTGTTTCTTCTTCTGAGTCTTGCGCGTATGACCCTGGGGTTTGGAAAGGCATAAAAAGCCCTCATCTTGTCCAGGTGTTCACCAGCCCACAGGATGCTGTGCTGTGGCAAAGCCTGGCAGCTGATTCCTGGGTTGGATCACCTTCATCCCAGACACACGGACTCTACCTGCCAGTCTGATTTACAGCTGGGAATGATTATTCGACTGCGGCCAGAACACAGACCCAAGTGATATGACTCACCTCTGGGTCCCTTCCCGAGAGATCCACTCTGTGCATTCCCTGTTCCGCTGGTTGGGATGGAAATAACTTCTAGAGCAACACAAGCAGCCATAAGTAAAAGGTGGCAGAGCCAAAAAGGTAAAGGACTGAGACTCTGCATGTCCTTCAGAAGGCCCATGCTAGAGTGTCAGGACAAGGGCAGTTTTATTGCATTAGACACTGATGTGCGAGGGCTTTCCTGGATGGAGGGATACCCTGTAATGATCCATGTTTCACTATTATTGCAGAAAAGCTCAGGCGGGCTAACTTCATTTTTAAAAAGCAGTTTATTTAGCTCATAGTTTTGGAGGCTGAAAATCTAAACAGTGCGGTATCAGCTCTGCCAAAGGACTCAATACAAATGACGGAAGTGCATGTAGGAAAAGCATCTCAAAACACAGGAAGCCAGACAAGCTGGTGTCTCTTCATCCCTCCCAAGAGAGCACTCTAATGACCCAAGGGCCTTCCACTAAGCATCCACCATCACCCCCCAGGACCAGGGTACTAAGAGTCTGTCACCTGAACTGTCGGAGACTTGCTGGGACCATATCCAAACCACATGTTCTCACTAGTGTAAATAAGTCATGAGTGAACCTGACCATGTCAAAATATATTGCTGCGTATACCCCCAAACCCGGTGACTGCAAACAACACACACTTAGGATCTCCTCTGAGTCTGGAACCCACAAAGCTGCCATCAGGGCAGCATTCCTCTTGAGACTGGGGTGGAGAATATATTTCCACCTCCCTCCCATGGCCGTCAGCAGCCTGGTCACTCTCTGAGGGCCCTGCATGCTTTCCGGGTGCTGTTAGCTGCAGACATGGGTGCCTTGCCACAGAACACCTGGCAGGGAGGCAGTTGGTTTTCCTCAGCATCAAGGAACGAAGCATCAACAGAGCCCAGCAGGGCTGACAAGGATGCCCCAGACAGAGCCACAGTTTCTTCATAACCCAGCCTTAGCAGTAACACCCCATCACCTCAGCAATATCCATCACTAGGAGCAAGTTACTAGTTTAGCCTTGTTCAAAAGGAAGCGATTCCATTCAGCGAGCTGAATCCCAGGAGGTGGGAATGACTTTGGGCCAGCTTAGATGCTGCCTCCCACCCTAACTCATGGGATTCCTTAGTCCTGAACAGCTGCGAACAGATTCAACTTTTAAATTGCTCTGACACCGTACTGTCTAACAGCAGCAACTGAAATGAAAAATTCAATGTCTTAGTCAAACTAGCCACATTTCAAGTGCTCGGGAACCACATGTGCCTAATGGCCACCAGAGCAGAAAGTGGAGAGACAGAACATTTCCATTACTGCAGACCGTTCTGATGCAAAACCAAAATAAACATGACACCCTTCCTTTAAAAAGCTGTCTTTTCTCAGAATTGTGAAGCAAAACACTGTGTTGTCAGAGCTCCAGCGTCATTTTTTCCTGCTTTTATGGCCGCCAATATTTTCCTCTGCCTCCTTTCAGGAACTCGGTTGTACCTGAACTCTGCTCCCAGAAAACTTACTCTCAAAAAAGAAATAAAGAAACTCATTCATACCGAGGTGCAAATGACTACCTTTGAGATCTCACTAGTCCCCCAGAGTTATTTTCATTCTAACAAGACCATATGTGAAAGAATACATTTCTAATTGTAGCACTATAGATAGCAGCTCTGCTGACTGGTTTTTTCTTTTGGGGTGTTTTTTCTTTTGGAAGGGAGGTGACTTTCAAGTCTTTTAAATACTTTGAAACTTGAAAACTCTCTTCTGAAATGAAACTATCCACTCCCAACATATCTGGCTTTTGATTTGGAGTTTTCACACAGGATCTTTCTCCGTAGGCAGCAACCAACATTTGGCTGTTTTCTAACTCCGCGCGGACCAAAATGCCTAAATACTGCACGATGCGATAGACGCTGTCTCTTGATTGGTTGTATGTATGTTCATATGTATTGGTTATGCGTACCGTTGTAACTAGGGACCAGAAAGGTTTGTGGACTGTTTTCACAACATTTAACGACTGGTTTTACCTCCTGGCACAAATGAGTCCATCATTTAACTTGATTCAGCCAGATGCACAGTCTTTCAGTCACTGAGGAAAAACAGAAGATCTTTGACGGAGAGATATGGAAAGGATGCCAAAGACTCGGTTGGTCACCAACAATGGGATTTTCCACCCCAGCTAACTGGCCCGTTATCAGTGCCTGGTGCATAATATTCACCTTAATTTGCCAGTTGTCTCCGGGCGGTTGTTTAGAAGCAGAGGGAGCTGACTCTAATGACAGGTCACCCACATCCGCGTCGCAGGCTCCTTCATCTCTGCCTGGGCTGGCGAGCGCTGGCAGCCCTGCCACTCAGGCGCTTGTTTTTGTTGTGGAACAAAAGCCTCATTCCCAGCTGTGGCGCCAAAATCTCGCTGGCCTTGTGCAGTAACTGACAGCTCAGAGCCGGCTGCTGAGTGTTGACTGCAGCCGGCAGGGACCTAGGCAAAGCGCAAAACCAGGACGCGGAGCGCTGGGAGCCGGCATGCGCCCGCCCAGCGCAAAAGTGAAAGTGTTCGCTTTGCACCAGAGCCGGCAGCCTGCGCACAGCCGAGGCATTTGGTGTTTCAATACATCTGCTTGCAAGAAATTGCCCTGGCAAGCTGTTTAAGCCTTCAGATTGCAGTCTCTGCAGGTATCAAAGTGCGTGTTCCCTTCAACCGCGGGACACACAGATGAGCGTTTAAGGCCTCAGTCTGCTACCAGGTGACACGAAGAGGAGAGAAACCAAAAGAGTAATTATATGTTAGAGATGCTTGCTGCAAACCTTTCATGTTAGGTTTGCTTCTTGAGGACTTCAAACTGCAATGTCGTTACCAGCACCATTAGCAAGCCTTTTTTGCCCTAGTGCTGGGAATGGAATCCAAGGTCTCATTCATGCTAGGTAAGCACGCTACCACTGAGCCACAGCCCAGATCTTTAAAGATGCTTATTAAACTTTGAATAAAGCATGCTGCTGTTGTACACTGAACCATGTAGGTAAAAAGAATGTGTCCAAGCCTGGAATAAAGCAAAGTTCCAAAATGAATACATTGCAAACTGAATGCAGAAGATCTGTATCTGCTACGCACTAGACAAACTAAAACAGATTCCTGCCCCCTCAGTGGTACAAGGAGCATCTCTGGGAGAAATAGATGATTTTGACCTCGTGGTTTTCTGAGTGGATGCATCAGAGTTAGTAACAGGAGCTGTGGAGTCTGCCCTCCTGGTGCCTTCTGGTTCTGAGTGCTGGTTCTGCAATTTTAGGCAAGACAGGCAACTTCTTCTCATCAATTAAGCGGAGACAATAATACATCCAGATTTGCATATTGCTACTGGGAATGGAACTCACAACCTTGTGCTTGCCAGGCAGGTGCTTATACCACTGAGCTAAATCCCTGGCCCTTTAATGTGATAATTTATGTAAGTGGCTGACAGTAAGTATACAAAAAATGAGGTTATTTGATGCCAAAACATGAAAACTTTCTGGAAATAATGGCATCATGCTAGGCCACAGTCTTCCTCATAAAGAGGAAAGCATTTAGGACATGTACCCGGCACATAGTGAGTGCCCCTGTGGTTATGCTGCTTTTTACTACTGAGCATATCAGACAAATGCACACTCTGTCATTTTCCATTTATGCTTCTCAGTCTCTCATTTCTTTATCTCTAAATGAGTATAATAGCAGCACCGACCTGGTGGAAGACAAGGACACTTCACAGAACTGGCCATGGGCAGCATCTAATAAATGTCTGCTCTTAGGATCATTGTTTTTGGTATCTGATGGGTTAAGCTTCTGGAAATTAAGACTTGGTGAAATACTATGCTTTTTACAATGTCATTTAATGACAGGATGAGAATGAAGCTTTCCTTAGGAATCTGCCCCATCTGGTTCCCTTGGGAGGAAGATGGGTCTTTAACCTTTAGGTAGTGAATCCTCTCTTCTTCTCTAGACTCCTAAAATCTTTCCAATGTCATCCAGGCGTCTGCATTGACACTAACCAGATCTGCCCTCTCTGTGGCACTTCTTTTCTGAACCTTGAATTTGAAATCATTGCAGTTTCATAAGTACTTGTAAGAAGCAAGGGTATCTAGTTTTCTCCAGTGATAACATCTTGCATATATATAACTCAGTCATAAGCAGGCTGTTGACATGATACCATCTATCTTTGATATCATTAGTTTTACATGCAGTAGGTATGTGTGTGTACTTAATTCTACCACACGTGTAGATTTGTGTGATGAGTGCCACAGTCAAGATACAGGACAGGTTCATCACAAGTGTCTCTTACCTGACAGTTTTTTGCTAACTATACATCCCTTACTACTGCTAATTTCCCATGAAACTTCCTTTTTCCTGAGTTCAAAGGCCTGTAAGAACTTGCCTGCCCCATCATGAATTAATTCTGATGGATAATAACTATCAAATGGGTCATATACTGGAATAGTTTCATTCTCAGAGAGTGCTTTTGTGATTTTCTTTTGAGAAATGATCAGTAAGAGATCATCAGGAAGCAAGATGAAGGAAAACAGGCAGATTCATCTCTCACCTTTGAGCGTACATGAAAAGACTTGGGGATAAGGAAGAGCTGAAGACAGGTTGATTCATCTGAGTGGAAGCCTAACACACAAAATCAGAAATTTCTCTCCTTCACCCAACCGTAATCCAGTGAATAAATAACAAGTCTCCCATCTGCAGTTAAAGAACTGGCTCTCCTTCCTACTCCTCTGGATAGCCTGGGGCCAAAGTTCAACATCTGTCAATGCCCAGGCTTGCAATTTCTAGGCACAGCCCTGCTTGATTTTGGTGAACCACCTCCTTTTAGTGCTGATGACCCTCACATATTCCATACAGTGCAGAAAGCACTGGATGAAAGCCCGGAGAACACGAGGTGAAATCGATTTCCTTTACAACCTTGACATAATTAAGATGTATAATCTTACATAAACAGCACCCCCCGCCAGACTTTTTGCAGTCTTTTATTATAGCTCATCACCAAGGAATTGAACCCGTGGAGGCCTAGGTCTTCAACTGCTTCCAATCACAAGATTGTTCTTCTGGTGTGGAGTAGCGCAAGTCCTCGTGGCTTCCTATGCTGCTGTATGTGATTGAAGAAAGGAATAACAAGAATTGGAGACAGAAAAGAAGTGGCAATGCAGGAAAAAATGTTTGACTCAGATGTTCCCTACAGTCCAAGTCCTGATGCCTGCACCAGCCACACCAGTGCCATCTTGCAACTTGTGGGGTACAAATTGTCAAACTCTACTCCATGTCTTCTGAATCAGAAGCTGTATCTCTAATTTGTTTTTACACAACTCCTCAGGTAATTGTGATGCATGTCAAAGTTTTAGAGCCACTGGATCTTGCAACAAAAAGATTAAAAAATAAGATTAGCAGACCACTACAATGGATAATTATCCTTATCAGAACAAAGACGAGTAGTCAAGTATTACTCTACATTCTGAAAAGAAATATTGAACACAATAAGGGCTAAGGATTTAGCTCAGTGGTGTAAGTGCCTGCCTGGGAAGTATCAGGTCGTGAGTTCGATCTCGGATACAAAAAAAAAAGTGCAAAGAAATACTGAATATCTATAAATGCTACTACTCTAGGGCCGAAGGAATAAACAAGGTGGACAATCTCTCCACTTCATGGAGCAGCTGGCAATAAGCACTGTGAAGAAAAAATATATAGGATTTAGAGTGTAATTTTAGCAAGGCAGTGGGGAAAAGTCTCTATAGAGATGTGATATTTGCATAGCTGCCTGAGTGAAGCTCGGGAACCAGCAGGTCATGCTGAGGTAGCAAGGACAGGCACCGGGTAGAGGAAACAGGAAGTGCGACAGCCTGGTATCAACATGAATTTGGTGTGTTCAAGGAAGAGTGGGAAGGCAGGATGGACAGAAGCAGGGGAAAGGAAGCAGGTTAGTGAGAGGCGGATAGGGCTGGATTAGGCGGGGTCTTCTAGCCTGGAAAGGACACTTCCATTTCTGGTGAGTGTGATGGGTACCTAATGGAGCCTCTTAGATGCGGAGAGCAGACCTTTACGCATTTCAGACACTTTACGCAATTCAGCCACTAAATGGAAATTTACTTGTGGGAGGGCACAAGTGAAAGCACTCAGAAGGGTTAGGAGGGTAGCATAGTAGTCCAGCTTAGAGATAAGAGATGCTAGACAACTATTGCAGTAAACAAGGTGGGAGATTAGTTGGATTTTGGATGTTTTTTAAGGATAAATTTGGGATACGGGAAGACAAGAGGAGTCATTAATCATTTCTAAATTTCTGTCTTAAGTTACTAGGTACATTGTGTTGCCAGGTATTAAATTAGTAAAACTAGGGTAGGAACAAGTTTGAAAAGAAAACCAATTTTATTTTGACCATGTTAATTAAGCTTGAGAAGCCTAATTAAATGTATAAGTGTGAAGGAGAATGCTAAATATAAGAGTTGGCTACTCAACAGCACACTGAACTAGACTTTATTACCTTATACTGTGTATAATTAAGTATTGAAATTATTCATTAAATAAGCCATGGAAAAATATTTGAAAGTTAGCATTTTATAAAATAATCATTTAAGTTTGCTTTTTTTCCATTACTATACTTACTAGGTCTATTTTCTTCAAACTTCCCACATGGGTCTTTTACATTAAGGGCTTTCCCATTATTAAAGTCACCTTTTGGGTCTTCTAATAGGTCTCCAGACAATGTCACACTCACTTTCAGCTGAGCTCTTTGACTTATGGCAGTTTTTGGATTTGCGCTATTTATCCCAACCACAGGAAATCCATTCACTGCTTGCAATCTCCACACGTGAATCACACATCATTTTTTTAGTAAGATGATGCATAGAAATTTGATTTTGAGTGCCACACATCTCTGATGACCTCTAGAAAATGGTCATGTCTAAATTAAATTTCTTGGCCCCTACTTTTACTGTTAAAACAAGTGGCCACTATAAACATCTTAGACTAGAATTGACTGAAATTGTTTCAGTCTACATTTTGTTCAAAATTAAGTATTTGATTGAGCATCCTTGTAAAGTGAAAGAGGCTATAAAATCCTAATATTAGACAACAGCCTCTTAGAGGGTGATTTTTAGAGGTAACGGACATTATGTATCCGAGCATAAATGTGTAAAAGCTGGAGATCACTGAAGCAGAATGCTTGACCTTGCCATGCATGGCTATCTTCTGCAAGGGTGGGAAGGCTGAGGTATCAACGTCTGGACCTAGTCCCAGGCCTCCTAAACAAGTGCACAGTGAATGGCTTAAATAAAAGAGACAAGTGGTATGATCTTAGGGCTCCAGGAGAATCAAAACTCTAACAATTTGAGATTCCCTGGGAGTTGAGACCAAGAACTCCTCCAGGCAGCCCATATTTATTTGGTTTCCAAAAAGGAAGGGGAGACTGAGACTAGTGTGTGTGGTAACTGAGCAGGACCCTCGAGTCAGTTTAAAGACTTCTCCCAGGCATAAATTATGCCAATTAAGGGAATTTTCTTATTTCTAAGGTTGGTGGTTCCATAGCTGTGGAATAGGGGAGTCAGCAGCCCGTGACCTCAGCTGCGTCAGCTATCTTATCTTGACTCCAGAGCACTGTGCATATTCTCTGTTCCATCATAGCCAGAGGACCCTGTGGCCAGCAACTTAACCCCGTATAGCCAGGTGTCCAACACTGAGGCATTTGGGGAAGAATCCTCAGCCGTTCAGGCATGTTCTGGCATGAATGCACTGTGAGTGCAGCTAAGATTATATAAGCCAGCGGGGCACAGAAAGGCCAATGTTGCTAGCCTGCTTGCATGCTGGAGGATCTTTAGCAAATTAGGTTGATGGATAAATGAGATAGTGAGAACATCGACACCTTTTAAATGACACATATAGGTTCCTATACGTGTGTCACTGAAATCATGGTTTCTAGATTGAGAAGAGTGAGTCAACAGGAGAGTTTGGCCTTGGTTCATGACCTGGTCTTGGTTCCCCTCTTGTAGGACTGTTCCCACATGATATGAGTTGGTGTTAATCCTTGTACCACTGTGGCATCCATCCATTGCAGAGGCTGAGCCTCAGCTTTATACCTTAAATGCTGGCACTGAAGTCAGACTAGTTATGAAGACTGAAAACTTCAAAAAGAAAGTCATTTTAATGAGATATTTCCTAGAACTTCAATTAATATATTCATACCTCCCAGGGTAGAGTCCTCAAACTCTCTCTGCCATCCCTGTGCCTTTTATCCCAAAGCCACCTCTCCCTGAATGTCCTTGCTGCGACCTCATTGTCTGGTAGAGCCCTACCCAATGTCTTAGTTACTTTTTACTAGCTGCTGAGACAAAACAACTGATACCCAAAGTTAGGGAAGGAAAGGTTTATTTCTTACAGTTCTTGGAGGTTTCAGACCATACTCAGCTGGCTCCAAGGCAGCGTGGCATGGCAGGGCAGCCAGCTGCAAATAGCAAGGCATGAACCGGCAAGAGAGAGAGAGAGACACTTCTTCCTGATGTTATATTTTATGCTGGCTCCACCCCTATGCAGGTGTAGCATTCACACTACCAATCCAAGCGCTAGACAACAAAACAATCCCAAATGCTAGATTTGGTCAAGTCCATAATTCATGAGGCTTGGGGGTCACTGACATAAACCATGATGTCCAACAAGACTACCTTCACCTTCCCTGGCTGCTTGGCTCCCTCCTGCTTCCTGTCCCCCCAGTTCCCTCACAGATCATAGTCATTTCCACACGAGAAGAACTGTGTGCTATGTGTACACATCTTGTCATGTTAGATTGGGAGATCATGAGCATAGGAGCTCAGTAACAGTGTGGGCATTTCAAGGTCTACCAAGGTCACAAGGTAGACTCTCACACTTTACTGAAGGACAAGCATTCAAGGCTTCGTTTATGTTGCAAGTTTGAACTTTGGTCCCAAGTATACTCCATGAAACAAGCAGCAAGTAGTGCAACTTACATGGTGTCATTTAAAAGGTGTGAGTGTCCTTAGCCTCCAAATGTGATCTATGTTCTGCCATCTGAATTCAATCTGAACTTATTCTGTTAAAAGTTACCCTCTCATTTAGGTCCTCAAGAATCCACTGGCTCTTTACAAATAACCTTGGAGGCAAGGAGTCCCCTACCAGCGGAGATCTTGTTAGACTCCAGATTCTGACTAGGATGAGGAAAGCTTAGATCTTGCATTTGTAAGAAATCCCAAATGATTCTGATGCTGCTGGACAGACTGCAGACCACACCTTGGGTCACAGTGGTCTACACAGTGGTAGGGAATCTATGGCATGCATGCTGCAGGGGGCTATTTGCTATTGAAAGCTTTAAAAAGTTTGCCATCACCAGTCTAGCAGCTGCTCTCTGATTTGTATTTATGAGAATCATCTGGAGACCTTCCAAAACCAGATCACTGGCTCCCCACTCGTCTATCCACCAGTCTTCTGCTTCGGAAGGTCTGCGGCATGCGCGGGGATTCTGCTGTACTAACAGGTTTCTAGGTGCTGCTGCTGCTGGATTGTACTTTAAGTTCAACCCTGTAGCCTGTGTCTTTGCTTTCTTCCCTCTGAGAGAAACTGGAGACAGCATTCAGTGGAAACCTCACTTGTGGGAATCCATGTCATCTGTTTTTTCCTCATGCCATGTCTTGGCTTGGACTTGTTCTGCTGCTTCTTCCATTCCACTCAGGGCCATTGCCAATTTCCACTGCTCTCCAACTCAACCGCATGTGCTAATGTTCACAGAGAAAACAGAAGCTCTTGAACTAAACCAAGTTCCTGTTGAAATAGGATGCAAATCTTCATGGGACAGGGAACATGAATACTTGGGCCTGAATTCATGGCCTCTGAGCCACTAAAATGAAGGCCTATTTTACTCTCTCTTTTCTCGCCAATAATGTATGAAATGCACCCTCTCCTATTCCTCTTACTTTTTTTGCAAGGGCCAGTTACACAGCAAGGGGGTACCAAATGTCTCAAGGGTGAGAATGCCCGTAACACACATCCCACAGGGAAGAAATTCCCTAAAACGTAAGGCCATGCTTATGACCAATGAAAAGTTACCAACCCCTAGGCCACCAGAGAGAAGTCACGAAACTTGGTCCTGTTCTTTTCTCCTGGTCATTAGAGCTGATGCCTTCTTCAGCTCCTGAAGCTAAAGTCTCTTTCCTACTTTTTCTTACTTCCTAACTTCACCAGATTAGTTTGCCTTTCACTGATGCATCCTGAGGTTCTTCCTTTATTTTGACAGTTGTCAATTCTATTCTGTAGTGGCAGTGGGTCAAATCAGGGTCTCCATCTTGTCTTTGGGGGACTTCCTCGGACCTTATCTGATGACATGCCAATTTGGTGATTTCCATCTAAACCCTTGGCTAGTGGATGATCCTCTCTGGGCCCCTGGCAACCAACGCGATCAACATGTACATTTGTGTGAAGACCTTCTGTCCTGTAGTAAATAAATATCCTTTTGCCTATGCAAAGTTATTCCATTTGAGATTACAGACCTACTGCCCTTGGAGGTCTTCTTTACTTCTCCCTTTTCTTATTTCTTCTTTTATGTTCATGATATGTAAATTTTTCCCATCTTCAAAAATACTTTCTCTTCATCTCACCTCCTTTACTCTCCTTACCTTGGTTATGTTTCTAAAACATCAAAAACCTGAAATGTTAACTCATTACTTCCTCAGTTCCTAGACAATTAAAAAAATGCATTAGGATCTCTGACTTTCATCCTCCTTTGACATTACCACCTTGTTGTCAAATTCAATAGCACTTTTCAGTCCTCGGCTATGACCTCAAGGCACATTTAACTACTCTAGCAAATCTTATTAAAGGTAAATGACTCCCATATTGGGCAGGATCCAAGCAGGAAAACAGAAAATGCTTAAACATATTAGGAATCGGGGGCTGGGGATTTAGCTCAGTGGCATAAGTGCCTGCCTTGCAAGCAGGCAGTCGTGAGTTCAATCCCCGGTATCAGTAAAAATGAAAAAGACCAAAAAAAAAAAAAAAAAAAAAAAAAATTAGGAATCGTATCCCCAGAGGTGATTGGAGAGCTAAGAAAATAAATAGGGATTGGCTGAGGCAACATAGCCATTAGTAGGGGAAGAGGCTGCTACACCCTGGACTGGGAGGAGGAAAGGAAGAAGGGGGACAGGGCCTCCTGCACCCTGTGGAAATGAGCTGTTGCTCTCTGTAGGAGAACTGGAGCCTGGGAGGAGGCAGGAAGGGGAAAAAAATCTCTGGATTTTACCTTACTATCTTCAGCCTCCCACCAGCATTTCTCTTCTTCAAGCCCAGCCTGCAATCCCTGAGAGGGGAGTCTGGGGGAAACAGCCTAAAAACTTCGGGTAACTTGTCTGTGACAAAGAGCAGAGGGGACAGGAGGAAGGAATGGATCTGATGGCAAACAGGCCAAGCACCAGCGCCACAGCTGCAAGCACCAGCACTTCCTCCCCTGCTCTACACCCCCTTCTGGGTGTGTACCTGGTGCTGGGGACGGAGCCCAGGGCCTTGTGCATCCTAGGCCAGTGCTGTACCAGTGAGCCACACCCATCCTGTCCATCCCTTAAGCATCAAGAAATGATTGCCAGTCACACTGAACATTTCCCAGATGGAATTGTGCCTTCCAGCAAGCCTGCTTCCCCTACCTCAGTGCCTGTCTTTAAAATCAATGAGTCCCTTGAGTTCAAAGCAGACAATTGTTTATTCCTTGTGTTTTTGCTCTGCCCACATCCCGTGCATCACCAGCTTTTGTTAACCTCTGCTTGGATCTGTTCCTCAATTCCATGCTCACCCCCTTAATCTCTGCTGCCAAAAGGACCTGACCCCCCCACACACGGAGTCATATATCGGATCTACTCAAAATTCTTGGTATTCTTTGTCTAAGATCCCTCTCTAGCCCCCATCAGTCTAAAAAAAGTAAGACTTAATCCCTGACATGGAATTTTCCTCCAAAGAAAGAAAAGAATCAAGAAAGGAAGAGAGATGGATGCTAAGTCACACAGTTTTGGCTCAAGGGTATGCTACACCTCAGCCCCAATGTGACATAGTAAAGTAGGGAACAGAGTTCATGTGCATCGTGGGATGTGTCCTTCCTTGTGCACTGGTCAAGGGCTTCCCACAGAAAGCTCACACTTGATTCAGTGCTGTCTCTGCTGTCTCTGACTCGAAACTCATGATATAGTTTGTGTGTGTAGTGTGTGTGCTGGAGTTGAACACAGGGCCTCAGCTGTGTCAAATATGCTTTCTACCGCTGAACTTTCAGAGCCCCAGCTCTGAACGCCCTGACAATTTTGAACAGAAAACCTTTCATATGCACTTCATTCATATTGGCTCTCACAAGTTACGGAGCCAGTTCTGGCTTGAAAATTGACAGGCCTAAGAAATACAAGCTGGATGCTATTCTGAATAATGGCAACTTGCATACTTAGCTTCATTTTGGATTTTCGATTCTAGAAATTGTAAATATTCTAGGTAAGGGATGACTATTTGCAATGTATATAAAAGGAATATAAATATTATTTATAACAATAAGATGTACATGAATTAAAACTAGAAGGGTTTCTAAGGCTGACAGGAAAACATATTGCTAATAGCAGAGTAATATAGAGGTGTTTTTAAAAAGATAAAAACAGCATGGTGGCTGGAAATCTGTATTGAAAATCTATTGGAAAAATGTAGACAAAAGTAAAGATCATTGTTTTTATACCACAACTACCTATTTATTCTCTTCATTAAAAACTAAATAACAGAAAATAGCTACTTAGGATAAACAAAAGAAAAGCTTTTGTTTTAGATGTAATACAAAGTAAATTAGTAAGGACCCAAGATTACTCCTGTACTTTTCTTCTTCCTCGCCCTTTTTGTCTCTTCCTCTTTCTTCTTCCTCTTTATTATTCTCTTTCTTCCTCCTGAATTCTGGCAACAGGAAGGAAAAGTGTTCGCACAGGCTTTGTGTGAAATCCCATCTCAGGCGGAGGGTCTGGATGTCAGCTTTGTCTCCCCAGGGATGAGAGAAGCAAGGCATCATAGGACCGTAGTGGCTGGGGCTGTGTGGATAGGTGGAGCTGCTGGGGTGAAGGACAGCGGGTTTAAATGCAGCAAGAAGCTGACCCACAGCAAAACTATTGCTCCTGGGGATGAGAGAAAAAATCACAAATAATTTGTCCATCTGAGGTGAAGGAAAGGGAAGGTGTCAAGCTGCTGTCCCCACCTTCAATCTCATGCAAGCCCGCTCCTTCATCCACATATGTTATTGGCCAGAAAGATGGTCACTCTATCGACACTGACTTAAGGAAACTTTTATCCCTTTATGAGTGTGGTGAGCACTGCTGAAGTTTTACATTCTTCACAAAATTCTGTCTGTCATTTTTTTGTATTAACAAGCATAACCATCAAAGAGAAATTTACAACTAGGCTTGTTTCTTTTTTTTGGTACTGGGGATTGAACTCATAACCTTCCGCTTGCCAGGCAGACATTTTTGTTGCTGAGCGAAATCACCAGCCCCACATCTAGCTTTTAAGAAATCCCAGGGGGCATTTATATGAGCAAGTGTGGATGTCTCATTTTATTGTACGGTTTTGGAGACTTATAATAGGTTGTTGGGGTTAATTCAGGTGCTTTTCCCCTTGGAATAGCTTGAGAATATAATAACAAACATAGGAACCAAAATGGTATAGGTAAAAATAGCTCCCAGGGTAAAAAGGGTAGATTAGGAGCTTCTGACATCCTCAGCACTCTCAACCCTGGAAATAGCCTAATTAGAACTGAGAAAAAGGTAATAAAGGATAATTGTTAAATGTAAGCAAAGAATTCAGAAACATTAGGTTTCTAAAATTAGACAGAGGAGACAAAACACAGTTGTGGTAGTTGGGATTTGGATTGGCAGCAAGTATCAGAGGTATCATTTCTATGTCCTTAATTAGTTCAGCCAGACTCACCTAAAATGCATCTGGAAAGTAGACAATAACCCTGTCATTATGCCATGAAGGTCTGTGGGTGCACTGCACATCACGGTAGTCACCAAAAATGTGACTGTTTCAACTTGAATAAAATTAATCAAGAGCAGAAGGATCATGAGTTTGAGAGTCCTGCCTGGACAACTTACTGAGGACCTCAAAAAACAAAAGGGTAAGGGATGTAGCTCACTGTAAGACCTTGAATTTGGTTCCCATGTGGGGTGGGGGAGGGAAAGAAGGAGGGAGAGGCTAGATGTGGAAAACATTATTTATTAAGGATCTTATGGCAATTTTTATTATGTAAGTACAGAAGTAGTTGTATTAGGATAAAAGGATTAATGGTTAATTAACCAAACCACAGATAGTAAGGCAGGTAATCAATAAGTGAGAAATATGAACACTAATTTAAGAATTTTTCCCAGGAATAACACATCCTTGTTGATAAGGAAATCATAGCAAGTAAACATGTAAACAAAAAAACGGTTGTTGAAATGATGCCTTACAACAAGAAGAAAATTTTAAAGGAAATTGGAATTAAAGGAAAAACGATAAAAGACAAATCCACTACAGGTCATTAAAACAGACACGGGGAGAGAGGACACAGTTAAGAATTCATAAACACAATCAGCAAAGAAAGAAAAAGAAAGGCCCACAGGTAACAGGTTTGGGGAAAATCTATGAAGAATTTGCACAAACAACAAAGCTCAGGAAGTATTTGCAGAATATATGACAATAGAACTTTTAATGTGGACAGTTCATACAAAAGGATAAGAAAAAATTTTATTGGGCTAACGAGTAAAAGATTTACAAAAAAAGAATTTGCAGAAGGGGAATCAAAAGTTAAACACATAGAGAAATTCTTTTCTTCCTTAATAAGCGAATGAAAAAAAAAAACCAAAATGAGATTTGATGGGATGCTTATCAAAGCAGCTGGAGGGGTTGGGGTGGGATGGAAAGCACTGGGAAGGATCAAAAGTGAGGGGGAGCTGCCGAGAAGTGAGGGGAGCCGGACCCCAGGCACAGTTTCCATGCTTCCAGGGTGAGAATGGAGGAAACACTTTCACAGTCACCTAGAAAACCTATGGAAGTAACAGTGTGTCAGATGATATAGGGGTTTGTCCCCACTCCCCGAGGTAAATGTGATTCTGTATCATATAATGATCACAAACACATACTTTAAAAAAAAAAAAAAAAAAACAAGAAAAACACATTCACAGGCTTTGCCCACTGAGTCCACTGCTGGCACTGACCTTACTAAAGTGAGCTTGCAAAAGACAGAGTGCTTTCTGTACAAACGCTGGCATTTCTGAATTTAAATGGAAAGAAATGATGGGACCCGGCACCATTTAACAGGCTATTCCTTAGTAAAAATTATGCTGCGAAGAGTTTTTTACTCTTTGTTTTAAAATTAACTATGTAATATTTGAAACAAAAACCAAAGAAAGTTGGAGTTACCTCTCTGAAGATTAGTAATTAGTCCTCACTGCCTGATTTATCCACTTGAAGTCACACTACATACACACTTTATTTTTAAAAAAGCAAAACAGAAAAAAGGAGAGAAATAATACAGAATTTCAAAAAAAAAAACAGTAAGAAGTTGAACACTAGTTAATGTAGTGCATATTATCTTAGAAGTAGTTGTTCAGGTTAAAATGATCGTTTTTTGATTGTTTGAACATAGCATGTTTCGTAGGGCATTTTAAACACAAAGGAAATCATGTTGTAAAAAGTAGTTTGTAATTTGCCTTGTAAAAAGGAGTCTTTCCCCAGCTTGGCAGGGTAGTACAGACCCGTAATTCCAGCACTCTGGGAGGCTGAGGCTGGAGGATTGCACATTCCAGCCTAACTGGGGCAGTTCGGTGACTTGATGAATCTGTCTCCAAATGAAAAGGCCGGGCCTGTGGCTCAGTGGAAAGGCCTGGTCCAGTTCCTCCTACCTTCCTCCCGAAAGAAAAAGTCCTTTCCCTTTTAGCAGGGAGCGAGTGTCCTCACTCTTTGAAGTGTCTACATAGTTGTCTACAGTGGCTCCTTTTTAAGCCATTTTCTTCTCAAATATTTAGGCTGTTTGCACTATTTTGCTGTTAAAACAAGTACTTCAGCAAGTAACTCCTCTGTGTTTCTTTGGACCCACATTCCAGTATTTCCCTGGGATGGGAAGAAATGGAATTTCTGGCTTCAAATGAAATGTGCATTTTAAAATTGTGATACATAACTGCACACATACATGTAGTAGATATGTACAACAGTACACTCATACGATTACCTACTTCTCCATATGCTCAGTAACATGGAATTTTCTTTTTCTTCTTCTTCTTTTTTTTTTTTTAGATATGGTCTTGCCCTGTAATTCAGTCTGGCCTTCAACTTGCTATGTAGTCCGGGCTGGCCTCTTAACTTATGTGATCCTCCTGCCTCAGCCTCTCAAGTACTGGGGTTACAGGTATATACCACTATAGCCAGTTTATCATGGAATATTTAAAAGCTATAGAATTTCTACCATTTGGTAGGAAAATATACCTAATTACTTTAATAGTAGTGAATTATTTATATTGCAAGTCTATTCTTAGATTCATGTTGAAAATATTTTCTATCACATATTTTAAAACTTGCTATGTTTCGTTTTCATGAGATGAAGTCTCACTCTGTTGCCCAGGCTAGCCCCAAACTCGTGGGCTTAAGTGACTCTGTTTCAGCCTCCCAAGTGTCGGGACTATAGCCATGTACTATCCTACTCAGCTCTTATTTTAATCTTTTTGTGTGTGCTAGGGATTAAACTAACAGGCATTCTATCACTTTACTACATTTTCCAGCCCTTTTTAAGCAGTTTGAGATCATGTCTAGCATTGCAATCCATCTTGCCTCAGCCTCCTGAGTATTACGCTGAGTGTGGTGGTGCGCACCTGTAATCCCAGCACTCAGGAGGCTGAGGCAGGAGGATCACTGTGAATTCGAGGCCAGCCTGGGATACAAATTAAGTTCAAGGCCAACCTGAACTGCATAATGACACCCTGTCTCAAAAAGACTTTAATGGTGCCTTTTGTGATACCATAAAGAATTTGGGGGGGGGTGTGGCCCAATTTCTCAGCTGTTTGCTGTGACTGTGTATATTTTTAAGTGGCTATCATTATACAGAGATTATGAAAATATCATACCTTTTTTTGTTAAGATTTTCATGACTTATTTTTGCCTTGATAGGCTCTAGAATTAAATAGTCTTGTGTGAGCAGATAGTACTCATTATAAAACTGGGTAAAAAATGGGATAAAAAAAAGAATGCACAGAAATGAAAATATAGCAAAAAAACTTATGTGATTCTTTCTGGGTGAGAGGTTGTGATTCTTTTCCTTTTAGTTTATGTTTCTCTCCAATAATCATACTTCACCAAGTTGAATGTAATATCTAATCAAAATTTTCTTTGCATAATTTGTCAGATTATAGATTTTCAAATGTGGGGGGAGGGAAATCATAGGACTCAAAACTCAAAGGCTTAAAAATCACTGAGGATTAGAAAAAAACAGACACATGGCAGCCAGTGAGGGCCACCAATCAGTACCTTCCACCCCTGGCCACAGAGGCGGGCTCCTGCCCCAGCCTGGCCCATCAGAGTCCTTCTCTGGCATTGCTAGTGACAAAGAGCTTCCCTGCCACTGTGAGGTCACAGGGCTGACAAGAGTGTAGTCACAGCTGTCTGTGGACCTGGTGCCAGCTGGGCAGATGACACACACATACTCAGAGACAAAGGCCGAAAGATGGAGGACCACAGGTCACTGAATTCCCTGTGTCTAGTTTCCCTGAAATTCAGGTCTGCCACTAGTTGAGTCTTCTGAGCTGCTAAATCTTACCCCTTCCTTTTTTCTTTGATGTGAGTAGGGTTTCAATAGTTGGCATCAGAAAGTCCCCCGTGGAAAAAAATGACAGGAAAAAGAAAGATAAGATCGCAGAAATACAAAAATATCATTAGGAGAGAATAATTATACATCTTGGGGGCAGACATCGTCACTTTGTCACAAGAGCATTAACATATAATATAATTTAGCAGCTACTTGGTTTATAGTCATTAAGCATCTTATCAAAAAAAGACAAAATAGTAAAAAATAAAAGCATACTTTCATAATTTCTGTATTTCTGACAAAGAGGGAGGGCCATGAAATTAAGGTTATGTTCCAAAGTAAGAGGGGACAGTCCTAAGACATGCACACCACCTAGAAGTGGCCTACAAGAGATGTCCATAAATATATCAATAGGCAGTGGTAAGCACACAATATTTGACACAATATTAGACACCATTTGTAGATGTTAGCAATTGGCTTAATCTGAAAACATTCTTCAGGTTGATAACAGAGCTCAAGAAATAAAGGGCCTAGGGAATGTATCTCATTCATCTTAAAAATCTGAACTCTGCAGATATTGGGGGCTTAATTAGTGTCACCAGTGGAAGTTAGACCCAATCTCTGGACTCCCAGGCTGGTCTTCTTTTTGCTGTCTCTCAATACCAATATGAGATGGCTGAACTGATCAGAAACAACAAACACAAAATTACAACACTGTATCAGAATTGTATATGTGCTGTAAAAATAATGCTAACATTTTGTACTCACGAAAAATTCAAGTTTTTAAGAGGTATTATAAAAAACTATAATGAGCCAGGGATTTAGCTCAGTGACCTAAGCATCTGCCTGGCATGCACGAGGTCTGATCCCCAGTACCAAACAAAAATAAAACCCAACTATAAACAAAGTACACTGTCTGTAAGAGAGTTTAGGTTACTTACTCAGGGAAGAAACATCTGGGTGGAAATTCATGCTTTACTCAGTCAGCTTTCAGCCAAAATTTGTAAAAGGTGAGCTGCTGTCCCAACCATCATCATGTGGAGAGATGACAATCACCACCTGAAATCACTTTTAAGTTTCCCCAAAATATAGAGAAATGAACCTAATCTTATCTCCACAGCCCTTTTAATTTCCATAGAACTTTAACTTTTTAAAAGGAGCTACCACTATCAAGAAATCCAACTACTTGGGGACTGGGGGTTTAGCTCAGCGGCATAAGCGCCTGCCTTGCAAGCAGGCAGTTGTGAGTTCAATCCCTGGTACCGATAAAAAGGAAAAAGACCAAAAAAAAAAAAAAAAAAAAAGAGAGAGAAATCCAACTACTTACAGTTCCTAAGGACCTAAAAGAGCTGTCTCTGGGAGGATGAAAGTTTACCCTGTTTCTGCCCTTGTTAACACCACCTCATTTTGGGGTACCATGACTCTTATTTCCTTGAATCTTAAAATTTAAAAATTGAATATAACGTCAAATCAAGCTTGGCTTTCTCTATATAATTTTCCAGACATGTTTTAAAAATGCTTTGCATGCTTAGGGGTCAAAACTCAAAGGTTTAAGAATCGCTGAGGACTGGAAGAAAGCAGACATGAGGCAGCTTGTCCTCTGCAGTGATGGAATGATGTTCCTTAGCAGCACTTTGCAAACTATGCAGGCCAGAGAGCAGAGGGCAGCAAATTCCACTCAAGAGAGGAAAACAAGAGACCACTGGTGCAAGACCTCAGAGTTCACATCATGCTCTGTACCATTTGCTCTGCTGGTTTTTTTACTAGTACATTTGCAGTAGACAATGTATACATCATAACACATCTTAATTTCTTTTTTATCCACTCCCCTTCCCTTCCTTCTTGATGTTCCTGCCGTTTGAGAAAGATCTATCTCCGTACTTCCTGTTCTCCATCTTTTAATTTTGCTCTTTACACTTTGGGTTTCTCACATAAGAGAAAGTATGAGATACGTGTGTGTCTGATTTATTTCACTTAGCATTATGGTCTTGAGGTGAACCCATTTTCCTACAAATGACTCAACTTTATCCTTGTAGCAGAATAGAGCTCCAGTGTGTGTGCAGACCACATTTTCTTTTTCTATTAATCTGTTGCTGGACATACCGGGTGCTTCCAAGATTTCTTCCTATTAAATGCCCTCTGGTGTTAGCCCGACCGACGGTCTTCAGTGGCCTGCATTTGGCTGGACAATGCTACTCGCTCAGGGAACCCAAAACCTTCTCATCTCTCAGAGCTCAGTTCGGGTCAAACCTCTTTTGTGACATTAGTCCTCACTCAATGGTCTGATGCCCAGGCCAGTTCTCTTTTCTCCCTCAAAGGGCAGCTCCTCTGGTTCTGTGGGGTCTGGACAAGATGTGCGTGGACTCTGCTGAAGTAGCCAAAGAACAAGCTGATTTCAAAGTGAAGATGGCAGCGCTGAAAGAAAACTCCACAGTGTACAGCCTTCCACGAAGGCTTAGATACGGTCCTGGATTCGCGTCAGGCTGCCTTTCCTTTCACTTCCCAGGAAAACATTTGCTTTCTTCCATCTATAGCAATCATAGACACAAAAAAAGCATTATCCTTGGCCTAACCTGCGGCCCCTTGACAAGATATAACTGAGTTTTTAAAACGCATTTTGCTAGTTATTCAATATTTCTGAACCTACTTGAAAGACAGCCACCTTGTTATCTTCCAGTTTCTCAAATCACTTGGTTTATCTATACTTACATTATATTTAACATAAGTCCTAGCTTTTACCAGGCACTCTTTTAAACTGATTGCATATATTAATTGTCCTACCAAACCTCTATTACTCTTATTCCTATTTTACAGATGAGGAAGCTGAGGTACAGAGAGAAGATGAGTAAGGGCATGTGGCTGGCAAGTTCCAGAGCCAGGATTTGGCCCCAGATGCCTGACCTCTGAGGCCACATTACAACTATGTGCCCATTTATCTCACACTTTCAGCCTCCACCACCTGTCTTAGGCCCCTTGCTCACCCTTTACCCCAGACCTTCGCTTTGTGGTCAGAGACCCTGCTGCCCTCCTTCAAAGGCATCTCCCAAATCAACAGAGCTAAATTTCTTCCAATTGGGCCGAAACCACTTCAACGACGCTTGACTATTCTTTGCAAACACTCCCTAATAGCAGGCAAGGTGCCTGCGCCTGCTATTCCGGTGCTTTGGCCAGAGACACACCCACCTCTTAAAATGCTCCAACCATTTTCTCTCCTTGAATTACTGGTTGGGATATTTACAAGTGAAAAGTTCAACCAGAAAATGCCTTGATCTGCCGAACACTGTTGGGAGAATATGGATCCCATAATCTGGAGTGGGACACGTGAGGGGGTGTGGGTTAGGAGCTGGGTATTTGTTAACTATAAGACTTTAAAGCCTTCACTTTTGAAGTCCAGAACTGCAAGAGCTTCGGAAATAGAAAGGAAGGGGGAGGATTCAGAATGCATTTCAGAAAGAACAATGCGTTGGACTTGGCGGGCAACTGCCTCTAAGGGAGAGGTACAGAAGTAGGTTAAAATGATCCCGCCACTTTGGTCCTGAATGATTCTAATGAGACTGTCATTACCCGAAATTGGTATATCTGTAAACTAATCTCATATAGGGAGAACAAAAAGTTCATGTTAGAATCTTTGACATCATCCCTCTTCAGCAGTTGGGAGACACCCTCAGTGAGCATTTAATGAGACCCCTTCATGCGTCTAACAAATGCACAGGATGTTATGTCTCCAACGATAATTAGCTGAGCAGGAGGACACCTTTCCACAGGCCTTGTGGATGGGTATGCCAGAGCATTTGACGGTTAAGATCCTTTGTAACCCTCTCAACAGGGGTGGACTTTGGGGTAGGATTTAAAGGCAGAGTATAGCTTACTATATAGTCTGACTCAAACAACATAAACTTTAAAAAATCCTGTGAAACTGGCAGAAGTCATTCCTTAAATGGCAAACTGTTTGTGTGCTAGATTCGCTTGGTCTTACCTCATAATGATCTTTTAAAATAACTCTTAAAATAAATTGAGTCTTGCCCGGACAATGCCAGCCAAGTCCACAGATTAACTGGTGAGAGCAGGCTTTTGGGGACCGAGCTGTTGTTGCGGTCAGGTACTCAAGGTAGAAAAGCTAAAAGACTTTGCACAGTGCCAGCGGAGCTCAATAGACAAGGCCTAGAATGATGTGTTCAAAGACACCCAGAGAAGTAGACAATGTCATGAAACAGTATTTCAAACATTCGAGTAAGGGACGATTCGTGCTGGGAACTGACCCCACACCTCTGGTGAGTGTACCCCACCCCCCGACTTCACAGAAGCCCAGGGGTAGCCGGCAGGCTCATGCATGACCACTGCAGCGATTTCCAGCAGCTCCCTCCGTTGGGTCTCCCTCGGCCCGACCCCTCACTTCCAGCGAAGTCTGCTGTCCTCCTCCGAGGGACTCCTGGCCGCGGGTTCAGCTTCTGCCCGGGCTTCCGGCCCCAGTGCTCGCGAGCGCCAGGTTTTCGGAGACTGTGGGTAGGGGAAATAAATCCAGTCCGGGTTTTGTCGGGACGGGGTGGGGGGACCGGGCTGCGAGGAATGGCTCGAGAAGAGGGGGGCCGCGGTGGAAAAGACGCCACACAAACAGCTCGCGCCCAGGGTCGGCGGCGGTAGGCCCGGAGCGCGCGGGCGGGCGCAGCGGGCCGGGAGAGGCGCGCGCCGGCCGGGCCGCATGGAGCGCAGCGCGGCCCGCGGCCCCGGGGCGGAGGAGGCGGAGGTGGAGGCGGCGGCGGCGGCGGCAGCGGAGGAGGCGGCGGCAGCGCGCCGCTCGCTCACACCCACCCCCGCCCGCGGCCGCCGCGCCGCCCCGCCGTAGCCCCCGGCCGCCGGCGTCCCCGCGGGCCGGTCCAGCGAAGGCGGCGCCCGCGCTCCGTAGCCAGTGGCAGTCGCGCGGCCCGGCAGGCCGCCCTGCAGCCCCGCGGCCGGGAGGAGAAGGAGGTGGAGGAGGAGGCGCGAACTCCGGCCCCGCGCCGCGGCCCCGCGTCCGGCATGCAGGCGCGGCGTCTGGCCAAGCGCTCCAGCCTGGGCGGCCGCCGCGGGGGCGCCGCGCTGCAGCCGGCCGGGCCCGCGCCCGCGCCCGCCAGGGAAGCCGCGCTGCTGCCCGCGCTCCCGGCCCCGGAGAGCTGGAGGCCGCCGCTGCCCCCTCCGCGCGGCGCAGGCTCCGGCTCCGGCTCCGGCTCCGGCTCCGGCTCCGGCTCCGGCTCGGGCTGCACTCGGGCCGCGGGGGCCGCCGCCGTCTCGTCGCCCGTGCTGCTGCTGCTGGGCGAGGAGGACGAGGACGAGGAGGGCGCGGGCCGGCGGCGCAGGGGGCTCGGGCGCGTGGAGGAGAGGCCCCGAGGGGGCACGGAGGAGGAGGAGGACGACGAGGACGACGAGGACGAGGAGGTGGTCGTCGAGGTTGTGGACGACGACGACGAGGATGGCGAGGAGCGTCTGGTGGCCCTGGGACCCGGCCGCGCGCTCCCCAAGGGCCCGGCCCGGGGCGCGCTGAAGGTGCGTGTGGGGCGCGGCGACTCGCGGGACCGCAGCCCGGCCGGGAGGGGTGTGTCAGGCGGCGGCGCGGGAACTGTTGATCCGCGCGCGCCTGGGCCACCGGTCCCGGCTCCTCGGGCCGGCGCCTCGTCGCCTAGGGCGCGTGCGAGAGCAGGACGCTTCTCCCCCGCCGGCTGCGGGACCCCGGCGCGGGGGAGGCCAGCGCCGCTTTGCGCTTGGTGGGGACTGGCGAGGGGGTCTGGGGGGCGTGAGCTTCTTATTCTTCCCTAATTTTTCCCTAAGGAACCCGGCGTGTCTCTCCCCTTTTTATATTGAGGGCCATTCGAGCTTATTGAAACTAGCAAGCTGCTTTTCTTGTGTCAATCTTGCAACCTTTTTCTTCACCCGGGAACAGTCGTGGATACGTTTCCACCGCGGACACTCGGGTGGGAACCTGTAAGCCCGGTGCGGCAGAACCCAAACGCTGGGTTTCCTGGTGCATTTTACTAGCGGCTTCTGGCATTGCCCCTTCGCCCTCCCACGTTTAAACTCGACCTCGTTTATCATTTTGGTGCCCCTCCCCCAAGTTGCAAGTAAGGAAAAAGAACATCGGAAAGGAGTGAGGGAAGGTGTCATTTAAAATGGATGTGAGTTTCAGCAGAGAATTCCAGCCAAGTCCCTTGTGCGTGGAAGCACGAAGAGATCTTTCCGTTTGCGTCTCTTCAGGAGATAAGGGGTTTATTATTACACAACTGACTGGCTGGGTTTTCAGGCATGTGATTGGACAAAGCAAACCACGTTGAGGTTCATGCTCCGTGTATGTTGCTAAGAAGTTTTGAATGCAGCAAGTGGTGAGCTGTGGAGCAAGTGCTTTTTCTTGAGAGTGGTTCTTCAAATCAGCTGAGTAACTGTTAAGAGTTTTCAAAAGGTGTTGATGTTTCAGGGAGAAAAAAATCCATAAACAGTAAGCTTAATAGATACAGACTATTTAAAATAGTCTTTTGGAGCTCACCACCCCTTCTTTAAAGTTAGTTGCTCAAAGCTTGAAATTGCATTTCTAAAGAAATGTTAAACATCAGCCATTAGAAGAGTCCCCAGAGTGGACAGGGGCACAGCTTTCTTTCCTAGACCACCCTGGAAGTACTAGCTCGGGAGTGAGACATTTGCAGCAAAGAGGCATTTGGGATGATCGTTTTTGACAGCTGCTTGTTGGAATCTGCACTGTGACTACACTCATTACCATGGTCCACTGAAAAGCCTGCATTGTATGGCTGCAGGATGTAGCTGGGTTTGAATTAAGTCACATGATACCAGTGACACTGAAAAACAAGAGTAGTGACTCCTTCATGGTGAAAATGTGTCTTGTGATTTGAATAGTGCTTGCACACTTTGTGATAGAAAAATTAACACAGTAATAATTTATGCTGTGTGATTGAAGCATACCCAGTGTAGGGTGAAAAAAAAATCAGCTCTAAAAACAGAATAACTAGGGTGTGATAATTCACATTATCAAAAAAGATTTTTCACATCTCTGAGCAAATTTCTTTTAAATTCTTTCAGATGTCAACAGCTTAGTCATGTATAAAGCATGTGCAGAATAAATGTAAGTTTGACAACACCTTGGGCCAGTCTGGGCCACATAGTGAAACCCTGTCTAAAGAAGCAAACCAGCCTTAAAGCAATATCACATCTATATGTTCATTTAGTCAACAAGTACTCATTGAGCATCTACTGTATAATACCAGCTGCTGTTCCAGAACACAAAACAGGGAATACCTTTCTGTAGCTTATGTCTAATGAGGTATCATGGCAACAATGAAATATATAAGTAAATTAATAAGCATGGTACTTGAGATTGTTATGCATGCTGGAGGCAAATAAAGATATGTTAGAGTCTAGGAAGAAAAGAGAAAGCTTTTCAAGGACTCCTCTTAGGGAGATTTGATCTGAGTTCTAAGACTCTGCTTGAAAACAAGCTTTTCAGGCGCAGGAAATGGCAGTTGCAAGGAGAAAAAAGATGAATGTGGCTGGAACTGAGTGGGAATGAGAGATGTCTGAGACAGGCCAGGGGCAGCAGACTAGCAAAGGTGAGTCCTCTTAAGGTAGACTGTGAAGTCTGTGGCAAGCTTTAAGTAAGGCAGTTTATGCATGCCAGGTGCTTTGTATTTCTCAGAGGACAATGCTGTGTGAATAGGGAACAGCAGTGAGGGCAGAGAGACACGGCCAGTGGCTAAGGGCCACTGAGAGGTGACAGCTGATTGGAGTTAGAGGTTGTAGAGCAGAATTAGGGGTGGGAGCTGGAGACTGTAATAAACCAGCCTAGCCCTGTTGATGAGTTGGGTTTGAGAGAGGGTATGAAGGAAAGGGAGGAATCCCCGATAAGGGACGAGGGCCCCTGGGAAGGCTGATAAAATGTGCCATCTTCTGGGATTGAGCAAACTGGGAGAGCTGACATTGGATGCTCTGTTTTGGACACATGAAGTGTGAGATGATCAATGTGAAGCAGAAGCTGTAATTAGGCCACTAGTTTTAGGATGTGGATGAGGAGGAACTCTAGGCTGGAGAGAGCATGCTGATAGCAGTTACAGCCCAGGTGCTACAAGCAAGCTGAGAGCTGAGAGCCTTGCTTCAGTTTGGGTCCAGAGTGAGAAGCCAGTGCAGATGTTGAGAACGACATCCAAATCATTAGAAAATACTGAGCCCAGTAAGCCAAAGAGGAGACATTCCAGGCAGTGGGGAGTAAGGAACTGCACTGAATACCACTGAGATATTGAATAAACAGAAGGTAGAGGCTGGTTCATTTGGTTGAGCTAATACAGAACTGAGTGTTATGCTTGGTGAAAGAAGTCTGTGATATGACTGCAGGAAACCAGAAATGAATGTGAGGTGAAGATGTAGGGGCACTTATGAAAGCTTCTTTTGTCATGTTTTCTTGTAAAGCAGCACAAAGAGAAGAGAAAGCATGGTTTGGTTTTGTTTTAAAGATGGGATACAGTAGATTCTAGTATAGTGACTACAGAATGATAGAAATTATCTGGAAGAGGGCAAATGCACTTGTTCTCATTTTTTTCCTTCTCTCTCTCTCTCTCTCTCTCTCTCTCTCTGTCTCTCTCAGACAGAGTCTTTCTCTGTAGTCTAGGGTGACCTCAAACCCCTGATCCTCCTGCCTCAGCCTCTTGAGTGCTGGAATTACTAGGGTCCACTATCACATCTGGCAAGTGTATTAGTTTCCTCTTGTTGTGTAATAAATCACCATACACTTCTTGTCCTGAAATAGTTCTTGTGAGTTAGGAGTCTTGTCTTAACTGGGTGTGCTGCTACAAGTCTCAGGAGGCTGCAGTGCAGGGGTGAGGTTGGATGGTCTGGCCAGGGAAGAAGTCATTTTCACGCTTACTCATGTTATAGAAGAACATCTGTAAGACCTAGGGTCCCAGTTTCTTATTGGCTGTCACCTAAGGGCTGCCCTCAGCTTCTGGGCTTCCTGTCCTCCAGCCCACACTCACTTCCTGCAGTTCTGGGTCATGCAGGTGTCCTAAGCAGGGCCTCTCCCCACACCAAGCATCAAGGAGAAGAGAATCTTGGTGTCTGTCTGCTGGCAAATGGAGTCTCCAATGGTGCAGTAGCATTGGGGTAGCTGTCATGATCTTTGCCATATTTTATTAGTTAGGAGTGTTATGTTCCACTCACACTTGAGGAATTATACAAGGGCCTGAACACCAATGGGCAGTGTCATTGAGGGTCCCCTTAGAGAGGAATCAAAGGTACAGAGGGGTCCCCTTAGAGCAGAACCAAAAGGCAGTCCTTGGAAATCATTGGGAAGGGACTAGAACCCAAGTAAAGGATTTGCCTTCGGACTCTTGATCCACCGGGAGGAGGTGGAAAAGGTGAGCTCATTTGAGGGTATATTTTCTGTGGGCCGAGTTAGATGAAGGAGCACTTGTCCATGGCCTCTGTTTTTCCTGTGCTAGAGAAGGGAAGGCAGCTGAGGATGAGGGAGATTTGAAGGAAGAGTTGGAGGCACGAAACAGTGTTTGGGGAGTAGGAAAGCAGGGTAGGGAGATGAAATAGGGCTGCCAGACAGCATCAAGGACCCATCCAAGTTGGGTAGTTTGGCACTTACAGGGTAAGTAATCCATCTGGGTGTATATTTTCCCAACTTCATTTTCTCATCCCATCCATAAAATAAGAATCATGAAAGCGATACCAGCAATACCAGCTAACATTTATTGAGTGCTTATTATGGCCAGTACAAGTTGAAGGGTGCAGTACTACTTAAGCTTCATTACATGTCTGTAGGTAACCATGTTTTATACGTTAGGCGTTATCAGTGTGCGTATGTGCGGGCACACACGCATTTGTGTGTTAATGGATATTGAACTCAGCATTCACACTGAGCTATGTTCCCAGCCTTTTTTATTTTCTGAGTCAGGGTCTTGCTAAGTCACTAAATTGTGCAGGCGGAGCTCAAAGTTGCTCTTCCTGCCTCAGCTTCCCAGAGTGCTGTGATTACAGACATGCACTGTCTCACCCAGTTAAACATGGATAACTCTTTGGGGCAGAGCAGGGATTGGAACCCTGGACAAAACTCGTATCTTATGCAGGAGACTAGGCCACCTCCTTTGGAAAAAACAGCTGCTTCAGCAGGGGTGGGGTTTCACCTGCCACCAAAGGAGGCAGATGTATTGCTGGGGGAGTTGTCAAGGATTCAACTTTGAAATGGTTGATGGGATCTAAGAACAGTGAGGACAGAAGGAGGTTGGGCTGGGGATGGTGAAGATTCATGGGTTGGTGGACTGGAGAAACAAAGGATAAACTGCATAAAATAAAATACAGTAATAAAACCCATGGAAATAGAATTCCAAAGTAATTTAAAAACATATTTGCAGAATTCTCGGAGACAATAACTGTATTAAATAATTTATGTAAAGTAGGGTCTTCTGAGAATTTCTGAATTGAGAGTCAGCCCCAGTCTCTAATTGAGGATCCTGACTTAGCAGTGAAGTGTCACACTCCACAAGAGAGAAGCATAGGTTTGCAGCCATAGCCTGGATTTTTGGTCACAGCACTGGCACCTCTCTGTAGGTATTTGGGATTTTACTTGCCCATTATTGTCCACAGTAGCAGAAATAGAGGGTTGATGCAACCAAGTATCTGAGAAGTAGTAGTTGATTTCTAGAGTTAGACAGTTAAATGAAACTAGAGGAGAAATCTTGTGTCATGCATGTGGTTTTCAATTTCCAGTGAAATGAAGCTTACAGTTTTTATCTCCCTTGGTACTATTCTTATATACACACCTCCTCCTCCCTGGACCTTTGTAAAAATACTAAGTAGCACAGTAAATAATATCTTCAATTAGATTTTAGTTATAAAAAAAGTACACTGTTATGGTTTGTGTCTAGGTGCCCCCACCCCCAGGCCTCATGCAATCATGGATGTGGCTGAATCTAGCATTCGTGACTGGTTCATTGTCTAGCACTGATATTAGTGTGAGTGCTGCACCTGCCGGGCGTGGAGCTGGCACACAGTGTAAAGGCAGGAAGAAAGCATGTTCTCTCTTTCTGGCACTGTTTGCTCTTGCTGTTTCTGGTGGCCATGAATGGCTGCCCTGCCATGCCATCCTGCCTTGGAGCCAGCTGAATATGGACTTAAACCTCCAAACTGTAAGAAATAAACCTTCCCTTATGTCACTTTGGACGTCAGGTATTTTGTCTCAGCAATGAGAAAAAAGTAACCAAGACATATACTGTCAAACATAGGATTCAACAATAAGTTGCTATTTAGTGAAGGCAAACAAAAGGGGGGTAAGAAGGCCCAGGACTGTGCTCTTCAGTGTTAGCAGTGTAGGAATCAGGACTCAAATCTAGAGAGAGTAATAATTTGTTAGTATAATAAATGTAAGAAAAACCTGGGCTCAAAAGATGGCTAAAGATGCTAGTATGACTTCATCTCTTAGGCTGGGAAATGTATCTTGGTAATAGGAGTGTGTGACTAGCATGCATGAGGCCCTAGGTTCAACCCCATTGAAGATTTCATCTATTGAAGAAACCTTTTATTAGGGTGGTGTATACTGTCTGTCAAGGTTAAAACTTTCAGTGCTTGACAAATATTAATTGAACAGAATTTGCTTTCTATGTGCCAGGTCTTTGGGGATGGCGAACACATCTATTAGATTATCTCTTGAATCTCAGAGAGTAAGGAGCCTTTGGCAGGGACACTGCATTCCAATTTGCTAACAAGTATGTGTCTTACAAATGGTCCACGTTGGCTGTGCAAAAGGCACATGTATAAGATGCCAGACAAGAGTTGTCATTCACTGACTTGTAGACTGCTGGAGTTGGAAGGGAAACAGAGATTATCTAGTAATTCAATACCCTCATTAGACTGCTGAGAGCGCCCAGAGTACATGAGGTCAAATGTCTTGTCCGGCTAGGGCAGCTAACAAACTAGCTAGGGCCAGGATTAGTATTCTGCTCTACTAATCCCAAGTTATCGCCTTCCTAGGTTCTCCCGTGGAGAGCTGTGGCTAGAAACAGCATTCTTGGAAACATTGTACCACTCACTGCTTATCTGTCAACTTCTATTTTCAGAATATTTGTCCTTCCTAAAGTACCCTAGTTACAGGCTGCCTTATGCATGGCTGTGGTATGATAGACAGATGGGAATTTGGGAATTGATAGACAAATGGGAATCTTCTGGGAATTCTGCCTGCGCCTGTCCCCTCTCCCTGGAAGATTTCCAAAGGGCACAGATACTTAAGAAAACGGTAACAAATGGGGAAAGAGCTCTGCTTCATTATGAACCAAGAACCCATACATAGTCCCTCCTGTGGTGCTCTGGGTAAACTTGCCTTGAAGACATAATTAACAATCAGCATTAACTGGAGTCTCTTCCCTTTCATCAAAATTCTACTGCTAATGTTTAACACAAGCATTGGCAAAAGAAAGAGTCAGAAACAGAAAGTCAAGCTCTATCCTGCATCATCTTACCCCTTGACTCCTGGTGAGCCACAATCAGAATGACCCACTGCCCTGTGCCCTGTGCCCTGTGCATGCTTGAGTTTTTAAAGATTAGGAACCCTATCACTAGTAACTACACCTCAGTCTGATTAATGTGCTCTACCCAGAAGGGACTAGCAGACGTCTGCCCAAAAGAGAGACAGAATAGGAGCCTTTTCTCCTCTACTTCAGGATTCAGGCATCACAACTTCTGAATGTAATGATCAGTCATGTCACAATGAATTGATACAATGTTTACCAATCTATGAACTAAACTTTGTAGTTGCTCTGTGCAATTTCATCTTCAGGTAGATGCATGGTTTCCATTATACTCCTTAAAATATTTTGAAAACACTTAGAAGTCCCATAACCAGTTTCTGGCTTAGTCATATTTGTGTTATTGAAACAAGGATGATGATGTAGTCAGGTTGTGCAGAGAACAATTAGAATCAGGACACAGAATTTATAATATTATTTTATGAGTAAAACACCACCAGAGTAAAATACAAGAAAGTGCAGGAATCTGTCCACAACACTAAAGACATAGAATATTCAGCCAAGGGCCTGGATCTCATATCAATGTCCTGCGTGAGTCCAGATGAAAACCTAGAGCCCATGACATGCCTCCCAGAAGTCCAACTGGAGGTCTAGAGTCCACAAAAAGAACTCACACCAGTCTCTTTTATGGATCTGTGCTGGGAAGACCCAGAGGTCAGTGTTAGAAGCTAGAAAGTCTATGCTAGTGGGGTGAAGGAGCTGTGCTGGTAGGTTGTGTGGTCTACACTGGAGCCAAGAAGTCACACTCCAAACAAGGACTGGGGCTGTCCTGAAAAGCACCACAGCCATCCTCAGTGAGCTCCTCCAGTGATAAGAGCACTCGAGTACATGTCAGGAAGTCAGCATGACGAGTTTGTCCTGGAGATTAAACAGCACATGTCTTCCCCTCTGGAGCCAGAAAGCGATGCTCAGTGTAAGGACCAGAGCTCCCCCAAAGTGAACCACAGCCACTCTCACTACACCAACAAGGTCCCGAGCTCCTCCAATGACAATGATCGAACTCACACTGGGGAAGCCAGTCATGACAAGCTTCTCCAGGAGAACCAACGGCTCACACAGCAACACTTAGAGAAACCCACAATGCCTAGCTTCTCCACATTCTATTTGTGCTGGCAGTTTTCCTCAGGTGGACATCTACACTCGGCACCATGATGGTTTAATTCAGCTGGCGTTGAGTTAACCACAGTTTTTAATCCATAACAGATGATTTTCTTTGAATTTGCTCCCCTCATTTCATTCCCTCAAGAGGTGTTCATTAAGGGCCACTTTTTACTAGGTTTCTGATATATAGAATATATTGTGTATATATAGAATATATTGTATATATTGTGTGATATATATACACAAGAAACAATAGTTCATAAAGACTCCCTCCCAGCAGGCCGTCTAATATTCTGCCAAAACATCTGTGGAAAGGTTTGAGGTCCTTTGTCCTTTTTATCCCTAATAAGGTTATGATAGTCTTCCTAGGCAACTTCTGCACTACTGCAGTTTGGGATGTAATTTTGATATATACCTTAGAACAACTGTAGCCAGACAGTCTTTCTAAAAAGGATTATATGGCCTGCCCAGGAGGTAATCCTTGGACAGCCAGAAAGGATGACTTTGAAATCACTGAATTTGGCAAGTAACCTTACTTATTCTCGATTACCAGCTGAAATGGACGAGCTGTTCCATTAACCTTAGTAAATTCTTACACTTCATTGAAGACATTGCTTTGGAAAATCCAGTTCTAGAATTTGTGTAGGAGACACAAGCTTGACATTGGGGTTTTGAAAGGGAGTCTTCATACTTTGAATAAGAACTTTGCAGGATTACACAAGAGGAGTTCCTTCACATTGCAGAAGACCCTGGAGCCTTGGAGTGCAAAGAAGGTGCTGCCTGTGCATTGCCTTTGAGGGCTGACTTAGAGCCGTGTGTGCACATTTTACCTGAACATTACCAGGGTCACACTTGCTGTCCTTATGTTCTCATAGTGGAAGTTTTTATATCAAAACACTTGCTGTCCTTATGTTCTCACACCTCCCTGACTGAGACTAATTGGGTGGTTGGACAACATAAGTGAATGTCACAATGTTCCAACAGTTTAAATCCAGTTTTTTAAATAAAAAAGCTGTATACCTCGAAATATGCGATAAAATCTGAGGGCAGGGTAAGTGTAGCCCATTCGTGTGACCTTCAGCAAGGACTCATTAGGAAGAGGCCAGAAAACAGGCTTGAGTCAAAGCAGGGGACCCGTCCAGGTATCTCCCACCTCACAGCCCCTTTTGTGAATCAAGTGATGTAGCACAGGCTCTGGGTTCTAATTCTGACTTTTCTCCCTGCTCCTTGTGGTCTTACCAAGTTATATAGTATCTCTTTGCTTCACTAGTATCATTTAAAAAATTGGGTGATGTTATTCCATCCTCGATGCTTATTAGTGAATATGCCCAGAGAACTCCCAAAGTTAGATGTGGATGGCAGTTTATTTCCTTTATGGTTTTGGAAAGGATTCATTTGGAAAATTTTGTTCAGAGATCCAGTTATTTTGGCCATTGCCAGCTCCTCCCTCTTTCATGCTCCCAAGAAGTCTCAGAGGGCTGCTTCCTGGAGAGACTCCATCTGCATTTGGTGGGGTCCCCTCTAATGTGCACTGAGCTTGTGTCTTCTGTTTCACCTCAGTAAGCCTGGTCATTTATCTACTTTTACAAGAGGGCACAGGCAGCCTGTCCTCTCTGTTCATCAGTCTGTTCAGGTAAACAGTTCTTGTATGCGAAAAATCCTGACTGCTCTCTGGAAAGACAGGACGAGGTTTTCCACACGTGAGGAGCAGGTCTTGCTGAGAGCTGCTGTGGGAGTGCAGTGACATCATCTTCTACCTTTAACTTGGAAGTGGCTGAGAATCTTTAGGGCCATAGGTTTGCTCTTACCGCCTTTCTCTGCATAGGTGTTTTCAGCTTGGACCTGTGCTTGGTAAAGGTGTTATTCTTAATCTTGGGTAGATAGGGAGGGGTAGCCCAAAGTATATTCCTGAGTTCTTGTATCTGCTTGCTTCTAGTATTAGGGAGAGGTCCAGAGAGAGAGAAAGGACTCTGTGGCAAATCAACTTTGGGAAATTCCAGTTAAAATAGATAGATATTTTTTTTTGAGGCTGTGAAGTATTTTAAGCAGAAGAGTGAAAGACTAGTGTAATGCCTGCCTACCTATAGAGAAGTTACTGACTCTGCTGAGAGCCAATTTGAGGTTCTACGAGGGTGGATAAAGGTTGTGGTGATTACATATTTATTGGGCCAGAGGGTTTTCCCCACTTTCTTCCAAAATGTCTTTTCTTGTGAAACACTGGCTTAGAACTCTTTTTCCCAGGGGGAAAGCTGTAGTTAAGGATCTCAGAGCTCAAAATAAGTGACTGAATTGCACTGTTAAAAAATAACTGCTTCGGAGGTAAAGTGGGAGGATCATGTGAGCCCAAGAGGTTGAGTCCAGCCTGAGCAACAGAGGTCTCAAAATGAACAACTAATTATCAAGCAAATTTTACCAACACAGAGAGAGTGGAAGTTAGTGGATCCTACAAGATTTGAAATATTTTTCCGCATAAAGCTGGTAAGTTCTTTAGTCTTGAGTTTCTTAAAAATGGAATATTTCACGTGGCAAATTTTCACTTGTGTAACTGTGAACTGCATTCTCATGTGTGAAGGTGAAAATCTAGTAGAGAATGCTACCTTTCAACAAATCAGACTTCATGATGGGCCTGGTGGGCGAATTAGGGAGTGTGAGAGGTGTAATCATAATAGGATTTAAAGATGCCAAGGGAACTGAAATTTGCAAGGTGTCTATACCGAGGAAAATACAGTTTTATTTTGTTTCTCATATTCTAAAAGGAAAATGATTGAAAATACCAGGATAGCATAAATGAAAAGAATACTGAAATGTACCAACTGGCTGGATTGACAGTTTGACTATTAAAAATAAAGGCGCTAAATGCTGGCGATCATTGAGTTGCCATATGTAAGAACTCTTTGTTGGGCTTTGTTCAATATTTATTTCCATGTTTCCTTCACATTTAATGCACTATAATTTATAGAAAGACCCCAGAGTTATCTCACTTGCCACTCTTGATATGCGAGGTGGACATCATTATCTTTGTTTTATACATGTGTGAAAAAAAGCCTCAGAGATAAAAGGGACAGTGTCTGTGGAAAGAAATACATGTGAGGTGGTTTTATATCAAAATGACATAGATGTTTGTCATACATTTCAGAAAACAGTTGGGACTAACAGATTTAAAAAATAATTGGAATTGGTACCTAAGCAACAATGGAGATTTAAGGAGAAAGGAGACTTTATTTTGGAGTAAATTATAAACCAGTATGAAACACAGTTTTTATAGGTTGTCATAAATGCTTTCCTGCAGCTTGCACATGCTTTGAAGTCAGCTGCGAGCGCTGATGGAAGACCAAACTTCACTCGCATCTATTAATTTGGGTTGGTATCCAAAATTTAAAGAACAATTTTTTTTCAGTTCAAGTTTTGAAAAATGTTTTCAATTAGCTGTTTTGCATACTTCTGACTCAAAACTAGCCTAATAATATACTAGAAAAATAATGGAATATTAGAATAAGGATCTTGCAACATAGGTGTGAAGGTGATTTGAAATAAAGTCTTATTTCATCTTATACTAGTTGTAGTAAAAATTCTCAGAAGAAAGGGGGAAATGCACATGCAAGCCTGTGTAAACCCTGCACGCTACAGGGTCCTAGGTGGGGAAGGGAGCAGATACTTGAAGGTTTGAATGATCTGAAGAATGACTAATAGGGAGCAGGAGCCTCTATTTGCATTTTTCGTTACTTGAGTGCTTGGTGGGTAAACGTTTAAGAGGTTCTGAAAAATGTGCTTTCAGCCATCTGTTGGGTGACAGCCATCTCTGTAGTTCTTTCTTATTCTAAAAGAGATCACTACCCAAATAGATCTTTCCACATCCTATGTTGTGCCTGTCTTTGTGTTAAAACCATGATGCCTCGGAGACCTTGGTTAAGTGCAGTGGCAAATTGATAGTTAGACTGTTTTTTTGTGGTTGTTTTCTGTTTCATTCTGTTCTGTGGTTATTTCGCTGAACAGATATTTACTGAGCTCCTACTCCAGCTGCTCCCATGACATGGAAGAGAGCCAGCTTTGGGAAGGTTCCTGCTCACGTTCTCGTGGGGGAGATGTTAAACTTTGTAGATGGTTGTGGGTTACTGAGATGGGAGGTGTGCAGGAAGAGAAGATTCCAGTTGGAAAGGGGAATCAAGAGATCTGTTTTTCTGGACATAGTGGCTCATGCCTGTAATCCAGCACTCAAAAGGTTGAGGCAGGAGGATTGCTGCGAGCTAGAGGCCAGCTTGGGCTACATAATGAGTTCAAAGCCAGCCTAAACTACACAGTGATAACTTGTCTCAAAAAAAAAAAAAAAAACAAAAACAGTCCTGTCAACTACATAAGTTTGAGGTGCTGTGGGAGGTGCCACTGTGTTTCCAGATGAGATGTTAACAAGGTGGACTTCTGTGGAGAAGACAGAATGAAAGTCAGAACTTTGGAAGCTACAGGCTCACAGATGGTATTTACAGTGATGGGGTTTGGTTAGAGAACCTAGGGAGACAGCGTCCATAGGGCAGGGAAGGTGACTACGTCTGGAGTAGTTCAAATGTAATGCTGCTTCTGTGTGACTGTTTCTCAACAGCATTATTGCAATGCAATTCACATATCGTGCAACTCTCTTTAAAGGCATGCAATAGTTGTGCAACACAACCTAACCCTGGAACATTTTTGTTGCCCCTAAAAGAAACCCAGTACCCAGCAGCAATCACCACTCCATACGCTCTCGCATGGTGCTGTACTCAGTGTTTCACTTTTCAGTCCCAGTCAGCCTTCACTCATTGTGATTTTTCAGGGAGAAAAGATGGAAGAGGGACGAGGCCTAATATGTGTTTTAGAAAGCATTAGTGGGTGGTATAAGGGAAGGCAGAGTGCAGTGCAGCAAAGTCAGCCATTCGGTAAGGATACCCCATGACAGTGTCACCACAACCCCGGGGCTCATCTCCTGAGAAAACAGAAAAGGAGTCAGGAAAAGGACACAGACCACTGTGGGGTACCTGAGACTGAAACTAGGGCCTTAACCTGTGCTACATCCCCAGCACGTTTTTAATGAGACAAGGTTTTGCCAAGTCACTACATTGCTCAGGCTGGGCTCCAACTTGTGTCCTTGTGCCTCAGCCTCCCAGAGTACTGGAACTATACGTGTGCCCTTATTTCTGTTTTGAACAAGATCTGTCCTAAAAACTGGACTTCCATACCACTCTTATCTGCAAGAAGACGCATACATATTTAAGTGTGACTCTAAATCCTAAAAGACACCTGTGAAAATCTGCATAAAGGAGGAACTTCCTGCTGTGGTGCTTGAAGTCACTCCTTGCTGCATTCATATCAAACACTCGTCGTGTTAGTTTTGCCTGCACCAGATCTGTATGAGTGCAGGTAAATGGTAGGTGGTGAGGAAAAGGCGCTTCCACGTAGAAACTTGACGTGATTAAGCAAGAACAGTGTCCCCTGATTTCAGAAAGTTGAAAACAAAATAAGAGAAGGAGCATGACGAGAGGGCGAGTGAAATCCCTACTTGTGAAAAGGGTGCCCAGGCTTGTATTTCAATTCCTTTACTGGACACACAAATGTTTCACAAAAATTCTTTGGCTACTTTTATTTCAATGCAAAAAGAAGTTTGTAAGTAATAAATACTTTAAAACAACATGAGAAAGGCCAACATAGTTATGGTTATGCAGGTTATAGAGCAGTCACTAACGTAGCAAGTTGTGAAGTTTTAGGAAGCTCATAGAAATCCCGAAGCTATAGCATGCATGGAGGTGGGACCAGGATCAGACACCTCAATACCCAGCATGTCTCACCCTGTTTCAGCACTCAGACAGTGCTCAACAAGTGATCTGCACCCAGCGCATACCCTTAGTAAAATCCTGCCTTCTCCATTAGCTGCCTGAACTCTAGCCCTGGCACCCCTGGGAGCTGTTTAGAATCCTGTCTGTAAGCCAAGCAGAAGTAGGGTTTTGAAAGAATAAGCACTCAAAGATTTGCTTCAAACATACCTCCAAAGCAGAAAGGGAGGAATACAGAAGTTTCATTCTTAAAATCTTGTTTACTCAGGACAATCTTAAGATTTTTTTACACAAACATGCATGTGCATGTGCACGCATGTGTGCCCCACCTACCTCATGTGCAGTGTAGGCCTAGCATAATCAAGAGAAGGACAGTGGTGGTATAGAATTAAGTGGTCTCAGAATTAAGTGTTTGGATCAGGAATCATGTGTATGTGTGTGTGTACACACTCTAGTCCTATCCTCCTCTTTCTGCTCTGACCCTTTTAGCCTTTTTAAAAATCATTTTTCTATTCAGATTTACTTCTAATAGTCCAGTAATTACAGAGAAAGTCAAAGTTTTTCTGTGGGGCAAAAGTATTCCTGTTATACAGACACGGAGCTGCTGCTGTCTTATCCCTGAGGTTGTTCACTGTAGCTAAGAACACACTGTAGGAATGAGACCCTCTCAGATGAATGTATTGAAAAATACAAAATAAAAATATATGAAGGAAAAAAAGAATACATAGCAAGAATCTTTCATATATAGAATTGTTAGCTTCTTGGGAAAAGCACCAGGAAGTATAAAGCTGTATGTCTGAGGGAGCAGAGAAATCACAGCAAACCAAAATGGTATGGAGGTGACCCCTAGAGGTAGCAGGCCTGCAGCTGTTACCCCAGAACCCCTTTCCTGCTATCACAGTTCATTGCTAAAGGTAGTTTCTAGGACTCTGTACCAATGGCAGCTCTGGGTGGAGACAGGGCAGGGAAAACCACTGACCTATTCCTGATAGGTTTCCTTTTGCACAATATTTTGTGAGCTTGTCAATGTGACCTCGTGTTTTATCTTTTCACTTCAGCATAGGAAATACATCCCTCTTTAAAAGGAGAACAGGCCCGGTATTGTGCTGTGCACCTGTGGTCCCAGTTACTCAGGAGGCTGATCCGAGAGGGTTGCTTGAGCCTAGGAAAACGGCTCCCCTAAACAGGCCAGTTTCTTTGCTGAGAATCCTAAACCCAGATCAGAGCTAGAAACATATTTCATAACATTAAGAAAATCATTTACCAAGAAGATGTAAATGCTAAGGATTTATGCATGAATACGAAGTTTCAAAATACTCTAAACAAAAGCCCAAAGAACCAAAGGAGAAAGAAAATTCAAAAATTATAGTTGAATGTTTTAATTCTTTATTATTGTTGGAATTGGTAGTCATAAAAAGGAAGAATATGTGAACACTGTTGATCAACTTATTTAATTAATGTTTATAGAACATCACACTGAACAGTTTACAGTGTTTCTTTTAATTGTACAATGAATATTTGAAAAGGTACATAGAACAATAAAGAAGAGGGCAAATCAACTCTTAGGAAATAAGTCAAAGAACTAAAATTATATAGAGTATATTCTTTGACCTTAGTGAAATTGAGTAATTATTTAAAAATATTTAACTCGAAAATCTAATATTTGAAAATCAATATTCTCAATTGAATAAAATCATTATTCTCATTGAATAAAGGGGAAATCACAAGAGTGATTAGAATATAGCTTAACTGATAGCTGAACATGTGTCTCATCAAAGTTTGCAGGAATTAATCATGCTTAGAGAAAAATGTGTAGCTTTAAATCAGTTATGCAATCTCACATTCAAAAAAGCTAGACAGGAAGGAAATAAAAATGGTACTATACAAAATCAGTGAAATAAACTGGACAATAAAATCTATGGAACAAAAACCTGATTCTTTTAAAAGATCAGTAAAATTGGTAAATGTCTAGGTACACTGATTTATTTTATTTTTTGAGATGTGGTCTTGCTGTGTCACTGAGTTGCCCAGGCTGGACTCAAACTTGTGATCTTCTGCCTCAGACTCCTAGACAGATGTGCTATACTGATTTTACAAGGAAAGAGAAAATACAAATTGCCAGTATCAAGAATGAAAGAAATTATATCCCAGAAATCTTACAGGCTTTAAAAGGATAGTAAAAATACATTACTTTATGCCAATAAATTTGACTGTTTGGATGAAAGGGGCAAATTCCTTGATAACCATCAATTAAGAGAGCAGACCATAAGAAGTAACCAGCTGTGTAATAATCTACCACCTGTTAAAGAACCTTTGCGCATAGATCTGGTGTTTTTGCCAATGTAGTCTATCTAATACAGTCACATACACATAACAGTGTTCTGTCAGTATGGCCACATATACGATGGTAGTCAATAAGACTATTCTGCCTGTCTTAGCTTGTACTTTTTACACAAAAATCCTCTACTGTTGTATTTCTCAGAACATTACCATTGTTAACCCATACATAATCATGCTTAAAGAAGAAATAATTTCAATTTTACAAAAATCTTGTCCAAAGAGAAGATAATATCCTTCCTGAAAAATTTTATAAGACCAGCATAAACTTGACAGTAAAATTCTAACACGATATTACAAATAAGAAATGTTGGACCGGAGACTTAGCTCAATGATGTGAGCACCTGCCCGGCAAGTGTGAGGTTGTGAGTTCAAGCCCCGTTTTTTTTGGGGGGGGGCACAAATAAGGAATATTTTAGGCTTTCATGTTTTTAGACAAACTATACTTGAAATATTAGAAAATGGAATTTTGCCTTATGAAAATGTGTACTATGATATGACTGAAGTTTCTTTTTCCCCTTTTCCAGGAGGGAATCACTTGCTGCTTAATTACTTCCTTCCAGGTGGTTAATCACTTGGTGTAATTCACTGTATTAATAGTTGGAGAGGGAAACATCTATATGATTATTCTTAATAGGTTCAGTAAAAGCATTTGCCCAAGTTCAGGAGTTATTCATGATTAAAAAGAAGACCTCTTGGCAAATTAGAAATATGATGGGAACTCCCTAAACTGATACAGGATACACGAGGAACCTGTAGCTAATATTTAATAGTGAAGTATCATTTCCTTTACCAATATGGAGAACAAGGCAAGGGCGTCCGTGCCAACCCCTTTGTTCAGCGTTGTGAAGGGTTAGCCAATGATAAGACGTGGCCTGATCATATGCTGAGAAAATCCTAAGGAGTCAATGAAAGCTTTAATGAAATTTAAAAAACACTTTATGGTTGTACCAATAACTCAAGATTTGGAGATAAAATTAATGACATGTGAAAAAAAATGTGTGACATTGATGAGACTTGAAATAAATGGATACACTATATTCAATTAGGAAATGCAGTGTGGTAATAAAGTCAGTTTTTCATAAATTGATTTATAGACTTAAAAATACCAATCAAAATCTCAGCAGGCTTTTTTTTGTAGGAATTTACATGCTAATCTGAAATGTGTTTAGAAACGAAAAGCATAATAATTGAAATAGTTGTAAAAAATAACAAAATTTGAGGCCTTAGTCTACTTGATATCAGGACTTGCTTTAAAGTAACAGTAATTCAGTTAGTGGGAAAGTGGTGTAACAAGATAAATAGATTCACACAACAAAACACAGGAACCCAAAATAAACTCGCGTAGAAATTATTCAGCAGACACCAAAGAAATTCAGGGAACTGTTTTCACCAGCATCCTGGAAGGACCATTCATGTGGCGAGAAAGAAAAACATCTTTGCCTGTACCTCCTTTGCACTATACATGCCAGTTGTTTCACCATAGATACATGTGTAAAAGTTAAAATGACAAAATTTCTCTAAAGGAAAAAGAATGCTTGTAATCTCAGGGTAGGCAAAGGTATTTTATACAAGAACCCCAAGTCTCACTAATTACAAAAGCAAAAGCTGATAAATTAGATGTTACCAAAAACTGTTGCTCAAAACTATAGTTGAAAGGGCTGAGATATGGCCCAGCAGCACAGCACCTACCTGGCAAGCACAAGGTCCTGAGTTTGATTCCCAGTATCAAAAAAAAAATCCAAGGGCAGGGGATGTAGCTCAGGGGAACAAGCACCTTCTGGGCAAGCACAAGGTCCTGAATTTGATTTCTGGTCCCCTCCAAACAAACCTGATGAGAAAAGAGACTAAATAAATTACATTAGGTTCAGTAAATTTCTTCTATCACTATTTTCTGGGGAGATCAAAAGTGTTGTATTCATTTAGTGCTTTCTTTGTACTAGCCACTTGCTGGGTGCAGAAAATACGCTCTTGAGTCCTGGACCTCCTGGAACTTTCAACTTACTGGAAGAAACAGTGAAACAAATAACCAATCATAATAGGAAATGACCATGGCAAGGATAGGGAAAGTGTTGGATGTACTATAGTGTGCAGTTTGCAAATGTGGAAGGCTGACAGTGGTTAATCATTTGCTAACTTGCAAAGCTGGTCCCAGCTCACATTTCTGGCTCTCTGCTTTCCTTTTTCGTGTGTCTGTAGCTCTAAGCAGAGGGACAGGTGTTTTAAACCTATGCTCAGTGGTGAGGATCAGGTAGGACCCTTGCGTTCCGATGCCAGTTTATTATGGAGAGAAGTAGAAGTGTCACTATGTAAAGAAATTCTATTTTAATGTTGCTGTCTTATAGTCCTTGTTTGAAAGTTAGTTTTTCAAAGAGTGATACCACTGTCAAACCTAGACAAGTTTCTCTAATTATGTTTTCCTGCTGAGCAGAGCCCGGTGAGTTGAGAGCCCTGTTTAGGCAGTCCTTGTAATCTTTGCTTTGTCAAGTATTTTCCAGTGTGTCTCTTTAAGTAGGTGGTAAAGTCAGTAGGAAGATACCAGGGAGTAAAAGCAAAGGAAAATTTAGGGTATAGAGCATAGGAGTAGGGAGGAAGCTGGACTTTTTAATGTAAACACGTAATGGGAAATGAATGTCTTTGTCATTTTTACTCTGGGATTCCTGACACTGAAACACTGATCATGCATTGTTTTACGTGCAGTATCTCATGTAGCTCATATAAATCCTAAAGTTATTATTATTTCAAGTTAATCATGGCCACAGAGGTTAAATGACTAGAGATGACTTTTTTTTGGTACTGGGGCTCTAACTCACGACCTCATGCTTGTCAGGCAAGTGCTCGTGCCACTGAGCTAAATCCCTGGCCCCTACCACATAACTTTTTAAAAGAATTTTTTTTTTCAAAATTTTCCCTTTCTGAAATCTCATTTTCATGTCAGTGTCTCGCATTATGACTCCTCCTTGCTCAGTCTTCTGTTTACCCAAGTTGAACCGGGGATCTTGTTTCCCAGTCACTTGGCACCAGTAGTTTCTATCCATGCCCTGGAAAATACCCATCAATCCTCATTTTCTCCACCATTAGTATGACACCAGTACTCAACAAAAACATTTGTAGAAAAGAGTGTGTTTGTTAAATGTTTTAAAGAATAGAGAGAGCAGGCTCGTCATCTTACACTTTGATAATTTTCCTCTATCATTTTTCCCTGCACTTCATCTATTATCAAGACCTATTTATATTTTCCACAGTGTTTTTTCTTTCCCAGTAATTGCTCTCTTGATTCCTGTGGTTTCTGCATTGCTTCCTTTTTGTCTCCATCTCCTCCTTATTTAAGCCTCCTGTTTTCTACAGGACTACTAAAATAATCTTGGGTTTTATGTAACTTTCTTATTATAGAAGCAGTGCTTGTAGAACATGTTAAAGTCCTGGTAAGAAAAAAAGAAGGAATTAATAATCATCTGGAATTTTACACGTTTTTCATAGATTCTTGTGGTGCATCTTTATATCCTTCAAGATTGGTGTCACTTAAAGGGAGATAGCATATTGCACACTCTATTCTTAGTGACCGACATCAACACAGAGAATGCAAACTGATAATCCTTTAGTAGCCAGGATAGATGTCAAAACACAGTTCATGTACGTGTTTAGTGCAAATCAAAAATTGGCTGAGGTGGGGGCCCTGTAGTAAAGTGCTTGCTTTGCATGCACAGAGCCCTAAGTTCAATCCCCAGCACCACATACACAGAAAAAGATAAACTAGAATCCTTCCCATGGCCACCAGACGACACAGGAACTGATCACTGTGGAGCAGAGGTTTAAAGCAACAAAATACCAGAGTATTATAAATAATTATATGTGAGCAAATATAAAATTTTTTAAAAGCATATATTTGATGTGAAGTGTGTAAAGCACCAGGAAATCAAAGATAGAAATGATTGTTTTATTTCTAGTTCTTGATCCAATGAAAAATACAAATGCATTGCCTTATTTATGCTTACTTAGGACTCAAGCTTGTATGGTTTTGTGTTTTCTTTGCCTGCAACAAATTAAAATTAGGAATCAGCAAAAGAAACAAATCCCTCCACTAACAATCACAATGCCTTTAGAGTAGCAACATGAGATTGCTGTTGACGGACAAAGTAAAATATGCATATGTTTTAACATTATGTAAGTATGCATATAAAATAAGAAATAATACTTTGGGTCTGTTTGTATGGTGGCAAGTCACTTCTGAGGATTTATTACTGGTCACAGATTTCTACCATGATGACCCTGTGCCATCAAGAAGAGCTTTTTACACTCCTTACACAGGTACATATATTAGCAGCCAGTACATTTTGGAAAATTTACAGCACATATTATTAATCAGTCAAAAGGGAAAAGAACTTTTTGTTAATGATTAATGTGACACGTGTGCACTGCTGAGTATGGAATTGTGGCACTATTTCCACCCTGAGTGTGTCAATATGAAAACACACTCCTAAATAATTTCATTTGTTTTCAGACATTGTCATCTTAGGGTTCCTGTCAGGAAAGGCTCATTCAACTCCTCCTACTCTTCCTTTCTTAAAGGCCCAAGAAGGGATAGTCTAGCTGGAGTATCTGAAGCACCTCGGACATTTCACCAGAGTGTGTTCTTCAGGAGATTCCAGCTGGCTGAGGCACTGGGTCCCTTTCTTAGACTTTTCTGCCTCAGTGGGACTGCCCTTTAGATGCACCCACCCACGTTGAGTCCTGCTACCTCTTGGCTACTAATGTCCAGGGTCCTGAATGAGCATGGATTTTTTTTTTTTTTCCAGACCTGCCTCGATAGATGAGAGACGTGCCCAGGTGAGATGGGAAAAAAAAGAAACAGTAATTGTAGACTTTGTTGTTGCCTTGCATCTTTTTCCTAGGCCGAGGGAATAGGCTTGCTCTTGTTTCCCAAAAACAAAATAGCTCAGTCAGGCAGCTGATGGCTGTGGTCTGTCAGGAATTACACCTGTTCAACACATAATCTTCTGTGGGTCTGGATGCTTTCATGTGGTCCCCATGTAAGTGTCCTGGTCAAGAATGGAAGACCAACATGCAGAGCAGGTATTTGCTGTCGAGCATTACCAGTTCTGTAGTAATAAGTTCAGAAGTGTCCGAGGAGCACAGGGGAGGAAAGGTTAACTACACAGCGAGTTCAGGGAGGCTTTGGAGTAAGTGGTGTTAGAACTAAGTGGCATGCTTCAAAAAAACAGATTGTAGAGAAATGAGGTGAGTGACACTCTAGGTAAAAACAAAACAGTGAAAAGGTATACAGTGCGCAGAGGCCAAGGAAGGAAGGGAGGGAAAGTGGGGTGGAGGCAGCCAGCAGCCTGGCTGTCTTTGCCAGGAACGCACTACGCAGTGTTGGGCATCATACTAAGATTTATTGCAGGTTTGTAGGGACATTTATTTGGGGAAGGGATTAAGTGCTTTATATCCTCTGCATGTATAATGAATGATTTTGGAATGGAGTTCATATAAATAAAGAAACAAGCTGGGGAAACGATCATGATGATCTCATTCTGAAAAAAATAAGCAAAGTCATGCTTTTTATTACAGAAAATTACGCATAATAAAAAGAAAAGTTTCTGGTAAATTTAATCTCACATCATGCATGTGACATAAGCAAATAATGAGGCTATAACTTAAAAAGCAAGCCATAATATAAAATTATTAGAAATGAATTTCTATCCAGTACAAATATAAATAAAATATAAAACCAGCAACATTATAATAAATTTGTGTAAACTCTTATAAAAGTTAACATTGCCTGTGAATGCAATAAAACATCTCCCAAAAATCTGATACAAAGCATAACAAATATAATGGAATTCCAAGTTTATATACATGGTGCAGTAAAAACAAATACTTTATTGGTAGCAACAGAAAAATTGAATTCTAATAGAAAAAAAAGACTATCATAGAAGTTTTAATCTTCTCAGACCTTAGAAAAATCTATCATCTTCAGAGTCAGCTAAAGAGAGCCTGAACATCTATCCTCCTTGCCAGAATGCGAAAGAGGTTCTGTACAATTGGGATTTGCTGCAGGGCAACTCCAAGTAGCCCCTTAGGTAGCACATGCTAGACCGTTTATGGTGCTTAGCTGCCAAATTATACTGTTAAACTCAATTCAGTATTATTCCTAAGCCTTTGTCACCTCTGAGCCACAGATGATGAGAGTAATAACTTTAAAGTTAAAAGGATATCTGTACATTTTATCTCGGATGGTGAGATTTATAGCACGTGGTTCATCTTTGAAGAAAAAGATCCTTATTTCCTGCAGTGTTTTGTGTCACTGGCTTGCCACGGGATTGCGGGAAGAGGGTAACTTGATAGTGTCTGGTGACACTAGCTGTGTCAGCTTTGCATCACTGTGACAAATACCTGGCATCATCGGCTGAGAAAGAGAAAAGGTTTATTTTGGCACATGGTTTTGGTTTCAGTCCTTGGTTCTGGGCTTCACTGCTTATGCAGTCATGGTGAAGCAACGCTTCGTGGAGGGAGAAGCAAAAACACTCACTTCATGACCAGGACCCAACGGGCAGAAGAGGAAGGGCGAGGGTGCCTCTGTGTCCTTTGAGGGGACACCTCCAGTGACTGGGCGACTCCTGCTAGGCCCCCACCTTGTACTGTTTAATGTCAAGCTGAGAACCAACTCTAGACCTCATGTGTCTTAGGGGGCCAGTCTGAGCATACAGCATCCATCTCTTGGTGGTCAACTTTCTGCTCGTGGTATGGGATCCTAAGCATAGACTTTCTGAGTATATGTCTCTTTAGCTTAATAAGTGCTTCCTTTCCTCTTGGGTTGTTCCATATCAATGAGGTCATTTGTCTTGGATTTGATACACTTGTGTTTACAAGTGTATGCCTTTTTTTATGAATTTTTATTAAATTTAAGATAGAATCATATAATATTTCAGTTTAGTATTTATTCCCTTAATGTTTTTCTATATATGTTCATGTACATTTTTAGCAGCGTGAAAGTATATTTTTAAAAACTCTCAGTAGGAATGGAACAGTAGTGATTTTTTTATTATTGTTGTTTTAAGCATTATAGTACAGTGGAAAATCCAGAGGCCTAAGTTTTATTTTTGATCAGTTTCTTTACTAACTGGATAACTGAACAAATTCATTTACAACTCAGGCCTTTATTCACTTGTAAAGATGAAGATAATTATGTAAGATTTTTTTTGGCTTAGGGGGCTGGGGATTTAGCTCAGCGGCACAAGCGCCTGCCTTGTAAGCAGGCAGTCGTGAGTTCGATCCCCGGTATCGATAAAAAGGAAAAAGACAAAAAAAAAAAAAAAAAAAAATTTTTTTTTTGGCTTTAAAAAATTTCAAAAGATGGCTCTTTCGCCTGCCGTGTCAGATAAACTGGAGAGATCCCCATGTATTCTTCACCTAGTTTCCTCCAATAATAACACGGTAACATCTTTCTTAACTGTAATACAGTGTCACAACCAGGAAATTCACACCAATACCCATTGACTTAACCAGATTTTGCCAGTTTTACATGAACGTTGTGTGTGTGTGCACCCACATATGCCCTGTCATCATATTTGTAGACTCATAAACACCTCCCCCCCCCCCCACACACACACACAACAGTAGCAGCACAGGGCAGCCCCCACAGCGACCCTCCTGTCGCCTTTTACTATTCACGGCCATTTCCTCCCCACCCCCCATTCCCCAGCCCTGATTTGGTCTCCATTTCTATAGTTTTGTTATTGCAAGAATATCATATAAATGGAATACTATTACGTGTAGCATTTAAAGATTTCTTTTGTGTAACCGAATTTCTTTGAGAACCTTCCTAGTTGCTGTGGGTACCAAGAGTTTATTTATCTTTATTGGTGAGTAGTGTCCCACGGTGAGGATGTATCACAGTGTTTGCTTGGTCCTCCACTCATCACAGGGTATTTGGATGCTCCCTGTTTGGGGATTTTATGAATAAAGCTACTCTGAACATTCATGCATGCATTTTTATGTGAACTCAAGTTTTTATTATTTATTTATTTATTTTTAGTCTTTTTCATTTTTATCGGTACCAGGGATCGAACTCACGACTGCCTGCTTGCAAGGCAGGCGCTTATGCCGCTGAGCTAAATCCCTAGCCCCTATTATTTATTTTTAATGAAAGACAAGGGGACAGTTTGTGAGTCTTATGGGAAGATCATGTTTGGTTTTAGAAGAAACTACCAGGAATAGTTCAGTCTAACACTCACACCAGCAGGGTACTTTTGCTTATTTTTTGTGGAAGGGGTGAAGTTTAGATTGACACTTGAATTTTCTGTCTATGGACATTCAGTACTTCAGTGCTGTTGTTAAACAGTTATCTTTCCTCTGTTGAAATGCCTCCCATCTTTGACAGAAATCATTTGGATATATTCGTGTGGGTCTGTTTCTGAGCTGTGTTTCATTGACCTGAGTGTCTAAAAGCACAGTCTTGAGTACAGTAATTGTTATATAGGTTACGGTGACTTTTCTAATATTATTCTTCCTTATTGAAAGTGTTCTAGTTCTTCTATGTACTGTACTTTTCCTTATGTGTTTTAGAATAAGAACATCTGTGTGCTTGGAAACCTTGGTGGATTTTTGATAGAAATTGCATTAAACCTATTGATCAATTTGTGGAGAATTTATTTCTTCATTATGTTAAATCTTCTGATCCATTACTACAATACATCTATCCATCTATTTAGGTCTTCTTTGATTTCTTTCATTGGGGTCTTGTTTTGTAATTTTCCCGATACAGGTCCTGTATATGTGTTTGCTAGGTTTGTAGCTCAGTATTTCTTTTCATTGGTGTGACTAGAAGTGGTGTCATGTCTTAAATTTTCATTTCCATGAGTTCATTGAATAGAAATGGAACTTATTTTTTTGTCATATTGCTCTTGTATTTTACAACCCTGCTGAGCCAGTATCTTTAGGGATCCTTTAGAAGTTTGCAATCCTAAAAGGATATTGATCACTTATTTTTTATCCCCAGTAAAGTTGTATTGAGTATAATTGGAGTTTTTTTCTAGAGAAGTTTAATTAAACTTCAGGAGAGTTTGTTAACGAAAACCCTGACCACTACAATAGTGTACCTCGAAAATCTCTCTCTTTGGGTTCTGATGAGGGTAAAATTCATTGCCCAACTTGGATTTTATTTAGCTTCATGCAGAAAAATAATGTTTGACTTTAGATTTTATAGTCTCCCAGTAAACCCACCAGATTTGCTGATTCATTTTTCAATGAACTGGTAACAGTATCCTTAAAATAAGAGAATTAGTACTTGTGTGTATGTGTGTGTGTATGTGTGTTTTAAAAACTGAATAAGCCTGAAATAGCTTCTAGTTTATATCCTCCAAGATAAAATATGAGTTATATTTTAAAGTTGTGCTTAGGAAATGAATAATTGCTGTTAGAAACTACATGCAAGATTGAAGAGCACCTGCTAAAAAATCAAAGAGGAGGCAAGTCATTCATCTGTGAACAAGTACATCAGCGATAGCGGGATTACCTAGGTGGAGATGTAAATCTCTGCAAACCAAGAATGACTTAGTCATGCATAGTCTGTGAGCAGCATTCACTGATAAGAACTCAAGATAGTGGGCTGGACTTCCGGTGTCATGGCTGCCCTGACCACAACGTAGTGCTGAGAATTTCTGTCCCGGCTAGACTGCTTACTGAGACTTCTACGGCCTACAGGCCTCATGGAAGGACTCTTACAGACCGGAAAGACACACAGTGATCTTTTAATATATTATGGAGGATGTCAAAGATGTAAGATCTAGCCAATTGCTCAGTACACACAATTAAGTTGCCATTTGACTCTTCCGGGAGAACATGGCGGACAGATAACAGCAACTACCGGAGGCTCTCTGAAAGACTCGGCTCAGAAGCCAGGAATGGTGTGGACTAAGGAGACATAAGCAGGTGGAGATATGCTCTGCTGACTCAGGAACGAACTAGGCTGAGAGAAGCCAACTTGGAATGCAGTCCTGGTGCTAAAACAGGAACAGAAAAGACTCGGTGTGGAGGCTGGAACCGCGCCATTGTAAGCCGCGATTTGGGTTTCCCGCCGCGCAGCGGCTGGCTGCCTCTACAGCGGCTCGGCAAGGGGAGAGACGTGCAGAAGCTCTGAGAACGGCAATCTGCGAACGGCAGGGAGGCGTGCACTGACTTATGGTGAGGTGAGTGAGAGAAACTGACACTCTACCACAGTTTGACTCCAGCAGAGGACTTTCTGGGCCCGAGCAGTCCTGCGGGAGCAGGGCGCGGTGGCGACTCCAGCCACACATCCCCCTCTCGGGCGGGATTGGTGAAAAGTGCCTGGCCTGCGTGACGCTGCCGGCAGACCTGGTAGACTGTCCCAACCCAGATCCCAGAGCCTGACAGTGGCCGGGAGGGGAGACGCGTAGGCTGCCTGGTCCGTAACTCCCTGGTGCGCAGCGGTGAGCGGGAACACCTAACTGGTGCAATTCGATCAGGCTGTGGCTGACTGGGAGAGAAGCTGGGCCTCTTATATAAGCTTGCATATATAAGGAACAGAGAAGAAGAGGCAGCATGGGAAGAGGCAGCAACAAGAAAGTCTCCTCGGCCCCCAATTCTGAGAAACAGGCAATAGCAGACACCGCACCAATACACATAAGGCACCATATAGAGAGCCTCATAGACCAATTCAGGAATGAAGTTATCAACGACCTGAAGCTAGAAGTATGCAGAATAGTTAGAGAAATGCTAAGCACCACCCAAGAAAAAACAGGTGATGGAATGGAAGAACAGAAAAAAAGGGGAGAATTGTTTGATGGAGAAAACAGAGAAAGCATAGAATACGTGAAGCAGGTTCAAAGGGACTACCAAGATACTAAGAAGTCTATCGAAGACTGGCATAACAGCTTGAAAGAAACTAAGGACAGACTATCTGAACTGGAGGGCAGACTTGTAATATGGGAGAATGAAATGAAAAACTTCTTAAAAATAACAAAGAAACAAACAGCAATAATACAAAGACAAGAAGATGATAAGAGGATCCATAACTTAAGGATTAAGAACATAAAAGAAGAAGTAGGGATGCAAACAAGTGAACTACAAAAGCTACTCACAGAAATAATCCAGGAGAATTTTCCTAATTTAGCAAAAGGTAAAGATACTCAGATGTATGAGGCATACAGGACCCCAGCTACTTACAACCCAAACAGAGCAACACCCAGGCATATAATAATAAAAATTCCAGAAATTCAATACAAGAACAGAATATTAAAAGCTGTAAGAGACAAGAAACAGACCACTTACAAGGGAACACCCATCAGAATTACAGCAGATTTCTCTGCACAAACCATCAAATCACGAAGAGCGTGGGGGGAAATAATTCAAGCATTGAAAGATAATAATCTCCAGCCAAGATTGAGATATCCTGCACAACTGTCCCTGGAAATTGATGGAAAAACAAGGTGCTTCCAGGATAAAGAGGAACTGGGGGAATTTGCAACCACCAATTCAACTCTACAGAAAGTATTGCAGGATATTCTAAAAAAAAGAAAAATACAAAGAACCCAGAAATAGTGGCGGGGAGGCCACAACAAATGGAGCAGAGAACAAAATGAAGAAGACAAACTGACAGCTACTGACAGAAAAAGAGCTTAACAGAAATGAGGCAGAGAAGATTGGATGATAGGAACAGCTATTTTGGAGAAAATGACATCTTAATAGGTAATACTGATTTAGTATCATCTTGTTTTGAAGTCTCATCTAGCTTTTGTCCTTCTGTCTCCAATGGTCTAAATAGGCTGTATCTTATTGGATTTTATTATGTACGATAGTATAAGCAAAAACCTTTTAAAGACAAGGAGATTATACAGAAACCATTGTTCATTTTCTGTTAGTCGATTCTAAATACTCTGTAATGCTGTCATTCTCTTGAATGGTTTTACATTGTTTTGATATACTTAATGCTACAGTATACGAAGTTGTACTCAAGGATTTCAAAGAAAGAAACAATATGGTAACTACTTTTAGGTTAGGATTATCTGGTGGTGAAACACTATTCTGCTTAAATGGTTATGTTTTGATCTGCGCTGTTTCGTTGTTATGCCCTCTTTTATCTCAATCTCCACTCCATTATTTACTTTTTTATCTTTATCCTTTTAATTAAAGGAAAAAAATAGCAGGATATATTATAGTAACCCATTTTGACTTTTCATTACCTTGATTTAAAGCCCTGTATTACTCTCACCATCTGGTTTTTAACTGATGTTCCCCTATTCTGTTTTGCTGGATAGTATCAGGTTCGAAAGTTTAGGCATCAGCTGTGAAGATAATGAGATTCATTATGACGCCCATTCTTGTTGACTTTTAGCTACTTTTGAAGACCTACAATGTCTCCAATGTTTTGGTTTTGTCGGTTTTATTCTTTACTGTTTTGTTCAATTGTATTATAACTAATGATATAGGCAATTCTATTAGAGATAGCGGGAGACATTATGGTAACCATTGTTGATCACCTGTATTATGTTTTTACATTATCTATTATGTCCACCCTTTTGACTTGACCGATTCTGTTCTGTTATGTCACATTTGGTTTTACTCTCTTCCAAAAAAGTAATAAGAACCGTGGGAGCAATGAAACCCAAAATGTGTAATAGTCATGGTACAAAAGAGAGGAAAAGAAAGTACTCTAAACTATATAACTGCATGTATATTTAAGTGTATAAGATAGAAAATGATATCACAGAGTTTTATTGGATCAATGAACAGAACTGTTTGCAGTATCATCGATGGAATGTCCACTTTACAAGCTTTAATTTTGTGACTTGAACAATTATTTCTAAGATGACAATATGTAATCCATTAACTAGTGATTTCCTACTGTTCATTTTTTTTCTGTAAATCTGTATAACTTGTACCCTTTCCCTGCTTTTTTTTTTTCTTTTCTCCTTAAATAAAATTTAAAAAAAAAAAAAAAAGATAGTGGGCTGGGGTTGTAGTGCAGGGAGAAACTGTTTGCCTGGAATAAGCGAAACCCTGGGGTAGAGTCCCTGCACACCTCCCCACTCCCCACACCAGGATTCACAATAGCTGCATGATCTGTCCTTCAGAACCTTGGGCAACACATACAAAACTTAGTAGTAAAGAAAGTAAAAATAGATTCTTTGTTAAGTATTACTTAAGTAAAAGTTAAATGTGTCCAATAGTTTTTGGTATAGCAGAGGATATGGATCTGTCCACTGGAACAATTTTTATTAGTATCTTCTAAAGCTCATACTTCCCGGCCCCCTGAGAATAATGAACATGACAATTTAGGAGCCTCAGATTCTAGGCTGTGTTGTAATATGGACACTTTTATAAAATTCTAGGGCATCACACTCGAAAAAAATGGCCTGGATTTGCTGTAATTTTATGTTGTTTCCTCAAAGTTTATGTTTTTGTGTGTTTTTCTGTTTGGAATACTGAAATGTACCTCTTCTTTGAAAGTTTACTTTATTAGCACAGTTCATGGAACTCAGTATAGCTCCTTATTATTTTACTGGCTGGAAACTCCACAGTCTTTAAGACAGTAGTTATTTCATCAATGCTGAAGACCTTCCACATTCTTTACAGGGTTACAGAATTTTACCTGCAGACAGGTGGAGTATTTCTACCCTTGGAAGAGGACTGCAGAACCGTGAAGCATGCTACCAATCACAAATGAGGCAAACAGAGAGAATAGCAAGAAGCACAAGGCAGGCAGCTCTAAATTTAATCAGATTCTGCAGCTTCCTAAGTGTAGCCATACCCTTCCTTATCAGCAAGGTCAGCTTCCAGCGTGAGGAAATAGAAGTGCAAGTGCAGGAAATGATCTGCGCCAGACTTGGACCAACCCCGTGGTGTTTGCCTGAACTGCTGTGGATTAGGACAGTGGGCAGTGGTGGCCGGGGGCTGTAGAGCTATAGATCACTAAATAATGGGTGCCGCTCAATGCGTATTTGTACTCTGTTCTGTGTGTCTTTGATGGTCTTATAGGAGAGGCTTACCATTTGTGCAGGGGAGCAGAAAGTGTAATGAGCAGAAGAGACTAGATCCTCTCTTAACTTCTCTTCCGAGCTCTTCCTGGTAACCATGTCAAGTGCTCCCATTTACTTGAAATAAAAATCAAGAAATATCCCAGAAGGATATTTGGACATTTTTAAAACTAAAACTTTTGATTGTTAATAGCATATTTGGTTTGAAGGCAGGTTTTTAAATTTTAAAAACTCAATGGATTTAAAATGAGAAAATTAGCTTTTGCTTCCTGCCTTAAATCTACAAATTCCTGACACCTAAAGTGGATTAGTAAGTCCAGTGTTCCGCCCTCATCTTCTCATAGTTGAGAAATGCTAAGGGTGAATGTTCATGTCCCCCAAGAATCCGTATATTGTAACCTAATCTCCAGTGTGATGATATCAGAAGGTGGGGTTGTTGAGAGAGGATTCAGACATGAGCATGGGGGCTTTGTGAATGGCATCAGTGCCCTCACAGAGGAGACCTTTGAGTGCTCGCTAGCTGCTTCTGCTTTGTGAGGGCACAACTAGAGAATGACTGTCTACAAATGGAAAGTTGGCATCCCTAAGATTCTTTTTTTTTTTGTACTGGGGATTGAACTCACGACCTTGCGCTTGCCAGGCAGGCGCTTATGCCGCTGAGCTAAATCCCTAGCCCAAGACACTAAATCTTGATGTTAGTCTTCCAGGCTTCAGAACTGTAAGAAACACATTTCTGCTGTTAAGAAGCCCCCAGTCTACGACACTCCATTATAGCAGATGGCAACTTCTTCAGAGTTGCTTTCTCAGCCGCCCCTGTATTATCTGCTCTTAGTCTTTCCTTGTGTTAGAGGTCTTGTTGCAGTTGTGGTATTATATATGTTTGCATCATTCTTCTATTTATATCCCAGTTTGCCATTGCACTGTAGTCTCCCTAGTATAAGGACTTTTTTTTTTTTTTTTTTTTTTTTGGTACCGGGGATCGAACTCACGACCTCGTGTTTGCCAGGCAGGCGCTTACGCCGCTGAGCTCAATCCCCAGCCCCTAGTATAGGGACTTTTATGACACATACCTGTCACTATTACCCTTGTGTCTACAATACCTAGTAAAAATATTTGTTGAATGAATGACTACTTTTGAAGCAAATACTCTTCTCAAAGTTTAATAAAAGATCTTTATTCTTTATTATCCCTGGGAAAAAGGAGACTGGTGTATGTGTGGGTTGGAATAAATATTCAAGCTTTAGAAATTTTATCTGCTTTGAAATCTTTTATACAACTTCTTTTATGAAGAGTTCCTTGAAAATGATCTTTAAATAAGAAAATTAGGAGGTGTTTTAGCTGGGAATTAATGTATTAACATATACAGAAAAGTTGTGTGTTATACAGAGATACAGAAGGTGCTTATATAGTGTCTATCACTTGTCTGCTGATTTGCTGGAAGAATGTACATGTTTCTGGTTGTAAACAACTTATTTGCCTTTTGAAGCTAGAGTAAATTGTGGCTTATGCATATTTTACCTTCTTTTGGTAGAATAGCCTTCAGAGAGCTAGCACATGAACAAAAACCTTCAACTCATAAAAAACTGAATGTGTAACCTTTGATGATAATAAACACATATTAATCATTGACTTTGTGTAAGTTTTTGTGATAAGCACTACAGTACTTGGTTGCCAGCCAAGTCTCATTTTTCATCCCGAGGCTATCAGAGCCACATCGTTTTTTTGTGAGGAGAATGTTTGGAGAAGAAGTCTATAAAAAAACATACAAATTCACCTCCAATAAATTCTGTTTTTTAAAGTACTAAATTAAGTTGGTACTATGTGGGAGCACACTGTTAATTTCTGCTGCTGTAACAGAATCTCACAGACTGGGTAATTTATAATGAAAAAAGTTCATTTCATACGGTTGTGAAAGCTGAGAAGTACAAAACGGAAGGACCATATCTTATGAGAGCCTTCTGCCTGTGTTATAATGTGGCAGAGGGTATCCATACAAAGAGGGACGGGACACCTGCATTGAGGTTCTTTATAACAGAAACACTCCAAAGATAAGTAGCTCCCAAGTTAACCACAAAAATTGTAAGACTGGTGTCCTGTTGGCCTAATTATGTTTTAATTAGCCTCCCAGTACTATCACAGTGGAGACTTAAATATGTGCATATGTTTTGGAGGGCCATTCAAGTCGTAGCATATACAAAGGAATATAATTCCTGCTTCTAAAAAGCTGTACAGTGAGTCAGATCATTAGCTAAATATATAAGAAATATTAAGGAAGTAATTTTTCCATTATTTGCATGCCTAATAGCCCTGATATACTTTAGCAACAGCAAAAGTTGAGATGCCTTTTGGTACATTTCCTGCATTAGAGATGACAGTGAAATGTCAGCCGAAGGAAAGGTAGTATCTGCTTGTGTTCTGTCTTGTGGTCTTGTCCTCTGACTCTGAAAGAGAGAGACCTCAACATAGGTTCCCGTTGATTTGGGGAAGAGTGCTTCTGTTTTTGCACAGACTCCAGGCTGTAGAATAAAAGCAAGCAGTGAGATTTCTTCCATGCGTACTTCCTTCCGTGCTGCTGCTCACCTCTCCCTGGGCCTCCTGTTCCTAGGCTTTCTTCAGTGTGGTTAGAGCTCAGGAGGTGAAATGATGTGGACAGTGATCTGAGACACTAAGAGCAATCTGTTGAGCTCATGAAAGTCAGAAACTTTTAAAAGAAGCTGTTTTCTTACAGTTTTATCACTGTTCCTATTTTCTTATGACTCATTTCTGACTCAGAGTTCCCAGAGGCCTTGACTACCTCCAGCTGCCCCTGTGATGGCCCATACTGTTCTCAAGAGTCACGTCGTCCTCACTGGTGTGTCCTTTTCCTGTGTGTGTGATCTCTTCTATACAGTAAGCCCACAGCAGATTGCTGCCTTATTTCACTCTTCATTAACTGTCACAGTAGATGATAATCACTGTTACAAACTGATTCTTAGAAAGGTATTTTGCCAGAGAGAAGGAGCCATACACCACTCGCTGCCTTTTTGCATGAATGACATCAATTGCCTACACAGATATTTCCTTTCATCCACCGTATCATACCATTGAATAGGTGAGGACCAGACATTGAAGTACAGAGAAGTTTAGGAAATAACTCCCCTGACCAACCTGCCACTTACCAGTGGCAGTGTTAGGATTTGATCCTGGCTTTATGTGATTTGGTTTGAGTTTGCGTTTGGGTTTGGTTTGGTATGGTTTTGAGACAGAGTCTTTCTGTGTAGTCCAGACTGGCCTCAAATTCACAGCAGTCCACGAGCCTCAGTCCCCCACATGCTGGGATTATAAGGTGTGCACCATCATGCCTGGCTCTTGACTTTGTATGATTTTATAGCAAAGGTTGATTCCTTTTTCTGAGTTAGTCATAGTTAGCCAGGGATGCTGGGTTAATGATATAAATATAGTTTATTCATATTACTTAAATTCTGATGACATTCCTAACCATTGGGATGTGTGTGTCTCCTAGGTATCTTTCCAATACCTCACATTCACACCAAAGGGGGCTGCTTAAATAGTGTGTTGTAAAGTTTAATATAACCAAGAAAAATAGTTATATTTAGCCATGAAAAGTAGTTATATATTTAAGAAATAATTACAGCATCATTTTAATAGGATTCTCTCAGGAACATGTGCAATCTTGGGAATTGAGAATATGAATATAGGTAGATTAGCCAGAAGTTATTGCAGCAGTCTAGGGAAAGCAGTAGTGGCAAGAGAAATGGAAGTACATGGATTGAAAATATGCGTGGAGATGCAGACAGAAGGTTGCAAAGAAAAAAACACAGCAACATATGGTGGTGTGGCAGATACTGTAGATGAGCTCATCCGACACCTCCACCATCCCTGCTGTATTACTTTCTTCTGCTACTGGGGCCAGAACTTCTCAGAACACCTGGCAGCTGTTATCGGATAGTTTCTTTAGAACTGCCTCACCAGTCAGAATTCTAGGTTCTTCTGTCTTCAACACAGAATAAGATGAGCCAAGCCAAAAGCAGTGCCAAAGGTTTATTCAAAAAGTGAGTGATGAATGGGGTAATGGAGAAACCAGCTCTGCTGTGTGAACTTGGGAAGAACAAGGGAAAAAGAAGATAAAAACAAAAATAAAAGTACATATCATGTCTGGAAAACGTGGTGTATGTATGATGGGAAGTCCCTATAGCAGGCTCCCCGTGGCATCTCATCTCTTTTATGCCATCCACATCTTGTAGTAGCCTGTGAGAAGTTCCACTAAGGGATCCTGGGAATTACAAGGCACTGTCCTGGGATCTTATAATTGACAGCTTCTGCTCATTTCCCCAGCCAGCTTTGCTGTGCCCTATCTCCTGTATCACAGGTAGATTCTACATGTGAGTTAGGTTCCACCAAGGTAGTGCACCCACATGAGCCATGCAACAAGAGGCGCAAATGTGCCAGTGAAGGGGTAGCCACGTGCAGAAGAGATCTGACATGCCTGATGTCAAGGTCGCTGATGCCTTGGGGTACCTGCAGTAGAAGTGCTGGCGTTTGGTCCTTGTGGTCACGGGAATTGAGGGTGGGAGACAGAGCTGTGGTCCTTTTGCTAGTTCAGACTTATGATTTGGTTGACCTTTTCTCTTGGCTGTGTGCAGCTGATCTTTTGAAATCCCAACCTCATAACTCCAGGCTTCAAGGAGATTCAGGAACTATTAGTAATTCTTTTTATGCTGAACTGCCTAGGGATTTCTGTTCCATACAAACAGAATTGGGACAGGTTACTGCTATCATAGAGAAAAAACCCAAAAACTTCATGAAAACCAGCTGGGGGCAATACCGTCATGGATAGAGATTAAAATTTATTTCTTAAATTGATACACACTTCACTGTCACCCTAGCAAAAACATATTTTTGTTGTTATTGTTTTGGTGGAAATAGAAATCAATTATATGGAGGTGGGGGATTTAGCTCAGCAGCACAAGTGCCTGCCTGGCAAGTTGCTAGGTCATGAGCCCGGTCCCCAGTACAAAAAAAGAGAGAGAGAGAAAAAGAAATCAATTAATGTAAGTTTGACAAGTACAGATGAAGTAGTGAAGACTCTATGGATCACTTGGATAAATGCTGAGACCTTAACTTAATTTACAATTTGTGACTTGTTCTCCTTATCTGTGAAGGGGATAAGATCTTCCTCACAGGATTTCTGAGGTGGGGATGATATAATATATGTTAAACAAACTTTATCACAGCATCTTTTACCTAGTAAGAACTTAATAACTGTTGCTGTTTTCAGTTTTTTAGGCAGGGTCTCACTGTGTATTCCTTGCTGATCTTGACCTTACTGCATAGCCTGGGGCAGCCTTGAATTTGCAGTGATCCTCCTGCCCCAGCCCACCTAGTGCTGGGATCACAGATGCATGCCACTGGCCCAGCTGCTATTGTCACTGTCTTCCCTCTATATAGTTTAAAGAGTTGTGAATAAGGGATAGCAGTCATTCCTGACCTGATTCGTTTCAACCCTTATGGGTTGGCCCCATTGCCATATTAACGTCACTTAATTATATTAATTAAGTAGACATTTGCAAAACCCCTGGTATAAATAGATCAACTGCCTAGAATATTGAACTGAGTAACACTGGCTGTCTGCCTTTGTGTAGCTTCTGGGACACTGAAGGAGAGAGAAGGTAAATAAATGCTTTATCCCTGGTTTTATATTCTAGCAGTCAGAGTACTAACAGAGGACTGGCAGCACCACAGGTGTGTGTTACATTTACTCATTTATACATGCACACACATGCACATGTTCTCTTGTGTATCTGTGTACTATGGCTGCTTAGCAGCTCACAGTCCACAGGTAGGAAGGCATGATTTCCTGGAGCATCACTGCGGTTGTGGCTGCTCCTCCTCCCCCCTTACTCCTCCCTCCTCCTCCTTGCCTCTCCTCTTCCCCTTCCTTCTTCCTGTTCACTCTTGCTGCCTCCTCCCTCTCTCTTTTTTCTCCTTGCTGGGCATGGAGCCCCAGGCCTTGCACCTGCTAAATACACGTTCTGCCACTGAGCTGTAGCTCAGTGTAGTTCAGCCCTGGACCACACCTTTTTATTGTAAGGTCATCCTGTTCATTTATCACAGGTTATCCAGGTTCTCCTTTAAGACGTCTCCTCTCCTTATGAGATTCTCAGTATCAAAGTAGAAGATACTTCCCTCTCATTCCCATCTACTGCTTATAGAGACCAGCACGACCCTTATTGTAGAGAGTTACATTTATGATAAGCAGAAGAACAATCTTATTCAGGCTGGGGATTTAGCTTAGTGGTGTAAGCACCTGCCTGGCAAGTGCAAGGTTGGGAGTTCGATCGAGGTACCAAAAGAAAAAAAAAAGAACAAAATTATTCTAATTTGTATCGCTTATTTTCTTGAATACACTCTAGCTGCATTTATTAACAGGTTTTATTTAGTCATCTGTTCAGCTAGTGAAATAATCGACTGTGAATTAGCACAATCCAAGGGAAAATGTAAATTCATTAGTTTTCAACTTTAGTTTTTATTTTTACTTGCTGTTTACTGCCCAAAGAAATGATAAGTTGTATTTTAAATGACATGCATACTGAAGGAAAAACCCTCAGCAACCAGTATTCTTTTTCCTGAAAATCTGCTTCTAATGTGCTCTAAAAATTTGAAGATGTGTGAGGCTGAGAACCATGGATGGATTTGAGAAACTGTATTTCTAGTTTTTATTCCCGAACGAATTAAAGATGCTTTGTTAGTCCAGCTTTTTGTATTTTTGTAGTTTTTGGTTGGAAGAAGTTGAAACTAGCTCAGGTTTTAAAAACTGTAAGGTGAAGTAGGTGGGATGGGATTACGGATATGAGGAAGGAGAGCTGTCCCTGGAGCCTAGAAGCAGCCTGTAGCCGGCCTCACTCAGTGGTGTAGAACCTGCTCTGAGGGGAGGAGGCAGCCACGGTTGCTAATTGACACCCAACTATGGTTTTCTTTTCTTTTCCTTTTTGGTACTGAGGATCAGAGTCCTAAGAGAGCGGGGCTAGGGCTATAGCTCAGTGTTAGGGTGCTTAACTAGCATGCATCACACCCTGGGTTTGATTCTCAGCCCTGGAGAGAAAAAAAAAATCATACTCCAGAAAGAAAGGATTCAGTTGTCTCTGTGCCCAGAGAAATGGTGCCATATTCTTTTCAAGAACTGATTTGTCCTTTTATTTTTATGTATCAGAATTACCTTTTTTCTATGTACCCAAAGGTTCTATTCTAACAGCTTTTTTGAAATGTGTGGTTCAGTCAGAGAACACATGTTTCAAAATGTGTTTTGATTCCCAGGTCAGCTGCAAGTAACTATTTAACACATGAAGAAAGTGAAGTCTAAAGCACTGCCTCTGTCATTCCCTGAATCTCCTTTCTTTCACTATGTTTATGCCCAAATTATGGCCCAGTGTGGACAGGGCAGCTCAGAAATTCCCAGGAGGAGAGGGACTTTGACATACTGGAGGATTCTAATAGGGGACGTACAAGAGATTTTGTGAAGTTTGTAGTCTCACAAGCAACCCCTCTGTTTAGTATGATAGGGGTGGATACAGATTAGGTGAGAAAAACCTTAGGATTCCTTGGGAGAAGCTGTACTGTCAGAGACCGAAGTCTATTCTGTACTCAAGCTCCAGGCAACTCTGGTGGTGACTTTTACAGTCTGCAAAGCTCTGCATGACCATCACAGTTACTGTCTTGGACATATCTTCTGTAGACCAAATGTTCCTCAGTAAAACAGCTGCCTATGTTTCTTAAGAAATAAACTTAGAAATAACAAGAACTTTAGCTAGAGCCTGAATTCCATCTGCACAATTTAGTCACTATTAATGCAGAATAAATAAATGCAGAGGGATTTAATAACATTATTATTATGTGGGCTATAAATGTTAGAACTTATTGTGGGGAGTATTGGAGTGAATTTACTGTGAGCTACAGACAGGGGGCACAGGAGCTGTGGAGTTTACTTGGGGCTGGGTTCATAAATGGTCTGTCCTGTCTTAACCTGGAGGATAGAACCTTCACTCCTCAGGATTTTGAAATTTGTGTAACATTATCAGTGACTTTCATCTGAAATTCTGCTGTATTCCCTCTCTATAATTTGTCCTGGATTAATATTAGGACAAAGTCTGAGAACATCGTAATTTAACAATAAAACAAATCCTGTTTCCCTCATAGATTTTATTATAGGAGTTGCATTCTAAGATAAATCGCTCCATAAAATAAAGTTGAAAACTGTGATAAGGAAAGGATCAGAAGTGACCATTTTGTACTTATTCCTTACCTGCTTCTTCTCCAAATTATGGCATGATCCCCTGGTATGCTCTTGGTAGTTTAGGAAATTGCTTTGAGACTGAGGAGTCCTGTGACCACACACAGTGTAGCTCCAAGAACTTGCATCCATTCTCCTTAGGCTTTTAGGGGCACCATATATCATATGTAAACTTCATTTATTCACTCTGCCCCCTCTGTTTCAGACATTCTTCTAGGTCCTGAGGATTCATCAGTAACCAAAGCAAAAAACGGCTAGTGGCCTCATAGAACAAATGTTCTGGTAAGGCTGCCCAACATTAACTATAAAAGATAATTTCACAGCTTGTAATACAGTGATAAATATTATAGAGCAACAAAATACGATAGAATGTGGACTGAGCAGTGGGAAGGGAGCACTGCAATTTTAAATAGGTATGGTCAAGACCAGTGAGGAGTTGTGTGAATAAGCTTTCCATCACTATAACAAAAACATGGGAGACAATCAACTTAGAAAGACAGTGGTTTATTTTGATTTGTAGTGTTGGGAGTTTTGGCCATGGTAAGTTGGTCCCATTGCTTTGGGGCCTGTGGGGAGGCGGAGCATCGTGGTGGTGGTACATGGAAGAAGATACCTGTTTACTTCCTAGCCAAAAATGAATGAGAAACAAGAAGAGAGATTAGGGTCCCAAAACCTCCCTCAAGGGCACACCTACAGTGACCTAAAAAGACTTAACTGCTAAGACCCACTTGTTAATGTTTCTATTGCTTCCCAGGAATGCTCCTTGGAAACTAAGTCACTGACACATGGGCCTGTGTGGGAACGTTCTAGACACAACTGCAGCAGGAACAGAGATAAAAAAGGGGAAGAAGGGAGGACAGGGAGAAAGTTGGATAGATGGAGGCCAGATCATAGGCGGTCTTGGAGCTTACTGCAAGAGCTTTGACTTTTACTCCAAGGAAAATGGGAACAGTTCCGAACCAGGAAGGGTATGGCCTGATTCTGATTTTAAAGAGTAGCACTGCTACTGATAGTGAGAAAGAACCGGGCAGTCGGGGGAGGCAGGACAAGGATGGAAGCAGGGATCCAAAGGGGAGACTCGTACAAATCCAGGCAAGATGCAGTGATAGCTTGACCAACTGATAACTGTGGAGGCAGGCAGAAGTGATTGGATTCTTAGGCATATTTTAAAGGTAAAGTCTGCATGACTGTCTTATGGATTGGATATGACTGGCTCAGTTAAACTTTGAATTATAGAAAACAAATAGAATAACTATGTGCAATAAATTCTAAATTCTCTATTCTGAAGATAAATCCAAAAATGTTCCCCCATATTGATAATGATACTGATTTTCTCTCTGTCCTTAGATTTGGCTGGGAAAATATACGAATGATTTTAGATGAGCTTGAATTTAATGTTGGACTTTATAGACATGGTTATTTTTGTTCAAGGCTTTCCCGAAAGGATTTTTTAAAAATACCCAAGTTGTGTGTTCTCACTTACATAATGTTTAATAGAAGGTTTGAAACCTCAGCCAAGTATTCTTCCACTAGGGAGTTTTGCAATAACTTTCTGTCTTAAATATGCTGCTGACTAATCTGCCATTAACCAAGCCAAGCCATGCTTTGTTGAATATTAAATTGTCAAGATATTAAAGTTAACGTTGCTGTAGTAAACCCCACATGAACCATACTGATTGCTGAGATTGTGTAGTTGTGTGGTTTGACTATGCAATGCCAAAACATAATAAGAATCTCCACTCTCACAACGCCACCAACCCAGTCTGATTTCCATTTCAGTTGTCTGACCAGGTTAGAAACAATGCACTGGAAAGAAAGGAGTCAACAGACTTTATCTTAGTGATTTCAGAGGGCTGTGAGAATAATCAAGGGACTGGTAATTAGAAGCATTTTTTTAAAAAAGTGGTTGTTCTAAAGCGATTCATTAGAACTGGATAGATTTGCCATCCAACTTATTTTCCACCTACCTCACAAGAAATTTGAATAATTTAGTCTGAAGTAATGAGTAGAAGAAGTCTGTTGACTATTTTTGGATGTAGCTTTATCGATTTACTCTCAAGATTCTAATCTTTCTTTGAGCATGAATCTTAGCAGTATATTTTAAATTAATAGAAAAAAACCAAGTTGTTCCTATTAATGTAACTTTTCTTCTCCTTTTGTAATATGATTTAAAATTTGTGGACCTAATTCCATGTTCCAGACACTGGGAGAACATTATAAAGAAATTATAAAGAAAAATTACAAAGTTTACCAGGAGTGTGGTTTCCTGGTGAGTTGTAGGAGAGTCATTTGACCAAGGGAACCACCTATCATTATTTGCTGCTAACATTAATATGTGTGTGTGTGTGTGTGTGTGTGTGTGTATATATATATATATATATATATATATATATATATATATATAATGGTAACTTGAATCAAATGGCCTTTCCCAGAATTTCTGTAATATCTTCTTGTTATTCAGAAAGTCTCGGAAGGCAAATGGATTGGCTTTCTTCAGGTTATTCCTGGAAATCGAGTTAATCTCCAAAGCCAACTCCTCATATCTGATTGGATTATAGTGAGTAACTGGGAATAATTTCCAAGAGTAGCGTTGACACATGCTTTCTGGTGTCTTATTATTTAAAGCCACGGAGAGGGTGATAGGATGCAGGTGACCTGCACAGCACTTGTGTGTAGACAGAAGGAAGGATTGATCAAGTAAGTGGGCTGATGTCAGAAGCCGTCCTTATTTGTGGTGTGCTGGTATTTTCTTGCTGTGGAAGCCAGATGTTTTTGTATTGAGAAAGGCTGATGAGCTCCAGTCCCTGTCTTAGAAAGTTGCATCCAATTTACAAAGGACACCATTTACGGACATTCAAGACTTAAATAGATATTTTGAACTTCTTGTTAAAAAATTGCAATTTTCCCAAATATGTCATTTTTATACATACACTGGTTATCATCTCCTAGAAAAAACAAAGGCTGTTCATCGAAATAAAAATTCTGAGTTTTACTTGTCAGATGGTAATTGATAATTGATGGTGTTCTCACATAATTGAACACTGAAGCTTTGTTCCTTGTGAGAAGTTACACTGATGGTGTGCGTGCCTGTGGGGGTGAGAGGTGCGGTGTGACAGGCTTCTGTGCTGGGTAGGAAGAAGGAATGCACAGGCAGTTACTGGAGTGCAGCGTAATGAGAGGTGCTGATACTCAGTGCAGGTGATAGCGCCAGCAGAGGAATCATTTCAGGTCATTTTTTTCTTTTGTAAATACATACGTACTAGTATCTGAAAACTAATAGAAGAAAAATGTTAGCTGTAAAAATGCTAGATTCTTGAGAAACTTAATTATATAAAAATGATATGCGTTTTTCATAGTAGGAGAATATCATAAGTTTTAAAATACCAAACCACACTTGGGTATTGAAAAATTACAAACAAAATAGAAAGCAAAATTTGCTCGTACATCTGTCTCCAAAGAATACAATTGTTAACATTTTAGAATGTCCTTTCAGGATTATTTCTCTACAAAGATCCATATTTCTTCTCTCTGAGATAATATTACATGTACTCATTTATAAACTTTTTATGATTAATATATTGAATCTCTGCTGATTAATACAGAGATTTGTTTTTTAAATATGTATTTTATTTGTATACATTTAGCCTAGTATTTTTTGATAGTAATTTCTGTATTTTTAATGTTGTCAGCATTTCTGTGATAAAACCTTGTGTATTTTTTTCCTTAAGTGTGGGACTCCTAAAACAAAGGCATAAACAGATTTTGCTAAAATTTTCCAGAGCAGTCTCCTAAAACATGTATATTCTTACCAATAGTATTTGAAGGTACCAAAACTCATGTTAAAATTTTTTCATAATTTTTATGACTTTCATAAACAACATAAAGGTCTTGTTATTTTAATTTATCTATTTTGTCTTTAAAGTAAAAATCTCCATTATGTCACCAATTAGAAATCATGCATGTCTTTCTCTATATGGTTATATCTAATTATATAAAAAGTCAAAGAACTGTCTTAGCCCATCTAGTCTTATGCTCCCTGAGGTGCTTAGCTTTTTGATGTACTGTTTTAAATTCAGTGAAACTGTATCCAACATGGTCTGCAACTTGTGTGTATCCCTAAATAGATCATGAACAAATGTGTTGCCTTTAATAGAGCATGGATATTTTTTAATGTTTTTTTATTTAGTGACTTCATGGTTACCATTGTGCAGTAGGTGATATTCATTATATTGATGTTCTGTACTTTGTTCACCCATTGAAGAAAAGTTTAGGTAGTTTCTGTAATTCTGCCTCCTGGAATTTTTTTTATAAAAATCTTACAAATACAATAAGATATATGCTTATATATACACAAGGATTATTACTTTTAATATAAGATTGAGTTATTAATGTCTGTCAAGAAGAAATAAAATCTGTTATGTCTTGAAGTATTTTAATATTCAAAATAAGTGTGGATTTCCTCATATGAAAAGAAACTGATGATGTATTGTCAAGTTGAAAAACTAGGCTGCAGAATGAAGTATAATCATACTCATATCTAAACACCCCAGATAGTTTATATGCACATAGGTACATAATGCATGGTAAGTAATTTGATGTTTTATAGTAAGTTGTTAAATATGGTTCGAAGAGTATTGACCTGGCTGGGCAAGGTCAGAAGGGAAGTAGGGAAGAATAGAAAACTTTCCTTTAGCCATATTTTCATTGGCATATATTTTATAAGTAATCATTTAAAATGAAAAGTATATTTAAACTCTATAAAAACATTGCAAAGTAAAATGTATCAGAGACTTAGTGGTCTCCGTGATCCTTTCCAATTAAGTCTGTGATTTCATGAAAACACAGTTAAATATGAAGTAGTATTTCTTATAGATGCTAAATGTTTCATTCCTGATGTGATAGAAGAACAGAAAGAGGAATAAAGGAAGAGAGAAGAAGCCAGAAAGCTAGAGGAGAGCCGGAAGCAAAAGTTGTGCCGTTTGAGAAACACAGACCGGCTTTTTGTACTGAACTGCATCCCTCCACTCTCAGCCTCCCCTGCTTTCTTTGCAGTACTTGAATTCAAGCGCTTCACCCTGAACTACATCCTGGCCCGCCTATTCATTCACTGGGTTTGTCTGATTATTGATAGGGTCTGACCAAATTGCTAAGTTGCTCAGTCTGGACTCAAACTCGAAATCCTCCTGTCTCAGCCTACCAGAGTTCTGGGACCACCTTGCTTCACTTTTAATTCCACTTTTAGTTTTAAATAAAAGTAATTTTTAAATTTTCTTTCCAAAGCATTGTGAATGTACAAAAAAAAGCAGTGTTTACAGCCTGCTTAGTTAATGCTAAGAATGTAAGAGGTGAGGACCTGCCCTGCGGGGCCTCAGGCTGTGCACGGACTTCTAATCCCCGCTGCTCTGAACCTGCATTACACCTTTAGAGGACTGTGTTCCTCACTCGGTGTCTTACAGCATACTTAGATCATCCGTCAAGTCACTGGAATGTTGGAGGGTTTTTTTGGTATGGGAGGGCTTTTTATTTGCTTTACTGATTCAGTTCATTTCTGCAAAACAAATTGGCCAGTAAATTACTTTTGTTCTGTTTCTGCTTTTCCCAAAGCTTCATATTCAACTCGATACCTTTCTAGCTACATTTTCTTTTCTGCTGTTAGTGCCTGGAGTTGCTGCTGTTGGGATTCTTGCTGCTTTGCTATAGATTTAAGCAAGTTCTGCGCACCAGTGACCTTTGTCTTCTCGTTCTCTACTTTTTTTGCAAGTTGGTCCACAAGTCCAGTTGGGCTACCAGCTGGTTTCCGAACCTGGCCGGTTTTGTCCACAGAGTCTTTGCCTTCTGTCTAGAGCTCTGTGGTCTACAGGTAGCCTGGGTCCCGCACTTGAAGCTTATTCAGCTCATCAAAGTGCAGGCGCACTTCACCCAGGATGTCTCTGGCCGTGACTGTTCCGCTTGCAGGTCCCTGGAGAAGTTCTGCCTTGAAGGGGTGGCAGCGGTGGTCAGGGGGAAGTGCGCCAGAGGAGCACACGTCGGGAAAGACAAGTCCAGTTGCTTGTCACAGGCCACCTTCACTCTGCACTCATTTCTTGAGTGCCTGCTGCATGCCAGCCCAACTCAGTGCTGGGGGCACAGGGATGAACATGACGTGGTGCCCAGCCTGTGGGAGCATGTGGTGTAAGTAAGGAGGTCAGAGAAAGGCACCCCAGGCAGAGAGCACAGCCAGGACACAGGCCCTTCATCCTGGAAAGGGCCTGTCCTGCCTGCTGACCCCATAACAGCCACGTGCTTGGGCCCAGGCCGCTGCTGTGGACAGCACAGCTCCCGTAACTCACTTTTAAACAAGGAGTCTCTGCCTAGTTGTCTCTGAAATCCCTTCCATTGCTGCAATTCTCTGGTTATTATTAAAAAAGTCTTTTTGTTTAAAAACTATTTTAGAAGGTTTGTAGCTTACATTATTGAATATTGCTGTAATGCGATTTATTATGAAGCCTTGGCTCACAGCATGGCATACAATTGTAGTATTTCTATAGGAAATGTATCCTATTTCTTCATATTAACTTCACATTTATCTCTGGAATTGTAACGCTAGAACACAGATGACTTCAGATGTTGCCCCCTTCCTTTAAATGTTGGGTGGACTCTGCTTGGTCAGTCCATTCGGCCCAAGAGAGGCATGGCTGTCAATGATGTTTCAACTTGATACTATTGACTTTGTATCTGATTAATGTAGAACTTGACACTTAGGGCAAAGCTGTTGATAATCAAAACCGAGGCCTTTGTTTTCTTTTATACCTGTGCTTAGAATATTCCTGTTGTAATTTAAGGTGGGAACAGAAGTGACAGTCACCTCTCTGTCACCTCCAGGTCCAGGAAGAAAGAATTGCATAGAAGATTGAATAAGGAGAGATATTTACAAGATTTATAATTGTGCTTGTTGATGTTTCTAAGCTGCCTTTTTACAAAACATTCATTGCCTTTTTGGAAGTGTGATATATTTTCTTGCTCCTTTCTGTTAGGTATTGATGTTGTTGAAACAGCATAAGCACACACTCACTTTTCTTTGACATTATTTTACTTTATTAAGGCATTTTAAGAAATACGGCATCATTGGTCATTAGAGCAATGCAAATTAAAACCACGCTAAGATTCCATCTCACTCCAGAAAGAATGGCCAGGATAAAGAAAACCATCAACAAATGGTGAAGAGGGTGTGGGGGAAAAAGGAACTCTGCTGCACTGCTGATGGGAGTGTAGACTGGTGCAACCACTGTGGGGGTCAGTCTGGAGGTTCCTCAAAAAGCTGGGATTGGAAGTCCCATTTGACCCAACTATTCAACTTCTGGGCATATTCCCAGAAGAACTGAAAACATCATACACAGTGATATATGTGCACCCATGTTTATAGCAGCACAATTTGTAATAGCTAAATCTTATAAATAACCAAAATGCCCATCAACTGAGGAATGGATAAAAAGATGTGGTACTTTTATACAGTGGAGTACTACTTAGCTATAAAGAATGATCACATTCAGATTTTTATAGGTAAATGGGTGCAACTTGAGACCATACTCCTAAGTGAAATAAATCAAACTCATATTTGTAAATACTGTAGTGTGCCCTAGTGTAAGAAATGATAAAAGTACATAAGATACAAAATCCTCAATAAATACTGTGAAAGGGTAAGAATCTGCTCAAAAGAGAAAAAATAGTATCTCAGGGAAAAGGAGGAAAATACAGGAAGGGAAAAGAAAAAATATCTAAATTTGTATAAATATACTTAAGATAGCTAAGATGATGGTGCTACAAATTCTATTAGTTCTTGGAACAAAATAGTTAACATTCATAGGATTAGATCGATTTTGCATGTTTGTGTCTGGTGATCTGAGGAATTCTTTTGAAAATCACTATGTAAAATAACAAACCTAGTTATGTTCCTACCACCTTGTTTTGAAGGCCTATATCGTCGTTGCTTTGGGCTCTTTGCTATTGTTATTTATTTGTCTTTTTTGTTTCTTGTTTTTCTAGTAACCTGTTTTGTTTTTTCTTCTAATGCCAAAAGGATAGGTGTATATATAGAGGCTTATACATGTGTAGAACTTCTTCTAAACAGTTTGAGATTTGATTATATTATGCATAATGAAATGAACAACTACTTTGAAGAAAAAGACTCATTATGGTATCCATTGCTGATTCTGTATCGTCATGCTGTGAAATCCCGTAATTTTTTATTGTTTGTTTAGAGTAGTTTTAGTCTGTTTTGTATTATATAATTTCAACATACATGAAGGTATGAACAGGAAACCTTATGGCAGCCACTGTTGATTTTCCCATTGTCTGGTTTTGAAGGCCTATTATGCCTTCATTACTGTGTTCTGATCAGTTTTATACTATTTTGTTTTCTATGAATTCATTGTGTGTGAAGATATAGACAACTATTTAGAAAAAAACGAGATTTTATGGTAGCCACTGTAGATCCCCTGTGGTTTTGCTTTGAAATCTGTGTCACTTACATTGTTTTCTTCTGATTTGCTTTGTTCTGTTTTGTTTTACCCTCTTTAAAATAAAAAAAAAAAACTTTAATAAAGAAAGGAAGACAGACAGACATACGGAGACTTTTTAATGAGCTGCAGGTAGACCAAAAGTAGAAGACATTGTCTTGTGGAGCTAAGTGTAAGAACAAGAACATCAAAGGACTGCGACCTCTTTCCCTGCGGGTTGGAGTGCTGTGTAGAGCCTCAGATCTTCCTATGAAAGATGCTGCTCAGCTGCAAGTGCATTCCAGGGCACAGGTCATCCTGGACTCCAGAGGTTCTGTTACGTGGCAGCCTCTGTGTCCTAAACACCAGTCTGAACTTTCCTTCATCTGAGAATCTCCGGTTATGAATACTAGACTCTGCTATTATTGAACACACAATGTTTTGTTTTATTCTGAACCTGCCTTAGACTTAGGCTTTGGGTTTTATAAATTTAAATCAATTTGATCAAAGTCTTTTTGTTTTTTCTGCTATCTGAAGTTCAAAAGAAATATAAGTCTGGCGTAATGGAACATGTAATCTCAGCATTTGAGAGGCTGAGGCAGGAGGATTGCTGCAAGTTCTAGGCCAACCTGGGCTACATAGCAAGACCTTGTCTCAAAAATAAATAAATAAATAAAAGAAGCAAATGTATTTTTTATTTAAGTAGTAGGTGGATAAAAATTACTTAATTACTAATTCTACAAATGGACTTCACCAACTGCCTCCAGAAGAAGGGATGGGTTATTTTACTGTCTGTGAAAGGTCTCATAGGTATGTGTATTTTGAGATCACTCTAATGACTCCTGATGCTCCAGATTACCAAGAGGTCTGACTTTTCCTTGTGTACTTAAGACTTTAATGAGTGTACTCCAGGCTTTGTTTACAGCAGCAGTTACTTACAAAAACCTTTCTTTGTCGAAGGTGGTGCCACACACCTGTAATCTAGCACTTTGGAGGCTGAGGCAGGAAGATCATCTCAAATTTGAGGTCAGCCTGAACTTCACAGTGAGACCCTGTTTCAAAACAAAAACAAAAACCTTTTTAAAAAATTCTCTTCTCTCAGTAATCACAAATTTGGAAGTAGCAGACTTCCATTCCCCATGTTTTAATTATTTGCCTTGTACCTTAATCACTGCACTTAGTTCAAAATGATAAGAAAAATTAGCCTGATATTTTTTATCACTTGTTTGTAGAAGGGGTTTCCTTAAGATGCTAACTATAGTAGAGAAAGATAGAAATACAGTTCTTATTGAACTGCAGAGTGTGGTTAATGCTACGTTAAATAGAGATGAAGTTTAACTTTATATGTTAAGAGCTCTTCTCTTGAGCATGAAATAAGCTGGAAATATTTAAATTATCTTAATTGAATCTTCTTAGTTGTAAAAGGGAAAGCATTATTGTAAATTAAAAAATTTAGAGGTCCTAAAGTCCTCAAGGAAAGGCACTTCTTATTTTCATGATGAGTTTGTTTGTGTTGTAATACATACATCAGTTGTACTTTTTTTGTTCCTCAGTTATCGTTACTGCTGTAAAGTTCATATGACTTGAAATTTACCATTTATTTCATATTAAATCATGCAATTCAGGGGACATCAAAGGAGGTTCAACCATCTCCCCGTCTCCATTCTCAGGACATTTTCATTCTTCAAAAGAAAACTTTTGTCCAGTTAAATAATCAGTTCCCATTTCCCTTTTCCCTGGTCTCTGATAGCCACTGACCTGCTTTGTGTCTTAATAAGTTTGCATGTTGTGGTTCATATGGAATTCTGCACAGTGCTGCCATTTGTGTCTGGCTTGTTTCACTTAGTATATTGTTTTCAAGGTTCATTCATTCTTTGAGCATATATCAGCATCTCACCCTTTTAAAGGCATTGCATGGATCTACTATGTGGTCTTCATTGGTCAGTTGATGGACATTTTCATTGTTTCCTTTATGCTATTATGAATACGGCTATGAGAATTCACATAAATTATTGTCTATAAATCTGTTCTTACATACCTAGGAGTAGAGTCATTGAAACATATGATAATTCTGTATTTTTTAAAGAAATAAGAAACTGTTTCCTGCCTCTGCTATGCATCATTAGTCCAACAAGTACTAAGTGAGGGCTCCAGTGTCTCCAACACTTATCAGGATTTTCTCCTGTTTTTTTGTAGTTTTCTCCAATAGCCCCCCTATTGGGTGTAAAGTAGTACTTAATTATTGTTTGGGTTTGTGTTTTCCTGGTCACTAATGATTTTGAACGTCTTTTTATGTACTCACTGACTTCGTATATTTGTTTGAGAGAATTGTATATTCAGGTTCCATACTCACTTTTTTATTGTGATAAAGAAAAACATATAGGTTGAGTTATCCTAAAATATTATAGCTTGAGTTATCTTAAAATATTAATAAGCATACAACACTCTGTAGTGCTAGCTGTTGGGTTTCTGTGCTGCATTTTCCCCATGTAAACTACAAACTGCTGACCGGGCAGAGAATCTCTGTTCTCAGGGCTCCCTCCTGACAGTCTCAGAGCCCCATTCTAAGAGTGTCTGTGCTTCCGTTCCCAGGTGGGGAGCACTAAGCGGGAAATGACCTTCACATTTCAAGCTGAGGACTTAAAGCGCGACTCCAGTAAGAAAACATCTCATCATCATTTGTTCCCCTTGGCCATGGAGGAAGATATGAAAACAGTAGACACCAAAAAAGCCAATCGGGTCCTCGACCACGAGAAGGAAAACACTCGTTCCATCTGTCTCCTTGAGCAGAAACGAAAAGTCGTTTCTTCCAATATTGATGTCCCACCAGCAAGGTAAGAGAACCTTCGCTCTCACTGGGTCTGTCTGGAGAAGTGTGTGGAGAGCATGCCCAGTCCCTGCCTTGGGTCTTCAGCAGAGTGTAGGTTCGCAAAGGGTTTTCCACCAAGATTTTTTCCTGTTGCTTGTGTAAGGTCGAGCAGGTGTGCTCTTCAGAGTTGACTGTGAGGCTGCTGTGGTTGGAACTGCGTGGTTCTAGTAAAGAGTACTCTATTGGATGTTGGTAGAATAATAAAGAGCAGGAGAATTGCACACAAATGTATAGAATGAATCATGAAATACGGGACTGAGAGCCTTCAAAAGCTTATTCATCTGGAGCTTTTAGTCAGGGGCTATCAAATTATGGTGCAGATTAAATTCAGCCCCTGATCTGTTTTTGTGTGGTCTGTGAGACAAGGATAGTTTTATATCTTTCTAGAATTAAAAATGGAGATTGTGTGACACTTATCACAGGTGGCCTGCAAAAGCCTAAAGTGTGTAAAAATACTTGGTTACCTCTGGTGTATATTGTACTGATCTTTTAAAGACAAATTTCCCTTAAAATTTGGCCAAGAGAATTTATCTGAAATAGCGAAAGGTCTTTTTCACATTGCAAGTTTATTTATAAAATTGTGTCCAGTCTCCAGAGGCACTGCAGCAAAGCGCTCTATTATGGCAAGATAACGGTGGGATCGTGCAGGGTAGTGTAGACACAACCTTCCACTGATTTCCTTGCTTGTTATGTGTTTCACTGAGAAAGTAATCTCAACCGCAGCAGGGAATTGAGGCCTTTTTGTTCAGGCTGTATCCCAAGCACTAGAACAATGCTTAATTATCTTCTGGGAGCTCCATAAATATTTGTCAGATGAAAGAAAGAATGAAAATGCTGTAGCATGAAACGCTGCATATTTTTAATATGTGCACCACATTTCATTGCCAAAAAAAATCATTTAGAAAGCAACTTTATAAGCAATTGTTGAGAAGTTCTGCCTTTGTTCAAGTGATTTCTGACAGCTCACGAGGAAAACAGTATCTTTGGAAAAAGAATAAATGTTCCCTTCCCACCTGTTCACTCTTTCTAATTGGAAGCTTTGTTTTTTCTGTTATATCAAAAGTACCTTCACTAGGATATTCCATATTCTGTCCTGCTATGAAATCTGTCAGACTTTCTAAAATTATAGGCCTTTTTGCTTCCTTTAACCTTTAAATGACAGTTTTCAGTTACTGCTTGGAATTTTTTGCTTTCCTAATTTTTCATAGAAAATACATGATAAATTATTTAGGATTAGTTCTTTTGACTGGGGCTTCATTGTGAAATGTTCTATCACATCCTGAACTGGTAGGTACTTGAATTTAGATCTATTATTTGGTTGACTCATAAGAAAAATGACTTGCTAACAACTTGAAATGTGAAGAGCTATGGCTTTATTGTTTTCTGAAGCCTGGAGGGCAAAAGTTAGCTTCCCAGTCTCAGGTAGTTTAGTACTAATTTGCAATTCTGTAGAGCAAAAAGTCTTATTAGCCAGTTGGGTATGTTATAAGACCTGTAATTAGTCATTTGAAATTGCCATAGATTGTTTTGGGTATGGTTCATTCTTTAATCTCTCCCTGCTTACTGTAGCTTCTTGGGAACGTAGTATAGAGGGAAGAGAGGAAAGTGCGTTCTGTCTTTTTGACCCTGGTACAGTAAGTGGACTGTTTCTCCGCCTGCTCTGGCTCACCAAGTGTGGGAAAGTACCTGAGTCAAGTCGGTGCTGATGTTATCTTAAGGACGAGGGAGAAATTTATTTGGTTTTAAGTCTCTTAATACAGAGAACAATCCCCAACAACAAAGTGTAGTTTAGAGTTATTCATCTGTTGTTGGAAATGCTACTTACAGTTTCCTTGTTTGGGTTTCCACTCAAAAATGTGTTTTCATTGCTACAGTAAAAATTTAATCATTACAAATATGCCAGTGGTTGGTGACATAAAGTTGTTTTTTGCTAAATGATCATGAAAAAATCAGAAAGTGTATGAAAAGTATGTGTAACTTGCAGACTTTCTTTTTCTATTTCTGATTATTATCGAACTAGTAAATAACTTTTCACTATCTGAAAGATCAATGTTTTGTCTTAAAAACTCATCTCTGATGTAGTAGAAAGACATTATTTTTCTGTTTGTTAAGGAGTATATGCCATCAGTGTAAAATAATGAAGTTTGAGTAAATCAAGCTTATAGTAAAAATTTTATAAAATATATAAATTTTACAAAATATATATACATATTTACATGTAATCTATATGTGTATATCTGTGCATATGATGATTGCAGTTTAGCTTCCTAAATTGAGACATTGTGTTTTGTCCAGTTCTTGGAAGGAGTGTACTCATCTCAGGCCAGTAAGGATATCACTGGTGCAGAGTTCCTTTAAGGAACTCAGTTTAAAATCAGTTCCCTATAATGGTTCTCATTTTATCTTTTACTTATTCCCATCTTAAGAGTTTTGTTGAACTTTACTTTCTGTGATTTGTAAAAGGCAACTGAGGTTTATTTTCTGTAGGTTGAGCAGTGAAAACAATTGGTGTATTTTGTCTTTCTGTGTCCCTAGTGGGATCTGGAACTTCTTACGGTCTTTGTCTCTATACCTCACTATGGGTGAACATCATCTCCACTTAACAGACATTCCCATGGTGAAGGAACCTACTATTTTATAAAAAAAAAACATGGAAGAGAGTGCTCCTTAAGCACCTTTCAGGAGCTTAAGTCCAATCAGAGACTGACAACATAAGTAGTTAATTTTAAGTTAAGGCTTTTAATTTGCTTCTCCTTGTTAGAAGTAGGTGAATTTGTAACTGAAGGAGAGTCTTTTATATTAGGAAAGGTATTGATTTGATGTATCTATTTAAAAGATTTTCTTTTGTGAGTATCTTTTTCAAGATATGAAGGAATGAAATAGAGAAAGGAATAATTCTCATCTGAGATTTGTTTTACAAAATCTCTATTTGTTCCCCCCCTATTTGAGGACTCATTTAAAAGTTGCCAGTTTCAGAAAGTACACATTTAAGTACATTATTTGTCCAGATGTGTCAGGTAGATCATCTGAAGAGCCGATGCCACGACAGGATTAAGCATGCAAACATTTTATGAGGTGAAACACAGTGGAAGAAAAGGAGGTGGTGGGAGAGACAAGTGTGAGCGACGTTTTGGAAGTGGAAGCCAGGCTTCTTGGTGTCGAACAGTTAGAAAGTAAATAACTGATTTAACAAAGCATGGGAAAAAAAAATATGAAACATCTAGGTAGTTTCTAGAATTGCTGTGAAGCCTGGAGAACCAAGTCAGGGAATAAAAAGGAGTGTGGACATCTGCAGCTTGGCCTTTTGGTTTCTAATGTGAGAAGCACATGTGTAGGAGGTTCTCCAGACACAGCCACACAGCGGGGATGGAATTGACAAGTGTCTGTTACAGTTAGGCAACAATGATGTCTCCCATCCTGCAAATGAGTAAGTGACTTGCCCAAGAACACACATTGAACAAACAACAGGCTTAAATAAGTTTCTGGCCCCAGGTAAATTTTTGTTCTTTATTACCGCTATTAGTGTTTATGGGTGATTAGTTCTTATTTTCAACTGTCATTTATTAATGCTTTAAAGTATTTTGATAATTCTACTATCACCTAATATGACTTGCTCCCCAGCCTCTAAAACAAATTCACCAGTTAAGCAAACATTGTTAGATGGCTTAGATCATTAGAACATAGCATTTGTTATTCTTTTTTTGCCAGCCATTGTTTTTTTTGCGAGTACTGATGCTTAAATTTGTTGGATTTCCCCCAAGTAGCAATTACAATTTGATTATGCAAAGTAATAACTGTCTTCTAATTATAATTCTAAAGCTAAAGAAATCTATTAGCAAACCAGATATAAAACAAGGGAAAAAGAAAACTTTGACCAAAAATATTCCTAGACTTACAGCAGTTTATTAGAGTGCTACAGACTTTTAGCTTGGCATTGGAAGAAAACAAAGCATATGGTACTATTTGTGTTGTAGGCTTTTAAAATACAGTGACGTCATATTTATCACTTGCTGGATGAAGCAAAATCGTCTTTGCCTTATCAAATGCCATTCTGGAAATCACATAACTTAAAAGAACTCCAAAAACCTGTTAACTTTTGAGTTCAGAGTTAGAAAGTAACTCGAGCCCTGAACTATGTGTATTCTGAGGATACAGTGGAAAATTGTGAACTGGTTCGGCTACCCTTGCAGACTGCTGGTGTCTGCATTTTCTCCTTTGTCTTTTATGTATTACTGGCCATTTGTAGAAGAGTCTTCTGTGTCAAATTTGAAATTATATGAGATAGCCCAAAATTGCTCTTTTGTTTCTGAATCGTAGGAGCCCATCATTCTGGAGAAAATGTGGGTTTTAAACATATTAGAAATTTATCAGCGTTCAGCCTGTGTGAAACTTCTGGAAATAGTCACTTTAACATTTTAAAACATTTCTCTTTGTATAAAAAAAAAAGGCATACTTTCCTTTTAAAAGTTATTTGGGAAGAGCAATTGAAATAAGCTCATCCATGTTGGAGAAATGTTAGGACTCCATACGTGGGCTCCCCTTGAGAAACTGAACCAGTTTCCATGAAGTACCTATAACGAGCATCTTCCAGGAAACCTGCTTTCACCCCTTCTTATCATTTCAATAATTCAAGTCAGCAAGCAGTTGTTGTTCCTGATTTCTTGCTGTAGTCTGTTACACAGCAGCCAAAATACTGTTTCTAAAACAAAAATATGATCATGTTGCTATAGAACAGAGACAGGAAGATGATAGAAACCAACACGATTGAGATTATAACGTAACGCAACACTTTGTGCCATCAGTATACAATCAAGTTCCATTCTGCTGGTAGTTTAGATTCTAAAGCAGATTAGCTAGAGACAGAGTTATTGTTTACAATGTCTTTGATCATCTTTGGAACAAGACCTCTGCGCCCCCACCCCTGGGAAGATTTGAGATCTGAAACCATGTGACAGAACTAATTCTTATCTCCCTTCTCTGGGACGAAAATTCATGGAATGGGATGTTGGGACTTCTGGGTTTTTATTTTCAAAATAGTTACCTCTTATTTCTGTTGGTTTTAAATATGACTTTTGAAATCTATCAGTTTCTAATCATTATGTACTATATAGCCCATTATTATGAGGACAGATTAGTACCAAATTAGAATGTGCCAACTATTTAGAATTGCATTTCAAATTCAGAATTTTGGTAATTAATATGCATTTTAAAAATAATACTTTGTGTCATTTTGTTGTTAATGAAGGATATACTTTCTGAATCAAACTGAGTAGTAAAATTCTGAAAGTGTGAAGTCCTGGCATTCGTAGACGTCACTTTGGAAGACTCCTTACATATTAGTAAATGCCCTTCTATGGAAATCATCTTTGACAGTAAAATGGAGAGAATTGAACAAGTCAAGTTTCTTGTGGGTCAGTAGCACTGCTGTGAGTGGGTCACTGGCTTTGTTGCACAGGTTGGGTACAGGGGAGTCTTCCAGATACTTATGGGTACAATTATTCTGCTTTTCTGTACCGGTGCCATCGCCTGTTTCTGCAGAAGTGGTTTACATGCCACAACTTTTTTTCTCCTTATATCTGTTCAAAATTTAAACCATCAGTAATACAAATAATTGAATTTTCATTACCTCTCACTCCTCATCCATCCCTACCAGTAAAGGTTCTATACTCTCTACTGTACAAATAATATCAATTTGTACACTAGGCATACAATAAACAAGACACTGGTCATTTATTGAAAAATAATATTTGAATAACACTGCTCAATAGAAATTTAATATGAGCTGGTATGTAATTTTGCAATTTCCAGTAACTACATCAAAAATAGAAAAAACAAATATGTGAAATTATGTGTCAATACTATGTTATATAACCCATTCTATCCCAAATGTCATTATTTCAATGTATAAGAAACATAAAAAGTTAATGAGATATTTTATAAATTCTGATACGTATGTTATACTTACAGCATATATTGGTTTGGACCATGCACATTTTAAGTGATTGGAAGCCATGCGTGGCCAGTGACAACTACAGTGAGCAGCAGAGTACAGCCTAAGTTAATTTTGCATTTCAGTCCAACTTATCATTTATGCCCAAGGTAGCATTGCCCCCCACTTTTTTCTTAACATATAAAAATATGCCTTACCCACACTATTAAGAGTAGAATAGTCTCACTGTCTGCCAGTGTTTCTTAAGGGTTTGTGAGGGAGGAGGCAGCATCCTCAGGAAGGAGGGGCATTTCGGTGTCTGCGGCTGAGGTAGTACAGATTTAGAGTAGTTGAAACCAAATAGTTTCTGTTACAGCATGATTGCTATATGTCCTCCAAAGGGTAAATGACTCCAACTTGCGCATAAGTGATGTCTTGTACAATTAAAATTATTGTGAAACTATATAAATTCCATATATACTTTACGTTAAATAGGCATCATCACAATTCTTTAAAAATATGAAGGCAGCTTCATTTCCAGAGATTGAGAGAACCTCTTTAGTTATTACTAGATTCTCTGGAGAGTCCTCATAATATGACCATTACAGAAGTTCAAACATACCAAGCAAATATGGTGCAGCTCAGAGTTCTCATACTTAATGCATTAGCCTAGACTTTTTCTTTAATACACTCGTAAGAAAACAGTGCTGTACATACTAGGAAATGCATCAAATACATCAAAAACTTCTAACTACAAAAGGTTTCTTTTGTAATTAACTTCAGTTGTTGCTGATTCTTTTTTTTTTAATACTAACTTACTCCCCCACCCTATATGTAGAGGTCTGAGTGGGGAAGTATTAAGGGATAAAACCATAGGGTTAGGCTTAACTTAAGAAAACTTACAGAATTTGATTTTAATCTTTTAGGTAAAGACAGGTATTCAGGTGATGTCATTTGATTGGCATTTCAGAAAAGTCATCTGGTGTCCTGTGAGGAGAATGTGTTGGGAGGAAGGGAATATCAGTTTTGACACTGAAGGCAGAATAAATAATTAAGAGACATGTGTACAGGACAGAGAGAGATGACTGTGAACGCTTTCCTAGAGCAGAAGCATCAGGAAAGGGTAGTGCTCAAGAGACAGGGAGGTGCAGGCTCCCCAGAACTTGGCCGGAATAAAGCAGGTGAGACAGGACACTTAGTAAAGGAGGCAGGTTGCTCGGGATGACTCTAGAAATGCTAGCCCTGAGCATCTCTGAAGCAAATGGCTGGTGATCGTAAGCAAAACCATAAGGAACTGAGTAGTAATAAAAAAAAAAAAGTACGTAGATGTGGGCAGTGTTAAATTAAGGGTTATAGACCTTGGGGATTAAAGACATGTGGGATTAAAGGGGCAAGTTTCAATGAAAGTTCAGTGATGTCCCTCGCCAAAAACCTGTAGAATTTGATCAAAAATTCAAAAAGACAAGAAGTATATTGTATTTATAGAGAATGGTATGCAGGCCACTTAAACAGTCAAATCATAATGTAAATAATTGCACTAGAAGTGCTTGCTATTTTAAGATGTCTTAAAGGAAACAGCCACTTGTCCACACTTGGTTTTTGCGTATTGGCTTTTCTTCAGGCAAACTTTACTTACACAGCTTCATTTCTAAATGATGGAAAAATTTCGACTGTGCTTCCCCACCCAGGATTTAGCAGAGTTTGGCAAACATTCACTTCTTTAATAGAGCTCATGAACTTAGCTTTCTACATCAATCTCCCAGATAAAATTCATCCCCTAATACGTTTGGTTAACTTTGCTGCCCCTCTATAATACTTTTAGCTTTAAGATCGTTGACTGTTTTCTAATTGTTACCCAATTTTCTGTCATGTATTTCAAACATACAGTAAAGTGTGTGTAGCACTTATCTGCAGAATATGAGTTTCATCACACCACTGCAGAAACTTGTATTTCTGTTCCTCGACATTGATTTTACCAGGATAACTATCATCTTTAATGTAACTTAGATGCAAGCAGACTTTCCTGAGTTCTTCCAAGGCAATTGCATAAATCTTAAACACCTGTAATTGTGAAGTGGTGTTGAAGGAAGTGTTCTTTCGAGCCATAATTGATAATTACAGTAACCGTGGTTTTCACAGCATCACCTCAGTTTGCCAGACATACACTGTAGTTTCACAGAAGTAGTTTGTGTTAATGACCATAGCAGACTCACCCTGTTGAGTGTTCCAGACAGCTGCTTTGCCTTTATGGGGCAGGGCAGAGCATACTGTGTAGTTGCCTTGGGCCCCTTAACCATAATAGAAAGTGCCACCACCCATCAGAAGTGCTGTTTAAGTGTGATGTTCTCCCACTTTTATTTTTCAGGGTTAACAAGTTTCCCTTTTAATTCACTCCTGACCATGCTGTCACATTTCTCACTTATCTACACTTAATGCTACAACCTGAAAATTAACATTTGGAGTTGAAGGGCAGTGCTGATATGTGCCTGTCAGAGACGCGTTCTGTGATGCAACACCAGTGTATAAGCCTCACAGTCACCTGCTTATGAAGTTAATAACTGTGCCTTTCTTTGTAGGCATTTAAAAAACCAAATATAATGAAATCCACAATTTAAAAGCCTTATTACTTTCAGAAGCAGATCGCTTGGAGAATATAATTTTAAGGAATATGTGGGTTCTTAGAGTATATTTCTACATTGGGGATAAAATAGAACTGGTGGTTAGGAGAAAGAAATTGAGTGTTTTCCCATTATCCATTCATTGTAACGAAGCCCCCTTACCTTGTGCCCCACATGCTTCTGTCGCATGGGGACCATCTCACCACATTGTCTACTTGCCAGTTGACCGCAGTTTTCTTTCTCAGTGATCCAAAGCAGCAGAGTAGCCTGTTATACTCCCGTGGGATGGAGAAAAGCAGGAAGATTTGCCTCCTTTAAAACTAGGAAGGCCCTTAACCAATCTGCAAATAAAAGGTAAAAACCCGTTCTATGATTTTAAAATGGTCAACATATATTTAAAAAGTGTTAGTTTGATTATTACTGAATTTAATGTAACCACAGTAATAGATATTAGTATTACTGAATTTAATATAACCACAGTAATAGATATTAAAAAAATAAGTCATTTGGTCTCATCACCGCATCATACAATAGCTTTCTTTTATACATTTATATTTTTATATAAGCTATTTCTCAGTGTAAGCAAAAACACTTTAAGTACAGTTGATAGACACCTAAGCTAAGCTAGCACATGTATTGCCTGCTTTTCTGTTGTAAATGTTGGTTCATTATCCTTTTTTGAGGGGAGTGTCAATTTGAGATATTTACTGGATGCCCACTTAGAAGTAACATTTGTGGGCTGGGGATTTAGTTCAGCGGCATAAGCGCCTGCCTTGCAAGCAGGCAGTCGTGAGTTCGATCCCTGGTACCGATAAAAATGAAAAAGACCAAAAAAAAAAAAAAAAAAAAAAAAAAACAAGAAGTAACATTTGTGTATGCTGTTCCAAGGCTTTCCTATGAAAAATTCAATAAGCTTTTCCCTACTCATTAATTTTAAAAAAAATCTTCAGGTGTTCTTCAAAAGGCTGATGAGCTGTGTTCTTAACTAACGCGGTTGGCTTATGAGAGGTGCTTGCCTCATTCACATCATGGCCAGCTCCACTTGGCAGCCGCAGACGTCACTGGGCCCACCTGAATGTGGGGCTCAGAGACAGAATTATCCGCTGCCCTCGGGACAGGGAACAGGCCAGGCCAGCGTATCCAGGGGAATATGACGTTCCCATAACTTTTCACTGGTGTTTCAGGGCTCAGAATTTTCTGTATTGAGTCACTTACTGTGTTGCCATCCTTGTAAGTAGAAGACGTCATTATGTTGGAATTACAGTGCTTGCATTTCCTGTGGAACTGTGCCCAGCTGTGCCGACTGAGTCTGATGTTGGCTTCCTTTGATGTCAAAAATGAAAGCAAACCAGTTTGTATGTTTGCTATAGCATACACAGCAGAGCCAAAGAGCATCTGATCCATCACTGAAGTGTGGGAAAACGGTGAAAAAATGAGAAGCTGTTTCTTTGTGTATACATGGTATCAGCTCGATGTCACATCTACAGGTGACCCGGTGACAGAGGCATTTGCCATGAAGGATGCTTCTCTGTTTGATGTCAGCCTTATTCGTTATCAGCCCCAGGCTGAATCAGGTAGAAGTCTCTGCCTTTGTAAGGATGTGTCAGTGGCATGGGACAGCTCCTGTTCTTGGTTATGGGCTTTTGTCTTTTCATCTCCACATTTCTGAAACTGCATTTGGTCCTATTTGGCTGCAGAGGAACCACCCCAGTGGGAGAGAGAAAAAAAACCTTTCAAGAATAGAAATGAGTCTCTCTGAACCTACAGCTGAAACTCTGTGTGTGTGTGTGTGTGTGTGTGTTTGTATTACTAGGGACTGAACCAGGGATCCTCTATCACCAAGCTACATTACTACCCTATTTATTTATTATGTATTTAGAGATAGGGTCTTGCCAGATTACTCAGACTGGCCTTGAACTTGCTATCAACCTCCTGCCTCAGCCTCTTAACTACTGGGATTTCAGACCTACACCACAACACCTAGTTTTATATATATATATATAACTTGCTCCATTATTTCCCTAAGTAATTTTATTTTATTTTAAGTAATTTTATTTTATTACTTCTTGTTACCCAATTAGAGAAGCAGCACACACCTTCCAGTCTTCTGATTCTCTGGTTAGAAGTGAGAGGAGAGGGCTGGGGATATGGCTCAGCAGCACAGTATCTACCTGGCAAGTGCCAGGTCATGAGTTCAATTCCCTGTACCAAAAAAAATAGAGTACTGAGTCCCAGTGATACCTGTGGGACTTGTCAGGAGTCTTTACTGCATGTGCTATGGGCCAGGCTGACTATACTGCTCATCGTGCTATGCCAAAGCCAAGTATTGGATCTTACAGATCAGAGAGAATTGCAAGCATCTTGAAAATCATCAGCTTCATTCCTTTTATTTGAAAGATGGAAAAATTGTTACAAGAAAAAGCCAAGAGTTTGGATTTGAATAACGGATGTAACCATATCTCTGGAAGATGATTTTTAAAATATGACAACATTTTCATTTGCAAGGCAGCGCTTAACATTCATTGTGCATTGCATTCTTAACTGATGTGCTAATAGTCTTTCTTCATGCTTGAGAGGAAGAGATACCACTTTCTGCTTCAGACTAGAAACACACCACCTGCCTCGTCAAGCTGGGACATGATATTTTCCACTGAGGAGAACACTTGTTTCTGCAGTCAACACAGCAGTACTGTTTGAAGATGACAGCAAAGGATCAAAGGTGGGAGGCAATTGCAAGTGGCGGCTTAGGGGGCCATCGGGGTACCAGTGTGGTGCATTGCTGTCTGTAGATGCAGAGGCACAGGTGAGAGTCTGCGGGTAAAGGAGGACAGTTAACAGTGGATAAACTGAATCAGGTGTATTTTCATGTCTGTCTGACCATGTGAGGAAAAACCGGACCACTCTTGGAAACACTAAACAACTTATTTCGCTTCTTATTCCTGTACCTTTTGGACACTTGGAACAAAAAAAACTATTAAAAATAAGCAAGAAAGGGTGCAAGTACTCATCTTACAGAAATAAGAGGACATCTAGTTTTTGTGTTTATTTCTTGGTTCTCAAGGACTTTTGTTTCTTATATTTGAGTGAAACTACTTTCATATAATATTCTCCGTTGTGTAAAAGAAGATGTTAGATCTAGGCCGATCTCCCATGATTCCAGAGACCATGGTGACGTCTCATCAAAGATCCTGCAACAGAGTTTCCCTGGCTTTCAGGGTTCCAGGTTGTGGGCTTGGGAATGTGAAGCGGTGTCTTATCCAGGACCAGGAAGCTCTTTGCTGTAGTTGGTTCTCCACTGTCCCTAGGTCTGCAGCTTTGCAGATGGGATGACTGCTTGAAAGGCACTGATAATTCTGTTAAGTGACAGTCCTCAAACCTGAAACTGCCTCAGTAGGCAGCTCACTGATCTGTTGACAAATGTAGGGTTTTATATACTTAATCTTTGTCACTCAAGTGATATTTAATTTTTATAGTTTGATGATGTTACTTACATACACCCTGGTAGACTAAAAGGAAAAAGTATAAATCTTAAAAATGTCCAATATGATGACTGTAGTGGACATTGGAAGTAACGGGAAAAATCAAGGGGTACAGTGCAGCCTGCACACAAGTACATCCATGGTGAAGTTTTCACTTGGACGGACAATTTTGTATTAGTGGTGTTAGAATAGCTTTTATGAAATCACGATGATGGGTTGTTTTTAATACTTAAACTGTCTGCCAAATAAAATGTCAACAACCACATATTGGTTCCTGTTTTAATATTTTGAAGAAATCTCAAAGCCTGGAAAGCAGAGGAAAACTAATCACTAACAGTCAAAAGACATGAATTCTTCCACTGTATTCATGATGTACACTCAGAAAACAAAACGTTTTTATTTTTATTTTTTTATTTTCCTGATTTGTTTTTATTCTATTTGTGGTCACTTGTGCAAGTCAAGCTTTTAATACCCTTCACATGGGCAAACAAGAACATTAGGATTTTTAACATTAGATTCATTTTTAACTATTCAGGAGAAGTCAGCGTTGTCTTTAAGGCTCAGGTATGAAAATTAAGTGAGTGAATCCAGTGCAGTACTGAAACAATTTATGATTTAAGGCTTCGGCATAATGTAATATTATAATTATTCTTTGCAGCTTTCTATATGTATCATTGGGTTGCACCCTACAACTTGGAAGGGTAATGGTAATTTCCAGGTTTTCTGTGTACTTGAGGGTCAGTTTTCCTGAGGAACAAATCCTTATGGTTCTCTATTCAAGAGTTGCAAATTTTGCAGGAGTCAAAATCAATTGTTTTCAATGGGTGATTAATATTGTCACCACCAAGTCCATCCCATTCTATCCACAGAGGCATTTGGAGAGGGCTAGGTCAATTGTGAGTGTGCAAATAGTCCTGCATGTTGCCTGCTTCTTGTGTCTCTGGGGCCATTGCTCCCTCCCTGGGAAAAATTGGTTGATTTCATATTGGTCATCAAATGGTGGGGATAACAGTTACATATAATTTGGTTTTTATATTAATAGTACAAATACTGTTTATCAATATCATAGAATACTGAAAATAAGTGTGGTTTTCTCTGATGAGCCTTGCTGTGAACCAAAATACTGTTCAGATAGTCTTCTGAAGCGTTATATTGCGTTACTTATCCTAACATGAAGTAAAATTGTATTTTCCAATGTTCCAGTCAGTCCTGGATATATTTGGCTAGTAGTTTGGAGACATAAAAATCTTCCTGCAGGCTTCAGTTATTAAAATAGAACCACCCACCCACGCATTTTATTGCATTCTGTGGAATGTTTTTGAATGACAGTCTAAGTATTTTAATTGGTCTCCAGCTGATTTATAACCCCTTGTTTTACGTTCCGCATTTTATATCTCAAAATTATAAGTTACAGTGCCATTTTTATTCCATTGCCATTAAAACAGTGCAAACAGCATTTTTGAAAAAGGAAAACGGCAGACTCCATTCAGAAAATCAAGGTTCTTTCATTTGCATTGTCTTCTCCTTTTTAGGTGCTGGGCTTCCTGTCTAGCTCTCTGGGTCTCTGCAATCTTCATATAAGCTCTCTGTTGATATGCAGGGCAGATAGAGTGGAGGATTCTTCCTATGTCTAGGAATAGGATGTGTCACTCATCTGGTTGGAGCACAACCTTACAGTTTAGCGTTGAGCTGATGCATGTCTAACCCTGCACGATGCTGCATATATCGTGTGATTATACCATGCCTTCTCACATTTGTGAAAAGTTTCCTCAGAATTCTGATTATGGAGCCATAGAGATGAGACAAAGAATATAATGTTAGAGTTTCTCTACAGCCCATTGCCTCAAGTTTAGTTTCTGCTTCATCCGTCTCCATGTTTCCGTCCATGGCTCACTTACTCAAAATGGCTAATTACACATTTACTTTTTGACTTGTTCCCAGGCATAGCTTTGTGTGTATCCAAACAAACAGAATCAGTAATTAACTGTGCATTTGTTTGCAAAGACCTTGGCCACTTTACCATTTGATCTCTTTTTGTAGGAGCTTTAGTTTCATGCCATATAGCTTTCTCTCTAGGAAGAAATTAAATGTGTTGGAAAATTAAAATAACTTTTTAACTTCTTTCTTTGTGATATCTTGCTGCTAAAGAGTTTCCAGGTCTCCTAAAGAGTATGTTTATGTAGAGAATGGGTAGTTTAGTGTTCATGAGCTATTTCCTACAAAGTTTTTTGAAAGGTTGAGCTACAAGATGAATTGGTGCTGGACATGTACAGTAATTCCAACACTTGGGAGGCTGAGGCAGGAGGATTGCTGCAAGTCTGAGGCCAGCCTGGAATAGATAGCAGGACCATGTCTCCCGTCAAAAACAAAACAAAGATAAACAGCAATTTCTTTGATAATCAACAATCTAATTGTTGTTTTCATGTAATTGTCATTCAATCAAACTGCAAATGGATATTCTTTATAAAGCAAACAGAATTGAAGAAACTCTCATTTCTGCCCTAAAGTTACTTGTAGTTTTCTTGCACTTTCCTTGCTTAAATCCTTTTTGTAACTTTGTGACTTGTCAGTTTTATCCAACTAATGTTATTTTCTCATCTATATCAAATATACATTTTAGATGTTGTCTCTGCAGTGATTCCTATTCATATGCCACTCCTATTATGATGGCTTTGCCACATTAGTTGAAAATTTTCTATTTATTTATATCAGAAATGATCTAGCACATTTAGCAAGCGGAAGCAAATCATTCTTGCTCCACAAATAAAGAAGTGACACTATAGTGTGTTAGATAGCCAGTTTGCTTTCTTCCTGTCAGATCAAATAAAATAGCTCTACTCAGTTTTCATGCTGGCACACAGTAAGCAATCAACAAGAATAATGAAGAAAACTTCCCACATATATATATATATCCTGGCATTCTCTATTGTTGACAATTGCTTTTTTCTTCTTACTCTTAAATTTAATTTTTTATTACAATGAAGTGCATAAATAATTTATATAGGTTAACAGAAGAAACAAAAAGCATCCTTAAACAAGTTGTTTGATAACTACTATTAATGCCTTGATATTTATTATTCTGCTTATTACATATTTGCATCTATAAAAACATATGCTCATCCCAAATGATGGCTTTATGTGACTCTTAATGTTTTAACTTTTTAATGTATGGTATTAATACCTTGTGGAGAGAATTCATGAATTTCTTTACCTAGGACATAATTTTAGTGGAAAAAAGATTGTATTACGTTATATGTGTATACCATTTTTACTTAACAAATACTTTAGTAATCATTTTCTATTTCTGTGTTTCTATTTACTTATTATTACGAACAGTACTGTAGCTAACTGAATTGCTTATCTATGATTTTGTAGCAAATTACTCCAAAACCTATTAGATTAAAACAACACTCCTAGGGTTGGGGTATGTAGCTCAGCAGTATAAGCACTTGCCTGGCAAGCACAAGGTGAGTTCAATCCCCAGTACAAAAAAAAAAAAAAACAAAAAAAAAAAACCATTCCTCAATTTCTGTGGATCAGGAATGTGAGGAATGTGGGTATGGCTTCACTGAGTCCTCTGTTTAAGGATTTCTTGCAGATACACAATTAAGGTGTTGGCCAGGGTTGAGGTCTCATCCTAAAGCCCTACCAAGGAAGGATCCCTTCTAGGTTCATGTGGTTGTTGCAGGATTCATCTCCTCAAGGGCCGCAGTCTAGAGGGTCTCGGTTCCTAGGTGGTTGTTGGCTGAGGGGCTTCCCAGCAAGCCAGCTTGCTTCAACACAGCTAACAGGAGGAGTCCTTGTTTACTCCTCATGTGTTAAAAGGGTCTCTTCTGCCTACTCTTTTAGAGAGAGAGTCTGCTAGCAGACCAGAAGCCACACTCCTTTGTAGCCCAAAGAAGTGACACCCATCCCATCACTTGGCTGTATTTTCAGATGTACTTCAGCAGGCAGCCCACACTCGAGGGGAAGGGGTTATAAGAAGGTGTGCAGAACCAGGAGGCAGGAGTCGTGTTAGATTGGGTTCCCCACATTAAGTGTCCTGTAGCTCAGTCTTACGTGTACATCCTCACACAATTCTCACTGACGAACATGAGAAGTAGTCCTGATTACAGGGTCTGCATAGTTTGGGGTGTTTTGATGTATGATACCAAATTACTTTGAAGCAGTTGTTTAAATTTCTTTTCCCTCCAGTAATTACACTTTTTCCAGCTCAGAGAATCTAATCAGTTTCTCTCTTTAAAATCTTTATCAGTCTAGTAGGTGAAAATGGGACCATCTTGAATCTCTTTCCTATGTTTTCAGGATTCAGAGCTTTCAAGTATCCCTGCCTGTCTCTCTTTTTTTTTTTCTGTCTTTTCTTTCATCTTCCTACCATAAGCTATGCCTTCTGTCTTTCGCTTTTCTTTCTCTATAGTCATTCAGCAAGTTTGTGAGCTACCTGCTGTCATGGGTCACACACGCTTACAGTGAGCTGATTCCCAAGCTTCTGTTCAGCCTGTTGTTTTCCATGGTCCTACTCCATAGTTGCAGCCATCTACAGACCTGTCTGTGTGGATGCCTTGGGATTAGCTCCAGTTGATCATGTCCAGCTGAACCCCTCACTTCCTGCTCCTTCCTTCTCCCACAAACCTGGCTTCCCTTCAAGCTGCCCCTTGCTGCCATGCTGACAGTGCTGCCACCAATCTTCCAGTTCAGATAACTATGGGACAGAGGTGCCTAGTCAGCAGGAGCTTGGGCTCATTCTGCGAGTACGGAGTTAGGATGTTGTCCATGTGTGCAGGTGGGAGTCATTGTGGAACTGGGGAGCTCAGTGAGTCATGTTCGATGAGTCAGATTGTTAACAAGACTGGTTCCCACAGGCCAAGGTTCTCCTAAGAATGCCCTGTGTGAGCCACCACGGTTCCAGGCATTTCCTGTACCTGCTCCATTCTTCTGAGAATTTGTGTCTTTGGATCCTGGCTTGTTTAGAAGTAGAAATCTGTTTCCTCCCTTTCTGGACAGATTCCACTGCTCATTTCTACACAGTAAATATTTCCAGGGGTAGGGACCACTCCTGCCTGGTGGTTTACTGTTACTCCATCTCACCTTTATTCACTCTCACTTCACACAAGCTCAGTGCAAAGAAATCTTAGGGGGAAGTGTAAGTAGATTTGTACCTGGGAAGTACTCCTTCACATTTGGCTCATCTTAATTCCACTTAACGTAAGTTCTTCTTGGCACTTGTGGTTGTATGCCCTCAAACCCACCCCAGGTGCGCACTTTGCCTAGGGTGGCTCCACAGTTTCACCTAGGCTTCTGCTTCTACCAAACTTAAGTCTCTAAACTGGCCCCATCACATGTCTGAATGTCTGTAGGTGGGTGCTTTTTATAACATAGTCTGTGCTGTCCACTGCTGTCCTTTTCCCCTAATCATTCCTTCCTCATCCTTCTCAGATTTTCCCCTCTAAAATGCTCACCCTCCTTTAGGCCACAGACCTGGTCCTGCCCAGCCCAAAGATACTGTGGCTAGGTTTTAGAAGAAGATTGGCCCTTAGGGACGCTAAGGCTGACTTGTGGCAGGAGCTGTGGCCTGGTGAGGGAGGTGGTTGCTGAGTGATAACCTGGAAATGTGCATCTCCATCCCCACTCCTCCCTTCTCTGCTTCCTGTGGCCTCCCTGGAGTCTGCCAACATAGCTGAACTGAGCCAGCACCACTGCTCCTCTGGGGTCCCAGTGTTGGGTGCTGTGTCTTAGCCACGAGGAACATGACTGAGACGGATGGAGTCACCAGCCTCACTGTACATCAGGACCACCTGAGGTGTTTTAAATGCATACTTTAGCTGGTCCCCTCCAGGTGACACTGATGCATTGGAGCAGGAGATGAGCTGCTTCCCACTGACAGCTGGCTCTGCCCACTTCCTCCCTGTGATTCCCACCTCTGTCTCCGGCAAGATTCTAAAGAATGTACTTGTCAGTAGATATCTGTTCCAGGCAAGTCACTTGCTTTTTAATGTAAAAATATCCTTCTTTCATTTCACCTGGATGGTGTTGTTGGGTCTCCCAACCAACAGTCAGAAACACAATTTTGAGATAGTGGCCAACGCTCTGAAGACACTTAACTTCACTTTATTGTTTGTTGTTGAAGCCAAATCACCTGTTATTTTTAGTTATAGGTTATAATCTTTGTAGAGTTCTCAGTATTTACTGTCTTTAAAAAAAACCCTGCTGTACTGGAGATTGAACCCAAGTCTCCATGCTGAGCTATATCCCCAGGCCTTTCCCCACCCAACCCCATTTTTGAGACAGGGTCCTGCTAAATTGCTCAGGCTGGAGGCTGGGCTTGAACTTGAGATCCTCCTTCCCCTGCTGCCCAGGGTGCTGGGATTGCAGGTGTGTACCACCACTCCCAACAGTGTTTATTATCTTGAACAGTCAATTTAGTTTAGCCCATTTCAATATGTCCTTTAACCTAAGATATATTTTTAACAATTGACTGATAAATAAAATTAGGCACAATACCAATACCAAAATTAGGCACAATACCAATAGTAGTTTTGCTTCCAGTGGTAATTATGCTGTGACACTCGGAAGTGCACATTGAAATCATTGCTGGGGATATTATGCAGTTTTAATCAAAAACTATCATCAGTAAACTATCAGCATTAACTGTCATCAACACTTTTTTCCCCTTTTGTAGAATCATCATTCGCCTTTATTCCCAGTGATTGCTTTTGCTTCTTATGGTCTCCCTAGGCTTAAGCATAGACTACTGTAAAAGAAACCTAACTAAAATTAGTGGTAAACAAAAAATTTTACTTAACATTTTCTAATGCATGAGGTACCTTCAAGTAATGACAATTTTAAAATTAAGAAAAATATTGAAAGTGCTTCCAGGAGCACATGTTAAATGTAGCCAATACCAGTTCCAAGTAGAGAGCCTTATAAGATCTGCTTTGTAGAATAGATAAAAATGGGTAGTGGTTAATGTATTAGTTTTTTTCTAAGTGGATATTTGGAATTCTTAAAAGGTGCTTGACAGTTTTATCAATTACAGTTGATTTGGCAGCATATAGCAAAAACTAGCACGTGTACTGTACTAGAGTGGCTTAAACAAATGAGATTTTTTCCCTCTGGATTACAAGTCTTACATAAACCACTCCATAGTTTAAATAGTAGCTCAGGATGTCATAAGAGGTCCAAGTTACTTGTGACTTCTTCCTTCACCCCACTTCATGGGTGACTGAGCTAAAATCTTTTCTGCATTTTCTAATATCACATTTTTTTCCAGATAGAGGCAAGATACAATGCAAAGAGCAAAAGGTGAAGAGTTGAACTGGCCTGTTTGAATAGCTTTCCCCCGAATTCTTACCCCATGCTTTCCAACGACTTCTCTTTGAATAGCATTGTTCCTTGACCATCTACAGCCTGGAAAGTTTATACCAAATAAATTACCTATTCTGTAGGTGAAGAAAGAAATGGAGATTGATTATAGGGTTGGTAGCTGGTAGTATGTGCTATTGTATTTTACTGATTATTTTAATTTTTCCTCATTATTTATTGCCAAATGCTATTAATTTTATACACTTAAAAGATTTATTAACCTAACACCAGCATTTGCTAAATTTTTATAAATTATAAATGGGTGAAGTTTTACTTTGTTGGTTTTCCTTTTTTGTATTTATAAAAGTACTCAACTACTCTAATTGTTCCCAGCACTTTTTTATAATATCACTGCATATTGCATATTCTATTAATAAAAATAAAATGTGTCATAATTTCATGCTGCCTGGTGTTTTGATTTTGAAATTTGCAAATATTCTTGAAATCCTACTAATATGGGAAAATAAGAACCTGCTGAATCATTATGGTTACAATATGGCAAAGAAACTGTTTCCTCTCTCTTCAGAGGGAGCATTTTTTAATGGAAAATTTATCATAATTAAGATTTTACACAAGATAATTTTTTTAAAGAAATAGACTCTTGTATAGTTTTGTTTTTCTTTTTACAACATATTGGTGGTGTTTGTCTGACATTTTCAATTACAAGCTTCACTGTGGCTGAGAAACTAAATTAGCTTTATACCACAGATCCCAGAAATTGGAAGGAGGGAGAGTGGAACTCCGCTGTGATCATTGTCAGCCGAAAATATCCTGGAAGAGGTAAAAACGAGGCAGTGAAGATGCGTGTGCCTTGCTGTTAAGAAAGAAAGCTAGAAAATTAAAGTATCAGCCGTTCTCATGGAGTCAGTTGAAATGCATTCTTTTTGCTTAAACGCCTGATGATTTTATTCTGTAGAACTTAGTGAATCTAAATACTTGTTGAAAGGGTAGTTACCCTCTGCACATTGCTCCTCCCACGGAAGGCTGAGCTGAGGAGGAAGCACTTTCATCTTCTATTGTGGGGCTCTGTGTTACTGATCTCAGAGTAGGCACGCTGGGTTGCTGCTGGCGTGATTAGTCCTTTACCACTTACTTAAGGAGAGTGGAAGTGTAACTGTGTGTATGCGTGTACATCTACATGTGCAGATGTGCATGCACACACGTGTTCTGTATGCATAATTTTTGAGGAAATGGGGAGGTAAAAAGAGAGAGAACCTGGCAGCATTTCTGAAAAAGGTGTTCCAAATTGCCTAATTTCCTTGGATGCTGTCCCAGAAGCTTCCTGTCAGATGAACTGGCACACAGAGTACAGCAGATATAAAATAGTGCTCAAAACCTTTTCTCTGCATGAGGTTATTGCAGTGGTTCAAATATTTGCCATAATCTTAGCAATTAAAGTATATACTATCCACCTCTACTTCAGTCATACTTATTCAGTGAAAACAAGCTTCTGTTCCTTAGTACATTTTACTCTCGTGTTTAACAACCAGTGGTAACTTGATAAACTGTGGAGTTTTTTGTATCATAATGAGTCTTATTTACTCATGGCCTAATGGTCCTGGTTTGGGGAGACTATTGGCACATGACTTTAGTATAGAAGATTGTTTTTTTGGATACTGGAAATTGAACTCAGGACCTCACACTTGCCAGGCAGCTGCTGAGTCCAAAGACCATTTTTTAAAAAGCTTCTCTTATCACAGGTTAAGATTTTTTGTCTGAAGTATCTTGGGTATCCCTGAGTCCAGTCTATGACTCAGTCCAGAATTTCCATCACAGCATTCAGGACAAGCCAACTGTGATCCAGTCTCTGAGAAAATCTTCTGATACATAGTTTCTGACTTTTAAAAGACCACTCATTCTTTTTAACAATGAAATTTTGTTTTATGTATTTTTTATATTAACTTCAAACTGTCCTCCATGGGTGGTGGTTATTATATTAGTTTTCCATGTTGAGTAAAGTGGCTGGTTCTGGACATTCAGATATTTAAATGCAGTTGTCATATCCTTTCTATCTTCTTTTTCAGACTAAACATTCCTGTGAAAGCTTGTAGAAAATGATGACTAGTGTGTGGCAGTAGGAGTTTTCATAGTAGGAGTGATAGGTACTAGACAGGTAGAGGAGTGCTAGCCCTTCAGGGTTGACCAGATAGCTGAGCTCACTGCAGCTCCTGTGAGAAGTGGGTTTAAAGGTAGAGCCATATTTGCGGCAATACATAGATGTGTTTTCTTACTCCATGAGCCAATATGACCTAGAAACAACAGAGGCTAATCGCAAGGTCATGGTTTTTAATGTCATTCCTTAGTAAAAAGACCAGGGTTTGGAAAAAAATTATTGATGTGAGGATGGAGACAGAAAATTTGTAAGATGAACCTAGAAATTTTTGTTATGGCAAAAAAATAAAGAAGTAAAAAACTGAAAAAAAATTATTGATGAGGAATATTAAAGAAGCACAAAACTCAAAGAAATAGTTTCTAATGACTAACACTAGGGAAATTTTTAAAAAATTGTTTGTTATTTATTTATTTTTTGGAAGCATCCCAAGTATGTGGCCATGAAAGCTCTTTAAAAATTAAGTTGAATAGGTGGGTGGTTTCCCACCTCTGTACCTAGATAAACCGACTTGGTTTAATTAAAGAGAGATCAACTGAAAAAAAATTGTTTAAGCTAGGGCAATTTAAGAAACAATAAAATAGTATTGGGTTTTGATCCATACTATAAAATACTCTTGAGTTTGTACTCAAGGCATAAATGAATGATTTGATAATGAAAAAGGAGGAAAAGAGAAGAATTCCAACCAATTTATGTAAATACCCCAAAGAAGAGAGAGCATGGCTCCACACTCCTTCATCACTACAAGACGGGCTTCACGTAGCGACCTTCCAGAGCATAGTCAGGCAGAGAGGGGAGAGGAGAATGTGGGATGCGTGTCATTATCCAGGTGTCAGAACCCGCAGACAGACAACCAGAAGTGCACCCCAACGTTAGCAGTGGGCTGTAAGTGGCAAAGATGTCTCAGCAAGTTCCAGTGATTGTAACAGACGTCCCACCATATTGCAGGATATTGATAGTAGTAGAAGTTGTGTATTTATGGGGGTGAGGGAGAATGGGAACTCTGTACTTTCAATTTTGCTCACTAAATAAAAGCTAACTAGTTTTTTTTAAATGTATCAGTAAGAAACCTTGTACACTTTAGCCTAAAAGGCAAAGTGAATGGAAGTTACATTAGCCATAGGTTAACCAGGCCTCTAAGAGTCAGAACAAGAACTGAGCTAAGTGCATCATTTACATGTCGGCAGCTTCGCACTTGGACAACACACTGTTGTCTTTCTCCGAGGAACAGACCTTCTCAAGTGGCAGGGCAGGTTGCTTCTGCCTTCCTCACCTGTGGCATACATATCTCTGTGTAGGTTCCCATCCACATCTCTGGTGAGACACATATGCTCTTACAACTAGTTACCTTCAAATCTGGTTTACAGGAGCCTGAACATGCAGACTTTGTACATTCATGAAATTGATCCATTACACTCTGACTTCTGTAGTTTACCTTTCAAAATTACTTCTCTTATTTCCAAGTACATCCTGAAAGTACTGCTGATGACTCCAACTCCTCCTAAGATTCTTAATAAAACCTATTTTTTAGGCTCTTTCTTATCCTGGTTGTCCTCCTCTGTTTATACACCTATTATTAAATGCTGTTGCTACAGTTTTACTCTAACATTTCTTTTAGAACTAAAAGCCCATACTACTGAAAGACTCTAAATACTATCTGACTGTTACAAAGTACAGTGGACTTGTACTCATCTGGACATTGTAATTGCATTAATGCAGCCAAAATTATATTAAGTACTTTAGCAGCCCCATCTCAGTAGCTCTTATTGAGACTGTAGTTAAAAACATCCCTAACTGCTGAATCACATGACTGCTGGAAAAGCAGTCTCTCCTCCAGCTTGTGCTTTTGTAATTGAATCTCTTTAAGTATAAATGCACACAGTTACATTTGTCCTAGTTAAATTCCACCTTGTTATTTTGAGCCCAAAGTTGCAGCTTGTTGACACCTTACCAAATCTTGGTTCTCTCATGGATTTCTGTTCTGTGCATCTCTAACCCAGGCGGCAGAGGCTTTCAGATAAATATATCCCAGCTGTGCTAACTCAAAGATAGACACACAGAGGGGAGACACCAGTGTGGGTTGAGGGTTGGAGAAAACAACTGTCCATGTCCCATAACAGTTCCCTAGTAATCCAGGCTACTGTTGACAGTCCAAAATTGAGAGATCCTGAAGGTGTTTATTACTGATTACATTTGAGAAACTGAAATTTGTCAAGGACCTATTAGGGTGAATTTGAGACTATTTTTGTCTTTTCTCCCCTTTTACATTATGCAGACATTCTTTAGTGGGAAAAATGAGTAGAATTACAATAAAAGAAATGAGACTTTCTTGTCTAGACTGAAGTCTGTAACTGAGTTTGCTGTTCACTACACTGGTGTGATGGCCCACAGTATGCCTGAGGGTCCCTGTTCCCAAGAGTGACACCCTTTCGTACATGTGATGGCACATGGGCTACTGTTTTAGAAGACTGCCAGCGAGCTAGGTTATCCCAGTGCGTCAGCTGGTCCCTTGCTCCTTTCTCTCTTATTTCATGCCATGTCACTGGCTTGAAAAATCTCGGCTCTAACACTTAAAAGCACAAATTTGCAACATAGTGAAGCTTGGGTTGGCAAACTGTGGCCCATTGGTCAATCAGGCTTCTCACCTGTTTTGCTGCACATTATTAAATGGTTGGGATGGAGGGGAATTAGAAGAATGTTTCATGATATGTGAAAAATACAGAGATTTCAAATTTCAGTACTATAAAATTTTATTAAAACAGCTATGATCATTTGTCATTGAATTGCTTTTCTACAATAGTAGAGTTGAATATTTGTGAAATTCTTGGCCCTAAAACCCAAAACATTTACTTTCTGGCTCTTTACTGAAGAAAGTTTGCCGACCCTTACATTAGGAGATCACCTGGCGCCACCTGCATCAGACTCACCTGGAATGTTTTTGAAACTGGATTCTTGAGCTCTCTTCCAAGGCTGGAAGTCATAATCTCTAGATTTGGAGTTCAAGAATGTTTATTTAAAGCAGCTTTGTAAGACTCACAACCTAGACAAACGTTGAGACAAGACTAATAACAGTGAGCTGAGGCGTGGTAAGGGGAAATGATCTTGTCTTTTAATCCTGTGTGCTGTAATTTGTCCACAAACTGTAAATGCAGTGACCGCTTTCCTCTGAATCAGCTGTCTTCCAGACTTTTTGGTTTTGTGGGAAGAAGACTGTAGATTCTTAGGGCTACTGAAATAGCTTAGGAAATGGTGGCTGACTTAACAGAAATGTATTCTGCCTCATTTCTGAAGTTCAGAAGTCCAAACTCTCAGCACTGTGCTTCCTGTGAGGGGCTGAGAGAGAGAATCCAGTCTTTCCCTCGCTCAGCCTATAGTGGTTGTGGGTATTCCTTGACTTAGGACAGCATCTCTGATCTCTGCATGGCCTTCACGTTGCCACCTTGTCTCTTCTGTGTCTTCTGTTTGTCCCAGATATCCCTCTGGATTTCTCTTACAAGGACATTTGCCATTTGATTTAAAGTCCAAAATGATCTCTTCTCATGCATCTGCAGAGACCTCTTTTCAGAATAAAGTCACATCCACAGGTATTGGGCTTCAGACATATCTTTTGGTTACACTGTTAAGCTCCATCCAGATGCTGTTGTTTTCCCCTAGACCCCATAAACAGTCAGGTTCCAAGTTTTTACAGCTGTGTCTTCTCTTTCTAGCCCTACTTTGTACCATCCTGATCTTATTCTGCCATGGGAATCTCTCACTTAGAAATTTCTGATGGGATAAATTCTTAGAACTTTTAAAAAAAAACACTCTGTCCTCAAACAATATGGAAACTAAAAAATATTCCTAAACATAAGATGAAATGAGTTCAGAAACCAAAAATAAATTGAAGAAATCATGAAGAATCAGCTGTTTTAACTATATAAAATTGTGATCTTACTACATTAACAAATACTAAAAGATTGATTTGGAAAATGATTCTCAGGTTGTTAATTTTGTTATTATAAGGAACTCATTGATTGCTCTTTTAAAAATCTCAAATCTCAGAGAATGAATAGCAAAGATCAACAACAGACAATTCACAAAAGAAATAGAGACCATTCAAAATTAAACCATTCTGAATTATGAAGTCAGTATTTCAGCTCTAAAATTGCATTGCCTCCTGCCTTTCCTCCTTCCTTCTCTCGCTCGTTTCCTCCCCTCTTTTTCCTCTCATTTTGTTCTTCCATGCTGGAGACTGAAGGCAGGGCCTCACACATGCTAGGCTAGCACACCGCCCCGCCCCCTAATGGCAGTGATTTGCTAAGGGAGTGGGGACAAGCTGTTCTCATACAGTGACAGTGCCATTGCTAAGCTTTACCACTTCGTTGAGAAGGAATTTAGTTCTCAGGAGTCATAAAAACCATTGATTGAATAATTCTACTTTGGGGAATCTTGCTTAAATAATTTCAAATAGTAGGAGAGTGAAAACTGTATACAAAAAGCTCTTGCCACTCATGTTATTTATAAAAGAGAAATATTGGACGTGAACTCCGTACTGAGCAATAGTGGATCATTTACCAAACTACGATACAATGCCCAAAGGACAACTATATAGCTAATAAAAATGGTGGCTACTGGATTACATGGAAAAATTAGTTTAAGCTCTGAAGTTCAAAAAAATTGAAAATGTATGTATACAGTACAAATGATACAAGTTTTAAAGCCAACTTTATGAACTTTTTAAACACTGAAATATTCATTCATCTTGCCAAAGCCTTTTTACCCTTTGTACTTTATTTTCCCCCAAAAGAAAAAAAAAATTCAATGCAATCTTCCATCAAAGACAATATCTATATATTAGAAAAAATTTTCATCACTTGCCACTTTCCTCTAGAACTTTCCAAAAAAAGATACTAAGAGAATTGTATTTTATTATTGTGTATGTGGTATTTTTTATTTTTCCACACTTATTTTTAACACACTCTGAGTAAATCAAGAAGCAAACTAAAGGAAAATCTTTTCAGCAAATGTTTTACTTGGGATATTCAAATTAAGTAATGATTATCATTTTACAATTACCTAATTTATGTTTGGCCCTACTGAGTACAGTCTGTATAGATCTACAAGCCTGTTCTATACACACTTTGAAAAATAACTTGTGGAAAATATCTTTTCATCCATTTCACCTTCAGACTCTTCACAAGGCATCTCAAATGCCACCCTTGTAAATATAGCAAAATCAGACTGATGGAGTAGCCAGCCATTAGCATCATGCCTTTGTCCAATTTGAAGTGGAAATAATCTAATTTTAAAACTCTTCTATGTCATGTAACTAGAGAATGAAACCAAATCACAAAACCCATGATCTTTATATACCTTACTAGTAAATTCTTTGCAGTTGATCTAAGCCAAATTGTGTTTTTAAAAGTGAGATATTTTATACTGTATAATTACAAGAAGAACATCTACTGATTTGTGGGGTTTTTTAAAATTTCTAAGCTAACAGTGTAGTTAAAATACTAACTGGAAAGACTTCCATATTTGTAAAATTGAATAATGTACTTTTCCCTATTGTTTTCCTTAAGAATCAAAGCTGAAATCTCTGGACATGATATAAAACAAACAGAAAGGCTTAGCACGGAAGGCAGACGGCTAAGAACTGAGTGGACACGGTGAATTCTTAGGTTTTCATTTTGCTTCCTATATTCTCGGAGCCGGAGGTACTGGCCAGCTGGCAAAGCCAATAGCATAGACCCCAAAAACTCCAAGAAAGCTCCCCTAACCAAAATCTGCAGCCTAGCAAGACAAAAACTTGCAGATAATGACCACTCTGCTCCAGTTGAACAAAAACACAAATGGGCCCACCTCTCCCCATGTCGGCGAGACGAGATGGGAGCCTAGACTCCACCCTTGTGAACAGTGAGGAGATGTCCCAACTCTGCTGCTGGAGTTGCTTCAGAGAAGAGCAAGTAAGGAGCTTTGGTTTTCATCCCCACTGGCCAGTAAGACCCATTATTTCCATGGTGTTTGGGGGAACTCTCTGTCCTGCCAGTAGTCACAGAGAGCCCACACCTCGGCTGTTAGCAGACCCAGCCAGGATGCCTGGACTTCCATGCACTCCTTGCAGAAATGAGACAGCACTCCCAACACACACTCCCTTTTGCAACAGCCATGTCTCTAAAATCCAGTTAATAAAAGAATTTTAAATGACATTCACAGTCTGAAAACATAACACAAAAATGTCCAGGTTTCATTTCAAAATCATTCATAATACAAAAAACTAAGAAGATCCCAGACTGCATGAAAAGGTAATCAGTACAAGCCAACACTAAAATGACAGATGTTAGAACTGGCTTGACAGATCTTAAAGGAACCGTGATTTAAAAAAATGCTTCAATGAGCAATTAGGAGCATGCTTAAAACAAATGAAACAGAAGAAAGGATTAGCAAGGAATAGGTCGTCTCTGCATAGAAGCAAAAAATAGCAAAATATTTTTCATGTGCTGAAAGAAAAGGACTGTCAATCCGACATCTCAGGGGAAATACCCTGAAATAATGAATTGCAAATCAAGACATTCTCAGATAAAAGTAAATGAAGAGCATTTGTCTCCAGCAGACCTACCCTAAAATAATGAGTAAAAGAAGTTTTCTTAATTATAAAAGAAATCTTGGAATGTTAGAAAAGAAGAATATTAGTACATAACAGTAGCCTTTCCTTTCCCTCTTCAGTTTGCTAGATTGTGTTTGATGGATACTCCCATCAAGACTATGATGATGTCTGATGTAATCCTGAATATACACAAAGGGTATTTGTCAAACAACTAAAGATTAAGAGTAAACAGTTAAGAGATAAAAAGGGAAATAAGATGCTGGCATCATCCTGGATCATCTAACTATCTGAGAAAGACAGTAGTCTAGTATTTTTCCCTGGCTCACACATTTTAGTGAACTAAACTGTTTTAGGATTTAGACATTTGTGTATTCTTAGGGTTTACCACAAGGTCTAGCTAGCACGTTAGGTTTCAGTAAATATCTGTTACACAATTGGAGGAAGAGCTGAAACCAGTGGTATGCTGATAAATGCTTAACAACTGCTTTCCTCCAGAAGAACATAGAAGCTCTTATTTGTATAATTTGCTGATTTCCCTGGTGTAAATATCCCCCACTTCAAATATCCCCTTCTTCAAGCCACTCACACTTGGGTTAGGGGGAAATGTTAACAGATGCCTTTCGTGAATCAGAACTGTCGGTGTTACACCATGGGCAGGGTGTATTTCAGACTGTGGATGTTTAGTGTCTTTGTTTGGTTTGGTTTTGTTTTTATGTCAGCCTGTGTAGTCAGAGTTATTTTGTTGTTAAACTTGCAAAACAAACAAAAAAACTTAAAAGCAAAACACTGGGCCTCATGTTACCACCCATCCCTTCTCATTACACATACTGTATTAGTACTGGAGACCCACTGAGAATCAGTACTTGGCTCAAAGCAAACTCTGGCCTCCACTCAGCAAAAAAAAAATGAAAATGAATGTGGATTACAGTTGGTGAGATCAAACCTTTTTCGTGTTTGCGTGGAATGCCGAGAAAGGTGTGAAGTACAATGATTTACTGCCGTCCAACTCATGCTGAAAGCCGGCTAGTTTTTCGAGATTAATTTTTGTATTCCTTCTTGAGGGTGTTACTTATGGGAGATGGACTTAAAAGACATACTCATAAAGCCTTATTTTTTAAGGTGTCTGGGAGGAGGAATTCCAGGTGGTTTTGTACCAGGGGTTTGTTTCTTAGTATTAAAGCATCACTTCTAGCATGTGAGTAATAATCACACTTACCCACTGCTTGTTTTCAATCTTGGTAAATGATTCTGAAAACTGTCTCTTAGACAGTATTTTTTCCTTATTGTCTCCTACAGCTGCTACATAATCTATACTCAAATCTTGTGTTGCAACACACATGCCCTGGGCCACAATCTCTGCTTGCTTTGACACAGTTTATTTATTCCAAAGATATCTGTGCAAGTGGGTTGCTATAGAGATTTCAAGCAAGCTAACCTGTCCAAGAAAGCCAGTTTAGTTTCTTCTAAAGTACTAGGTGATTAGTCGACTCAGGTAGTCTTTTAAAAAAATTCTTTTTTTTTTTTTGTTTGTGTTTGCTTTTTTTAAAAGAGTCTCGTTACATAGTGCAGGCTGGCCTTGAATTCGTGATCCTCCTGCATTAGCCTCCTGAGTTCTGCGATTACAAGAATGCAACATCATGCTTCTTAAAATTGAGACTGCAAGCAAAGAAATCCCTAGGAAAAGTGATGACTCTGGTTTCAGAAGATTTTCTGGAAAAGAAATATTAAAGACATGTAATAAAGAGGTTGAGTAGAGGGCAGTAGAATTTCTTTGTAAACATAGTTGTCAGAGAACACAGATGTACAGGTCGACGCATTAAGGACTATTTTGGAGAGGGGTCATTAAATTTTAGCTGCTCAGAATAAAAACTAGACCAAAAATCACTAATTTTCCAGGCATGATGGTACAAGCCTGTAATCCCAAACCGAGGTGGGCTGAGTGAGGCAGGAGGATCACTGTAAGTTTGAGGCCAACCTGGGCTACATAATGAGTTCAAGGACAGCCTAGACTACAAAGTGATACCTTATCTCAAAAAACAAGAAAACAAACAAACAAATTATTAATTCAAGGTCATTGCTTGTATCCAGTGTCACACATGAAACATGAATGATTGTTTTGTTTTTCTGTATCACTACTTCCTTTAATGCATGTTATTTGTTTTACAATTAAAAGTCACACATGAGTAGAAAAATAAAAATTTTATTGATAGTGCAATACATTTTAATTTATTCTTGTGTGTTGCAATTATTACGTATTCTAGACATGAAATTGTTAAACCAGAGTACCATAATATAGATGAATAAATCCAAAGGTTTTTAAGTAATGGTAACATTGGTGACCATGTGTTTCAGTGTGATTATAATTGGCAGTGAACAGTGAACACTTTTAAGGGTAAAATAAACTGTTCTTAATTATTGTGAATTGTGTATTAATTAGCTGAGTTAATTATAGGCCTTTAAAAATGACAAGTTTGTGAGGAATCCTTAAAACAAAGGTCAGAGTCCTTAAAATTAAGCCTCTATGAATTCCTGAGTCCTTAAGTAATTCTGTGCAATAGAATTACTGGATATAGCAATATATAGCATTTGGGGATATAGCAGTCAACTGGGTGTGATGTGCTTTGGGAATGTAATAATCATTTTAAGATAACTTTTAAACAAATACGAGGGATCCAAACATTTCAAAACATCAGTAACACAGGTAAAGAAATTGTGTTAAGCAATCTGTTTTGATTGGAGATGACCATCAGTAAACTGCTTGCTTGGATGCCAGAGGGAATTGCAGTAAGGCTTTTGTGATGTGAAGAAAGGCAGGCTGCGCCCAGAGCTCTGGAACTGCACGGCATCCGGAGGGAACCAGACTTCTGTGGGTCTCTGCTTCTTTCTGAGTACTGAGAGCATCGTCTCGGCCACACAGTGCAGATGTGGCCATTAGGAGGTCACGCTTGACCTGCCTCACAACTCAAAGCATTTCCATTGCTTGATCCTGCCCACATATGAATAAAATCCTGAAGAAGGGTGTGTGTTGGCCCAGCTTAGATGGGATAGCAACCTCAGATCAGTCACTCTGAGCAGGGAAGTGGGTCGAAGGTGATAAGCATTAGAATAACAGTAGTAGCAGCAGTGGAGGTGGCCTGTTGTAGAAGAACAGGTTAAAAGACCTGATAGTTGTGTTAGTGGGGTGCTGGGGTGCTGTGATCTTTTCCAGGGGTCCTTTCCAGGCTCTTGTCCTATTCAAAGAATTGGATAAGACAAGTGGAAAAGGTAGGTGGTTTTTTGTTCTTGTTGTTGTTGTTTTCTAAATGGAAAAAAGGCAAAACAATTACATATCAGAATCATAGGAGAATAGTTAACACATTACAGGTTGTTATCTTTAAACTAGTTGCTCAGGGTACAAGATATGAGCATAAAAATGTCTCTAATCAATATTAGCACAAGCTTCCTTTTTAATAAACTAACAGACACTAATAGTATAACTGACCTGCATTTTTTCCCTTTTCCCTACTGTCCTTTCTCCTTGCACCCATCCTGGTTCTTTTTCCTTTTGAACAATTTCTTCTCATTTTACAATATCTACTGTATATTTTATACTTTCAGTTTCTCATACTAGGGAGACAATATGCTATTTGTATATGTGAGTCTGATTTATTTCACTTATAAATATGGTCTCAAGTTGCATCCCTTTACCTATAAAAGTCTCCAATTTATCTTTCCTTGTAGCTGAGTAACATTCCATTGTATAAAAATACATCTTTTTTATCCATTCCTTGGTTGATGGGCATTTGGGTTGTTCCCAAGATTTAGCTATTACAAATTGTGCTGCTATAAACATGGGTACACATATATTGGTGTGATATGGTGTTTTTAATTCTATGACAATACACAGAAGGGGAATAGCTGAGTGGAATGGGACCTCTAATCCTAGTTTTTTGAGAAATCTCCACACTGATTCCCATAATGTTTGTATCAATATACACTCCCACCAATAGTGGAGAAGCATTTTGTTTTCCTCACAGCCTCTCTAGCATTTGTTATTGGTTGATTTCTTGATGATAGGAATTCTTTCTGGAATCTCCATGTTGTTTTAATTTGCATTTCTTTAATGACCAGTGATGTTAAACACTTTTTCGTGTATTTATTTTCCATTTATATTTCTTCTCCTAAGAAGGGTGTATTCATCTCAGATGTCCATTTTTGGATTGGGTCTTTGAAATAGGGGGTCTGATTTTTAAAAATTCTTTATATGTTCTAGATAGAAATCCTTTGATGGGCAGTTAGCTAAAAGTTTTTTCCCAGTTTGTAGGTTTTTTCTTTTGAAGTGCAAAAACTTTTCAGTAAGATGAGATCCTAGTTGTGAATTCTTTGAAGTATTTCCCATGCAGTCTGGGTTTTGTTCATGAACCCTCTATCTATACTTATGTCTTTAAGATTTCTACCTACTTTCTCTTCCAGTAGATTTAGGGTTTCTCTTTTAATATTTAGATCTTTGATCCATTTTGACTTCAGTTTAGTGCATGTTGAGAGACGGATCTAGTTTTAGTCTTTGGCACATGGAAAGCCAGTTTTTCTAGCACTGTTTATTAAAGAGGCTTTCTTCCTCGCAGTGAACATGTTTGGCCCCTTTGTCAAAGATAAGGTGACTGAGTGTATTTGAAGTTGTGTCTACATGTTATAATCTGTGCCTCTGATCTTTAGGTCTGTTTTGTTTGCCAGTACCATACTGATTTTATCATAATAGCTTTGTAGTATAATTTCAAATCATGGATCATAATGCCCCCTACCTTGCCTTCATTGCCCAGAATTGCTTTTGCTATTCTAGGACTCTTCTGGTTCCAGATGAATTTTTGGAGTGTATTTTCTAGATCTGTGAGATATGCTAATGGTATATTGATCAGAATTGCATTAAATCTGTATAACAATTTTGGGAGTATGGCCATTTTCTCTAAAAACATAGGCTTTGCAATTATTAAAGGTAAGAAAAGTGTGGAGAAGTGCTCTGGAAAGAAGTGCTCTGCAGAGTGAGTGCACGCCATTAACAGAGAAGAAAAGCACTCTGCAGGGTAAGCCCATGGAAAGGCTCACAGCAGCCACAAGCTTAATGTGCTGGGTTTTATATGCCCCCTCTATTCTGAGGTCACATTAGCCCGTTCATTAAAAACTTGCTTGATCTTGTACAACAAGAATTGAAGATAGCATTCTCTGATTGGTACCAGGTACAGAGGTTAGAAGCTGGTTCGTGCACGTGTCCTTGCTGTGACTGACAGGTCATATCCTTTTGCACAGCTGGTTTGCCATGCCTTAATCTCCTGTCTCAGGTGGGCAAGAGAATAATAAAGTCCACTAAGTTTTTTTTTTAACTTGCTAACTGAAATAGTCATTTAACATTTCTTCTCTGTATAGTAGCCCTACTGATGAATTGTTTGTAAATGTGGCTGTAATTTCACTGCTATATATTAGAATTACCTGGCCTTTAGTAGGTGCTCAGGAAATGGTACAAGTATTTTTATGTTCTAAGAGATTTAATTTTCAATTTATATTTTTTATATCAACAGTTTGAGAGCCCCACATAGCTCCATGAAACAAAGATACTTACCTTTTAATTAAATGTCAGTCAGTTTGTGCTGCTATTGCAAAAAACCTGAGACTGGGTAAGTTTTAATTCTCAGAGGCTGAGACTGAGAAGTTCAAGAGGAAGGTGCCAGCATTTGGTGCCTGAAGAGTGCTGTTTGCTTGCAAAGTGGCTGCTTGATAATGTACCCTCATGTGGTAGGAGAGCAGAGTGCAAAACTATTTAACTAGTTCTTCAAGCCTTGTTACAGGAGAGCTGATCCCTCTCATGTGAGGTATGCGTCCAATCCCCTCCTAAAGGACCCACCTCTTAATGCTACCATATGGGTCTTAGGTTCCAACGTGAATCTGGGGGGACCCTGGTGTATTTAAACCACAACCCCAGGTACATTATCTGTTTCTGAGCAACAGCTTGTCACAAACTTAGCAACTTAAAAGAAGACGTACTGCTTATCTCCTGGTTTCTATGAGTCAGGACCTAGTTTGCCTGGGTTATCCACTCAGGGTTTCCCTCACAAAGCTAAATTTAAGATGTCATCCAAGGTTAGGGTTTTGTCTGAAAGCCTCACTCCCATAGTTGTTGGCAGGGTTCACTTTGCTGGGAGTTATTGAAGGTCAGAAACAGCCTTCAGTTTCTTGCTATGTAGGTCTCCCCACTAAGGCAACTTGCTTCATCAGAGCTATCAAGGTGGACAGGTATGGTGGTACTGTAATCCCAGTTCTCGGGAGGATGAAGCAGGAGGATCGCTGAGAGTCTGGGGCCAGCCTGACCTACCCAGTGAGTTCAAGACCAGCTTGAACCTGCTAGCGGGATGGAAACCACCATCTTATGTAGCCTAGTCACAAAATGATGCCCTATCACCTATGCTGTATTCTGTTGGTTACAAGCAAGTCACGGATCCCTCTTGTGCAGAGAGCATGAAAGCATTGCACAAGGGTATGAAGTAGAAGGTGAGGATCAGCTTAGCATCTGTCTGCTGCACTAGAATGCTGATTTAGATAGCACATACCCAGTGTAAAGCAGGCAGAGGTGTGTGGGAGTGAGACATTTTGCTAGTGAAAAAAATGGCCCTTTGTGGAAAATGATGGTCCTGAAAAGAAAGATCAGGATTAAATAAAGCATTACTTCAGAATCTTTCAGAAGTCTATGAAGCTGAGCCCTCTAGTTAGCTGATTAGATACCCATAGCCCCTAATTAGCAATTTAAAAAACTGAATTACTCAGTTTGTAACCCCAGCATTCCTAGTGTGGAAACTAACTCAGATGCTGTCACTACATGAATGAATGTCACTATGTGAATGAATGTTTTAAACATAGGTGTTTTTTGTGAGGTATGAGGCACTGTTCTGTACCAAGTTAGAGCATACACTTCAGTGAAGAAAACAGACTCAGAAGGTCATGTGACCTTGGGCAAGACTCAGATTCTGTAAGATACAGTTTTTTCCATTTGTAAAATGTGAAACACTGTGTAGTGTGTGATGTTTTATTGCATCTAAGGTACCATGCATTCTAAGATACAGTATTCTCTTGTCCCATCATACTGTTTAGCATACCGTTCTTGTTTAGATGCCTGCGTGCCTAGCTGGCCTGTAGGCCTGGAGAGGGCAGTGACTACAGCTGTCCTGTCATGCATTGTAACTGTCACTGGATCATTGAATGGATACTGTTTAAGCTGAGGCAGAGAAGTGAATTCTTTGTGACATCTAACCTTTTCAAAACTTAGTAATTTTATTTGTCAAAATTATACATCTTGATCTGCTATTAATAAAGCAGTTCCTTTTTCTTTTTCTTTCTTGGCCATGTTGAGGATTGAATCTAAGCTTTTGTAGCCACTAGAAAAAGTGCTCTACCACTGAGGTACATCTCCAGCCCAAGAAGACAGATTCTTCAGGTTGTTAAACCAAGTGTGCCCCTGAGAAAATAATATGTGACACCCAAAAGGATACAAGGAAATTGCTTAAAACTACTTGTGCCTCAGTTTTCTCTATACGACGAAGCAATATGTGAATCTCTTTATTCTCAAGTATCTTCACTGATAGTCCTAAGCATGTGACAGCATGTATCATTTATTGTCTGAATTGCCTTATCCTTAAAATGGAAATGGTGGTAATTCCCTCTCATGAGGTTAGTGTGAAATAAGACGAAATTGAATTTTTACCCAGTACCATCCCTGGTGCATAGTAAGCAGTAACCAAATGGTAAGTAACAGCATCATTATGGTAGAAACTCATGAGTTCATATGTCTGGGTGTAAAGAAATTTTGGTTGTCCTTAGCAGGAATGAGATACTTGCCCATGAATATTTCTCTCAGTACCCAAAGACTTGGGCTTCTGATGCAGCAAAACATGTTCTTGGAGGGGCCCCAACAATTTGATAGCTTTTCAGCTGTGCTTTGCTGTGTGACCATGCTATTTGAGAGTACTTGTGTGCGCATTTCCTTTTTTTCCGAAAATAGTTGATGTAGTAGGACTGAATTTTGATCATAGGTAAATCTCTGTCCTGTTACACTGTGGATCTCGTGATTTGAATGCATACCAAAATTGTCCATGAGACAAGGAAGTAGTGTAGATGCCTGGATTCTGCCTAGAACCAAGAAAAACTTCTAGTCCTATCTAATTCTAGGGGAGCAGAGTTCACAATCCAACCGTAAACCTGTGTCAGTCAGCTTTGAGATACTATAACAAAATATTTGAGATATAATTATTTATAAAGAGAAAAGGTTGATTTTGGAGGCTCACAGTTTTGGAGTTTCCAGACCATGACTGATTGTTCCCATTGTTTGGGCTTATGCTGAGGTGGCCCATCACAGTGGGAGGAGAAGGCAGAGCCAACAGACTCCCCTTAGCCAGGAAACAAAAGGGAAAGGAAGAGGCTGGCACCCCACAGTCTCCATGGTGGGCACGCCCCGAGTCACCTGGGGATTTCCTGTAAGGCCCCACCTCTTGAAAGGCCATGGCACCTCCTAATAGTACCACCCTGGGCACAAAGCCTTTACCACATGGGCCTTGGGAGGATACTTACCCAGCCATAGTAGCCTAGAAGAGAGAGAACTGGTCAAATCTTTGACACTGGGCTGTTGAAAATGTTATTTGGCCACAACTGAATTTCCTTTTGCAGTGACCCATTTATAAAATCCCGAACTACAATCAGGAGAACTATTCTGTCATTCAGAAGTGTTCATGTCAAATGAGGTTGCTCTGCGTACCTATGCACACACCATTTAGTGTCCTTAAAATTTTTTGTAAGGAGTTTCTGAAAATATAATAATACTCATGTTTTCTATTATATTTTTAGCATGGGTGAATGGCTACAGGGTAGCAGATATTTTTGTTCTTTCTTTTTGTGTATTTGTTAAATAGTTAAAAGTGGCTGTGTGTACTAATGTGAAGGAAATACTTTAACCACTAAGTGGCCATCCTGCTTGATGATGCATTTATGATAAATCTTGGCTATTTTCTTGTTATCCTACTGCATTTCTAAGCGGTCAGCACCACCACAGGATATTGAACTAAAACAGTTGTTGAAATTAGTTCAGAAAATGTGATTATAAGAAAAAACACTGGGAGAGGAGAGTGAAGAAAGGCCTGTTAGGTTTGAGAGTGGGCCCGGGGAACACTGTTCCACTGGTACCTGAGGCAGGGTGACCTTCCAGGGTTTGGAACCAGTGTCAGGAAGCCTGCAGCCACCAATTCTTTTCAGACTGCGTGTACTGATGTCTCTGCTTGATTCTGCCTGGTGAAGAAGCATGATTTCCCCAGATGGGAAGGGGCAAGATGCTGGGAAGAGCTCCTCACAGGGTCTGCCTTTGGGGATGGATGAAGCCCAGTGATTTAGCATGCATTGTGTGTTCTCTTCCCATCAACTCTGTAGCTGATCTTTGGATTTAACTTTTTCTATGGGGTCATCACTTGGGGGCAAGTCAGCAGCCCCAGCATGGGTGATACCAGTTTTTAAATTTCAAAACCTTCTGTGCTTTTCAGAGAAATTCACTGCATTTCCTCCTCTTTTACAAAGTGTCCTTTAGAGAGTGGCACATGTTTTACTCATTAGAATTGGGAGAAGAAAAGCATTCTTCAGAGCCATATCCAGTTTTGACTGCTTTTGAAGAAGGAGTGATGTTTGACACTGAAAGGCATCAATGGGGAATGACACATTTAACTTTTGTTGTTTGGGCTCAGCACTGGAACCAAACCAGTTTTTCTTGTCTTTTTTTTTTTTTTTTTTTTTTGTCTGAGTGGCAGAAAGCCCAGAAATATAAGTTTGCATTGCCAAGAGATGACTCTAAATATAGCGCTGGGTGGGCAGGAAGATTGTTTCCTTATGAATGCAACTGGTGTGTGCTGCTACTCCTCACCACCCTCTAGCCAAGAAGAGGAGTTTGGCTTTGCTAAGCCGTGAGCTGTGGGCTCTGCTGGAGGAATCCAGAAACATGCGCCTGGGCAGGTTCTCCATCCAAGATCTGCAGATCAAACAGTCACTACCTAGCTGGCTGTTTTTATTCTTTAGGATTTAGGAGTGTAATTTAACATACAACAATGCTCAGCTTTTAGAAACTGGGAAGAAAGCATTGTGTATGCCTTGTTTAAACAGACTGTTTGTAAAAGGTGTAAAGAAAATGTTGCTTTGCCTTGTGTTTGCTTGAAAATACAAAGGGATTTTGCTGGCCACTGTCTACCAGCCAGCTTTGAAACTTGAATGTTTTTTCACCTGTTTGTCAAGACAGATCTTTTTTCTCTCTTTTCTACAAGTTTACTCTTGATGCAGTTGAAAGGAAGTAGAGCTGATGGGATTATGAGACCAGCTTGAAAATACTAGCTTTAAAAGGTTGTTTTTTCAGTGTGCTCCAAAAGCAGAGCCAGCCAGCACCATAAAAAGCTTACTTAAAAACTCCTGCTGCTCTTTTGCCCTTAGCAATTAAATAAAATATACTTTGAAACCTCAGCTTCCAAATCAGATTGCCTCAAAGGGATGGAGAGAACTGGTTTGATCATTGTTTTGGTCCAGTTCCTTGATAAAGGTTTACTTTATCTCACTTTGTTGTTTTCTTTTTATCTTTTTCCCTTGGCGGTGGATATAAAGTGACAACTTTGTAGGTTTATGTTGATTTGGTTTTTATGGTAAAAGCTTATTATGCCTCAGGAAATGCTGCAAAGTAGCCAGGCTGTGCTATATAATGAAATCATCTCTGCTGAATGTATTACCATTGAGCAATTAATCTCAGCATGTAGTTGGTTCTAAAATTCAACCTTTCTTAACAAGAGACCATTAACTCAATAACAAGCAATGGGAAGATCTCATCTAGGAGAATCCTGGCTGACAGCAAACCGTATCACTCAAAGAAGGCAAAACAGTGATCTAATGGTAACGAGTTCCACAAATACTGATTTGTGACACTGAACAACTACACTTTAGCAACAAGCAATTTCATCTTCATTGACCTGGAAAATGCCAAGAAGAGATAGCTACTAGGAATTAATTTGTGTTTTTATTTTACTCAGTACAATATTGTTTATATATGTGGTAGGCAAATTGCAGCCCATGAAACTGCACTTGCCTCATAATTGTAGTCAATAAATAGATTCCACTGGCAACTAAACACTGTTAAGGACCCAGGCAATTGTTTGTTAGTGTCCAAGCAGACTGACAAAAACTTCAGGGTTGTGGGATGGAAACAAAGCTTTTGTTTCCGTGTCTGCTTATAGGGCTGTCATTATATCCTTGTAAACAAAGACCAAGAAGCATCAGGCTGACCCAGTGAGTACTTTGGTTAGGGTGGGTTATCCTAGAAGCATGAAGCTTCTAGCCACCTCCTTAACTCTGTGCCAGGATCATTCATGTGCTTGCAGGCTATAGGTTTAAATATTCCCACCGCTTTGGCACTTTCTCCAGCAGATACTAAGGTGTAGGCAGTTTAATAGAAGGGAAAGTTTTACCGTGAACATTGTAGTGTTGAAGTAGTTTATGTAGCAAACATAAACATTTTCCCATGCTTGATTTATTAGTACATCTTTTGTTTCTTGAAATTTATGCAGAAAAAAATTCACTTTAAAGCATCACCCGTGTCCTCAGAGATTCCTTGAAGTCTCTTAGAGCCACACCAGCAGTGCTCTGCACACAAGGCACGGCTAGGTGAAAGTGGAATGTGCTGTAAGTTCAGGAGACCTGTGGGATTTTGAGATAGGTGGAGAAAGGAGCTAAAATAGCTTACCAGACATTTTTATACTTATTTCACATTGAAGTGGCATTTTGGATATGTTGTATTAAACAAAATGCCTTATGGGAGTTAATTTCTCTTTCCCCTCTTACTTTTGTAATGCAACAAGTGGAAAAATCACTTATGTGTCTTGCATTGTCTTTCTGCTGGGCGGTGCTACCAGAGAGTCTGCAGAGATCCTACCCTCCCAGGTCAATGAAAGTGAAAAATAACACCCAGATCCCATTTCTACCCCAACTGCAGTCATCTCTTCTTCTCGGAGGAGACTGGATTCATCTGGACTGCCCTGTGGCATCATTTTCTGTGCCTGTTCCCATCAGCGAGCAGCTATTGGGAAGGAGGAGGTGATGCTGAGAAATAGGAGATGCTCTATGGCCAGGTAGGAAAAAATACCCCGAACTCCTGGCCCAAGCTCACCTGCCCGCAGGAGGACTTCTAGTTTGGTCTAAAGGTCATTGAGTACAGCTTCCAGAGCTTGGAGCTAAGTTCAAAACAAAGTTAAGGTGATTCTGTTGACGTGAGCGCCTTAAAGCCTTTTCCGTAGTGCAGGTGAGAGATGACCTGCACACTGAACCCTGGACACCGGCAGAGTGCAGCCTAAAAAGTCCCTCTGTGAAGAGGGGCAGGGAGGGCCCACCTCTGTCACTGACAGCACTGAAGTGGGTCGTACAGGGACACATTTCCTGAGAAGATACTAACCAAATGCTAACTGCATGTTTATAAAATGCCAGTGTGGGCCAGGCACCACCACGTTTCTTTCTGTGCATTAAAAGAATATAAGATAGAGCTTGTAACCTCAAATCACAACCTGTCGAGGGAGTCAAGGCCATTTGTAATATAAAGGTAATTCAGATCATATGCAGTCCTCTGGCATGGTATTTAGGTATAACCTGTACACATCCTCCCTTGTACTGTAAATCACCTCTAGATTACTTATAATGCTGAACATAATGTAAGTGCTATGTAAATAGTTATGATACTTATTGTTTAGGGAATAAACATGACAAGGAAAAACTTCCATGCAGAAGCCAATGTTATTTTCAAATATTTTTCATCCATGCTTGGTTGAAGTCTTGTATGTGGAGCCCACAGGTACAGATAGTAGACTATCATCTTCAGGTAAAGGGGCTGAACTCACAACTCATTCATTAATAGATGTCTTAGTCACTTTCTTGTCACCAACACACAATGAATGACACCCACAGTTTGAAGGAGGAGTGCTTTATCTTGGCTCACGGTTATGGTCCTAGCTCATCTGGCTCCATGGCAGAAGAAAGAGACACATGGCATAGTGGCCAGGAAGCAAGGAAAGAAAGGAGGAGCCTGTAGAGAGATGTACCTTTCCAGGTCCTCTGCCCAGTGGCCTGCCTCTTCCAACCAGACCCAACAGCACTCCTAGGCAGCGGGCCCACCAGCTTGGATCCACTGGTGAATGCCACATGATCAGTCACTTTCTGAGACCCTCACCTCCGAATGCACGAGGTTTTGGGGGGAACCTTCTAGACCTAACAGTACCCAGCATTTCACATCAGTTTCTGTTTGCCCTGCTAAATCCCCAGCCCAGGACAGTGACTGAAGAGTTAGGTGCTTGATAAGTGTGTATTCAATGAATTGCACTTGAGTGGAATCCCTGCCCTCCCCTAACTCCAGCTGTGTCTCCTGAAGAGCATAGAAGCTAGGGAAGATGTCTTTGAACTAACCAAGTTCCTCTCTTTTCTTAATCTCCTGAGATTTGACTTCTTTCCTGACTCTCAGCCATATTCCTCTCACCAGTGTCTTCCTAGAATTCTTTCCTTCTCTTCTTCTTTCCTGCCCCAGCACAAGTTGTTTCTTTCTACAGTCACCCATTCCCCTACCATGGTTAGTAGTCTAAAGTGTATATTCTATTCAGAGGCTTAAAATAATGTGTGTTGCTAATGTGTTGGTTTGTGCCGATGGACCTTGTGAGATCCCTCCAGAGCAGAATTAGTAGCACTCTAAGGTCCAAAGGCTGGCTGCCTACAAGAACAAAGGCAATGATAAAAACCCAAATAACCCAAGTGCCTTGGGTTGCTGGTGAGTGTGTTCTTTCAAAGAATAAAGAAACCCCTTTCTTTCTTACTTTATCATGCACACTTCCCTGTTCGCAGGAGAGGGCTCTGAAGCACACACAGGTGGGGGAGAGAGCTCCGGTAGACTTTGTGTAAAGCTGACATTTATTAGCAGTACAAATGATCTACTCTGGGTATCTACCTGGTTATGCATTACTTTGGGAAGGGGCATCTCTGTACCACATCCTCCCGCTTCTGACAATCCAGGAAACACCTCTGACATCTGACTGTGATAGAGATGTTTCTGAAGATGGTCTAATGTTTGAACAAGCTCTTGCTAGAAGTAGAACTGTTCCTCTGTTTATCAACTATGCCCCCTCCCAGTAAGGAGAAAAGTACTTGACTTATGTTTTTGGAAAATCTGTGTAAATGGCTCAAGATTCACACAATTAGGGTCACTTTCATCACCGTCACTGATGCAACCGTGGAGGCATCGGTCGGCCACAGCGCCTCTCCTGTGTGTGAGTGTGTAAGCCACTTTTGCAGTCAGGGTAAGGATGTGCCGGTTGTAGTCTCTCTTTCTGGGTGTAGTCTCTTTTATCCAAGTTTATTTTAAAGCCACAGTATTTTGAAAGAGTAATTTTCTAAATGCTTGTCCCAATCCTACCATTTTTAAAGGTTTTTTATAACATTTATATTATAGCAAACTCAGATAAAAAAAATCTTTTAGCAGAGCTAATGTTTCCTGTACCACTTTATACTTCTGGCTGTTTATGGTATAACCTATATCCAAGCCTCATAAGCATAACGTTTTGATTAAATTGAAACAGTGTTAGGTATTTGCTGTGTTTCAGAATAGCAAGAATATTGGTTGCTTTGGAAGGCCTGTTTCATGCTTTGGGCCGTTGTGGCCTACCGCAGAGTATACCACAGAATGAGAATGGAGCAAATCCCAGAACCCTGACTTGAAGTCAGAATTGGCCCCATATGATTAGAAACAACTTACTCAATTACCTGAGTTCTTCAAGCAGAATGTTAGAAGCACTGGCACCGAGGAAGCACATGTGGAAAGCTCAAATTAAGAACATGTGTTAGGAAGACAGCGTACTTACAGAGATGGTGTAAACTAGATCCGGGATTACACAACCATTTTCCAGTTTAATACTATTGCCCTTGAAAATAGAAACAGTGCTGCTTTATATCATGAAGGACTTTATGGACTGATGAGTGCTTTTGCCACTCTATTCTCATTTCACCTCACTAGTATGGATTTGTACTACCTTCTTCACATTGTGTTCAAATGCTCCTCATCCAGGAGCCTTCTTGTGACAGTCTCTGCCACCAGTTTGCTGCTGCCCTTGGCACTGAGTCTTTGCCCCTCTCGTAGTGCCTTTGTTTATCCACTTACATGCCTCTCGCCCTCGTTGACACAGGTTCTATTTAGCAGATTCTTGTGCTCCTACACTTGGTACAATTTGCAGCATGTCAAATGTTCTGCATTGAGCTAAATTACGGAAGCAGAAACTGAGGTTCTCAAAGTTTAAACTTCCTCCCCAGTGCACTCTGCTGTGAACCCCCTGAGAGTAAAGACTTGGGTTGTCACATTCAGTTCAAAATCTCCAACTCTAGAAGAGTGCCTTGGTACAGTAGGTTTCAAAAGGTTGAATGAAAGAATGAATGAATGAGTCAGTGAATAGCAGGGGCAGTGCTGGAACCAGGATATAAACCTCCAGGTCTTCACTGGTGCAATCCAGCGCTCTTTCTATTATGTCTAAATCTGTGAAAAGCGTTCACATACGTTATTTAATAGCCACCTCTCACATGTATAACTCTGTAAGCCACTTCCATGCTCATGAGCTCACTGAATCTTCATAACAATCCTGGGAACATGCTTCTGTGAGCTTACATTTCTCTTGAGTAAATACCTACAAGTGTAGAGTAGATACACTTTCTTAATTTTGTAAGAAGCTGTCAAACTGTTTTCCAAAAATATTGTGTCATTTTATAATCCTCATCCAGATGTGAGAAAGCCCAAGTTGTGAAAGAGTCTGAGTGGTACTAGGAAATGAAATCTGCTTTCCCTTAACAGAAATATATTTAATCAGCTAAGAGTACTTAAGGCAGTTTTGATGTTTTCCTTATCTTCCCGGGGCCTGCTTGCTCTTGTCTTGCACACTGTCTTTATAATCTGCTGGGTCCAGAGCTCATGTTCCACTTCTTTTGAAGTACAGTACCTTTGCACTTGTAATCTGTTATATGGAATTTTGTCATGCTCCTCCTGTACTTTTACTGCTGTGAAAACACTTCTAAAATTACAGAAGGGAGAATTGCAAAGTAATTTAATGGACATATTCACAGTAATCCCTCCTATTGTGATACGCATATTTCCTACCAAAATTTATTGTGAATTTTATATTTATTACAAGGTGTACTCTTATGTAAAACTTTGGTTGAGGTGGGTGGTCAGCCTGCTGAGATGCTGGCCATTGTCAGTGCATTAATGTCACTAATTCTGGATGATGTCATTTCTACACGTGGTTAAGTTTCTTTTAGAGCATTTTTCTATTGCCAGAAGTTAGCTTCATATTTACCACTGACCCACTAACCAAGAATGAAGGAATTTTCTTGAATTGAAATTTGTCTTTTATCTTGTATGTCTTTAAATATAGTAGAAGTGGGGCAACTTTGTTTAAAGCAATGTACATTGCTTTAAAATCCATGAAATTACTTAGTTTCTGAGTTATGAATTTAGAATTTGAAAATTTTTTTCTTTTTTTTAAAATTTATTTTATTATTTTGATACTGGGGATTGAACTCTCAACTTTGTGCTTGCCAAGCAGACGCTTGTGCCACAAAGCTAAACCCCCAGCCCCTTAACTTTTAAAGAGAATAAATTCAAGTAAAATAAAATAAAACCAATCAAAACAAAACAATGTAAGTGATACAGGCCTTTAAAATAATAGAAATCAACAATGGCTACCATAAGTCTGGCAATTGCTAAAATCACATTCTGTGGTATAGCTCTGCTTTTTTGTCAATAGCTGCCCATACCATTAAACGTAATAAAATCAACCAAAACAAATCGTGAAAGCAATACAGGACTTCAAAACAAGATAATAGGAAATTGACAATGGCTATCATGAAATATGTTGTTATCTTCCAAAATAGCTGCCCATACCAACAGACATAGCAAAGTCAAACAAAACAAAACAGAATAAAACTGAACAAAACAGTGAATATGAAACAATACTTAGATAATAGAAAATTAATACTGCCTCATTATCTTCAAAATAGCTATCCGGAATATCAGACACAGCATGTAAAATTAACCAATCAGTACAAGAACTAAGTTGCTTCTTCAGTTGTTACCTTTTCAGAAATTTCAGGTGTGTGATCTCTAATTTCTACTGTGTGTCTCCTGAGCTTGTTCTGTGTGGGCTGGAAGTCTGAGATTGTATTTTGCTCCTTTGTCTTGACTTTTTCCTGTGTTTCTCCAAATCAGCCCATTGCTGCAACCCAGGTGTTTCCTGCATTTGCTGCCAGTCCCTCAGTGCAGGGATTGGACTAGAGAATTTGAAAGTTTTTTATATCAAATACAATATCAATACTTATAGCAAAACTAAGAAAAGTAAAGAAATGCTAGAGGATATTTGTAGGGATTAGAAAGGTATCCTATTAAAACTTTTTCATTATAGCCTATACATTTAAAAGTTGATGGTTCAAATTGTTTTCTAATTGACCATAGACTTTAAAAGTAGAGTTTGTCAGTACACACAAATTTTCTTTTTGTTTGTTTATTTAATTTTTATTTTCTTCTGTTTGCTTGTTTTTGCAGCACTAGGAATTGAGCCCAGCATCTTCACAATGAGCTACATCCCTGGTCTATTTTATCATGTCATTAATTGATTGATTGAAGTACTGGGGATTGAACATGGGACCTTTGCAAGTTACACCCCCAGCCCTTTTAAAATTTTTCTTTTTTTTTTTTGAGACAGGGTCTCACTAAGTCACTAAATTTCCCACACTGTGTTTGAACTTGTGATCCTCCTACCTCAGCCACCCAGTGCTTAACTTTTATTTTTAATAGCAATTTACTACTATCAGGGAATAAGTAAAAATTCAGAAGCTAAAGAGCTTTGAGTGTCAATTTAAAAATAGAAACATATGCTTATCATCTACTTCAAATAAGTCATATAGTTAGATGGTTGAGCATTTCATATTGGCTAGTTCATGTGTGTCTTCTCATCACCTGTAACTTTTCAGTGTTAAAAGGGATGGTCCTTTAGTGAAGCACATTATTCTGAGCAGAGAGTGCCCTTTCCCAGGCTCTGTGCATAAATAAATGTATTTGTGCCAGTTGAGTGCATTTGTGAATTGTGATAAAAATGTCATGCACTATATTGCAGCCAGATTAGATCATGACAAATTTAGCAGGGATGACAAGATTCTTGAATGGATATTTGAAATTTTCCAAAAGTCCCTAAGCTCTGTTGCTCTCATAAATGATTACATTCTGCAACAAGGGAGACTGTATTTAATGATGTGATTAGCAGTTTGTGGCACATTTCACTTTGTGTTCCCTTGTGATTGAGTTATTCTCTAGTAGCACCTTGGGGATATGCATGAACCCTTTCAGAGCCCTGGAACGTAATTCAAAGAAGTGATTCCCTCAGTGCTACCTTAATGTTTGCTGTGGCTTGTGTCTAGATGTCCTCCAAAACTTCATGCAGTCACAGGTGGGGCTTTTTCAGAGGTGACTGAATCTAGCGTATGGGTGATCCATGGTGTAGTGCTAGGATTAAGCATAGGTGATTATTTAAATCGGTATCATCCTAATCCCAGAAACCTAGATAGATTATAAAAGGGACAGGAAAAAAAGCTGTTAAGGTCCCTTTCCCATGAACTGTCTGACCTCTGCAGTGCTGCTCTTCCATGCCACCCTTGGAGCCAGCCAGTTATGGACTGAAACTTCTACAAATTGTGAACTAAATAAGCCTTTCTTCCTCTAACTTTGAGCATTGGGTGTTTTGTCTCAGCTACAAGAAAAGTAAATAAGACTAGTACTGTCCAAAACACAGATTATATATGTAATTTCAGGTTCTCAAGTGGCTACATTGAAAAAGGTAAAAGACAGATGTGATACTAATTTTAACGCTATACTTTAGTCCATGTCTAAAATATTTCAACCTGTAACTAGTATTTAAACAGTATCAAAGATAAATTTATATGCTCTTATAAATCTTTGAAATCTGTATGTATGTCTCAGTTCATATTAGTCACGTATCTAGTCTAGGAAGATCTTCCTGTCTTGCATCTTGGAAGGCATTTACTGGATTTTATCACAAAATTTTCTAAGATTTTTCTTCTGAATTTACAGCCATATTTTACTACCATAAGTTTTAAGATCATTGGAAAAAGAAGTGTTTTACTTTTTTCTTTTCTAAGTTCCATTTTATCTTAGTTACTTTTCTCTCATTGCTGAGACAAAATACTCAACACCCAAAATTAAAGGGGAAAAGGTTTATTTGGCTCACATGTAGAGGTTTCAGTCCATAATCAGCCAACTTCAAGGCAACATGGCACATGGCAGAAGGGGAACAGTTCATGGCAGCTTAAGACAAGTGAGAGAGATGACAAACCTCTTTCTGTCCCTAGTATTGTATGTAGACTACCCACTCTGGGGCAGAGGTATCTCTTATCCCTTTAATCCCAGCACTGGACCTGAGTCGATTACAAACTCTAGATTCAGCCACCTTTGAAAAGCCCCTTCACCATGACTGCATGAGGCTTTGTGGGGGCATCCAGACACAAACCTTAACAGATTTTAATTTATTTTCAACTGATACATTAAAGCATGAAGGTTTTACATATTGATAACATACCATGTAATGTCTGATACGTATATGTTGTATAATGTTTAAATCAGGTTAAATGTAATTCTTTAATCATTTCTTTCTGCTGAAAACTTTTAAAATCCTTTCTTCTAGCTCTTTGAAATATGCACTACATTGTTTTCTGTAGTCACCCTAATATGCAGCAGCAAACCAGTTACATTACTGTAACTCAGTAGCCATTAATCAACCTTTTCTTATCCCTCACTTCTGGCCTGTTTGCCCAACCTAGTCTGTGATAACCACATTCTACTCACACTTTTCTATTAGAAAAGGGAATTTTTGACAATTAAAAAAAAACAGCCTTTCTGAACCATCCATTGTGTTAAGCATGTTGCACTCATGTAGTATCTGTTTTAATCTACACAGTGAGCCCATGAAATTAATTGCCTATAACTCCGTGTTATGCATGAGGAAATTGTGACAGAGACAGACAGAGTGCCCTGTATAAAGTCCTATACGGGTAGTAAGTGGCAGCATCAGGATTCAAATCCAAGTCTGCTGGACCTTCCTAGCAAAGGATTAAAACCATGGTCATTCTGGCCTGTAGAAACTCATCACATTCCAGTGAAACCTCTTGGCATAGATTTCAAAACAAAGTTCAGTATATTTTAAGAACATTTGTTGGCCATGGATTTTGTATGTGACATTTTAGAAGATTTTGCCCTGGTTCAGTGGGTTCAAAACAATGGAAATGGAAAGTAATATAGAATGTATTTTGAATGTTTTCATTTTAAATCACGAGTATTTAATTTCAAAGTGAAGAACTACAAGCATGGATCAGGTTCAGCAGAGATGATGTGTAGATGAAGGTAGCATTTGGTCCTTGATACTCAAGGACCAAATTATGGCTATAGTTTGGATAGGTACGAAAAAGGAGAGCACCTGAGCTGGAAAGGAATCAAAACAAACACCACAGGGATGGGACAGCTGGCTTACCTAAAGGGGAGGTTTATTTGAAAAGTAACAGGAAGTGATTTTTGAATAAATAGATCAAGACCAGATGGTATTGAAACCTGGAAGGCCAAATGGAGGAACTAGTAGCCATAGATTTTTGAACAGATTGAAACTGGAGGAGGTGTGTAGAGGAGAAAGAGGATAAATGCTCAGGGAAGCATGGGAGGAGTAGACAATTGGAGGTATGAAAAATCTGAAACATAGAAAAAAATTGAGAAGCGTGATGATTAATTAATTAAATACATAAATCCAGTTTTGTAAATATGTCTAGGCCAAAGGTCAGGCCCAGGTGGCAGATAACCATCAACAAATAAGTGACAGTGGTAAAAATACAATAGAAAAATAACTTATTTTGAACCCTCAAATTCATAAATTGGGAGTACACACACAACCCTATAATTCCTGTAATATTCTGTGATCCTGTATCCTGTGTTTCAGCTGGAATACATGGACACATACTTGCAAAAGCATTATGATAAATTGATCATCTTTCTACTTTAGATAGTTTAGTTTAAAATAAAACTGTATCCCAACAGGAAATAAAGTTTTATCCACAACGTATACCTAAAATGTTTCTTTTAAAATTATATGGTGACATCTAGCAATTTTTTTCATCTTTAATGAAAAGTACCTGAAAGTTTAAGCTCCATTTCAGATCAGCATTGTGTTAGACGTCTCATGTTATTATTGACAGTCACATTGCTCCAGAGATAAGATCTTATGTATGTGAAAGATTTATCCCTTTCTGCTGTTCAATAGTAATTTTAGGTAAGAATCCTGATAGAATAGTAATACCAAACAATCCAGAAAATCCTGGGGACTCTAGTAGCTGTGCCCCTGTCACAGGAGTGAGTGGACTTACCACACAGATTCTGCTTTTCCACAGAACTAGAGTCTGTGTTCTTTTGAGAAGCTGTGTCCCACTTGTCTAGTGACCTAGTCTTGCAGGAACTTGACATTCTCTGAAGAAATCCTGTTTCTGTCCTATACAGGCACCTTTTATATTCTGCTATGACCAGCTGACTTCTCACAATAAGGGAACTGGTAACTTCATTTTAAAAACACTGATTCCATTATTATGGGAGTGGTTTGGGAGAAGAGATGCTATCAGACCTTTAGCCAAAGCACAAACAAAACTTTTATATATAAGGATATATGTGTGTGCCTGCACAAGTGGGTTTTTTTTCGTCTCCTAAGGTGACTGCATTCTAAATTGACTAGTAAGACAATACCTCTACTTCTTGGAAGGGTCAGAGTTTAGACCAACATTCCCACCAAGAACAGTAAAAACAGGATAACATGTGCTTTTTAAAAGCAATTACTCAGACATCAGAGATCTAGCAAGGCAGAATGATGGGGAAAGTATGGAAAATTAAGAAATCAAGAGGTAATGCCATGTGAGGCACTGTTTCCATTCAAGTGTTTCCTGATTCTTATAGTTACCTACTTAGGTAACTTCACAGGGTGCTTGACAGCCCTGTCAAATAAGGGCATCGATCTTGCAGCCCAGAACTCAGAAAAGTTGGAGGTGAAATTAGTAAATACTCCCACACTTTAAGTGAAGACACCAAAGGCCACCACTAAAAGAAAGAGCTCTATATAGAGAGAGGTCCATCGGTGACTGAACTGAGTCACTGTTAACCCTCGAAATTTCATCAAGATTGTCTCAGATTGGATTTTAAACCTTCCAATAGCAAAGAAAAGTACCTCTCAAGAAAGAGGATGTCATTGAAGTTTCCAATTATTTTTACAAATTTTTAGAAAGACTATTCACTACTCAACTAATAGGATCATTAGGAAACAATGAGAAAGGGAGATAAAAGAAAAAAATGTTCAATTTTTCTTTGAGATTTTTAGAAACCAGAAATGTTACAAGAGAATTGGAAACCATCAAAATGGAACAATCGAAAAATTCAAGAACTGAAATTAAAAACTTAATGAATGGGTAGATTAACTATTGCTGTGTGGCAAATTACCACAAGCCTGAGTGACTTAAAATAGCAATAATCTCTTGACCTTTCTCATAGTTTCTGTGAATGAGGAATTCAGGAATATAATTTGGCCCATTCTTGGTGATGGCCTCCCTTGAGACCACAATTAGACCTCAGCTGAGGGAAAGCACCTAAAGAAACCTGAGGCCAGAGCCATGTAAAGGGACTGCTGCATCTGTTAGGCAAGTTGGTGCCTGGCCATGTGAGCTTCTCTTGTGGGCTGCTGGGGCATCTTTACGACACTGACTTTCCATAGAACTAGAAATCCAAACAGTGGCCAAGGAGGACTTTGATGACCTAGCCTCAACAGTAACACATTATCACCTCCACCGTGTCCTGTTGGTCACATCTGTCAGCCCTGAGCTAACTGGGATAGGAAACTACCCGTACATGTGAGTTCTGAGCCCCGAGGATCATTGGTAGCTGACCACAAGGATGGGTTTAACCATAGATTAGACACAGGAAAGAGAATTAGAGGGAAAAAAGAATCAAACTGATTAGAACACAATGAGACAGAAGAAAAGAAGATGGAAAATTTAGAAAAGAGTATACAATATGTAGTTGGGTTTTCAGAAGGAAGAAGAGAGATATTAAGGTAGAAACAGTATTTGAAGAGATGACTGTGAATCTTCCAAAAATGGTGAAAGACACAAAGGCTGGGATTCAAGTCACTCTGTTAATTCCAAGCAGGATAAAAGACAATGCACAACCCTAGTTTCTTCCACACAGTATCCACATGTAATTGATCTAATATTGTAGCCACTGATCAGACACCAATGTATAAATACCACATTGTTTCTGCTTTGTGAGAAACTGAAAGTGTAAATAAGGACCAAAATATATAAAAGATATTGTGAAATAGGAAGAAAATGTTCAAATGGAAAGGGGATCTGAGAGGAGGGAGAGGAAAAGGAAGGAAAGAGGAAAAAGATGGAAAAGAAGGGAAAAATGGAAGCAAAGCTTTTGTAAATAAGGAGGGGGACAGGGATTGAAGGAAGGGTAGGGGAATGGGAAACAATTATATCATGTACAGGCACAATTTCCTATGATGAATGTGATCACTATGTACACCTAAAATGTACCAATAAAAATCAAATAAAAATTTATTTGAAAAAATTATATAGGAACAACAAAAGTATTTTAGCTCCTGAAGACATTATTATTGGTGTGAGCAGGGCTGTTTATTTTTATAATTTTGGAGAAATCCTACCTTAATATGTGAAATTTTTACATTGTTTCATTCCTAGTTGCGTTAGTCCTTGAGAACTAACCTTAAATACTATAAAAAGAAGATATATACATTATAACAGGATAAAATTCAAATTAACTTAATGTTTTCTTAGCTTTCAACTATTACTGTTTGGTATTTTCATACAGATAACAGTGGCAGTTGACATTCATAAGAAATGGTTTAGAAGTATTGAAATCCCATCAGTATCTTTTTGTATCTTTTTTAATGCTATGGTGTGTTTATGATATGTTGGGGTTAAATACATCATTATGTAATCTAGGCCTTGGTAGTGTGTTTTTAGCTTTGAAAATTGTGGATCTGACCATTTTGGGTCAAACTTTATCAGCAGGAATTCATTTGAAATGTATCTGACTCTTTTGTAGAGACAAACTGTCAGCTTTGCTTTTACTAATTGTTTTCAAATGGCAAGTTTTTAAATAATAGGACTTGCCACTAGAAATTTTGGTTGACATATTCCCTAAACATTGCTATGGGTTATGAAACAGCAGATGCTGTGCATTTAGAGATGGAATCCGGCTCTTACAACAGGTAGGGCTGTAGAGTCACTCCAGATTCAAATGTCAGTTTGGTGGCAGTCCTACAGATTAAATTCATCATCACTGAGACTGGTGATATAGTTTAGATGTCAAGTATCCCCCAAAGGCCCCTGTTTTAAAGGCTTAGTCCCTAGCATGAGGCTATGTGGAAGGGGACTATGTTGGAGGTCCTCAGGTCATTATGTCCTACCCTTGAGGGGTACCCTTCCTCTTGCTCTTTGCTTCCTGGTCCTAAAGAGAGAAGTTTTGCTCCACTGTGTGTTCCCACCATGATGCTAGACTAGAACTTCCAAAATTCTGAGTCAAAGTAAATCTTTTCATAAGTAGATTAGCTCAGGTATTTCGTTATACTAATGGAAAGCTGTCTAACACAACTGGCTCTTTCATCTAAAACTTAGTCAGAGATCTGCACCACCACTGCTGCATGAGGCAACATGCTGAGAACTGAATTCACAAACTCTCGTGTATCATGTATCATGAATAAGTTGTTCTACAACTTCAGAAGAAAGAAATTTTGATACATCACCAGAAACCGAGAAGAATTCTTGAGGAGTAAGCCATGGACTGGAAGTTGGGAGTGCTCAGAGTAGTCACCGGCATTGCAGGGGCAGTAAGGCATCCTGGGGGACACAGATGAAGAAGGATTCTCAGCTTCCAGCCCCTGCAGATCGGCGTGGAATAGCAGCGCTGAGGCGGAGAGACTCTCCCCACAGGAGTGCAACAGAGTGCTCAGAAATTGTCTAAAGAAAACACAAGCACTGGGAAAACATAGTTGCAATGAAGAAGAGCCAGAGAAAGCAAAAAAAAAGCCACTGGTGTGGAAGATCCAGGCAGCTGCATCCAGCGCTGCAAACATTTTCTAGAAACCTTCACCAAAGAGGAATTTGTGGAGGCCACATACTCAGGACCAAGACTGCAATGGTTAGAGTATGACCCACCATATGTCAAACAAATGAGCTGGCTGACTGGACAGATCCAGGGGTTGTATGCTTCAAACAGAAAAGCTCACAGACCTCTTTGGACATGTCTCACTGGATTCAGAGCTGACTGTCTCCTCATGGATTTTCTAGACTTAAACTGTCTTAAATTATTTCCCCTGAAAACCCTTTGACTCAGAACATGTTCTTGAAGGTGTTGATTTAAACAAAGTTTATATTGTTGGTGGACTTGGGATCAAAGCATTCAGAATGGCATTCAGGGGCGCTGTGTCAAAACGGTCAGATGCCAGAACTATCATTCAGAGATACCTGCCGTCAGTCTGGTCTGTCCTGCCACTTACTTTGAGGCTCACAACTGGCTGGAAGCATGGAAGAAAGGAGTTTCTCCAGGAAAAAGCGTTCTTCATATCTCAGTGGAATGATGAGCTTGAGATTGCAGCGGCAGGAGGTGAAGTGTCTGGGGTGTCCTGACCAGAAGACGGAGCAAACCCTGGCAGTACCATTCCACTCGCCTTAACCCGAGGTCTTGGGTCTTCTTTGTAGACTGCTAGTGATAGGGTCTGTGTTTTATGCTTTCGTAATTCCCACAGTGCTGCTTGCAGGAAGTGCCTGATTAATGTTAAAGGGAAGCTGGGGATTAGTGAGCATTTAGCCCTACAAGTGTACGGCTTTGGATGTGTTCATCTTTTGTACACTTACCTCTGTTTGTAAAAGATGTACTTCAAGAGGTTATTTCAGTTATTAAATAATTATTATGAAAAAGTGAAATGAATTTTTCTTCATCTATAAAACCCTTGTAAATAAGTATCTTAAGTCACTTCTGATTTTCAAATCATATGATTTTATTTCTTCCAAATTTAATCAAAACTTGAGCGTTTGAGACATCCACATCACATCTTTCATTTCCTAATTTGTAACAAATTTGACTCATGATGTTCAAGTGGTTTCCTTTCCATTATGGAGATTAACATCTCAGAATATAAACCACCAGCTTTACTATGTTAGGGCAAAGATGTAGGGTTTTTAGTTTCTCTTTTTGAAATCTTTAATGTTTATTGGTTCACATTTGCGGTGCATAATGGTTACATTCATTGTGAGGAATTGGCACATCTCAATTCTTTTTCCTCCTTCCCTTCACCACTCTTTTATTTTGCCAGCACCAGATTCGTTTATTTATAAGTCCTTATAAAGGTGGTTATCATATATCCAGACTGGCAACCAGACTAACAGGCCAAAAAAAAATGCAAAACACACAAGATAATTATGCTAAATCAAGGTACATTTTTAGATACATTGTCCATGCAGAATCACAAAAACACTTTTCTGTTATCTGTTTTGCACTTCACTTATTTATTGAGTTTTTCATGTAAGAGAAACCATGTGATATAAATTTGTGCATCTGGTCTTGAGGTGCGTCCATTTTTCTACAGATGACTAAAGCTTATCCTTTATTACTGGGGACTTGGCCTAGATCCCCAACCTCCCAAACAAGTATAGGGTGAAGGGTTAAGCTATTTAGGCTCCAGGAGCATCAAAACCCTCTACAGAGTTCAGGGACTCTGGTGGCTAAGGCAGGGAATGCCTCTGGGCAGCCTGTATTAATTATTTTTTTCAAATAACACAGAAAACTGAACAGACCTTGGGAGTAGTTCAAGGACTTTGCAAGTAACAAATTACATTAACAAGGAGAAGTATCTTAGGAGATCTCCATATTGCACTTCACTACAGGGGTGAAATGCCTGCGGCTATCGTCTTTATTTAATTATTGGAGTTGGAGCCAGTGTCCTCACCATTCCCTTATCTTGCCCTGACCGTGCAGCAGTCCTGTATGTATGTTCAATCTCCAGTTTCAGTGGCTCCCAACACTTTATGGCAGGCTAGTACTCCATTGTGTATAAATACGACATTTTCTTTAACTGTTCTTCTGTTGGTATACATATAGCTGTTCCCAAGATTTAGTTACTAGGAATTGTATTGTTTTAAATGAATACCTCACTGCAGTGTGCCTTTAACTCTTGAGAAGATACCTAGAAGGAGAAAAGCTGGGTCAAAGGAAATTTGTATTTTTAGTTGTGTTTGTTTTGTTAGAAATCTCCATACTGATTTACAGTCTGTCCTCCTACCAGCCATGGGGAGGGGCTCCTTTCTCCCCCACAGCTTGCCAGCACTTGTTACTGCTTCATTTCCTGATGACAGCGATTCTTTCTGTAGTGAAGTGAAGTCTCAGTGTGGTTTTAATCAAAGATGTGGTTTTAATTGACATAGTTTTAAAAGATGAGAAAGAAGATGCCCCCACAGTTTGAAAAAAATCTCTTCATTTAAAAAATGTATTATTACTGGTAATTTCTATTGTTATTGTTGTTATTGGGGATCAAACTCACAACCTAATGCTTGACAGGCAGGCGTTTAATCCACTGAGCTAAATCCTGAACCTCTATTACTGGTAATTATTATACTTTATCACATAGGACCACAGTTTTAAAAATCCACCGATATTTGTGAAGGTTGCTACACCAATATGGCATGATTTAGATATAGGGTGGACAGATAATATTTTCTGGGTTCATTGTTTGACCTTTTAAGCATAGGAGAAGAAATGGTTGCACAGGAATTATACTTTAAAATCTACTTCCTCACCGTGTGACTGAAGTTTAAAGTTCTTAGTGCCACAATAACATTTCCCCAGGTGTATTCTGTTTCTGGCATCCTGTGGCACAGATTATGGTGTAGTTTATATCAAGCTGCTCCATTGGTTTAATAAGTGAGGATTAGAACTGGACACATACTTTTATGAATTGAGAGCATATACACATAAGAGGCAGACATCTAGTTGATTCTCCATGATAAGGCTAATCAAAATTTTGATCCTGGCTCCGAGAGATTCCTGTAGTAATCAGAGTCTATTCTCCATGGGTGAGATTTTTATTATACTAATCAGCCTAGCTTTCACACATGGAGGACGGATGCTGTGTCCAGTTGGAATCCCCCAGCGCTTCGGCTGCCTTTCTGGTGATAGGGGCTACAGCACACTTACCTGCCACCCAGACTGCACTACGCTGGACAACAACCAATGTGGGAACCAAAGTGTCTCAGAGGGAAGATCAGGAGTAAAACGGTCTCTGGTGGGAAATCCTTATAGAGTCCATGGAAATGCAGTGAGCCAGGTCATTGCGTGTGAGTCCGAAGAGGATACCGAGCTGCAGACGCAGCGGAAGGGGTTCTGGCTCCCCGCCCGGAGCCTCCTTGCCCGCTCTTTACTAAGCTCCCTACATATGGGCACTGGGATCAGAACTGCTCACTAGCTCACTTGGGCCCCTGGTGATGACATTGTGAGGGGAAGCCGCCAAGCGTGTCCCTAAATCCTTCTGGTCCCTCCCCCATGTTGCCACATTCTTCCCTTTTAGTAGTGCTCAGCCCTCCTCGTCCTCCCTCCCTTCCCCTCTGCCCCGTCCATCATCATCATCTCAATTTTTCTTCCCATCCTTTCTTTCCTTCCCTTCCTTAACTTTTCTTTTCCCCCAAGTCCTGGGGTTTCACAAAGGTATTGAGTTGGGAATGATGAAAACCTTAGATACATCCTATTTCCCCCTCGTGTTTCCTTAAATATATCCCCAAAGGTGGTGTCTTTCATAGAAAAAGGCAGCATATACGGACTGCCTCGCGTTGCTGGCCTCCGTGGGACTGCTGCATGTCTTTCCTCTTCACTGTGTGCCTTCAGCATTCCCGTTTCCTAATGCGGGGCTGGGACTCCGGGATCCGCCCCAGGTTATAAAGTAAGAGGAAGAGTCATGATTTAAACCCAAATCTGTCGACTCAAAAATCTATACGTGTTTTACCCTAGCACGCTGCTTCAGCAGTAAGCCGCCCTGATGGCAAACCCCAGCCTTCCCTGTTACTTTTTGTCTTTCAAAAAGTTACTTCACTTCTTTGGTTGTTCTCTACAAGGGAGGCATAAAATAGCAGCAATGTAGAGTCTCAGAATTCGAAATGATTGTTCCGCATACACACGGCCAGCCTTATTATCCCTTTTACGAAATGGAGTGCCGAAGGAGGTAAGAACACCAGACACAGAAGTGGTCCCAGCTTTGATTGTTTATGGGTTTTTTTGGTAAAAACAGACCTCTCCTGTATTTTATTTGAGTGGTTAAACAGGGCCATGCGTCCTTTAGAGCTGAACCAGAGCCATGTGGCCTGTGGAACGGTGTAGCACAGTGATCAACAGTTTTGGCTAAGAAGCCGAGTCAAACTGGCTTGGCCAATAACTGCCGTGTGACCTTGGGCAGATGACCTGCCTCTCTCTGTTTCCTTATATGTGTGTGTACGCAGCTGGCAGTGCCTACTTCATAGGGGGTAATACAGATTAAATTAAATAGTACATGCAAAACTTTGACATAGCTCCTCGCATAAAGCAAGATTAAATAAGTGATGTATTACACTGTTCTACAGTATTGCTGTGTTTTCTTTCGTACTCCTGAACTAAAAAAAAAAAAAAAAAAAAAAAAAAAGCTTTGAAAAAACACAGACTATGTCTCATAGTATTATAATTGGACCCTGTTTCTGAAGAACGCTGGTTGCCTTTATCGTTTGGTAAGTGCAGTTCTCAGTGACTTATTTATTGATAAGCTGTTTTTCTTTTGCACGGGAGCTGATAGTAAGGCGATGCGTTATGTATCCCAGGACGCCCTTGAATAAAATGCCATTTCCTCAGGAACAGCTAGAAATACCGATGCTAATTTTTCCTGTGCTCAGGAAAAGCAAGAGCGCTCCTGCTGCAGTGGGCTGGAAGGAGCTCTCCAGAAACATTATGTCATCCTAATTTGCACTGCCAAGGGATGAGCTCATCGGGGCGGGGTCTCGCGGGGCTGCAGCTGCGCCAGCTCCTCACTTGTGAGATGTGCGTCCTCCAAGCTCCCTCTCCCTTGCCACCCCCTCTCCCCACCCCCTGCCTGTGCCAAACCGGAGGCACGGCGTGATGAATTATTTAAAACCCAAAGCAAACTCCTGCAAAATATAACCAGGATCAGAAGGCATTAAAAAAAAAAAAAGCAAACTGCATTTTGGTCACTTCGTATTACAATATTAACAAAAATCAGTTGCAGAACTGCTGTTGTCAATGGAAAGCGACTTCTGTTGGTTCTCTGTGCTTCTCCTTCTTTGTCTGAGAGCAGTAGCTTTCCCCTCTTCTACGTAAATAACAGCTTGATCTGTGACTGAACCGGTGCTGGGACTGAGCTGATCACCGGTCTGACTCTGAGCCACATAGCTGTGGCAAGGGAGAAGTATGTGAGCGATTTTCTACATTCTTTTCTTTACAGTATGTATTATGAATATGTTTATTTATACTCTTGTCATTTTACCTAGCAGTATGGGTAGTGATTAAGTCAGGCAGCCTGAGTTTGGATCCCACTGTAGATATGTGTACTGTTTTTATAACATTCGTTAAGAATTGAATCATCTCTCCAAGCCTTAGCTTCTCTATCTGTAAAATGGGGATGATATGCAAGCCTCGGTCAAAAGATTATTGCAGACATTAAATGGATATTATGTAGTAATGATTTAGTCCACAGAATGACCTCAATAAATGATCGATCATTAATAAGACTGCTGAACTGCTTTAATAACTTTTATAGGAAGTGTGTGTGTGTGTGTGTGTGTGTGTGTGTGCACATGTGTGCGCTACCATGAATTGGAGAGAGGATGTAGAAGCACCATATGTTATGTTTTCAGGGAAATCATTTACTCATGAAAAAAGCTTTTGTTTTACTTTTATTATGGAAATTTTCAAACATATACTGAATCACTTATTGAAACCCCATACATCCCATCAAGCCACTTCACAGTTAAGAACATTTTGGTACTTTTGTTTCATCTGCTCTTTGCTGTTCTTTTAAAAAGTAAATATTTTACGAACACATCCCACATGTTATGCCAGTGTATCCATAAGACTTGTCTGTGTATCTTAAAAAGAATTTTATTTTGAACTTAACTCTAGTTATTATGATATCTTCAATATTAAAATAGTTCCTCATCATCATCCAGTGTCCAGTTCATCTTTCATGTCCCCAGTTGCTCAAAATGTGTTTTTCACAACTTTTTTTAAAAATCACAGAAGATATTCTTCAGTGCTTAAATTGTTTTATAAAAGGAATTTCTGAACACATATGTCATGAGAATATTTCCTTTTTAAAGCTGAATTTCAAATTGATGTAAAAACCAAAATGATATTCAAGCAGTAAGAAAAAAAAATTACTAATTTGTTTCTGGTATTGTTAATCTAAATGATTTGTTTAAAAGTGAGAGATTTTGTACTGGTTAGGGTCATGAATAAATAATAAATACATGTTAATTTTTTAGCCATTAATTTTGTATCTGTGATTTCAGGTGGCTAGTATTTGACGTGCTCTTTATTTAAATGACTTTAAAACTATTTAAATCAATGCATAGCATATAAGCAAGATCAGAATCTGTTGATTTGTTTCCTGCTGTAGATATTCAGTAGTTTGTTTTGCTTATATTTTAATGCTTGTAAATCATTAATATGCACCGGAAATTTATTTAGGAAAAATTTTTAAGGTTCAGTATTGACAGTAACTGTTCTTAAGTGGGAACATTTACTTGAACTTTTACAGCAAGACATCTTTTTCCACTTAAGGGCAAGTTCTGTATGACTCCAGATGCACTTGGGACTCATCTAATCAGTATTAACAGTTAGACTCCTGGGAGATATGCATTAGATCCATGACAATTCACATGTGCACTCTATTTTTCACAGAAGATATTGCCTCTGTTTCATTGTTGAATGTAAGTTTGAAAGATGACATCATATTCTTCTGTGACAAATCAAGGTCATTCAGAAACTTGTGTGAAGGGGATCTCATTACTTCCCTGACAGTGTTCCCTTAACTTCCCTTATTCCCCAAAGCCCCATACACCTACCCCTTCTGCCACGGTGCATGACTTGCCATTCTCTTTGTCTTCTTGCCCTAGCTTGCTCCCGGGTTAGTCCATACACCTAGGATGGGGTTGCTGAATTTAGTAAATAAAAAGTTACGAGGCCTAGTTAAGTCTGAGTTTCCCATAAACAACTATTTTGCATTTTTAACATATGTCCCAAATATTGCATAGAATATCCTTAGACAAAAATTTTATTAGTTATTTATCTGAAATTCAAATTTACCTGGGGGTCCTGGGTTTTATCTGGTAATTCTAACTCGGAGAAACCCTCCGAGGGCTAACTTTCCCAGGAAGCCATCCCAGGACCCCCTCCACTGTGTTCAGATCACTTTGTAATGCAAACATCATGTCTTATTCTGAGGATTTCAGCATTTGCACTGGAGTGAAGGGGTGGGAGGTATGTAAAAGTAGACACTGAGCAGAAATCAGATCTTGGAGGACTTTATCAACCATACTTAGAAATGAGAATGGAAATGAGAAACAGCAGAGGGCACCTGGAGGTGTTTCAGAACTGGCATGGCAGCTCTCCCCCAGCTTCTGATGTGACTGTTCAGGCGGCATGGTGGAGTAAATGGGGTGCGGACCAGTGAGGAGGTTTATTGTTTGGCTCAACACCAGCAGCGGTGTTGAGGTATGAGAGTGGGACAGGGAACCTTAGGGTTATTGCTGGAGTAAAATGAGTCGAACTTCGTGTTGACGGGGTGTGATGGTAAAGATGAGGAATGAGACCTAGACAACTCCTTGGTTTCTGGTTTGTATACCTGTTTGAGGAAGGTTTCACCAATGGCAGGAGAAATAAGTTTTAAAGGGTTTGGATTAGAGAGCTGTTTGGGGGAATCATCAGTGAATACTGAGAGTTAAAGACAGGATAATGAGTAGCCCGGGAGCCTGTGAAATTAAAATAGAGGTCTGGATTGTGCTATTTTGCCGCCAATATATTTGTCATAAGTAAATGAAAGAAAAGGCGTGTGGTTGAGTGACCTCAAACGCAGCATCAGCTTGTCAAAAAAATAGTGAGTCACTAACATGACCTTGCTCTTCTGCACTCAGAATTGGTTTTATCTGATTTATTATCGACACCATCTTTGACTCCCTTTTCTGATTACATCCAATACATTTCATCTAGATTTATTAAAGATTAAATTAATATAGTGGATAAACATTGAGTTTCAGGGAAAAAAATCATAAAAATTCTAATATCATCCGATAAATATTGATGATGTAATATTACTGAAAAGTAATTCCTTCTTAGAATCTCCAAAGCAGCACCAAGTTTATGTACTTGTTTAATTCAGGTCTCAAGAGGCTTGGAATGGTTCTGGAGTATAAAAGTTCATGAGAACCGGCATGTGAGCCACTACCAAATAGCATCTCACTCATTCGTAGCCAGTGACAAGAAAGGCCTTCTGAGCACTACAACAGTGGAGTGCCTGTTTACCAGGAGTGTTTGTCCTTCTAGTGCTGAAACCTCCACAAGAATTTGGAAAACAATGTATCCCCTTACACATTGAAAGTTGACATGTTAATTCTAAATAGTTGCAGAGGATGTAACATTGATATTATTTTTAAAAATTTTTAACATCATCATTAAAACAGACAATGGAATCTAAATACCAAAGAAGTTAAATACCCACCATCATTACTTTAAAAAAATAGACAAACTTTTTTAACTGGTAGAAATCCCCCCCCCCTTTCTGGAACAGAGTTTCACTATGTAGTTCAGGCTGGCTTTGAACTCACTTTGTAGCCCAGGCTGGCCTCAAACTTGCCACCATCCTCCTGCCTCAGCCTCCCGAATGCCTAGGGTTACTCCTTGGTTGCCACTCTGAGGGTCTTTCTATCTTGAGGTGACTCTCCCAGAAGGGTGAATGAAAGGTTGCCTTGTTTTTTTTTTTTTTTTTTTTTAAGTGGCAGAAGGTGGTTTGGAGATGCAGAGAGAACTCACTCATTCCAATAGTGGTATGTTCTCCAATGAACTGTAGGAGGAAAACGCTGTAGAAGGTATACTTACAAGTTAAGCAATATAAAAATGAACTATATCTTTACAAACTAAGTTGATTGCTTTGAAAAAGGCAAGTTGTTCTAAAAATTGATGACAGGTGCTGCAAACACTGCAAAAGATGAAAAATCGTTCAAATGCTAAGGTTTATGCACTTTTGCTTGGTAAATGACTTAATTCTTCTTTCGCTTTAAATCATATCTAAATATTTTACATAATTCATAATTTATGCAGTGATTCGCATTGGGAGGTTACCATGTGCCAGGGCCTGTCCTAATTAATTTTCTTATATTTTTTGTTTATTCCTCACAATAGCCCCCGTGAAGGAGGGAATAGTTTTTTATTTGCATGTTTAGGTGAAGGAATTGAGATATAAATAAAGTAACTTGCTCAAGATCATACATCTTTTTAATTGGTAAACTTGAGAACTTGGCCTAGATTACATTTATATTTCAAGTTAAAAATAAAATATAAAGTCCATATTTTTAGCATTCTACTGATTTTCCTCTTTGTAAAGCTTTTGTGATTAACTGATTAAACTGTGCAAATGTGTTAAGAGTTCTTCCAATGGGCAATAGTGTTAAATAACAATGGTAGTTTTACAACTCAAATGCTCATCAGCTGAGGAATGGATAAAATAGATGTATCGTTATACAATGGGATGCTACTCAGCTATAAAGAAAGATAAACTTGAGGCTTTTATAGCTAAATGGATGCAGCTAGAGACTATATTCATAAGTGAAATAAACCAGACTCACATGTGTGAGCATCGTATTGTCTCCCTAGTATAAGAAACTGAAAGAGTACAAAAGATCCAAAAGGTATAACAGATACTGTAAAAGGGAGAGACACTGCTCAGAGGGAAAGAACAACTGGAATAGGGGAAAAGGAGAAAAGAAAGAAGGGAAAAATACACACACACACACACACACACACACACAAATAGCTAAAATAATTGTACTACTTATTAGTTCATTGAGAGGAACAGTTAGTACTTTTATTGTTTGGTCAATTTTGCATGCCTGTATCTGTTAACCTGAGCAACTATTTTGAGGACAATATACAGTATAATTATTGTTAATTTCCTATCATCTTGTTTTGAAATTCTGTATCATTTTATGTTTTTATTCTCTTTAAATAATTTAGCTTTAGAAACCAAAACAGGAAATGATATACACATCTTTTAGTCTGCACAACTGCATGGGTTAGCATAGTAAATCATTTTATACATGTTAAACTTGATATTAAAAAGTTCTGAGCAAATCCAAACAAGTGTTTAGCGAATTAAAATTTTTAACCAAGTGATACACATGTCATTACATCTGTGGAAAACAATTTTTTTTAATACCTTCAGGTACCTTAAGGAGTAAGGTAACAATTTAACTGTCAATATGCTTTAATTAAACTACTGTGCAGCTTCTAATATGGAACATCTGTGACCAGTTAAATCCTTTCCACCAGATTTCCACTTCTTCCACAGTTCACGGTCTTCCATTTACCATGTCTACGACATTCAAACCATAAACAGCTGCATATTTTCTTCCTTTCTTTATATGAAGGAATCTCAAGCTCCGTCTCTATTTCCTGAATGTTGCCTTATCATTTCAAGATAAATGTATCCTAATCTAACATTCACCTTGTACATGTCTATCCGAGCACCCACCTCAAGCCAGATCTGTGTGCTGCCCTGGAGGCAGAGCAGAGAGCAAGGGGAGAGTTTCCTCCTTCATGCACCTTGAGGTCTAATAGAGGGTGCAAGCTACAGTACTGCATGTGGGAGATAAGGGTGGTGGCCCCACAAGGCAGGTGGGACCCCAGGAGTTGTACTGCGCCCTGGACCTCACTGCACCATAAAAAAAGCAACCGTAGTGCTGTGCATCCTTGACCGTGGGCTAGTTGACTGAATGACTGACTAACTCCCTTGTTGACTAACTCCCATGTTGACTGGCCAAGTGATCTGCACTGATGAGATTAACCAGTGGGCCCTTGCTGATTAAGCTTTTAAATGGCTTTGGCAGACCACAGGGTTTTGGTCCCACTTTTGAGTTTTTTTCAAGACCAAAAAATAGAGGCTGTGGAAATACAGTTTTCCTGATATTTCCCCCTTTAGCTGCCAGGGAAATGAGAGATACTTTCTACATCTCCCATGATTTTGACAGCTCTTATTTTTCTGATTTTGCTGCTGCTAGGCTGAAAAGGAAAAGGACTAGGCAGAAGATTAATCCCTGTTCTTACCCTGACACTTAGCCTCCTCCATGCTGAATAATAAGCTAGAACATTCTGCACCAGTGCAGGGAGTGGTTCATACAGGAAGGACACAGCAGAAACTACTAGTTATCTGACTAGTCACCTCACACATTAGCACTGTCTGTGCACAGATATTTATGAAAAAGACAGTTTGGAAGTTCTCTTATAATGTGCATGACTTTGGCTGTGAAACTTTGAGAACAGTACTAATTTCCAGTGCAAGTAGACAAAGAAGCATAAATCTCTGTACAAGGAGGCTTGTCAGCCTGGGCTGAGGCTGATATCCAAGGAGGCTCGACCAGGTTATTAAAAAATGGGAATCACCACCGGGAGGCAGTCAAGTCCTGGGAAATGAATGGATTTGGCATTGATTTAAAACTGGGTTTTACCATTTAATAGCTCTGCAACCTTGGCCAAGTTAACATCTTTAAAGCTCTCCAGTTTTCTCTTGGTGTTATGAGGATGAAATGAGACCTGTAAAATATGTAGATCAGAGACTGCATTCCATGAATCAGTCCCTTCCATTTCAAGTAAGTTAAATGATTTCCGGGGGTCACACAATCAGATATGAGGAAACCAATCCAGGGCTAGAAGGCAAACTGAGTTCTCGGTCTGGAGTGTGCTCATGTACTGAGTAACTGCTAAGCTCACATGCTTAGTAACTGGCTTCTGCCAGCTGCAAGTGACCTGCTTTCTACCAACCCTCAACTCCGAACACATTTCCTAAGAACAGTGACAAACATCCACGTTAAACATCCATGAATTAGCTGAAATCCTTAGTGAAAAGAAGAAAATGCCTTCAGAGAAGATATGTGGGAATAAGAAGCCCTTCTGAGTATGAATGAAAAACCCCAAATCTGCTATTGCTATTTATGGAAATGAGAGCAGTCTCCTTTGTCCTAGCTCCTTAAAGCTTTGTGATAATTGACCTGTGTCACATTTTGAAAAGAGTAACCCTGCCATTATTGGCCTAGTAACTAATCGTTATTTGTGTACCAATCAGTAGTTATTGTTAGTTTGTTCTTTTCTGGAAGTATTTCAGGAAGCTTGTCAGATTGTTTTGATCCCACCACATGGAACATATGAGGTAGTCTTTGATTATAATTAAAATGTCACTAACTGATGACTTCTGTTGATGTTAACCCACAGAAAATTGTTACCCAACTGAAGCCATCAGAATGTGCAGCATGCTCACTCTATGGAGGAAGTAGACTAAGTCACTAAGGAACACAGAGATGAAGACAGTGTGGCTCCTGCCTACCAGGAGTTTATAAATGGAGATGAGGAGTGGTGTTGTACATGGGAGACTGAAATGAAAAACTACAAAAATTGTATCAGCTGTTGACACAATGATGCTGAGTTGCAAACTACACCAAACTCAATGGATTAAGTCAACGCTTACATATTCTCATTCATGTATAGGCCAGCAGAGTTCAGTTGATCTGAACTGGACTTGGCAGGCCCTGGGCTTCAAACTGTAGACTGGGTTCAGGTTTGCTCCCCACAGCTGTTACCTGCCTTGGAACAGCAAGCTAGCCAAGGTGTGTGCATCATGAATGAGGGCACAGGTTCAAGAGGAGCAAATGGAAACCTGCTGTGCCCTTTGAAACCTACAGACAAAATTGTGTCTGCCCAGTCTCACTGGTTGAAGCAAATTCCATGGCCAGTGCCAGCCTCCCCCAAAAAATGTGGTAGGGAAAATGCTCTACCTGCAGAGGAAAGAACTACATTGTCAGCTAGAAGGGTCATGGACATGGGGAAGAGTGATGCAGTAGAAAGAATGTAAACTAGATACAGACTAGCACGGAATTGGGAGGCATAATATAGAGATTAATTCTATGTGTCATCTGATGGGAGAATCACTTGTTTGTTTCTGGAGGATGCGATATTTGAGATAACCCTGAAGAATTTCAATAATCCAAGACGAGAGTTTGCACATTTCAGAGAAAGCACCATAAAGAAAATCCTAAACAATATTTATATAAGGTGATGAAAAATCACTGGAAACTCTAGACATGGAGATCACTGGAAGGTGGAGACAAAGGCACTTAAACATTCTTAAACATTTCTTAAACAGTTCGTAACTATTCAAGAAACACATAAACAGTTGTTAAACATTTTGGGTTCATGGGAGAATTTGTTGAATGTGCTAAGGTTTTCTCTGAGGAAAAACAAATGAATGTATACAGCACCTAAACATTTACATGCAAGCTAAGCCCTGTAGGTATAGGAGAGTGAAGACCTCGCCCGGTTGGAATTGGCTCATGGATGCACTTGAATGCCTGCCACGGGGTTTAGCTTTCATTCATCAGATAATGCAGAAATATCAAAGACTCCTGGCTTCGGGATGGAGAAATAGGATGAGAACTAAAATATAGCCTAAGACTGCCTAGGAGACATTTTGAAGAATTAGTTAAAAATTAGGACCAGAAAGAAAGAAGACAAAAGACTAGAGTTAGACAGATGGCTCATCAACAGTAATAATTCCAACAAGAGGACAGTAGCTAGGAAAGGGATATGAAAAGCAGGCAATGAATCAGAAAGAGTTTTGGGAAACAGAATCCAAAGTACCTGCAGTTCAGATTGGCAAAGAAGAGGGAGAGCGCAAAAGTTTTATGTACATTCTCTGTCAAATCTTACAGTGACCTAAGAAGGCGATATTACAGTTTTCATTGATAGTGGAGAAAATTGAATTACAGAATAAGCAAAACAGAATTTTAACTCATATTTGCAGGCTGCAAAGTCTCTGTTTGACTTTAAAGTGCAGTTCCTGTTCTGCGTGGCATCCTTAGTGCTGGCACAAACTTGCACATAGTAGGAACCAATAGTTACAGAAGAACTAATTAAATGAGTAAGTGATATTGTGCATGTGAGTCGTGTTTTGACAGAGCTGAATGGCATCACCCAATGAAAAATAATAATCCTGCTGTTCATGCAGCAACTGTAGAGTGATGGGCAGACTATAGTTAGACATTTCACGCATAGATTTTCTGCTTAAACCTTTCCCTGCCAGGGAGGCTTTCCATTAGCTAAAAGTGTCAGGAAGTCTTTAAATACTGAAGTTATTTAAAGAGTACATACTGTCTTTGCAATTCAGAAATGGAAGTGTGATAAAGTTTAAGCAGTGTTTTAATTGGCCTTTCTTAGTTTTCCCTGAGGCAGATAAACCGAGCCAGCGGAGGAAGCTGACGGTGAATAGCAGCGAGGAACAAATCTCGCTGAGCGACACTTGGCTATTGTTCCTGACAGCGAGTGCCTTCCATGTAGAATTTAATATAAAGCTCCTTCAGTAGATTAAGACTGATGAATATTGTAATCCCAGTTTGCATAGACTCTCGAGTTCTTGTTTTCAGATTTTAAGAACAGGCATGCAATCCTAAGGATATAGAACAGAGAATAATGCCAAAAATACAACTTTTTTTTTGCTTGAAATTGCTACATTATGAACAAAAAAACAGGTTAATGACTCAAAACATATTAGTAGAAGTTTTCTGGGCATGCAGTTAGACATCTGTGCACAACTTACTGTGGCTCAGGACCTGACACCTTGACTTCCCAACGCATGGTCAGTATCACTTGGTTTTTAAGAGTGGCCATGCTCTTAAATGTTTGCCTCCAGATGCTGGCAGCCTAAAAGAGGATATCTTTGGGTGAACCACAGGTTAAAGGACTCATATGAACTAAGATTCCCATTATGAGTTGTTAATTTCTTCTTAAGTGATCTAATGTCCTTTGACCTCACAGGGGAGAGAATTACTTTAGAAAGCAGGTGAGCAGAGGGAGATACTTAGTGTTGGAGACAATCCAAAAGGTCCTTGACCCATAAGTACCAAGGTCTTGAAATTAAACTCACAAAATTGCAAGATGTCTATCAGGCGACCTGCTTTAATAGTCCTGTCTCTAGCATTTATGATGAAGAATAAAAGAAACTAGATATCAAGGGAGCCCTTCTAAAGAGGTGAGTAAGAGGAACAGAGGCCCAATCTTGTCATCAGAAGCTCTTCATCTCCAAACCTCACGTCATAGTTCCTAACCCAACTGCTTCTCAGAGGTTCCTGGGACACTATGAGGTTCATAATGTCTCAGCTCTGGCCCAGAGACCCTATTTAATTGGTCTGTGTGGGGGTGGATGTAACTGTTTGAATTGTCCAAGGAGTTTTATGTGCAGGGATGTAGGAATGGACCAGTCTTACAAGCAAGACTCTGCATGTAGCGTTGAGGACCCTCTGACCTTATCCATTCTCTTGACCCTCATTCTCCCGTATGGCCCACATTCCCAAAAGTGAAACAGAGTGCCAACCAGCATGCCACTGTCATCCAAACACTGCCATAAATAAGGTGTGGCCAGGGAATGTTGTCCCACAGTGCAGTGGTCTCTTTAACCTGTCTCAAGTACAGCAATCTTCCTATTGGATCTCAGTATACCTCTAATAAGAAAAATAATGAAATGGTCACTTTCGGGAGCAGTGAAAAACCCATCTCAGACAGTTTTATTGAAAATAAACGAGAAGGAAAATTAATCCACATATGTATGGGTGCAATAAATTCATAGTGATTCTAGAAATACATCTTGATGTCTGTTTGATATCAAGCAACATTATCTCCTTTCCTGCCCCATTTGATAGACATTAGTTCCTGAATGCAGAGCATACTTTTTAGCCTGTGTTTTAAGGAGTAATTAAATTCGATGAGTCAGAGTTTTGGTTTTTGCAGCCAAGAAATATGATCAGTGTGCATCCATAATTCTTTTTCATCTTAGAAAATCACTATTGTTTCCATGGAGTCAGTTGAATTGATGAATATTAAATCTGACTTCTGTTTGTGTGCATGGAAGCAAAATGGCAGAGAAGAAGATAAGTGGTAATAGAGAGATTTTGTGTTAAACAAAATATTTATACTGAAATATCACAGTCCTAGCCTGCCCACCTCCTCCTGGCACTGTCTCCCCTGTGGCCTAAAATGCAACCTGTGTGTTATCCACAATTGCACTTTTTACTAATCAAAACTAGTTAGAGAATTTTAGTCAGTTTTTTAGCCATTTTTAAAAGAAGAAAAGATAATGGGTTTATGTGAAATCAGGAAAGAAAGACCAAAGACCATATACAAATCTCAACAGAGACAGTCTTCCATTTCAGCATCCAGTAACCTCAGGAAATGATTCAGTTTTGTCTAGAGGTATCAGGGGCTTCCTGGCAGTTGTTGGTTGCCTCCACCACCTTGGAGCCTTGGTAGGAGTCAGTATTCTTTGATCTCAAGCAGGAAGTAAAAACAAAATTGAGCAACCACAAAAATGTTTTATACTCAGATGAACTTTTGGGGGAAAAAATGTCTCCTGGACAAAAGAAGCAACGTGTTGAATAATGCGGAAATAGTTATTGATTGATACATTTGTTCAGCAAATATTGTTTGAGTGCTACATGTCAAGTGCCTTAGAGTACAGCCTCTTAGTATCAGTGGGCTTTCATCTGAGAAGGGATAGAAATGCAGGAGAAACATTTTCTCTGGCACATTTCGTTTCCATTGGCCTCAGCAAGACTTCCTTATAACGCCGAAACACTCTCTTTTGGCTGTGCAAACTTTCTGCAATACAGCTATTTTCACAGAGTGGAAGAGCTTGAATATAAGGCTGTAGCTGGTGGTGAAAGAATGTGGGCCAACACCCCAGACAGTCGTGATTATTTATCTGGGAAAATTTGAGGCCCAGCCAGGCAGTTTAATTACTTAAACAAGACCCTATCTCAAAAATAGCTGAGGATTAGCTCAGTGCAGTGGCCCTGGATTTGGATCCCCAATTGGGGGGGAAAAAAAAAACCTGCTGAGATAATTGTATATCCATTTACAAAACAATGAAGTTAGACCCCCTACCTCATTCACATATAAAAATTAGCTCAAAATAGATCAAAGACCTAATGGACCTAAATATAAGAGAGAAAACTAGAAAACAGAAGAAAATATATTCATGATAATGGATTTGGCAGGGGTTTTTATATATGACCCCATAGAAGTGACAACAGAAAAAATAGACCACCAAAATTAAAAATATTAACACTGCAAAGGACACTATCAAGTTGGTTCTAAATACCCTGTAATACTGTCATTTTCTTGAAAGGTTTTACATTGTCTTGATATGTTTGGTGCTATAGTATACGAAGTTATACTCAAAGATTTCAAGGAAAGAGACATTATGGTAACTACTTTTATGTCAGGATATCTTGTGGTGAAACACTATTTTGCTTAAATGGTTATGCTTTGACCTGTGCTGTTTTGTTGTTATGCCCTCTTTTATCTAAATCTCCTTTTTAAAATTATTTACTTTTTGATTTTTATCTTTTTAATTAAGGGGGAAAAAAGCAGGATACATTATAGTAACCTACTTTGATTTCCTATTAACTTGATTTGAAACCCTGTATAGCCCTCACCATCTTGCTTTGACTGATTTTCCTCTATTCTGCTTTGCTTGATAGAAAGTATGGGCAAAACTGTGAAGACAATAAGATTCATTATGACGCCCATTCCGGTTGACTATTATCTTCTTTTAAAGTCCTCTGATGTCTCCAATGTTTTGGTTTTATTCTTTACTGTTTTGTTCAATTTTATTATAACTGATGATATAGGCAGTTCTTTTTAAGATAGCAAGAGGTAGTATGGTAACCATTGTTGATCACTTGGTATTTTGTTTTTACATTATCTATTATGTCCATCCTTTTGATTTGACTGACTCTGTTCTGTTATGTCACATTTGGTTTTACTTTCTTCAAAAAAAAGTAATAAGAACTGTGGGAGTAATAAAACCCAAAATGTGTAATTGTCATTATACAAAAGAAAGGAAAAGAAAGTGCTCTAAAGAATATAACTGCATATATATTTAAGTGTATAAGATAGATAACCATATTACTGAGTTTTGTTGGATCATTGAACAAAACTGTTTCTAGTCTCACTGTTTGAAAGTCCACTTTATGTGCTTTAATTTTGTAACTTGAACAACTATTTCTAAGAACAATATGTAATCTATTAACTAGTGATTTCCTACTGTTTGTTTTTTCTGAAATTCTGTATAACTTGTACCCTTTTTCTGTTTTTTTTTTCTTTTTCTCCTTAAATAAAAAAAAGATAAAAAAAAAAAAAAAGGACACTATCAGGAAAGTGAAGACAGTCCACAAAATATGAGTAGCTATTTGTAAATCATTATGTCTTTTAGAAGTCTACTATCCAGAATCTATGAAAACTCTAACAGTCTCATCACTGAGACATAGTACCTGATACCCCAATCTAAGGAAGGAGAGCTTTAGTTTGGTCCACAGTTCAGTCCATAGTCATCTGGCTCCGAGGCAGGATGACCGAGTAGAGGGCCATGGCATGCTGTAAGAAGCAGAGAGTGGAAGGGAGGAGCTGGGGAGGGAGATAAACCCTGCTGGCCACACCCTGGTGACTGCCTCTTCTGACCTGACCCCACCTCCTAACAGCAAGTCAGCTGTCAGCCCCATGATCTGGGCACTTTCCCAAAGCCTAGCCTATGTATGCACCTGACCGGCGCAGCCCCCCAATGAGACAGGAGACGCTCTTGTGGGCAACAGTTAACTGCTGCTTTATTTACGCGGGCTCTGGTTTATATATTTGGCCATGACCAATCACAGGCTGCCACGAGGAAGCAGGGCAGGAATGGGATGCAGGCTCTGGCTAATATATCCAGCTGTGGCCAATCAGGGGTTGCCACAGAGTACGGAGTGAGCACGAGGTGTGCACGGGTTGGCTAATTTAAAGAGAGACGTAGCGCATTGCGGAAGCTGGCGTGGTCCTTAGTCCCGAGTGGGGTATGGTATGTTGAGCACCTGCGCCCAACATGCACCCGTGAAGATCTTGGGGTACATCAAGATATAAACCATAACACAGCCCAACAATAATAATAAGGCTTGAATAAATATTTTTCAAAGTAGCAAACAAGCACATTAAAGATGCTCACCATGACTGACAATCAGAGTAATTCATTCTTTCTATGATGGCTGTAACCAAAAAGATGGAAATACACATCAGAGAAGATGTGGAGGAATTGGGACCTCAAATTTTATCACTGGTAAAATGTGAAACTGCTTGAAAAACTTTGTATTTCCTCTAAATGTTAAATATAAGTATTAAATCACACAGCAGTGCTGCTCTAATGTATGTACTCAAGGAAGCTGAAAACATATCTACACTGAAACTCACATATCAAAAAATGCAAAGAACCTAAACATTCATCAGCTGGTGAACAGAAAACAAAATATGTTGTATTCACATACACTTGAATATTAGTGAGCAATAAGAGAAATGAAATACTGATACATAGCACAACTGGATAAATTTTGAAAGCATCACATCACACTGTTACGAGTTCATTTCTATGACATGTCCACAACAGCCAAATCCAGAGACAGAAAGTAGACAAGCAGTTTCCAGAAGCTGCCAAATGGGTAATGACTGCTAATGAGCACAGGGTTTCCTTCTGGGATGGTAAAAATATTCTGCAAAAGTAACCATTACAGTACTTTATACTAAAAATAAAGCACTGAATTATACACTTTATAGAAGCTTGAATTTTATGCTATATAAATTACACATTAATATCACCTTAAAAAAGAAAAACAAGTCCCCAAATAAAAGGTCTCCTTTCATAATGCACTGGTCCCATTGTGGCTGAAATACAAAATTCAGTCCTAGATATGAGCAGAAGTAAATTCAAGCTTGTGACACCCGTGCAAAACCAGCTTGGGTAATTTAAGACATTTAGACTGTTCCAGGCAAAACATTGGAAACATATGGGATGTTTAGTCTGTTTTAAACAGAAAAAGGCTTCTAGAGAGCAATCTAGCCCTCCACATTTGATAGACGTTTCTGTGGAAGAGGAATCAGTATCGCTCCCATCAGCCTAGAATGTCATGCTGCGTAAGGAACAGGGAAGCATCCTCAGCGCTCCACGGACAGGCTCCCATGGGATGGTGAGGGCACAGGCTCATTATTCCTCTGATGAGGGTGCAGAGGAAGGCACCCTTGGCTTCAAGTAACAAGGCGACCTTGCTGACCCGAGTTAGCTTTCCTGTCAGGGGAGTCTATCATTTAAAACCAAGAAATTCTTCTGGGTTGTAAGTGATCGTATAGATCTCATATTCCTAGAAGTATGATACTTCTTTTTCCCTTCTTTCATTACTTTGCACTTCCTCTCATTAAAACACACTAATGTTTCTTTTCCCATTCAAAATAATCTTAAAATAGTTTCTGGAATCCATCTGTACAGCTAGGAATTTCAGATTCTCAGCAGATCCACAGATTTTCCCATAGCATCTCGCAGATCACTTTTACAATGGCCTAAGTGTTAGTGTTACAGGGCCTCAGCCATGTCCATCCTGAGAAGAGCCCATTCAGTTCCAACTCTGTTCCTCCTGCCCTAAACTGGTTTTCTAGGAATCACTCCCCAACTCCTTGCCAGGTCCAGCTTAAAAATAATAATCTACAAAATGCAGCCCATAAGGCATTTTAAAGGCCCGAGAGTTTGCCACCATATAAGCTGGTTCAGGCACTATTCAAAGTCTACCTACTGGTTACCACAGGGAGGGCAGACACTGTGAGCCTTTAATTACTCTCTCTGCTTCTCTGTTACTGATCTTCTCAAAGAATTACAAACTGGACCAGACATATTTGCCTTTGTAAAAATCACGGGAATACTTACCCTGTTAATTTCATGAGCAATAATACATCTGAGCCTCAGTAGCTGGAATTTTCCACTGTCCCCTTAAAACATCTCTTGTAAAACAATCATACTGGTGTTCTGCCCTTTCACCCAGTACCATGTAAAGACAGGTGACATATTTTGAGCTTCTCGTGTACTCCTATAAATTTCTTTAAACCACCAAGCCTTTACCCTGATGGAGGCTATGGATCAATTTCAGGGAATCTGTCAGTACTCGGAAATAATGCCTGAAATTTGTGTGTGTATGTGTCCCCACATACGCATACACATGCACACACCCCTTTCCTGATGAGGCTACACCTGTCCCGCCATTTGTAGTGGGTTTCTCCGTTTTTACTGTGAGCAAGATAAACATCATTCGCTCCAGCTTCCCCGAGATTGCTGCTGTGCCCCCACCCTTCACTGCTGTGTCTGTGCCGCTGTCAGAACCATCACCGCCATCAGACTTGGTGTCCCCCCTTCCTGTGGCTGCGTGGCTGTAGTCTCTTACTCCCATCACTGGCAGGCTGTAGCGTGCACAGTTCCACGTGTTCCCATTCCAGTTGTTCTTTTTCACAGTAGGAGCCATTGCTAGGTGGTGTCAGGAAAATCTTTGTTAGCCTTACCCAGAGATAGATTGCTTCCTTCCTTCCTTTCTCTCTCTCTCTTTCTTTCTTTCTTTCTTTCTTTCTTTCTTTCTTTCTTTCTTCCTTCCTTCCTTCCTTCCTTCCTTCCTTCCTTCCTTCCTTCTTTGTGATATGTGTATTGAGAATTGAACCTCAGGGCCTTCGTACTAAGCTACATCTGTAGGCCTTACTATTTTTTATTTTAAGATGAGGTCTTCCTAAGTCACTAAGTAGCCAAAGCTAGGTTCAACCTTGCAATCTTCCTGCCTCTGCCTCCCAGGTACTGGAATTTAGGCCTGAATTACTCCCACATGGATTCAGCCTGAGATTCTGGGTCCCTGCCTTGCAAAACCATGCACACCCCTGTGAGCCCTCTCCCTCCCTCTGCCAGGCTGGCCTGATCACATTGAAGATGTATCACTGGTTTCCAGCTTGTGTGCTGTAGACCTCAGGAAGAACTGATGCCCTCTGTTAATGACAACTCACGTGGCTGCCCCCTATCTACTTACCTAATGCTTGTCCCCAGCATACCAGGTAAAAGCATTACCTTAGTTTGCTCAGGCTGCTATAACAAAGTACCACAGAAGGGTAGCTTAACCAATAGTCATTTATTTCTCACAATTCTGGAGGATGGAAGTGCCAGCAGATTTGATTTTGGGTGGGGATCCTCCTCATGGGAGAGGGGAAACTCTAGTGTCTCTTGCTCTCCTTTTAAGAGCCTGGATTCCACTGAGGGGCTCCAGTCTCATAGCCTTATCTAATCCTAATCACCTCCCTGACACCTGGCCTCCAGACATTACGATGTTGGAGGGTAGGGCACTAACACATGAACTATGGGATACACTGAGTCCATAATTAATGCAACCTGTGGCAGACAACTGCCTGGACAGGAATCCAAGCTTTATAATTTAACTTTACCTTTTTGTGGCTTCGTTTTCTCATCTTTAAAAATGAGGATAATAATACTATTGGCCTGGTTTTCTTAAGAGGATTAGCTGAGTTAATAAACATGAAGGCTAGAATAGCAGGTGGCACTTAGTCATTGCTGTAAAATATTACCCATTAAGACTTACCTAAGATTATTCCCCAGGTTTGAGCCACCAAGACTTAGACCCAAAGGAGTTGATAAAGGTAACTGTGGGCAGATACTGAAGTGGTCCTCAAACAGTTCTTTCTAGCCATTCTAGATCTGCGTCATTTTCTTCTCTGCCATGACAGCAAATATAACCCAGATGTAGTCAAGAAAAACAGAGAAGCAGAAAACTGGTCCTCAAGGATGTGTCTCAAGGGTGTTGTGGCTGATGTCCCACCTGGGGATTTTGGAGCTTCATTTGAAATTTGTAAGATTGTGGTAATGAAACTTCATGATTACCAAAAAGAAACAGAAGTAGCAGAGGCTGTGGAAGTGCATAGCTCAGCTCTCCTTGGAGAGGCTGGTGCTGCAGGGAACACAGTGGTGGAGACCTCCTGCTCCTTCTCAGGGTGCAAGGCAGCCACCGAGACCATGCTTCCCCTGTAGCACAGCACTCACAGCGGGCTGGCATGGCGGGCTGACAGGACACTGGGGAAGAGTGGGACCCCTCCAGCAGGCAGCCTCTGCTCTGGACACCCATCAGGCTGAGCAGGGACTTTCTTACAAAAGCTCTGGAGCACTTCCCTCCCTCAGTGTCCTCACTCTCTCTCTCTTTTCTCCTATTTGGAAAAGCTGAAGGCTCGCCCACCCCTTCTCTCCGCACAGGCGTCCTCCCCTCCTGGAAAGTCTCTTACAGAGTTGATCCCATCTTAGTGTCTGTTTCTTGGAGAAGTCAGACTGACATGTTATTTTTTCCTTAAAGTCTTAGGAGGTTTGCCTACCTACAGAGGAAAGCAGATGCTTAGTTGTGTCTGTACTAGATGAGCCTTCATAGAAACAGCATCCCAAAGAAGAAAAGAAATGTTAATGGAACTCGTGATGTGTCTTATTAAAAATATTTTTTCCTCTTTTTTTCCCTCCTAGTGCAAACCCAGGGCCTCATTTATGCTAGACAAGTACTCTGTCATTGAGCTACATCCCCAGTCTGCCATATTTTTATAATCATTTTTAATTGGCTAATTTTCCCATCAAATCTCAAACAAATCCAGGTTCAATAGTAAGTATGCTCACTAATTCCTTATCATAAGCTCATGGGTTGAAGTATGTGGAAAGACAATTTTATGAGCCATTCTAATGATTCAATAAAGGAAAGATGACAGGTAACTGCTGAGCTGTGAATGAATAGAGGCCTGTTTGCATTTGAAATATTTAGAAGTTGGTGTCGCATGGAAGTGAAGAATACACTGGGCAAGCCAACATAGTTTAATCAGTGAACTGTTACAGTAAGTTTCTCCTGTAAACTGCCACTGTGCCATTATAGCATCCTAAATAAGTGAAAAATTATCAAGACAGGTATAAATTGTTACTCACAACCTGACACTACACAGCCATTTTTAGAGATGCTTTTTTTACATTAAATATTTGTGTTAGCATCCTAGGCCAATAAACCTCGTGCATTGTTTTCAGAAGAAATGTGAGATTGTAGCTGTGGTGCTTTGCTTTCCCTGGACTGTGGAGTGTACTTGGCTTTAACCTAAGCCCTGTTTGGCATTGCTAACTTGTATTCATCCACCTCTTGTTACAGGAAACTGGATACGGCCTGGCCAGTGGCCACCCACCCCTGTTACTGATCTACTGTTATGCTCAGCAGTAACCTTTGCATTGTATTTCTGGCTGTATCAGATTCTCCTGCTTTTTCCTTTGGGTAATTCATTTTCCTTTGGGTAATTCATTTTCCTGGAGCACAGAGTATACATAGTTAAATGCCTTTGGGTGAACAACAAAAAGATTTGATGTCATAGGGCTTAAGTGGTGCTATTATGAATAAACCTAAAAAATGACAGAATTACTGTTTAATAATGATAAAATACCTACCAAGGTCCCAGTTTATTGACAATATTTGTGTGAAGTGATATACAAACATGTTGATAATGTGGTTCAAACAAAAATGAAAGAACAAGGGAAATAGAACCAGTATTTTACATGGAAGACAATTCTCCAGAGGACAATGCAGACAGATGCTTCTACCCATTTTCCAGAATTTGAGCATTACAAATGCCTCGTGTAGAGCACTGACAGACTGTGGAGCAGAGAATTCTGCCTAAAGCATTTCTCTGCACACAATAGGTGTTGTTGAATTAAGGGCTGCTTGAATTTTATTCATAGGATATTCTTGTCAATAAAATTATCTACAGTTCACACCTTAGAGAGCCACTGTCTGGCTCATTGATTAAAATAATCTGTCTAAAATGAGGATAAACTAGTTAATTCTAGCCTGTTAAAGCTGAACATTTGAAACTGCATAAATACTAAGTTGAAATTGCCATTTCACTGAAATTAGTGATTTCATATAGCTCAACCTCAGTGTAAGACAAGTTATCAGAGTAAGCATTGGAATGGGGGTATGTGCTGAAATTTAATCATTCAAAGATGTTAAGCATGTTATAAGATTACTATTTAAAGAAAACCCACAGAGAATCCTTTTGAAATCAAAATACTCCTCTTTAAATGAGTAATGTCTATAATTTAATCTATTTTTGTCAACTTAAACTTTTATATACTATCTTCTCATTAATGTGAATTCATCCACATACTATATAAAAGGAATTCTTTTCATTATAATGTAATTTTAAATGGAATAAGAAAAAATTTATTCTAAAATGAATTGCATTGAATGCATGCAGATTTCAATCATGGGAAAATTTGTGTGTGTCTCAAATCAAAAGTGAGATTATGAAGATGATTATGGAAGTAGCATATGTGTGGTGTCAAGACTCCAGACAGGCCTGGCCCACCAGCCAAGCAAGTTACCAAAGTCTCCACATTTGTAAATGGAGCAGTAATAGCAACCTAAAGTGGTACATAATGTGTCTGGTATCATGAAGGCAAAGTAAAAGTTAACTAGAAGTAGAAAAAGATGCATTTTTAAAAATAACGTTGCTTCCTTTTTTAAACCAAATGTAGAACTTAAGCAGCAGTTTGTCCGCCTCCCATTAGCATACAGTGGGAGGTACCAGCATGGCCATGGCTGTGTCCAGAGGGACTCAAATCTGCAGGCAGGCCCTAGACCAGCTGAAAGTGAAACCAACTAAAATTAAAGGTGACAATAATAAAACCTCCCTCAGCCCTGAGCACCTGAGCAGATTACCCCACCTGACTGCAGCCTGCAGTTCTCTGCCCACTTTTGAAAGGCTCATTGGCAAGCTCAGAGCACGCTCCGTGTGTCTTTGCGATGCCTGGGCAGCTGTGGCAGCAGAGCGAGAGGGAGCAGAACCCCCAGCCCCTCACTCCCGTCAGCTCCTGTGAGGGGGCCTGGATTGGGAAGGCTGTGACACCTGTCTTACCCCCTGCCACAAGGCAAAATGTTTCACTCCTAGCCAATGTTTCAGTCCGATACCAACATAATGGTTGCTGTTGGAAGTAAGAGAAGCAGCAGACATAAGAAAAACAGTTGTTTAAACTTGTTTTTTAAAAAAAGCCCTGGGTAAAAATGTCACCTCTTTCCTTGCATTGGCAAACCAGGAAACACTAGATTTATTTTCTCCCAGCTGCCTTCGCAAGGTAACTATTGCCACCATAAAACCTAGCTGGCAGACTTTACATTAGTGGGCCTTAAGTGGATTGAGGCCTCCAGGCACTAACACAATTAACCCACCAACATGTCAGGAGTGACCTGACTTAGACACAGGCAGTGAAGAATGAGCAGTGCAATTTTGATTACTGTTTTGTTTTTGAGGGTAAGTGTGACATTTATCAGGCCTTTGTCAACCTTCAGAAGCCCTAAATGACTCAGGGTGCCTCAGCCCCATTAGCAGGGGACCTAGTGCCCGAGCAACATGGCAGGGTCCACCTCCTGAGCTGCTCCCCAGGCTGGAGCTGACCCGCACCCCAGACAGAGCTTCTGGAGACAGTGTGACAGCCTTACACAGCCCTGTGCTGGCTGTCTCAGCACAGAAGACAGAGCACACAGGAATCCAGACAGAGACAGATAGACATAAAAGATAGCCTTACACACAGATGTCCGCAGGACCAGATGTACACTGACGTGTGCACATAAACAGGACCCAGATACACAGGTAAGCACACAGACACAGACCTGCACAGGACCCTAACCCACACTGACAGAAAATACACACAAATGAATACACCTGGGACTCAAACACAGATATAAATACACAGACACACATGCAGGACATGAACCTACATAAACACAGAGCTCTAATGCACTCAAAAGGAATTGGAGAATTTTCCAGGTTGCTGCTGGCCTTCATTTTCACTGCATAGTGCCCGAATGGTTGCCTAGAAGAGCACTCGTGTGTGCATGGAGGGCTTTGTGTTCAGAGAGAGCTGCATGGTTTAAGACTGGCCTTGTGACTCCCAGAAGGACATGTCAGCTACAATCAAAAGCGCCAAACCTACAAAGCGAAAAGGCCACCGAGGGACACTTGCGATGCTTCCCTGGTCTGTGCTTTGCAGCCTGCTCACATCAAGACGTCCAGCTAATCACTCAGAATTGTTTTCAGGGGATTTGAGACTTACTATTTAATAACAGTCTCACTGACATTCTAGAGTTCACCGATGGATCTGTGAGCCTTTGTGACTATAGAAGAATTAGATACTGGAAGAAGATCAATTTTGCCCAGATAGACCACCATTTTTTAGGGCCAGTACAAAAATACTCATATGAACAATTTATTTAAGAGCTGAATATTTCAAGAATTATTTCCCACCAGAAGAAATGAATAAATCACCAGGTCTAACAAGAGGAGAGCATATGAGCAAAGAACAACTGGACAAGTTTTTCAGGTATATCTGAGCCTGTCCCTGCCACCCCCAGCTGCCTGATGCTGTTTTCTCCCGAAAACCTTCCCGAAAAATTCACCCTAAGGGAGGATTTGGCACAGACGCTGAAGACAGACGATGAAGGCTGAACCCCAGTTTTTACAGGGATTAAGACAAGACAATACAAGGAGCTGGGACCTGGTGTGACACAGCACTGCAGGTGGAAGGAAGCTTCCAGCAAGGGGCTGAGCTGAGAACAAAAGAGCGAATAGGAACAGATCAGGTGCATGAGAGGAAGAAGCAGAAGGCAGAGCTTGTGCCAGGGCATGGAAAGAAGCAAGTGTAGCATCTCGTGGAAAAACCACAAAAGTCAGCAGCATGCAATGCAGGGAACTTGTGAGGAAATGGGCCAGAGATGGAGGCCCAGGCGTTGCTGTAGACTTTGGACCTTCTCCTGAAAGCAGAAAGGAACTCCACAAGAAGGCATTTGTCTGTGTCCCTATTGCTGTTAATAAGCCATTGGTCTGTCACTTGGGGTTTGGTTTTATTTTAGGGGGTGTATTGTTGGGTTTTGTGTTTGCTTTTCCAGTGCTGGGGAGTGAAACCAAAGCCTCATGCAAGGCAAGTGCTGGTCCACTGAACAGTATCCTCCGGCCTTGAATAAGCCTCTAGAGTGCTTTGAGGCCCCTCCTACCGCCCCGTACCTTTTGCTCGCCTCTGCTGACATCTTGGTCATTTCCCCGTTGTTGAGAATTATCCACACTTTCCTCTCCTCAATCCTGCCAGCTGCCTGAATGCCATCAGTGACTGGCCCATTCTTGCCCCACTATTTGTGGCCAGGACTTTCACCTCTGCCCCTCCTCTACCCTCCACGGCCTACAGCCATGTCCTGGAACTCTGCCATTTCCCAGTCCTTTAAGAGTTTGCAGCAACTTCCACAGTCCATTGTTTTCTTGTGTTTTCTATGTAGATCTGTGACAGATTAGAATTTTCTTAAAAATGATCCTTCATCAGAATTCTAGCCTTTCCTGTCTTATATATTTGGATATATTTACTCTTAGTTTTTCTCTCAGAACACTCTATTGCAACTTCCCTAATCTACACTATAATTTTAAGAGAAACAACTACTAAAATTAAATTGGAGAAGTTAACATTTACTGCTTTTCCTACGAAGTTTGTGTAGAAATAAAATGAAGTTTTGGGGCTTAACTGTATGTAATAGTTATTAAACCTAGTTTCCTAAACTCTTAAAGCTTTCCTGGAAGTCCCAAAGTTGAGGATAGACACAATAGCTTTTCTCATAGATGAGATTTTATTCTCAAATGTTATTCCTTGTTTTAAGATGATTACAAGTTATAAAAGTGACAGAACTTGGTGTAGACATCAGATTTTGGTAGTTGCTAAGGAACTGGATAGGGCTGATTTAAGGAAGGTATTATTCATTTTTATTTCCACTTGTTACTACAGCACTTTGATTACAGATGTCTTTTATAGCTCTCTGGGGTGCAGAACATCTCCTTCAGCCGGTGGGGTGAGCCTGGAGATCATGTTGGTACGCACGCTCGGGCAGACAACATTCAAACATGAAGTGGCTCAAAAGAAGAAAAGGCTTCTTCCGGTGCAAACAATAGCTGAGCTTGTGAGCAAGGCCACGGCTGAGTGCTCAAAGCCACACTGGCCTTGCCCACCCAGCACAAGACCCTCAGCCTGTGAACGGGTCCGCCCACCGTGCCATATTGCATACTTCACTGCTGGCCTCTCCATGTCACGGATGATGTCATTCAGCAACCTGCTGACACAGTCGCCAGGCAGTCAATTCCTCAGATACAAGATCAGTTGTCAGGCCCAAGAAACTCATTTTCCACACTGCAGCCAGAGTGCGCTTGTTGATGAGTAAATCTGATAGTATCACCAAACCTCCCCTGCCTCTGCCCACCACACACTGCTGGAAACGCTTCACTGCCTCCGAGGGAGGGCCATGAAGACAAGCGTGAAACTCTCACAGAACTCGGAAGGCCCCCCTGGGGCTGTCCCCTCCCAGGCGTACTGCACGCCGTGGTGATTCCTTCCACCCTTTCTAATACAGCCTCACCCTGGCTCTTCTGCCACTGGTGTGTGTCCCTCCCAGGCCACCTGGTAGGTCTTAATTAAACTCATGCTGCTATTCCTAACTTGGGTCACATTTGAACTTTATATTATGTGTGTATGAGTAAGTTCTGGTTCTCCACTAACCTGGAGCTCAGGAGGGTGGTCACTCTCATTTTTTATGGAGACTGTAATTCTGATACCTCGTGCAGCTTCTAGCACATAGCACATGCTCCAGCACATGCTGAAAGCACGGAGCCCATGCGAGTGCGGAGGCTTGGCTGGGTGTGAAGGGTCCACTTGGCACTCGCAGGGCACCGAGCTGCAGCTCTGCTCCAGCAGCAGTGTGCAGCCCTGTGAGGGCTTCTCCTCCTCCGCGTGCCCGCTGCCGCTCTTCACAAAGGAGCTTAACAAAGTTACTACAACAGTTTTGTTCTTTCTGAGAAACAACGCCTGTCACTGCCACTCCCAAGAAAAAGGAAGCAAAGCAAAGCAACAGCTGCTCGCGCTGGCACTGAGGGAGAAGAGGGAGCAGTCCTGTGCTCCCCTTTCCTGGGGGAGGTGCATTCCAGAACTTGAAGGTGGGGTTTGGGCTGTGGGTGAGGCTCATGCCCAGGGTGGGGGGTGCACATACAAATTCTCACTAAAGCCTCCCAGCAAACCAAATTGTGGGTTTTTAGTACAGGTGAGGAGACAGAGCTTTGAGACTCAGAGAGTTAAGGAATTTACCCAGGGTCATACAGATAGTCATGCAGAGGCTGGACTTGAAGCCACGTGAGAGCACTCATCCCACCTTAGCAACCTTCACCTTGGCCCTCGCCTGCCTTTGCTGAAATCAAGGGGGACCTGTATGCAGGCAGAATATGCTCTGTCGTCCCATTTAGTCTCATAATTGGAACTTGGATTAAGAGTTTAATCAGCTGAATAGTCTGCCTTTGGTTTCTTCCTATTCTGTGACATGTTCCTTTTTGACACATTTCTAAAATACAGATTGGGAGGCCGAGAATTTAGCTCAGAGGCAGAGTACCTGCCTGGCAGGCACACAGGAGTCCGCTGGCTTGGCTTACTTGAGACTGGTCTGGGGATGATTTATCTCAGTGGCAGTGCACTTGCCTACCATGTACCAGGCCCTGGGAAGATTCTTACTACCACAAAATAATGTGAAAAACTACTCAGCCCAGCACACACAGCCTCCTACCTGACTCTGTCCTCATCTCTACCCTCTGTCTCCACACAGGACTCCTGTGCAGTCTCCTAGCAGGCTAAGTGCTGGGCTATGGGTGCCAAATATTGAAATCCAAACAATGAATATTGTAATCCAAATGCTGTATATTGTAATCCTTTTAGTTCACTTCATAATCTAGAAAGTTAGATTTGTAATTCCATAGATACGTTACTGAAATTCCAGTGAGTTAATTTTAATCTGCTACCTCCAATGTAAACCCTGGTGAGAGTAAAGACACTAAGACATACTCAAAGTTATGGGCAGCCAGAGGGTCCTGAGTCCCATCCAAGTGGGAATATACAGACGAAGGCCTTGACCCAAGGCCTCGCCCAGAATTTATTAAGCTGTAAAAAAGAGAGTGGTTCAAGGATGAGTGACAGTGAGGATGGCAGTAACTATGTGAGTAACTTGAGCTGGCTGGCCCACTGGGGAGAAAAGCATCTTTGCAAAATGCAAGGGAAAAGATACGCAGAAGGATCAGTCTGCATGGTTTAATTAAGGTATCAGAGGCTGTTGCTTTAGTTTCTGATATATAAACTTTTGTGCCCTGGGTAGTCGTAGCCTCTTACTTTGAGCCTCATACCCAGCTGACATTCCTGGAGCTGAATAGCTCTGCCATCCCACTGCACGCAGTCTTGTGCAGAGAGCATTAGAGGAGAAAACAGGAAACTGTCAGGTTGGCCTCTGGGATTGCATATTAGTACCTTGGCTAGCCTTATTTGCATCAGTTAGAGCCCATTAAAGGGAGAAGAAAATAGCATGGTCCACTCTGTGCATATCAGTATATAAAAATAGGACTCTAATTAATCTTGCAGTAATTGCATTCAAGGAGAAGTGATCAGGTAGTCTTCTACACTACCCTGGTTACACTGGCCTCTAACCTTTCCAGATGGGAATCGTCTTCCTAACATCTCTCCATCCATGGAAGCCAGGCCAAGTTGAGGGACAAGTGGCATGCAGGGTGACAGTGTTACTTTTCATGTGTGAGCGTATGGTACTGGGGATTGAACCTGGGGCCTCCCAATTGAGGACCCATTTTTTAAATTTTGAGATGGAGTCTGGCTAAGTTACCCAGGCTGGGTTTGAATTTATGATGCTCCTGCCTCAGCTTCTCAAAAGTGCTAGGATTGTAGCTGTGTACCACCATACTTGGCTGAGTATTACTATTATTTTAAAAATAATTCCACATACTAAATCATGCAATACTCCAGTCTGGAGAAAAGATCAATTGGAAAAGTTTCAGCCTTTAGTAGACATGCAATTGATAAGGTTTCAATAGTAAATTCAACCTCAGTTTCATATTAGCAGAGAATATTTTGTATTACAACTGGTGTCTTTTGTTTTCAGCAATTCCAAATCTACCAGAAGGCCTTTGCAGCAGCTTCCTCAATGTGTAACAAATGCTACTTTGTATATTCATCTCTTCGTGTTTAATTATAAGGATTTGAATTTACAGCACCAATTAATCAGTAATTAGATAGTACTGTACCAGAAGAAATTAAACAGAGATAAAAACAAAAACACAGCCCAGCACAAGGCGATATCATCTGTATCATTTCATGTAGCATGATTAAAATACTCCCTGAGAAATGTAGGTTAACTGGGTCATTAGTCATGCATTTCTTTGATGTCATTGTTGACCTCCAATACCAATGGGAAACCTAATCCAGACACAGAAACATTCTGATTATACTAATGTTTATTCTTCTCTTCATTCTTCATTGAAAATCTGCTTCATGATGCTCAGTAGTAATTTTGAAATGCAGTAGTAGGTTTGGCAGTGCAAAATAAATGCATATTTTATAGTGATGCATTTTCTGTTAATCTTTGTATTTTTAAAGAAACTCATACACTGACTTTTGAATTAATTATCAATAGACATCTAAAACAAAATGTTCATCTTGGGTGTGGACAAAGGAAGCCAATAAAGGAGAGAGGGGAAGTTTCCTACAGAAGAGGGCAGAGTCCCTCTAGGCTTTGGAAGACTAGGAGGACTCCTCCCTACAGAATCTGCTCATTCCCTACGCCAGCTGCATGGGCTCTTAGGCTGGTCCATAAACCTTCTGTCAGCAAGAGAAAAAGAAAACCAATAGTTGGAAAAAGAAGTCAGCAGCTCTTGTGATTTGATCTGGGAAGAAGTGACAGCAGGGCGGCCCACATGTGATCCCCAAGGCAGAAGCTGGCGCCAGTAGAGCCCCAGGGCTCAGGCAGTATCTGTCTAATGAGCCCCTCCCTGCCAGGCCCCCAGCTTAGCTTTACCTCTTTGACCATGACTACGTGGGGAAACCGAGGCAAGAAACACCCAGAATTATCTTGAAATGCTTTGCATTCTTTCCTTGGTGCTGTTTTAAGAGGTTTTTCTGCAGGAGACTGGCATCACCTCTCACACATACGTGGCTTTTGTGAACAGTGACTTTTGTAAAATCTTTAAATAGTGTGCTGAGTGAATGAGCGGTGGTTGTATATGAAATTGTTCTAGAAACTTCCACAGAGAGAATTTCATTATGCACTCTCAAGCTTGCTTCAAAGACGTACTTTTAATCACCAGTCTCTAAAATAAGTCATTTGTCTTTTGGTAAGAAATAGCATAAGGAGGGTTGAGAAGAGTTGTAGAGGAAAATATCAGTGACTGTAGTCCTTTGGTACTTAGAATGGAAAGAGCAGCCTCTCATGGTGGACACTGGAGAGCCACACCGTAATAATTTCTGTAGCTTATAGCTTGTGATGAAATTTAATAACCTTCCCATATTGGGAAACATTGCATTTGATTTGCCCCCCAGTTTAAGAATTTCTTTCCCCCACTATGTTGCATAGCAGTGCTGTTTGTGAAGTTTCTAACTTTAAAGAGGTCCTTGCTGTTACAGATTATAGAGCACACCTGTGAGTGAAAGTCACATTTTTCAAAGTAACAATTCACCTGTGGATATGGGTTATTAATCCTTTGTTGTGCTTCTTCAACTATGCCCTAATTGGCAAATGTTCATTTCTCAAGAGGTGGTACAATTTATCTGATGTCATAAATTTTTGTCGCTCTGATTTAACTTTTTTATTGAAATAAGTTTAACCAAGCTGATTTCAGTGATTGTGATCATTATCTTATGGACTTTCTTTATTTGGGGTTATCTGGATGAAATAAATGAACCAAGAGACCTCTTGATGGCAATGAATGACTGTCTGTGGCCTTCACTTTACCAAGGTGTTAATGCTTCCAGGGTCCTACTGTTTCTCCAGGAGGATGCAGAAAACTCAAAAGCAAAGGTGGAGTTTAGCACCATAATCCCATTTACACTGTAGGCTCTCTGGTCTCAGTAAATGACTCTGGCTACTGCTAAAGCCCACAACACCAGATCCACGCTCAGTCTCTGCTTTTCACTCATCTCCCCATCCCCTGCATCAGCCGGTCCCTTCAAGTCACCTCCCACTGCCCTACCCTGCAGCAAGACACTGCTGTTTCTCTGCTCTGCACTCCTACCATTTGTCTCCTACTGGCTGTTCTTTTCGATTCTGTTTTTCCTAAGATTCTCCAAATGGCAGTTCAGGTATTATGCTATAAAGATCAATCATACCATGTCATTAGGCCCGCTGAAAGCCTTTTGGTTACTTTCTATTCCACTTAGCATAGAATCAAACCCCCTTCCCTGGCCACAGGACCCCACACGTCCAGCCCCGCTGCACCCTCCTTGCTGTCGCTCCCTTTTCAGATACCACACACATTCCTGCTGCTTCACCCCTGCTGCCACTGTTCGGGGTGCACTTCCCACCCCACCAGGACCAGCTCTGCCGCCTCCCTTTTCCTTCACATGTCCCCTCCTTATTCCTGACCCCTGCAGTGCAGTCCACCCACAATCCCTGCATGGCCACCTGTTTATGACCGTCATCAAGAACCTTATCTGCAGGGTTATGACTTAGCACTGGAGCCCAGAACAGTGTCTTTCCCCTAGCACACTCCACAATAGTTGCGTGAACAGTGAATGAGAGGTCCCTTTCCTGATGTGTATAGCTTTGATGGAACAAATAACCCTCTTCACTTTAGCTTCCTCATCTATAAAACAAAACCAGCAGAACATTAGATCCTGATGATATTTTAAAGAAGCACGTATGTGATGGCAAATGGTATCTTGCTTGGCCCAGAGTGAGAAAAGATGCATAGTGTGCGTGATTAACAATGCTGCTTCCTCTCTTACAGAAAATCTTCAGAGGAGCTAGACATGGACAAGGTGACCGCAGCAATGGTACTAACCAGCTTGTCAACCAGCCCATTGGTTCGAAGCCCTCCTGTGCGGCCAAATGGTAAGTGCAGGGTGCAGGTGTGGGAAGGGCCCTTGACCCCAAGAACAGGGCCTCTCTTTGAATTTGAGAAGCCTCATTCCTGTCACATTAACAATTAACTTTGAAGCCGGAAGTACGGAAGAAGTGGAGGCACCAAGGCTGGCAGCCTCCTCCAGACCTTTCCAGAGAGCCTCCTGTGTCTCATCTGCCTGTCCGTTCAGTTCATCTCTGTTGGGTTCTCACAGTTGTTGCCTGTGAGACACATTTTTGCATTATTCGTGCTTCTTTTCCCAAGTAAGTGGAAATTGGTCTGCTGGAGTTATTTTCCTTAGCATTTTTATTGTTTGATTGGGGAGATAGTTGGATCAAAGAACTCACTAAAGACTAAAACTTTTAAAAAGCATTATTAGCCTAGACTCCCTAATCAAGTAGAAGTATTATTTAGTCTATTCATTAATTTTATACACACACATATATATGGATGTATTGCAGGTACCATCTAGATGATCTGAATGCAAACAGTGTCCACACGCCGAGAGCACAGTCTCTGAGTCACTGGTTCGAGACAAGTGCCTGATACCCACAGCTGTGCTCACATTCTCAGTGCACAGTCACCGGCTTGAAGGCAGGAAGGCTGTGGGGGAAGGGTCAGGCAGGGAAAGCCACTCCTGTCTTGGTGGCCAGGAAACAGAGAGGAAAGGCGTGGGGAGAGAGGTACGCCCTCTTAGTCACTCCCGCAGTGACCCACTTGCACCAGGCCCCACCTTCTAGCAGCACATTTAGTTCCACTCTCATCTGTGGATCAATCCACTGATGAGCATATAGCGCGCCCCATGCTCTTATCACTTTGCAAAAGCCTCACCTCTGCACACCAAGGCCTTTGGAGGACATTCTAGGTCATATCATAGCATTCTATGGGGGGGGGGGATCATCAGTAATGGCCATATTACTAGCACTTGTTGAACACTTGCTGTTTGTCAAGTACTGTGCTTACTTTATCTTATGTAACTCCCCAACAACTTTATAAGATGTTATTACTATACTGCAGATAAATAAACTGAGGTGCATAGAAATTAATTGGCAGGGCTGGGTGTTTAGCTCAGCGGCATAAGCACCTGCCTTGCAAGCAGGCGGTCGTGAGTTCGATCCCCGGTACTGATTAAAAAATGAAAAAAGACAAAAAAAAAAAAGGAAGAAATTAATTGGCTTATAAGTGGCAGAACTGAAATTCTGGTCCATGTCTTTCTGATTCCATATCTGCTCTCTTAATCATGATTTAACATTGCTTCATTTAATTCAGAATGATAAATCAAGAGAGCAGGCAGTGGGAGAGGATGTTAGATAAAGCAGGTGCTTTAACGTGATGGGCCATGTAGTCTCGGCTGGGAGTTCAGACTTCATTCTAAGACTGTGCAAGAGCTATTGAGGTGATCATGTAGCAGAAGATTAGGAGCACAGGCAAACAACCAAAACCACATGGATGGCCTGAACCTGGAGGGTCACCGTGGGGCTGAGCACAGTGAGGAAGATGAATGTAGCAGCAGAGTTCGGTGATGGACAGAGATGGAGGACAGGGTGGGGCCAGGATCAACCCTCAGCAGTTGATGTACCTCAAAAAGGTACAGGGAACGAAGGCAGAGGAATAGATTTACTGCTAAATATTTGGGCACTGAATGAGCTTTACCAGAAATGGGAACCTTTTCTCCAACACCAGAATAGCCAATCACGTTCAGTTGAGCTATGGTTTGCACACAATTAGGTTGAAAGTACAAAGTATTAGAATAAATTTGTGCAATATCCAGTGAGCCCTCATCCAAACCTACTCCAACTCCATTAGACCTACAAAGAACCGTCAAGATGGTATGAATTCAAATCATTGTCAGTAATCAGGGGTGCTGGGCAGCTTGATTCACTGTGAGCTGAGGAACCATTCCTCTGCCCATTCCCCAACCTGGAGCAGGTCAGGTCCTTTGTGATGAGGCTGGCCACACCATGCGTGACCAACCCCTCTTCTGGGGACCCCTTGCCAAGGCAGTGTCCCTCTTTACTGTTCTCAGGTTGGCAGTACCACTAACAAAGGAGTGGGGCAAAGCCAAAATATATTCTAGGAAAAAGATGGATATGTTGAAGGAAAAAATAAAAAAGATATATTTTAAGTTAATCATTATTTTTACCACTGGATTTTTTTTAATTGAAAACCTTTTTAGTGTTCCTCTATATTTAAAGGTTAGAATTAAAATAAAACTTTCAATGCAGACTTTCGTTCACATAGTAATAGAGTAATTCCATGTTCATTTACAGTTTAAAAAATAACTACTTAGGTAATAACCCTAAATGGTCTGATATTTAGTCTGCAATAGGAAGCAAATTTTTAAATAAGGAAATCAATTTATGACAGCGAAGCATTCATGTTTTTTAAAGGATAAAACATGTTCTCCAGAACAATTGTGTATGAGTGCATTTTTGGAGGCTGTGGTGGTCCCTTTCTGAGCCTGATGAAGATTATTCCATCAGGGGGAATAATCTTGTAGAGAACAGAGGTTCACAGCACTTACCAGCGAGTTTGGTGGTGATTTGCATAAGATGGGCAGATGCTGCTATGAATCAGTCACAACTTCTTTCTGAAAAATTCATTTGTACATCACTTGTCCTTCAAATGAAATAGTGTTCCAGGAAATATCATTTACAGATTGCTAAGCAAATTGACTTTTGACATTGCTGTGAAGCAGTGGAACCACACTGTAATAATGGTTCTCACAGGAAATTAATTTCCTCCTATATAAAGTGATCTCTTGTCTAGCACCACATGTTTGATTTCACTGTATAACTGCCTGCCAGGGTGTGTTGTAAGACTCATGGGCCTGCTGAGGGAGGTTTGCACAGTTGGACATGGTCTGCTCTGGCTTTCCAGCCTTCTGGGAGGCCTCTCTGGAGATCCTGTGGTACTGGATGGTGCTTTCTTGTTTCTAAGAGGCGGCTCCACTCCTCCTGGGTGTGAGTCTGCTGGCTGGAGGGAGCGAGCTGCTGATTCTGCTCTGCTGATGCGAGCTGTGAGTCTGCATAAACAGCCATTTGATCCTGGCAGAACCTTGCTGTGATGAGATGAGTAACTTCTCCTGATTCAATTTAAAATTTCACACCTCTAAACTTTTGTTTTGCATAGTTGAAAAAATCTGGAAATCTATAATTAGGAAAGGTAGTTAGAAAATTTCCCCACCAAGGCTAGTCTTCACTTCATTATTAATTAGACAGACATTGACAGTATTTTTTTAATGAGGCATTTTGGGACTTTTTTCTTCCTTGTAGTTAGAATAGTGTTTTAATGTATTCCAAATGCACATAAATATGGAGGAGAAATTATCTAGGAAGAAAGTCGAATTTATACAAATGCTAATTAAATGTGGGTATCTTGAAAGGTAAAGCAAATCTTCAGTGATTAAAAGATATTCCTCCCAAGACGTTCTAACTGGGCAAAAATCTCTCCCCATTAGCAAACATTTCCTTCCCATAGTGCTTTCTCTCACAAGTAGAAAGGTAAAATTGAGTGCAAATCCTATCAGTAATCATTGCCAATAAATTCCTAACTGATCTCAGCTTTCACAAATCGAATAGAGGAAGTTCTCATCACAGGGTCCCTCTGCACTGGTAGGATGACCGCCAGGGACTCTCCAAGGTCTCTTATGAGTCACCTGGAAAAACATGTAACTTCCTGCACTTCAGGGTCCTCATGGGTAAAGGCGGGGTGAGTGGTAGCCCTTACCGTGGAGAAGGAAGTTGCCCCAGTGTAGAGGAGGATGGCTGGGTATAAAATGCCCGCCCGCAGGATGGAGGATAAGCAGCTTGGAAAATGGCTTTGGGTAACGATCCAGAAAGTAGCATTCCTCAATTTCTTATATGTATATCCCCAAAATCATACTCTCACAAATAGTTCGTATTTTAAAAAGTTGAAGGTGAGGTTAGGAGGAGGGACACTGGGTAACCAAGTCATTGGGGAAAACAGTACAAATCACAATATCCCTCTCTGAAACTCTGCAGCCAGTAAATGCAGCCCTCCCCAAACTTCATGAGCAAGAAAACTACAGTACTTGTTGTACTTGTTCTGTTACAATCTTCACTGTCCTCCAAGGAGCTACAGAGAGAGAGAGAGAGAGAGAGAGAGAGAGAGAGAGAGAGAGAGAGAGAGAGAGAGAGAGAGAGAGACAGAGAGACAGAGAGAGACAGAGACAGAGACAGAGACAGAGACAGAGAGAAGAGAGTGTTGTCAACTGCTGAGCAGAAGGCAGGGGTCACACCATGAAAGCAGCTGCCCTCCTGGCCCTGACGCTGTCTGTCGTGCACGCAGAGGGCCTCAGCGGGTCCTGGAAGGAGACGGGGTGCGTGCCGTCAAGTACGAGCAGCAGCGGCTACTGGAGCTGGAGCGCGCCCAGTGACCAGTCCAACCCGTCCACGCCGTCGCCACCGCTGTCGGCTGACAGCTTCAAGCCCTTCCGCAGCCCCGTGCAGCCGGACGATGGCATCGACGAGGCGGAGGCCAGCAACCTGCTCTTTGACGAGCCCATTCCCAGGAAACGGAAGGTGAGTTTGCATCCCGCAGCCCCCAGCCGTTGCACAGATGCGCACTTCACCGGGACACAGTAGCAGTCCGTGTTTCTCTTTAATTGTCATGGAAGTTTCCACTTGTCTGGATTAAAGACCTAAAAATAATTAAGATGCTGATGTACCTTTTCCCCCATCCACTACACATGTCCCATCCTCTAATTATAAATTACCCACCTAGGCCTTCCCAGTGGACCTTAATTTTTTAATATCTTAAATATAGAATCTTTTGCACTTTTCTACTTTAGTCAGCTCTGAAGGGTTGTTGGGAAGAATATTTTGTCTCTCGTTTCTATACAGCCAGCTGTGAAGACTACATGAAAGCTGACATATGTACATGCTTACATACAGAAAATTAAATATTGCAAAGAAAGACTGAATTGATCGATTTTAAAAGTCCACTGATTACATTTTAGTCCTGACAGCAGTCCTGTATGGAAAGTGTCAAATGGAAACCAAGGGTCACATTTAACTGGCCCTACCACCCAAAGCCAGATTTTCCTGAACCGAAACTCGAGTTATTTTTCATTTTCTGCAGGTAGTTTATTGTGCTCACTTGCAGTTTGTAAAAAGCATTTCTATTTCCCATCATAGAATAACGCTAGAGGGAAAATTGGTATTTTAAAATCATTACATAAATATAAAACTAGATTGTTCATTGGCTTTTAAATTTTGCATTGGTAGCCTCACTCTTCATGACAGTTGACAGAAATCCAAAGCAAAGCCTTGGCGACTGCAAGGCAACCTGTTTCCTCCCCTGATTTGTTTGAGAGAGGAAGACGAAGATGTGGCACTGGTCCAGCCTCTTCCCTCTTGCATCTCTGAGCATCGCTCAGCAGGTGCAACAGTGGAGCAGGTACACATGCAGCATCTGGTTATGTTCATGTGAATAATGGCCAGGTGTTCTTATCTGGAGAAAATGATGTTAGGGTAGCCTCTTGGCCTTCCCAAAGGCAGCTGTTTCCCACCAGTCAGCCCATCAGGCAAGGCCGGTGTGGCTCTGATATCCTATGGGGGCCAGATACCCTGGACCTTGCCTGACCATGAGGAAGGGCACTGGCCTTCACATGGGTGTGTACCCAAAGCAGCCCAGCACCTTGGACCTGAAGTCTCTGCTACTTCTGGCTGCCTGGTTTCTCTCTTGTGCTGTGGTGAGCGTGTAATCCTAAATCTCCCCCAGTGGGCCTGGCAGTGTGGCAAGGCTGCATGGCATAGCAAAGCACCACTGCTTTCAAGGTGGGGTCCTGAAAGCCTGGCGTGAACTTACATTTCTAATGTAGCTGCTGAGCCAAAGTTTGTAGTTGTGCATTGCAGTTAGATCCCATTGGTTAGGCTCATATTGAAAGTTTTCAGGCATCCAGGACATTAGGGACTAGGTCACCAAAGGGAAAGGGAAAAAGCTTGCTGCAAAATGACCTCAGGTGAAGAGGACAGGCTGGCTCAGGAAGGTGCTGGAGAGTGGGTGTGAATGAATGAGTGCCAGCCCTGCATAGCCTCCCTTTTTCATGACTCGCATTTCCTCATGGTGGCACCAGTAGGGTGAGGCACAGGTCTTATACATGTTGTCACTTTGGTTCTTTGAACTTAAAAGTACTTTGAATAATGGAAGTAACAAGAAAGTAGGGCTACTGCTATTAATTTTTTCATTTATCTAGTAAGTTAATGTTTATTGATCACCTAACAGACAAAATGCTTAACACCCTGAGAATGAGGAATAGCCCCTTTCATTGGGTGATGAAATTGAGATATGTAAAGAAGTAATTGTGAAGGATACATTTGTCTCCAAGATGGGGTAGAACGCAGTAACTATAATGCAGTTAGTTAAGAGATTTAGAATCATGTATTAAAATATTTGTAAGAGTTAATTTACTTGCAATAGAGATTATTTTCTAGCTGGTAGAACTTTCTGAGTTCATCTTATTTTCATATGCATTCTTTTATGTGCATGGTATCCATTTGAAACCAGGTTAATTTGTAATGGTAGTATATTGTATGGAGATTAAGAGCTTTCTAGATCACGTTCTCCAAAGTGCAAATCTTAATCCGCTATTTGGTTGTGAATCAATTTAATGAACTGTACTGTTTAATTCATAGAACAGAAAAGAATACACTGCAGTTATATTGTCTCTTGATATTTTTGTTTCAATTGTGTATTTATGTCCAAGTGTATTCTGTGCAAAATGTGCTTCTTACGCACACTTATCATCAGAAAGGTTCAGAATCCCTGTGTTCTGGGGAGATAATACAGTATACAATAAATTAAGATGCCCTAATCAAAAATTTTAAAATGCATATTCTAAACTCAACTGTGCTACCTTCAGGACGTAAGAAAATCATGTCATAGCCAAGTGTAGTGGTAACTGCCTATAATTGTTGTATTCTGGGAAGCTGAGGCAGTGGAGTTGCAAGTTTGAGGTCAGCCTGGGCAACTTAGAGACCCTATATCAAAATTTTTAAAAGAAAAAAAAAGGAACTGGGGTAGAGTATAGTTTGAAGGTCCTGGCTCCATCCCCAGCTCCGTCAAGGCCCATTCTTTTCCATCGTGGCAGGATTCTTCCCTTGATACACCTGATACATGGTGCTCAAGAGAGAACTGTCAGCTTGAGCCAGGAATCTGGTTTTTGGGGAGGTGCAGTTCCTCTCATAGCCACAAGGTGATGCAGTGGCCCTAAATACGGCCACTCTCTAATGCTTAGTGAGAAAACAAATGCTGTGGAAGACCAAGAGTTAATTGTTGAATACACAAGACCCCTAGAACACCAGAAGTGCTGATGAGTAATTATTCATGCATTCTTTTCCATGTCAGATTCCTGATTCTGTTAGATTCCATGTCCTGTGCATCGTGAAATTGACATACCAACTCCAATATTTATGTGACCTTAAGCAAATCACTTGACCTCTCTGTCTCAGTTTCCTCATCTGTAAACTATGCAGAATGATGGCACGATGTCGATTGGGGTTGCTGTGAGCATCAGGAGAGAGGACATGGGGAGAGCCATAGATAACCACTAAGACTACATTTACCTTTAACGAAATACTGTGTCCTGATCCCACATTGACCAGATGATTCTGGGCCACCCTGTGGTCCTGTGGGATTGGTCTGGGAGGCCCCCTTACAGTGCACTGAGTGAAGCAACAGTCTGTAGCCTGGAGCTTCAGAAATACAAGGAAACCTGGTTCAGGACTCTGCCCTTGAGAGCATCAGCAGCACCAGGCTTCTTGGGTGTCACCTACTTTGCAGTTGCTGTGACCATGAATAAGCGCACCTGTGTACTGGGGCAAATCTCCAGTCAGAGTGGGAAGTGCTGGGTTAACATACAGTGCTTTGGTAATCACTGCACAGTATAAACAATGGATTCATCATTTGCTGTGCTGTACATTTTCAATCTCGGGAAACCAGAAAGCAGTGAATCACTTTGAATTGTGAATGACTGCTACAAAAAAAAAAAAATGAAGCCCTCATGAACAGTATGTTACCAGTCTCTCCACTGAACTAATTCCTAACCCACTAATTTTGAGTGAAAAGTGCCTTCTGCGAGGATCGCTGCTCCAGAATAGACCTGTTGTTAAACTGCTAGGGCAGTGCTTGGGAGAGCAGCTCTGGGTCAACTGAGATTTCTCTGGGATGACGGCATCGTCATCCAGGGCAGAGGAGCTGACTGGCCCCATAGAGAAGGCTACTGTCAAAGGAGGAGGAGATCCAAGCACTGTGGTGACCAGATCTTAGAATAACCAGCCATGCAATATAGAAGATTGAGGCATGGTGTTTCAAAGACTTCAGACATCATCTAGTACAGTCTCAACCTTTCTACATTAAAGTACCACTCAGATACATCTGGAAATGAACAGATATCCCCAAGAAGAGATGTATGTCTAAAATCAATGAATTGAAAAAATACAGAATAACTAGGGATCCCTATTATTCAGAAATCCATTTGTTGTTACAGAGATCACTTTAAATCAGTCTCCCATGGGTGTGATTTTCACAAAATAAAGCAAACTCATCCTTAGCATATAGTTCAGTGAGTTTAGACTGATGCCTCTGCCTGAATAACCACCATTCTCTGTACCCTTGGCAGTTGAGTGTACCTCCAACCGTCCACCGATCTGACTTCTGTCACCACAGATTAATGTCGCCAGTTGAAGAACTTCAAGTCAATGAAATCATACAGTGTATATGTTTAGGGTACAAAATAACAGTCTTGGCAACAGAAACGCTCATCCATTGCCGATGGAAATGTAAAGTGGTATCACTGCTCTGTAAGACAGCTTGGCAGTTTCTTACAGAGTTAAAAACACATTTACCATATGACCCAGCAATTCCATTCTTGGGTCTGTATTTACCTAGGACATAAGAAAACACATGTCCATAAGAAAGATTTGTAGACAAATGTTCATGGCAGCTTTATTCATTATCTTCCCAAACTGGAAACACCCCAAATGTCCGTCAGCAGGCGTGGATCAGTAAATCGTAGTATATTCATACAGTGTAGCACTACAGTGCAGTGAGAGGGAACAAACTGATAGCAAAACAGAGAGCAGTCTAACAAGCATCACACGTGGGGGAATAAGCCAGACACAAAAGAATACATTCTGTGCTACTCTATTTATAAAACTTTTTTGGTCTTTTTTTATTGACTCATCCCCAACAGCCTCAATCAGTAGTGCACACATTTGAATTCACTCTTTACTTTGCATTAACTTCACACACCTTGAAAATCCAAAAGTACTCATTACATTTACCCCTTTAATTTTACAAGTAAAAGAAAAACCCACAGAGATAAAGTAACATGTATAAGGCAGCTTTCCCAACTAATGAAAGAACTGAAACCCTCACCAGCTTTTAGATGACTACTAACTTTTTAGTACCACAGCACATTTGTCGTTTGGTACCTGCTAAGGGTCTGAGTGGAACCCTAGACCGAGAAAGAGCCTTTGGAGACCCTGACAACTGGGCGGGTCCCCATGAGCCAGGTCAGAAGTATGTCTAATGTCTGGAATAATTGGAGTCTCTCCATCCCTTAGGGATGCTGGTCTACCCTGCAGAAATTTGGATATAGAAACATCTATCCTCCACATCAGCACTCGCATGTGCACGCACACACGCATTGATCTCATGTTAAAAATATATCTGGAGATCTCAATTACCACAGAAAAGGCACTCTGATACCCAGGCTGCATATGCAGTAAAGTGGTGTTCATGTACCTTCTGCAACAGTAGCAGTGGCTATAATGAGACCTAAACATGCCATAGGGCACTTCAAAATCAAGCCGTGTTTCCTCTTTTGGATCTTCAGTGGTCATCCTGTTGGTCCTGTATATCAGTCTGGATTCTATCAGGAAAATAAAAGCTATCCCATATATTCCAAGCATGAAATGATTTAAAAATAGGACTGAGGCTGACTGGCCAGTAGGACAAGATCAGAGAGAGAAAATCAGATAGAGCTTGTTCAAAGATCTTAGCTTAGAGGACCACTCACTCGCCCTGTAAGACAGCCTGAGTGACTGCTGCAAACTAAAAACTCTCCAGAAAATTCCATAATGGTCAGAGCCATAGCCCCAAACTCAGGGTGTTCTAACAGCTAGTGTACGAGCTCCTGCACTTCTCTCATCGGGCTTATGCAAGTCTCCAGAAGGCGGCTTGCAGTCCTCATGGGTTGGAGCTGGTAAATAAGGGTGGCATGTAGAAGATTCTAGCATAGACCAGGCACATAGTAGTTCCCGCTCAGTGGTGCCCCTCTGCCCTCGCTCTGTCCTCAATGGCTCTGCATGAAGAGGGCCGTTCTGCTCAATGTTGACTGACATTGGCTTGGTGTTCAGTAGAAGTGCTTCCCATTGTGGGTGAATTTTCAGCTGTTGCTCCCCTGCATTTGCGGACATTCCAGCTTTGAGAACATCTGTTGGAGCCATGGGGAGAAGCCAGGACTGGAACACAGATGGGCCGTTCATACTTGGCCACTGCGACTCGGCCAGAAGCCTTGCTTGCTTTGGCTTCCTTCGATGAGCTTGGACCTGCACACAGATCTAGGTGTTGTTTGTTTAGCTATTTTTGCTCTTCCCTTCCTCCCCTGGTGTGTTGCAGTATAACAGCAAGTAGTCTGTTTGTAGACAAAGGATTCGTTTCAGCTGGGTGTAGTGAAAGGGCTTTGAAAAGTACTCAACTTCCGTTTAAGGAACTTCATGCCTTGATAGAAAAACATCCTTGGCTTATGTAAAGAGAACTCACTTTATTTCATTCACGTTGAGATAACTGCACTAGTATGCTTTGTTCTTCCCAATTATGAAGCATGATCAAAATAGGTCATGAATATTTAAATACAATATTTACTACAATAAAAGACACACTGCCATTAATCCCCCTGAAAAGACTCCCTGCAGCTTCACAGTTGCTTATCTCATTGTTCTGGCTGCTTTCTGAAGCTGTTCTGAAGTCCTCTATTGTGAGTGTCTTTTTGTGGCAGCCTCAATGATATCCTAAACTGATCTAAAATCTTTCTGGCAATTTTCACTAATTACACACATTGCAATGTGTCCTCATCTGCCAGGTCTGACTCTGTGACTTCGGGCTCTTCCCCAAAGTCAGAATGATCGAAAGGTAAGCATTTGAATCAGTTCAGGACGCTGAAGTAGCCACGAGAGTGCAGCACAGAAAAGAACTTCCAGAACCACTCAGAAAGTGACAAAAATGATGGATAAGTGTGTTCCAAGTGAGAGGGGTATTTTGAGAAGAATTCATGGTAGTGTGTCTTTTGCTGTAACAATTTTAATTTACACATTTATTGTATTATTTTACCACGCCCTACTGTCAAATAGTACTCAATCAGTATTTGTGAAAAATGATGTTTTAAAAATGGAAGAGAGGACAATGTTTTAAATTAGAAGTTGACATAAAAATAAGATGCCCTGCCCAGTGTTTCATTTTATTTTATAATTTATTCCTCCTCCAAAATAATTCATGCTCTTCTATAGCCTGCTTTCCCCCATATCAGTTAAGTCCTGGCACACTCAAGTGCAGTACTTAGAGAAGGCAGGTGAAGAGGCACAGGTGGTTGAGGGAGTCTGCAGTGCTCTGGGGTAAGAGGCGCAGCCCGTACCACTCCCGAGCCTCAAGGACTGAGAGAGGCTTCCAGAGCCCAAAGGATCGCAAGAACTCTGAATTCAGTTGGAGGGGAAAAGTCAGGTTTTGGAAGAGGTGCAGCCACCACAATGCTGCAGCTGGGCAGAGAGGGAGGCAGGAGGAATCAGGAACTCCTGTTCTCCAGTCTCTCGTCCTCCCCGTGTCCTTCCGGGGCTTTCTGTGGGCCACACCCAATAAGAAGCCTATGAGCAGAGGGTCTGTTGCTGCAGGGCAGCAAGATCCACTCCTGGGGCCCTGAGCAGGGTGCAGAGTGGCCTCTAGGGCCGGGTAGACCAGCAATCCCTCAGTTGGTGAGAACTTTTCAAATCCCAGCAGCTTCCCTTACAACTTCATTAAGATTGCTCAATATTTAGTTAAGTGAAATTAATTTAACCAACACCCATTGTCAACCTTAAAGCTATTTCTTAGTTTCCTGAAGATTAAAAATCAGTGTGATGATGGGGCTAGGGATTTAGCTCGGTGGCATAAAGCGCCTGCCTGGCAAGCAAGAGGCAAGTGTGAGGTTGTGAGATTGATCCCTAGTGCCAAAAAATAAAAATCAGTGTCATGAAAAAAAAATATATATATATAGGTATGTATATATATATATGTATATGTATGTATATGTATATATATATACACACACATATATATATACAGAAAGAAAATGTATACATCATGAAAATGAAAAGCCTATATATAAATAATTTAATACAAAATTTATCAAGATATCAGGAGATTAATACACGTTAGCTTTGGCCTTTATAATTACAAGAAGTATTTAAAGTGATGGGCATCAGCTTCTAAACATTTATTAGTACGATGAACTGCTGAAGTCTATACATTTTTTGGCAGAAATATATATGTAACGTAATATATATACCTATATATAAACACATGTATATATGTAATATGTGTGTACATATATACATTTTAAGCAGAAATACATATATATAATGTCTGATATATATCAGACGTTTTGACTTGTTCTCTTTGGATATATCCTTAAAAAATTGAATTGGCTCAGAGTTATAGCCAGTTCTGAAGTTTTTCTTCTGTTCTGCCTCAATTTAGAGATGACAGAAACTAAATAAATGTAAGGTGAAGATTTGTGAGGATATTAAATGGGAGGTGCATTATTTATGTCTAAAAGAAGAGGCAAGGAGAAAGCAGGGCCAGCCCTGGGGGTGGTGGTGAGGATGCACCCTCTCCCCGTGTGGTCTTTGCACTCTATGTAATTGTGTTTCTGAATCCACATCTGCATCAACCTCACAAACCAGTGGGTGTTTTGCTCTAGCTGTAGTTCTAGAATGCAATGCTGTGTTAATGACACAAATAATTATAAATTAAACAATAGGTATTTTTCCATAATACATTTTCCATTCTCTTCTGGTGGACTTAAATCTTCCTCATGTAGCTGGCAGTGCAGGGAATAAAAGGTTGGCAAAGAAATGTGCTGTATAAACAGAGCTGTCTACAGGTCAGCCCTCCCCATGCAGGACATCAGCATAGACATCCCAGAGAGGTTCATTTTCAGCAGGTAAGGCAAGCACTGTTAATTGTGTTGAGAGATTTTAAATTCTTCAGATCAGTAATGTTTTGGCAAATGTTCTTTGAACATAAATCGTTTACGTGGTAAACTTCACAAAATGTTAAGTAAATTAAGATGTCACAAATATGTCTCATCTGTGTGAGCCCCAAAACACAATTTCCTAGGTTGAACACAACAAACAGATATTGAGCAAGGCACTTTGTGGAACACTAGGATAGAGGGTTGGGCAAGAAGTCAGAGTTCACTATACTAAAATACTTTATCTGTCCCCAGCACACCTCTTGAAAACTCAACAGAAGGAAAAAAAAAAAAAAGGAGGGAATCTAAGTTCAAAGTTCATCATAATTCTTCATATCCATTCCCAAATCTTCTTTAGCCAGCACTTGTTTTTGGAGCAGGGAACCTGAAGAGGTGGGGTAAACCATTGCAGCTGCTGCTTATCCCAGTTCCGCGGGTCTTGGAGAAGAGAACACAGGGTATCTCACTAGTTCACTGATTACAGAAAAAATGCTGGTCAACTTCATTGTATTTTAAGCACCTGACACCTCTACTTGAACAAACCAGTGAGAAGGAGCTATGCCAAAGTATCTTTTACTATAATCAAGACCAAGCCTTACTACTTACTGGTTTTAAAAATGAATGCTTGACATATTATTGCAAAGATAAGGAACAAGCAATCTTATAAATAAAACATGGCAGAAAACTACCACTGTGATTGTCATTTCCTAAAACAGCAATTTGAGGCTTTAAAAAATTCCCTGGCTTTATATTTTGTGTAATAACATTGTATTAATTATAAAAGCCACTGTCTCCTCAATGGTAAGAAGCACCAAATGGCACTGGGTGAGTCTCAAAACTTTTCAGAATCTCCATGAATATGGAAATAACGTACTTCTGGCCCATGCATTTCCCACTCTCATTAGGTGACAATTTCATCTTTCTCTGATCTCCTTCATCTTGCACACAGCCTCCCTCTCTGCCCTCTGCTTTCCCCTCACTGAGACATTGAATACAGGAAAGCCTTTTTTCTCCTGTACCAAACCACTGAACTGACTGCACCCATATCTGCCATCCGTTTTCCCTGCTTTTACTGTTCTGCGCTGTCCCCTGGCACCCAAGGCAGCCCCACCCGCGCCCCCCACCCCACCTGCAGTAGATGCCAGTGCTTCCTTCTGTCTGCGGCAAAACTCACCCCGCAATCCCCCCCCCCCGCACACCATCATTCTGTCTGTGCAATCATTCCCATCCATGAAGAAACTCCTCTAGTATCCTTTGTGTCCATAAGCCTTCCCTTAACTGCTCACAGGCCAGCAAAATGTATTGAAAATGCAGCCACTTACTCTCTCCCTGAGTTTAAAATCTCACTTATTCCGCCGTCCTCATAGCCATCCCTTCTTCTCTGAATCCTGCTGTTTGTGGGCCATCAGTAGCCTCCATTTGCGGAATCCAAGGGACACTCCTTTGGAGTTCAACTCTGTCAGTCACAGCTTCCTTCGTGAAACACTTTCTTGATCCATCCTGGTTGCTCCTCTCTTCCTTCTGCTTCTCAGGCTCCAAACTGAAACACTGAGTGCCGCAGTGTCCTGGACACTCGGATCGTCTCCATGGCATTTTCTATCAGATGGGTTCATCCAGACCCAAGCTATAAATGCTCCTGCTCCTGACTCCCAACTTTATACCTCCAATCCTGACATTTGTGAGTTCCAGGCTCCAGTCCTGACATCCTGCTTACCACCTCTTTTGCATATGTAATAGGAGCCTCGAAATGAACATTCCAAAGACAATCATAGATCACCCACCTGTTTGAGCCTGAAACCCAGAAGTCATCTCTAGTGCATCCCCTTGATCCTCCTTCATGTTCAGCAGAGCAGCAGCGACAGCTAGCACTGCTTTGGCACTGTCCTGATGCAGGTACTTTTCTCCAGACTCACAGCCCAGATACCCTAAGCCACCCTCCCCTTATCCTGAAGTAGCGTCCACAGTGGTGACAAGACTTGCTGTCTCCCTAAAAAATGACTACTTGTTTTTGAAACCTAAATTGCAAATAAATGTCCCTCTGCTTCTGTAGTAACTTTTCTACTTTGCGGGTAGGGGGAGTACTGTGGTTGAACCCAGGGCCTTCACACTGAACTACATCTCTAGCCATTTTTTTTTTTCTTTCTTTACCTTGAGACAGGTTTTACTAAATTGTTAAATTTTCTGGGCTGGGCTTGAACTTGTGATCATCCTGCCTCAGCTTCCCAGAGTGCTGGGATTATAGGTGTGCACCACTACTCCAGTCCCATTATGTTTTCTTTTAGAATAAAATCCAGATTCCTTACCTTCACCTACAAGGACCTGCATAACCTAACCCTAACCCTAACCCTAACCCTAAGCCTAAGCCTAAGCCTGCATAGTCTGGCCCTGCCTCATCTCAAACAGATAAGCCCTCGTTTTACTCTAAACATCTTATTCCTGTCCCTTGCCCTCTATGCCACACTCTTTCCTGTCTTTGCGTCTTGGAAAACTAGCTCTTCGCATGGCTGGCTCCTTCTACAGCCCTTAGATCTCAATTCAAAGCCGCCTGCTACACGCCACGTCCTTTCCCCACCAGAGTTTCATTGCCCTGTGAGCAGCTGCTGCTTCTCTCTATGCTCAGCACCTGGAATATCCTTTGCCAAAAAAAAAAAAAAAAATGTTTAGTTTAATGAATGAAAGAATGCCTTCAACCAAAAGTTAGGAATAAACCAAAAAGTGTTTTTGTCCATTGAGACTTCATGTCCAGACAGATATTTGGAGCCTTGCATATCTGTAATTTTGCATTGAGACATTATTCCCTTAAATGGGAGAGATTTTCAATAGTAACTTTATCATTTTAAAAAATGGGCCAAAGGCACTTGTTCATTAGCATTATTAGGTCAAATGATATGCTTTAAGTGAAATACTTAAAAATACAAGAATTCCTTCTGTGCACTTTGGGAGGTAGGGCTAGATTTAAAACTTCCCTTTGGCTCATGTTACATCCTGGGGTTTTAGATCCATGGCCCAAGATCAGGGGGCCAGAAACTCGTGAGGGTCTACTTAGCAGGAGCACTGTTTAGAAGCACCACTCTGCACTCTCTGTGAAGCCAGCTACATACAGAAGCTGGACAGGGAACAGCAGCATCACTGGGCTGATAAAGCCCGTGGGACAAGTGCACAAAACCAACAGGAACTGTGGGTGCCTTCTGTGATCACAGATCTGCTCATGATACACTGCTGTGCTCCGTCCTCTTCTTATTGGACCGAAACCATGTATTCTTCACCTTACAGAAGTTCTTCAGCTCTGAATGCTTCCAAGTGCTTTCTCACTTGGAAACCCAGGGAAGTCCTTAGTGCAGGGTGGCTGCTCAGAGTTGTCATCTGGATATTGACCCTTCAGTCTAGCATCCGCGATTCATCTTCTCAGTGTGTAAATGATTGCTATCAGGACAGCCGGGGAAGTCCTGACAGACACATAAACAATGCTACGTAGGTTCCCTTCATTCAGGCAAAGGGTCACCACTGCTGTATGTGTTGCCCATGTCAAACCTCAGTAGCTTAGCACAATGGAGGTTCGTTCATTTCCTGTGTCACAATCCAGTTAGGTCAGTAGAGTAGAGAGGGGTTACAGGTCTGTGCCCACAGAGGCCCCCAAGGACCCAGGGCCCTTCATGCTGATGCAGAAGTCTTAACTTAGAGTTCACAGATCTTCAAAGAGCTGTGCAGAAGTCAGGGGTGGGGAAGGCTGTGAACTTGGATGGGGGAAAAGTGAATCCTTATTATCAGCTTAACTATAATTAACATTTCCTGCAATTGTGACTGAGGCATCAAACCCTAGTAATACTAGCATACAAATAGACTCTAGATATTCCATGTCACATTATAACTTTATTTGATAAGTATTTATATTTAACACTACTATGAAATTATGATTATTCTAAGATCCACTTCAAGATTTTGTTAGTCTAATTTTAAAATGTATTACTATAACATTTTTATCCTTTTTTAAATGTTTTGATATGCTTGCTTTTCTTTTAATTCTATTTTATTGTTTTTTAAGACAGGGTTTCACTGTGCAGTTCAGGTTGGCTTTGAACTCACTTTGTGGCCAAGGCTGGCCTCAAACTCATAGCACTCTTCCTGTCTCAGCCTCCCAAGTCCTGGGATTATAGGCATGTACCACTACACCCGGCCTTTATATTTTATTTTAAACATTTTTTGAAAACACTATTCTGAGAAGGGGCCCATAGACTGCCAAACTAGTTGATGACAAACAAAAGATGAAGAGGTCCTGAGCTAGTGATTCTGTAACCCCTAAATTCTTGGGTGACCTCAGCATCGAGCCAACAGATTGAGTTGAGGTAACATTTGGGAAGTGGTTTAGTGTCGATGTCCGCTCCCGGCCGGCAGGAAGGACACACGACAAAGTCTGGTAGTGGACAACCTTTTCTTTTTATTTTCCTTCTCCGTACAGCCTGCCCTGGGTTCTCCCAGCTGAAGCCTCCTCTGGTCCGCTCCCCGCGGCTCCTTTTGTGCTTCAGTCTGCCCCAAAGCCTCTACCGGTCCGCTCTCCGCGGCTCCTTTTGGGCTTCTACTTCCGGGCTTCTATCTGGCTTCTACTTCCGCCCAGGGGTGGCACCGGTATATATACGGGTACAGTGTCCAATCATGTTAAAGTAAGCAAGGCAAGCTGATTGGCTAACATCATCAGTTGCCAGGCAGACTATATTGTTGAGCGGGTTGTTTACGCGGTAAGCAGGAAACTAACATATTCGATGGGAGGGGTAATCTACCTCAGGCCTCACTCTTTACTACAGGCCTCACGTCCGCCAAGTGAGGCGACCGGGCTCGGGGCTGCGGCTCCCAACATCTCCCCCTTTTTTATTTTTTATGAATGTGCGCATCGTAGCCCTTCCTGGACTGGGTGCAGAGGCTTATGCCCTATGCGTAGGCCCACCGTAGGTCCTTGGCTTAGACCCTGGTCGGCCGTCCCATGGTCTGCCAAGGCCCTGAGGCCCTCGTCCTTTTTCTAGGGCCAGGCACAAACTGGACGGAACCTGGATGCACACAAGCTTGCACTCATTCTCTCTCCGTAAAGAAATCCCCTCGGAGAGAAATTTAGACCTGGGCAGCATCTAACAGTCCAGCGGCTTACGTGCAGGATGGGGTAGGGCCTGGCTTAGGTCGAGTCATGCTGGGGAGGCACGCTCTTACCCGTCATTGACTCATCTACCCTGCTATATCATAATTTTTTAGAGGAGGAGTGTGGGAAGCTCACCGTCCCTAGACTCGGTCGTAGGCTAGGCGAGCGAGCCATGCATATGCCTGAGGATCTTCTTGTCCATTTCGGGCTACCGCTATTTCTATTCATCTTGTTGGTTGGTCTGTGATGGATCTCCAGTAGGGCAGGTCTGATCTTTAGTCGAGGGCTTTGTTGTCCGTGTCAGTCTCTCCGGTATCCACAGTGGTTCTCGTCCCGATTCCTGTGGGAAAACACAAACCGCGCCTCGGTTCCAGCTGACCACTGGATCCGGGCCCATCCATTGTCCTGTCAGGACATCTTTCCACTTCACCCACCCTTTATGGTTGGGGGAAGGGTTGCAGTGCTCCACAGCTGGGGAGCGATTATCATTATTTAAATTTAAAAAATTGTGTGTGAATAGTGCCATGGATAATCGTGCCTTTGGGGCCAGGCCTTGGCCTACTCCCCCTTTTTGTTTTTGTAAAATTTCTTTGAGGCTTCTATGAGCCCTCTCAATGATTCCTTGACCTTGGGGATTGTATGGGATACCATGTTTTAATTGAACCTCCATCATTTTGCAGAACTCATTGAAAGCTTTGCCTATATAGGCTGGTCCATTATCAGTTTTTAATATTTTTGGTTTGCCCCATGCGGCCCAAGCTGTCAGGCAATGATTGATCACATTAGACACTTTTTCACCTGTTTCTGCTGTTGCAAATATGACGCGAGAACAGGTGTCTGTGGAAACATGAACATATTTAAGAGTCCCAAACTCCTGTATATGTGTGATGTCCATCTGCCAAACATCACCAGGGATCAAACCTCGAGGGTTTACTCCCATCGGTATGGCAGGTTTGTATGTGGCACAGGAGTCACATAGTCGCACGATATCTCGTGCATCTGCTCTGGAAACATGGAAATGGTTTGCTAGTGTCCTGGCATTAACATGAAACTTATCATGGAAGGCACGGGCTCGCTCGATTGGTGTTAGTAAGGTAAAAATCCATAACGGGCGAGTGGCAGTGTCAGCAGCCGCATTCCCCTGTGCCATAGGCCCTGGCAGGGATGTATGTGCTCTTATGTGGGTGGTGAAGACCTTATGGTGTCTGTTCTGAAGCAATGTCTGGATAGACAGGAACAGCCCAGCCACTGTGGAAGTGGATCTAATTAAACCGGCAGTCTCAAGCACTTGCATAGCATTGACCACATACCTAGAATCGGAGACAATGTTAATGGCCTCTGAGAACCGTTCAAGAATCATTTTAACGATCTGCAGTTCCACCACCTGAGGCTGATCTGGTTCAAATTGTATGGTAACCGGGGGCTTGCCTAGGATCACATAGGCGCCTATCCCCGTCTTAGAGCCATCTGTGTATATTGTAGTTGCTGGGACTAATGGCTCAGAGGCAGTAACCTTTGGAAAAATTATAGGGTGCTGAGTGACAAATGACAAGATAGGGTCTTTAGGGTATTGATTGTTTATATCCCCATGGAAAACACATCTCAGAATGGCCCAAGTATCTATGCAGGCAGCCAGGGTCTTGATCTGGCTGGCGGTATAGGGTACTCGGATGGCTTGTGGTCCTGAGCCAAAATGTTGGACAGCTCTATCATGCGCTTCAAGGGCCAATGAAGCGACTGCCTCCGGGTAATGCTCTATGACTTTTGCAGGTGAGACCTTAGGGTGTATCCACAGTAGTGGTCCTTTCTGCCAAATCACCGCTGTAGGCTGTAGACTAGTCTGTAGCAAACAGACATCAAAGGGTCGCCCCGGTTCAATTCTGTGTAAGGTAGCCCCACCTAAGGCTTCCTCCACTCTCTGTAAGGCAGCTCTTGCCTCAGGAGTGAGCCTCCTGTGGGAGGCTATATCTGGGTCTCCCTTCAGAAGGTCGAACAGGGGTTTGAGATCTGAATTTGGTATATGTAAATATGGCCTAATCCAATTAATGTCTCCCAATAGCTTTTGCATGTCATTTAGGGTCCTAACGCCATCCGTCCTAATGGTGACCTTCTGCGGAGAGACTAGCATAGGGGAGATTCTCGCGCCTAAGTAGGTCACCATTTCTCCTCCCTGAATCTTGTCGGGGGCAACATGTAGATTAGCTTGTCTCAGGGCCTCGACCAACTGGCTGAGCATATTATTTAGCATGTCTGGGTCCCTGCCGCTGAGCAAAAGGTCGTCCATGTAATGCATACATCTTATCTTGGGAAAGGATTTTCGTAGGGGGGCCAGTAGGGAATCAAGGTAAATCTGACACATAGTGGGACTGTTGGCCATGCCTTGGGGCAACGTTACCCACTCGTATCTGAGATCAGGGCTTTCTTGGTTAATGGTGGGCAAAGTAAAGGCAAACCTATGAGTGTCCTCTGGGTGCAGGGGAATTGAGAAGAAACAGTCTCTAAGGTCTATAACATAAACTGGCCAGGACTGAGGGATGGCTGAGAGAGCTGGCAGCCCCCTCTGGACCGCCCCCAGGGACTGCATCTGCGCGTTGACCGCCCTTAGATCATGGAGCAGCCTCCACTTGCCAGACTTTTTCTTAATTATAAAAATGGGGGTGTTCCATGGGGAGGTTGACGGCTTAATATGTCCTAATCTGAGTTGTGTACTGACTATTTCTGACAAGGCTAATAGCTTCTCCTTAGGCAGGGGCCACTGAGGTACCCAAACCGGATCATTTGATTTCCAGGTGATTTTGATCGAAGTGGGTAGGAGAGCTTCTTCAGCGGCCCCTAAGAAAAACCCAATCCTTGCCTACCTTTTTTGTTCTCTACTGGTATTGGGGATGTCCGACCCTGCAGGGCATTGCCCAAGCCTTTGCCGGGGGTATATCCCTGGTTCCTGAGTATATCCTTAGCCTGGGGGGAGCAGTTTGACGTAAGCGTGACATCCATCTGAGTGAGGATGTCCCTTCCCCATAGAGACACTGGCAACTGCAACACAAACGGTTGGAAATGGCCCTGATGACCCTCCTCATCGCACCAGAGCAGGGTTGAAGCACTAACCTGAGGAGCTGACATCATCCCCAGGCCCTGCAGCGTGTTATCTGCAGTGTTGGTGGGCCAGTTGGAAGGCCAATCCTTTCTGGAGATAATGGAACGGTCAGCTCCTGTGTCTAGGAGCCCTGTTATATTCTTGCCATTGACCTTAAGTGAGAGCATGGGCCTTTTATCAAGTGTCATATGGAGTCCCTCAAAGACTTCCCCTGAGGAACCGAAACCTTGACTTTCTCTAATTTTCTGCTTTGAGGGAAATCTCTTGTGGAGACTGGGGAGCAGCAAGAGCTGCGCTATCTTGTCTCCTTTATTAATTACCATAGTACCCACAAGAGATTGAACCATAATTTTAATATGTCCTGTGTAGTCTGAGTCTATGACCCCCGGGACTACTGTGAGACCCCGAAGGGCCGTGGAGGATCTCCCGATCACCAGACCCACGGAATTTTTGGGTAACGGTCCCTTAAAAGTTGTTTCAACCACTTGAACACCCATATCAGGCACTAATATAAGTCCTGAGGCGACACTGAGGTCCATACCTGCTGACCCAGGGGTGGCCCTTGTTGAAGGCTGCCACCCTGAGCTGTCCTGTCTCTGGGGCGGGGGCCCGCCTGTGAAGGGGGCCCCCTCTGGCCGTTTTTTGGCTCTCTAGCATCTTGTCCACAAATACGGTTGCCCTGAGCATCAAAGACCGACCTACACTCCTCAGCTTTGTGTGATCCCTTCTTGCATCGCCCACAAACATATGGTTCTTCATTCCTAGGGCGAGGCCTAGCATCTGCATTGTTTGGGCAATGACGTTTAATGTGTCCTGGCTCCCCGCAGGCAAAACACCCTTTAGCCTTACATTCCCCTTCTAACCCGCGAGGTCCCCTCTGCTGTATAGCCGCGGCCAGGAGAGCAGCCACTCCCGAGTTGGAGAGCGGCCCCCCTATCTCTCTGCATATCCTAATCCAGGCATTGAGGTCCTTGTTCTTATGAGGAGCTATCGCTGCCTTGCACTCCTTTGTACATTGCTCAAAAATCAGCTGTCTTACCAGCGGTTGAGCCACTCCCGGATCAGAAAATATCTTATCGGCAGCATCTTGCATTCGGGCCACAAAGTCAACAAATGGCTCTGTGGTACCCTGAATTATTTTTGAAAGACACAAGGAGGCTGTTCCAGCACCACTTACTTGCTTCCAGGCGCGGAGTCCTATGGCATTGATTTGCTCATAGACAGCGCCGGGGAACTGGGTCTGGTCATCAGCGTGCCGACCTTCTCCCATAAGCATTTCCTTGTTCCACCCCCGGTTTCCTCGATTGGCGTTTTTCTCAGCCTGCTCGGCAGAGAACTCTGCATACCAGGCTCGCCAATCCAGGTAACTGCCCGAGGGCAGACAGGCCTTTGCCAGCTGAATCCAGTCCGCGGGGGTGAGGGGCCCAGAAGACAGATTCTCCAGCATGGCAATGGTGTAAGGCGCAGTCGGCCCAAAGGTTGTAACTGCATTTTTAAGTTCTCTAATCTGCTTTATCTCAAAAGGCTCCCATACATTGCGTCCCTGGCCCATAGCTACTTGTACAGGAAATATCTCGTAGGGGCCACTATCTATCCCAGGTGGATGTACCTCATGAGACAAGCGTCCCCCCTGCCAAAGCCGCCTGTAAAAATACCGACCCGCCGGCGGCGGAGCATAAGACGGCGGCCGTGATTGGGCGGAAAATGGGGGCCCGTGCATCACTTCCTGTTCTGGCGAAAGGGGAGGGAGCTCCCAGGCGGCCGCCTCGCGGCGAGGGACCGCCTCCCTCTCGCGCCGGGGCGCACTCAGGAGCTCTCTACTCCTCCGCAGACCAGGTTGAGCAGAGCGCAATTCGCGGCGTGACGCTGGAAAAGAACCCTGCGACTCCTTATTGAGCGACTTAGGCTCCTGACAGCTGGTCTCTTTGGCCTCCCTGCCATTCAACTTTCCCTCGTCCTCGGAGTCAGACGACTCCGAGGCTAGAGCCCCGTCCTCCTCCTTAGCATCCTTGTTCCCCTTGACAGACACCTCTCGGGAGCTCCCTGACTGGGCCTGCTCAGATACCCTGCGTACTTTTGTAAGCTCTTGAGAGCTTTCTCCACAACCACCCTCGCTCTTAGTGCCGCTACCTAGCATGTTTCCCATTTTTTAATATGTTACTCACCGCGTGAGGCCCAAGGAATCCGCCACTTACGCGTGAGCCTGAGGGGAGTCTAAAAGCCCTGTAGGTGCGCGCCACCCAGAGCCCAGGCTTATCCCCAACTCACCTGTCTCGCAGCTCTGTACTGGAGCGTTGTCCACTTCCACGTCGCGGGGGTGATCAGTCCCCGGGCGGGCCTCCAAATGTCGATGTCCGCTCCCGGCCGGCAGGAAGGACACACGACAAAGTCTGGTAGTGGACAACCTTTTCTTTTTATTTTCCTTCTCCGTACAGCCTGCCCTGGGTTCTCCCAGCTGAAGCCTCCTCTGGTCCGCTCCCCGCGGCTCCTTTTGTGCTTCAGTCTGCCCCAAAGCCTCTACCGGTCCGCTCTCCGCGGCTCCTTTTGGGCTTCTACTTCCGGGCTTCTATCTGGCTTCTACTTCCGCCCAGGGGTGGCACCGGTATATATACGGGTACAGTGTCCAATCATGTTAAAGTAAGCAAGGCAAGCTGATTGGCTAACATCATCAGTTGCCAGGCAGACTATATTGTTGAGCGGGTTGTTTACGCGGTAAGCAGGAAACTAACATATTCGATGGGAGGGGTAATCTACCTCAGGCCTCACTCTTTACTACAGGCCTCACGTCCGCCAAGTGAGGCGACCGGGCTCGGGGCTGCGGCTCCCAACAGTTTAGGATGAGACTTCAAAGGACTGTGTATCCCTTCTACCCTGCTCCATCAGTCCTAACTCAGTCACATACGCCTTCTTGGCTACAAGGGTGGCTGGCAAATGAGATCTGACTGTGTACGGGGAGGAAGAGAAACTGAGGTTCATGAGCACAGAAAAGTGACTGTCACTGAGTCCGTGGCACCAGTCTGCAAAGTGCTGGCATCCCAGTGATCAGCCACCTCCCTGGATACAGCTTATGCCCTGTCAGACTCATTCCCAGAAGCACAGGCATAATGCCGTGGTGGCTGTCGTTAGTTGAAAGATCCTTCCTGTTGGCGCTCGGCTACCTGATGCACTCGTGACCTCGTGTGGTCCTCATATACCCATGGGGCAGGTACTATTATTATTCTTTATAAATAAGAACTTGGTGGACTGGAGAGGTAAGTCTAACATAGTACCCTCAAACTGTGCTGAACTGTTTTTGAAAAACATGGTATCATGCACTGGTGGGAAGGGCGGCACCTGGAGCCAGACTGCAGGAGAGCATTCTCCGTCTCTGCCAGCAGCTGGCTCATTGCCTGGGTGCCCTTTCACTGACGCTTTCTTAGCATCTGTAGGATGGAGATTAACAATAGAGCCCCCCTTTTAGCATTAAACGAGATAAACACTTGGTGCTCAGTGGATATTAACCACTGTGACCACCTTTGTGGAGATGACCTGAAAAACTCCAGCAGAGGTCAGTCATAAAGAATTCTTCTCATAAAGAACTGGAGAAAATATCTGAAGCCACCACGCTACTCACAGCCAGCCCAGGAAGTTCTGAGAATGGTGTACTGAGGTATAGTCAGAGCACGGAGCAGTTGCTGCTTTTCTAATGAAGGCAAGTGAGCTTGGGATAACAAAGGACAAATGCTGAAGGGCTCATCTGCACTCTAACATAACTTCCTCTCCTGTCCTAGAACTCCATGAAGGTGATGTTCAAATGCCTCTGGAAGAACTGCGGCAAGGTGCTGAGCACCGCGGCAGGCATCCAGAAACACATCCGGACCATCCACCTCGGGTAAAACACCCTCCCTGCAGAGTGCCGCGGGGCTCTGGAGGCCCCAACTCTGAGACCATGCTTCACATGGTACCTCCGACGCGCTGGACTTTATCTCTGTGTAGCCACTGCCTGTTGTGTGTCACAGAGAAAAGCACAAGGTTTAACGTGGTAAAGCCTCCCCCCTATTTCCTGGGTTAAGTTAAGTGAGTCACTGCTCTGGGCCCCAGCTCCCCCTGGAACGACTGGGGATGGCAGGTCCACCAGGTCATTTGTGAGGTCAATAACAAACATGCAGGAGATGCTACTGAAGTATAAAACACTAGCATAGGAACTCCTAATCTGGGATTCATGGTTGCAATTCAGAGGGTCCTTAAACCCCGTAAATTTGTCTGTGAAATGTGTATTTTTTTTTCCAGTAGAGAGTACTCATGACTTTGGGTCTCAAAGGGATATCTTGCCTAAAAGGGGTTTAAGAATGAATCACTGCACCAATCCACACTGCTGTTAAATGCCTCTTGGTAGCCAGGCATGGTAGCACACACCTGTAATCTCAGCACTCTAGGAAGCTGAGGCAGAAGGATTGCAAATTGGAACCTAGCTTGGGCAACTTAGCCACTTAGGGAGACTCTGTCTCCAAAACAGAAGGGAGGGGATGTGAGGATTGCTCAGTGTGAGGCTCCAGGGTTCACTCCCTAATTCCACAAGAGAAAAAGATGTCACCCAAATAAGTTCTTTATCTGTAAAGTCTACATTTCACCTCTTATGCTGGAAGAGCCTTTATCAGGGAGGTGGAAGTGGAGCTCAGGGGACCACAGCAGCTGGAGCTCACAGCAGGTGCAGGTAGCAGGCAGCAGCTCATGCTGTTGCCCGAGTCTGCCTCGTTCAGGCAGCTGGGGTGTAAAAGCGGCCCCGAGAAGCTGTGAGTTGTGACCTGTGTGTGCAAGGTCAACACAACATGCAACCAACTGTACGTGCTGGGACCCAGAGGACTCCTTTGGACAAGATAAGTGGAAAAATGAACACAAGGGTTACACTGAGGAAATTCATAGAAAGCACTGTATGCAAAAATGCAAGTGGGTCCTAGGGCAGTTTTTCTAATCTGTGAGGTTTAGAGACTGTGGAGAGAAGTAGGGGTTTGGGGTCCTCACTCTACAGGCTGGTATTTGGGACATGCCAGTGCCTTCCCAAGTGGGGTAGAAACCCCTAAGGCTGGGCTTCTGTCCCCCTGGATACAGGGCCTGCCTTCATGTTCATGAAATGCCACCTTGTCCCAGCTACTGAGGAAGCTGAGGCAGGACTGTGAGCCCAGGCTAGGCACTTTATGAGACCTGGTCTCAGAAAATAAAAAGCCACATTGAAAAACTCCTGTGCAGACACCTCTGCTGCACTCCTCTCCCTCACACCTTTGGAAAGGAAATGCTGGGGAGTCTCCCCTCAAGTCTCAGTGTAGGGCAGTTTATAACATAAACAGCTCAGAGCAAAGCACAAGCTTAGAATAAATTTTTGACTAAAAATTTATTTGACTAAAAAATTTGTGACTAAAAATCTAAAGCCAGGAGCTGGTATATTTGTTTTAAATCCATCTGCCGGGAAAATTGCATCCTACTCAGCCCATCTCAGAAGCACGTGCTATGTGTGTATTTATAGACTGAAAGTGGCATCATGCGATTTTCCTCTTAACCTCTGGAGGTGCAGTCACAGTGGGTGGCATTCAAAATGCGAGTACTTGATTCACTTCCCTAGGGTACCTTTTACTGTGTGTGTGCTTACAATCGTTTGGTGGATACTGAGGTTCACAGCCCTGCCCAAGAAAGGGCCTGGATGTACAGGGCTCACAGGCCAAGCTGAGCCTTTATGCGTAAGAGAGACCACCCTCCTTTCTCAGTCCATGAGCTCAGTGACGAGACCACAGGCTGAAGGGTCCTTCTCAGTGGTGGTGGCTGTGTGTGGGTGCAGGGACAGAAGTGTGTCACTGCCCAAAGAAAACATGTCTTCATGCGATGTAGTGCAGTGCACATACCATGCCAGTGTAAAAAGTGCACTGAGTTTCTCGTAAATCTCACTCTGTGCTTGTATACCAGGGGCTGAGACTGCTTTATCCCCACAGAAGGACTCCATTTCTCCCAGGTCTGTGTGTCTATTAGTAGCACTTGGCAGCCAGTTGCAGTACAGCTGAGCTTTGGCTGGAAAGAAAGTGGAAACAGGAATAGAACAAATGTCCATTCTTCATCCTGCTCTCTAGAGTCTCCAATGGTATGTGGGTCAGAAGGTCCGGCTCAGCCAGACCTGCTACGGCACAGAGTCATTTCCCAGATGCCTCAGTGGAGGGCAGTGTATTTTAGGTTCTCTGCAGGGATCCTTAAGAGGGAGACAAGTTTGTTCTGAGCCAATGATCTGCAGCTGTTGCTGGATGTGACCATGAGATTCGGGGTGCCATGGCCTCTCAGCCAGCCCCAGGAGCCATACACGCACCACCTCCCTAGAAAGAACAAGTCTAATAGTGTTTTCTCGGATAATGGGCAGTTATTTTGTTTTACTTAAAACTTGCTTTGGAGAAATGCAATTTTCCTTGACTCAGGGAGAACTCTCCCAGAACTCTCTAAGTGCCTTGGAAAATACTTTGCTGGTGATGAGAACTGGGAGCTTCTATCATAGTCTTTGTTTTTATGTAATAAGTACATATGGTACAAATTACATGTTAGCTGCCTTTCTGAACACTATCCCCTTCATCTTCACATCAGGTAAGTATTCTCATTAGCTGCATTTTGTAAATGAACTGAGGCACAGGAGCTGTGGGTGGGCTGCCCACGTGGCATCCACAGGTAGAAAGTGTTAGCTGGCATCTGAGCCTGTGACTCTGCAGTCTCAGTGCCCACGTGGCAGCATCCTCAGCTTGATTCATTCAGCCAGCGTTTACCAGGTTCCTACTCTGTCCTCTTTAACAGACATTGTCTGCATGGAGGGACACAGAAGTCAACACCTGCATGACCCTAGCGAGTCATAGTGAGATGTCAGAAAGGTTAAAAGAAAACACAGAAATGTGACAGGTAGTTAACCTAAGCAATGAAGACACTGTATGGGGACCCAGGGCTCCAGTCAGGAGTTAAGTTCTGACCCTTCTCACAGTACTTCAGACTCTGCCTCCTCATAACATTGCCCTGTCAGTGCCCGCCTGGATCACTTGCAGCATCTGCCGCCTCTGGGGCCATTGGCTTATGTGAGTGCCCTCCAATCCTGTGTTCCTTCCAGACCATAGCCACAGAGGTCCTTTCAAAACTGCTTTAGGGCTGAGGACTTAGCTCAATGGCATAAGCACCTGCCTGGTAATGTGAGGTCATGAGTTTGATACCCGGTACCACAAAGAAAAAGTAGTAATTCTCTAAAAAATGCTTTAGATTCCTCAGAACCACCCACAATAAAAGCTGAAGGCACTGCGTGGGCAGTGAAGCCCTGCATAACTTTGCCATGTCTTCTATCCCTGAGCTGTAGCCATTGCCTCCCAGCATCAGGCTGACCCCTGAGGCCTCGTGTCCTTCCCACGGGTTCCAGTGTGGTCTTGCCCTCTTTTCAATCCAGTAAGTATCTGCTTAAATGCCACCTCCGGGGACAAGCTTCCTGGAACACTGTAAGTTAAGCACAGCGCGAGACTCAGTCACTTACTGGTTGGGTGGGGACATTGTGCACTCAGAGCCAGAGTTTTAGGAGGGCAGTTGGCTCATGGACACACTCTGCTCCTCAGAGGATTCCTCCAGTAATGTGCTGAGCAGCCCAGTGTGCTGCTGGGAGGTGGGGCCCCGTTGGAGGTGGACCTCTGCAGCTGTTGCCAGAAGGGAACATCCCCTCCCTGTCTCCTTTCCCTCTGCTTCCTGGCTGCCATGACAAGTGCAGCTGCCCTCTGCCCGCCCACTCTGCCGCTGCTTCTGCCTTGCAGTAGCCAACCATGGCCTGCAACCATGAGCCAAAATAAACTTCTCCGTTAAGTGGCAGGTGTCAGGGAATTGTGTCCCAGTGATGAGAAAGTGACTAATATGGCAAATGACTTAAATCAAAGAGACCAGTGTGGTTTTTGGAGCATCCAGGAAAGTCAGAACTCTCTCACAATAAAAGCAGAGCTCCACCAGGCAGCCCATTTTCAAATAAAGGAAGGGGATACTGAGGCAAGGCAGGAACTGAAGAGGACCTTGGGTGCCAGTTTAAAGACTTTAACGAGCAGTAAATTTCGCTAATAGAACTATCTTATCTCTAAGGTTGGCAGTGTTATCACTCTGGAATAGGGAGTGGCAGCAACTCGCCTCCTCGGCTGCCTCTCCTGATGGCATCTTGGCTTCCAAGCACTGTGCACAGGCTCTCTGCCAACACAGCCAGAGGTCCCTGTGTTCAGCACCTTAACTCTGTACAGCCTGGTCTCCAGTAACTCCTCTTCCGTAGAAAGCCACTAATGCCATCAAGGAGTTCACCGCCTTTATTGAATCCTAATAGTCTCCCAAACACCCTAAGTCTGAATATCATTAACATACAAATTTGGGGGTAACATTCTGGTTGGGTTTTGCCTGTTTTTGTTTGTTTTGTTTTGTCTATTTGTTTGTGGCGATAAAATGCTGGAGATTAAATCATGGCCTCATGCTGAACTATGTCTTCATCCCTTACTTTTTTTCTTTTTCTTTTTCTGTCTTTTAATTTTTGGTGTTGAGGTGCATCCTATCACTGAGTTAAATCTCCAGCCCCTCTTATTTCCTGTTGTAAACCAAAGTTTCACTAAATTGCCTAAGTTGAACTTGAACTTGCAATACTCTTGCCTCATCCTCACAGACTGCTGACTTTCCAGGCATAAGCTACCATGTCTGGCTTCGGGGTTAAATGACCTTTTGGGGACACATTCAAACCATAGTAGAGGTAGAGGAAGACTTCCCTAGAAGTAGATTGTAGAGTGTTGTTGCAGGAAAAGCAAGAGAGGGCCAGGCAGACAAGAGAAGGACAGAACGGACAGCAGGTGCAAGTTTGCGAGAGATCAGACTGGCTTAGCAGGCTTGTTTTTTGCCTTCTTCTTCATTAGGCGTGTTGGGGACTCTGACTACAGTGATGGGGAAGAGGACTTCTACTACACCGAGATCAAGCTCAACACGGACTCAGTGGCAGAAGGACTGAGCAGCCTGGCTCCAGTTTCACCCTCCCAGTCCCTGGCTTCCCCTCCGACTTTCCCCATCCCCGATTCAAGCCGAACAGAAACTCCTTGTGCCAAAACTGACACTAAACTGATGACGCCGTTGAGCCGCTCAGCCCCCACCACCCTCTACCTCGTGCACACGGACCACGCGTACCAGGTGACTTGCAGGGAAGGGCAGAGCAGTCACTCCAACCTGCCCGAAAGCCAAGGCCACGTGGCCTGGGAGTAAAAGATAATTCAGTGGAAAGACAGCATCACATGCCGCATCTCAGTAGCTGGGTTTGTTTTTTCCTTTCTCCTGGGAAAACCAAGATCTCACACAGATGAGCCATATGGATTAGTCTCAGATTCCCCCGTGCTGGCTGTAGGTCTGGACCCTGAGAGACTGTGAGAAGGATTAAAATCCCTAATGTTTTAAAGCATTCAGAATGGTGCATGGCACATTGTATCTGTTAAATTCAAAATCAAATAAATGATGAGATGTACCTTGGAAAACTTTGGCACCACGAGAGAACCCCCTGCACTCCAAATCTACTAACTAGTTCTACCCCACCTTTAAATGGGTGACTAACTTTCTTGTGGTCTTTAGTGACTCCCCACTGGATAGTGTCAGCATCACCTGGAATTTGTGAGAAACGGAAATTCATGGGGTCCCCGCCCCAGAGCTGCGCCGGAATCTGATGCAGGACATGGTTAAAGCTCCTTTCCCCTCTGTCATTCTCAGCTGTCTTTCCAAGTTTTTTCCAATCTGCTTTATATACTTGAATTATGTTCTTTCATCCCTATTTTATAAAAGCTTTTATGTGGCCAAGTTGTAGCCAACTAAATTGAAACACCAAATTCTTTTAATCATTCTTGATTATTAGTTGTCTGGTTTTGGGTCTATCCTGTTTGTTCTCTGTTGTTAATCTACTATGAACATCTCCCTGCCTCTAACTCTTTTTTTTCTTTAAATTCTCAGAAGAGTAATTATTATGACAGTTGGAACATGAGTGAATATCTCATGGATCTTGCTATGTATTTCCAAAATACTTTCCACTGGTACCATTTACCAAATTACTGTCACTGCCCAATAAATTTGTATCTAGAAAAACGAAGCCTGTAAAAGAAGAATTCAGCCACCCACTTAGCTGACTTGAACTCAAGAACAGTGCGGTAGAACTAATGGTTAAATTGCCTGATGTAATAAATTTCATTCCTGAATTTGACTATCTTAGTCAAAAAGAATAATCCATTTATCTCTTCTTGTTAGTATTACTCGCCCGTGTCAGAAATCATGGCCTTGAACAAAGTTAAATCATTTTGCTTATCTGTATAACGAAGAGTTGGAACACAGTGTGATCTAGAAGGTTCTTGCCAAAACTTGTCTCCCATAATATTATGACTTTTTTCTATATTTTATAAATATTCAGCATAGAAAGTACTAAACACATTTCAAGAAAGGAAAACTCATTTCTAGTCCCAATAACCAGAGAGTCCCTTGGTTAACATTTTTTGTATTTCCTTTAATACTTTGTTCTATGTATCTATAAATACACATTTTAAAAAGAAGAAATCTATTTCAGTACCATTTTTACTTTCCTTTTCCTCCCCTACTAAATCTATCATGAACATTTCCCCACACCAGTGAGTCTCTTTTAATAACATTGTAATAACTCCTTGGGTTTGTCATAGAAGATACTTTTACCTTTTTCCCTATTACTGGACATTCCTGTTGTTTTCAGTTTTTAATATCTACCATCTGGTTCTGCAATAAACATCCTCATACTCTTTTCCTGAGAGTGAATTCTTAGAAGGAGACTAGCCAATTCACAGAATGCTAAGAATTTTTATGTATATTTCTAAATTACACTCCCAAGATTACCAATTTTCACATCCATCATTTTCCAGTTTATGCTCCAAGTTTATATTTCCCAGTTTGACAGTGAAGAATATTTATAAGTTTCCTAAATAAGCTTATGTATGTAAAATAAAGTTTCTTGTCAAAAATTAATAGTCAGAAGTCATCTTTAGATTGCTTGAAAAGACAGAGAAACTTTCTATCAACTCCCTTTGACTGTTTAATCTCCACCTATTAATTAGTCTAAGCAATACATCTGCCATTCCTGAGCCTCTACTAGGTAGTGACAGCTTATGGCTCCGAGGAGAACCGCTCCTTCATGACAGCTTTCTCTGTCTCCTCCTAACAGGCCACACCCCCTGTGACCATTCCGGGATCGGCCAAGTTCACTCCCAACGGCAGCAGCTTCAGCATTTCTTGGCAGTCTCCCCCAGTCACTTTCACAGGCATTCCAGTAAGTAGAACAACAAGCCAGGATCTCAGCGAAGCCAAATGTAAATTTATAAGAAAAACTGTAGAAACATGCGAGTCCGAATGCCAGAAGCACTGTCTCTCTTAGGCAGCGTTTGTAAACTCATTGGCAAGGTATCTCATGGTTCAGGCAGCCCAGGTAGAAAGATGTTTTGACTGGCATTTTAGAAAACTAGAAGAAAATTTCAACTGTGGATAAATAAGTTGCTGGAAATACATGTTTATGCTGGCTGTATGTATGTTTCCAAAAGACATATAGAATAGCTGAGCACATACTTTATATGGAAAAGGTGGTATTGTCATTATACATAACTTTACAAAATGTATTATTTTTAAATTATTATTTTGCAGGTATGTCCTTTGAAGGTTGGAAAATAATTGAAATCATTTTTTTCTCTTTCAAAGCCTGCAAAATTCATGCTGACGGATGATTTGAAAATAAGTGCTAAAACACGCAGCCAAATTTAAAGTCTCTAAGAATTAACTTGACATATTAAATGATTTCTGTCTGATAAATTGCCATGAATTAACTTGATTCCTAACCGCTCATTTAAAAATATATTGGGTCTTGTATAGCTTATCACTGAATACCCCAAAACCTGCACCCTGAGGACGCTCACAGTGCTGTGCGACTCCTGATAAGGTTCGAAAAGTGGCTTACGATAGCAGATGTCAACTCTGTTTTCTCTTCCCCTACCCCTCAAAGAACCCACAAAAGCTTCTTATTGTCAACCTCTGGTGACTCCAGAGGTTCCCAGCAAAGTCTAAAGCCTCCTGTGGAGCTGATAAAAATGAAAAGTGGCTGAATGAATTATGCTGTGCTCTGCAGATGAATATTTATTAAATTCCATAGAGGAACAGCCAACAGTAAAAAGCATACTGCTGGCAGCAATTTGGAAATGGTGGCTTCCAGAAAACACTCCTGGAATGTGATTTTTAAACAATACTGTGGCTCTGGAATACACACTCTTCTTTTAATGACCAAGGTCAGACTCTGCAGCTACATCATTAAATTAACTATTACATTAATTGGCCACTAAATGAGTAATTGCATACAGTATGTACATTACAGGATTCAGAACAAAGAAATGGTCAAAGGAAACTCCAACTTGATAACTCTTATGTGCAGCACTATAAAGTAAAACAGCTTAAAACTATATTACTGTATTATACAGTGCAATCAGCAAAAATTACAGTACTGTATAAACTATACTGTACAAAAAAAACCATTGAGGCTCTGTAAACAGGTGTACAAAACTGTACTAAAAAAAGATGGATCCTTAAGTCCAAATAGCATGCCTTGATCATAAGTGCAAACCATTGTATCAGGTAGACTGTTAAATGAGGAATGTCTGTGTTAGACATCATATTACCAAAATAGTTCAGTTAAACTGATCTGCTTTCCTTATGAATGTATGCTGTCCAATAATCTTTAAAATAATAGACAGCAGCCACCGATGCATCATCACATCAGCTCAGTGCAGGGAGTATTGATCCCTCACATGTCAGAAAAAGAGAGGGATGAAAATGATTCAGAAAACTCAGGACATCTTATGATACAACAGTGATCTGGAAAGTGCTCATCAGTGATCACTGCAAAACAGTGCAATCCAGATGTGATCTTTAATAAATCAATAAAGCAGCTATTCCTGTATTTCCTCATATGCCCTTTCCTCACATCTTAGAAGTTTCCATGAATTCTTCAAAGTTACAATGATCACACACCTGAATGTTGCTGGAAGCTGTATTTTGAAGGCACAGTTTTGGCTCATTCTTGGTACATCTGCAGGTCATTGCAAGGGAGCAGGGAAACTAAAATACTACCAATAAAATATCCCAGGACCACAGACCTGCTTGACCCTGTAAAAATTATTGGAAATGCCAGTGGCATTAATAGAGCCATTTCCCTGTACACCTCTTCAGGAAATACTTTGGAGGATAGAAAATATGTAAACTGTGTAATAAAGGATCTTATTAATCTTATGGTTAGTAGGAGTATGAGACAAAATTTTAAAATAGGAGCATAAGACAAAAATTAAACAGAAAACAATTAGCCAAGAATAACAGAATAACTAATTCTTTAATTGCTTTCTGTGGTTTGGAATATAAAATCCTTGAGAAAATATACAAGACATATGATATGAGACATTTCTGTATATCAAAAAGTTTCAAATGTAACATTGCTTCCGAAGAGTTTGTTTATATCTAAGAATTTAGCTCTAAATGAATCAGTTTATTATCACCTGAGGAACTGTTAGAAGCAAATAGTCCTTAGAAGAGAGCCCACTATGAAGCATGCACTTGCTGGGCACATGCCTGTAATCCCAGGACTAGGGAGGCCGAGGTAGGAGGATTGCCACAAGTTCAAGGCCAACCTGGGCTACATAGTGAATCTGAGGCCTGCCTGAACTACATGCAAGACCTTGTGTCCAAAACAACATAAAAAACCGAAACAAACAAAAAAACAGCATGCCATGATAAATTTTTCTAGCCCATTAACACAGCTGCTCTGCCTGTATCATATGTATCAACAGGTCTCATAAGACCATGCTTCACATCACTGCTTTCTGCATGAAAAGGTACAGACTTTATATAATTTGGACATTGAGGCAAAACAACCTCATGAGAGCTTCAATATCTGAAATATGTCAGATATGTATAATATAAATATATTTTATCAGACATTATAGAAATAATGCATACTTTTAAGATAGTTATATTTTTATTTTAAGGAGAATTAAAAATGATACTGAATTTGAAAACAAAATGACAGGAAATTAAGTGATTACTATATAGCATACCGTTGTCTTCAAAATATTTGCTCAGATTACCAAATACAGGCATGCAAAATTGATCAGACAATATAAGCACTAACTGTTCCTTTCAATGAACTAAGAGAATGAGTAAGACAATATCTTAACTTTCTTGTGCATATACATGTGCATATGTGTATATATCCCTTCCTCTTTTCTCATTTTCCCCATCCCAGTTGTCATTTCCCTTTGAGAAGTTTCTTTCCCTTTCCCAATATCTACTGTACCTTTTGGATCTTATGTACTCTTTCAGTTTCTTACACTAGGGAGACAATATGATGTTTACACATGAGTCTGATTTCACTAATTAATGTGGTCTCAAGTTGCATCCATTTTTCTATAAAAGCCTCAACTTTACATTTCTTTATAGCTGAGTAATACTCCATTTATAAAAATACCACATCTATTTTATCTATTCCTTACTTGATGGGCTTTAGTTGTTTCCAAGATTTGGCTGTTACAAATTGTGCTGCTATAAGCACAGATGTACATGTATTGCTAAGGTATGATGTTTTCAGTTCTTCTGGAAAAATACACAGAAGGGGAATACCTGGGTTGAATGGAACCTCTAATCCGTTTTTTAAGGAATCTCCACACTGATTTCCACAGTGGTTGTACCTACCAGTCCACACTTGCACCAACAGAGAAGGGTTCTATTTTCCCCGTATCCCACCATCATTTGTTATGGGATGATTTTTTTTTTTTTTACCATAGCTATGCTTTCTAGGGTGAGGTAGAATCTCAGTGTTGTTCTAACTTGCATTTCTCAAATGACTGATGATTGAACATTTTTTTCATATATTCATTTGTGATTTGTATTTCTTCATTTAAGGAGTGTATATTCATCTCAGATGCCTGTTTTTGGATTGGGTTTTTTAATTTGGGAGGCCTCATTTCTTTTAATTTTTCATATATTCTAGATAGAAGTCCCTTTTGAGGAACAGTTAGCTAAAACATTTTTCAAATTTGTGAGTTTTCTTTTCACTCTGTTGGTGATTACTTTTGAAGTGCAAAAATTGTTTAATAACATGAGATCATACTTGTTGATTCTTCGAAGTATTTCCCATGTGCTTTGGTTTTGTTCATGAACTCACTGCCTGCTCCCACATCTTCAAGATACCTACCTACTTTCTCTTCTTATAGATTCAATGTTTCTGTTTTAATATTTAGATCTTTGATCCATTTTGACTTTAGTTTAGTGCATAGTGATAGGCGTGGGTCTAATTTTAGTCTTCAACATGTGGAAAGCCAGTTTTTCCAGCACCATTTATTAAAGAGACTATCTTTGTTCCAGTGAACATGTTTGGCCCCTTTGTCAAAGATTGGGTGGCTGAGTGTCTTTATAGTGGTGCCTGCATCTTCTGATCTGTTCCATTGATCCTCAGGTCTGTTTTTTTGTTGTTGTTGCTGTTGCCAGTACCATGCTGATTTTTATCACAGTAACTTTGAATATAATTTCAAATCACAGATTGTGATGCCTTCTGCCCTGCCTTTGTTGCCCAGGATTGCCTTTGCTATTCTGGCTCTGTTCTGGTTCCAGATGAATTTTAGGAATGTTTTCTCTAGATCTGAGAGGTATGCTAATGGTATTCTGATTGGGATTGCATTAAATCTATATAACAGTTTTAGAATTGTGGCCATTTTAACAGTGTTGGTTCTTCCTATTCGTGAGCAAGGAATATCTTTCATTTTCTATCATTCGTATCTTTCATTCTCTTTGATTTTTTTTCAGAGTACTATAGTTTTCCCTGAATAGATCTTTTATGTCCTTTGTTAGATTGATTTGTATTTCATTTTATGTTAATGTTATTGTGAAGGGCGTAGTTTCTCTAATTTACCTCTCTTTTTGTTTGTATACAGGAATGCTATTGATTTTTGAGTATTGACTTTGTATCCTGCTATGCTTCTGAATTTGGTTCTTATATCGAGAAGTCTTTTGGTGAAGTTCTTGGGGTCTTCTACTCTTCTGCATAGACTATCCTATCATCTGTGAATAAGGACAATTTCACTTCTTCCTTTACTATCTTTATTTCTCCCTCTTGTCTAATTGCTCTGGCTAATGCTTGTAGAACTATACTGAATAGGAGTGGCCATAGTGAACATCTTCGTCTTGTTCCTGATTTTAGTTGAAAGCTTTCAGTTTTTGTCCATTGTATGATGTTGGCTGTTGGTTTGTCAGATGGCTTTTATTAGATTGAGATAAAGACCATCTATTCTGATTTTCTGTAGGGTGTTATCATGAATGAGTGTTGGACTTTGTCAAAAGCTTTTTCTGCATCTGTTGAGGTGATCATGTGATTTTTGTCTTTGGCTCTGCTGATATGGTGTATTACATTTATAGATTTGCATATGTTGAACCATCCTTGCATTCCTGAGATGAATAACACTTGCTCATGGTATACAATCTTCCTGAGGATTTGTTGCATCCGGCTTGCTAGTATTTTATTGAGGATTTTTACATCTGTGTAGATTAAGGAGATTGGTCTGTACTTCATTTTGGCTGAATCTTGTTCTGATTTTTGGTATCAAAGTAATATTTGTCTCCAGGAGTGCATTAAGGAGAACTGCTTCTCTTTCAATTTCATTAAAGAGTTTGAGGAGTATTGGTGTTAAATCTTCTCTACGTTTCTTGTAGAATTCAGTTGTGAATCCATCAACACCTGAGGTTTTCTTTGTTGGTAAGTTTTTAACTATATTCTCAATTTCATTAACTGATATGGGGTTATTCAGAATATTTATATCTTCTTGATCCAGCTTTGGTAATTCATATATTTCTAGGAATCTGTCCATCTCTTCTGTGTTTTCCATCCTTTGAGAGAAAAGATTTTCAAAGTAGGTGTTGATGATCTTCTGAATTTCCACAGGATCTGTAGTAATTTCATTCCTTATTTTATGAATTTGAGTTTTTTCTTTTCTTCTTTGGACAAGGTTGACTAGGGGTTTATCATCTTTATTTATTCTTTCAATGAACCAACTCTTTGATTTGTTAATTCTTTATTTTGTTTTCTTAGTCTCAATTGCATTTTCTGCCTTGATCTTTATAGTTTTCTTCTTTCTTTGGGTTTTGGATTTCACTTGCTCTTCTTTTCCTAGTAGTTTTAGATACAGCATTAGGTTGTTTATTTGTGCTCATTCCATTTTCCTAATGTGAGAATTTACCACTATAAATTTCCTCCTGAAAACTATCATTGCATTCCATAGGTTCCTGCAAGTTGTATTTGCATTTTTGTTTGATTGTATATATTCTTAAATTTCTTCATTGATTTCATCTGTGACTCATTGGTTGTTCAGGAGGGTGTTATTTCATTTTGATGTGCTTATTGAGTTTTTGCAGTTTCTTTTGTCATTAACTTCTAATTTCATTGCACTGGATTCACATAATATGCATGGGATAATTTCAATTTCTTTCCATTTACTTCATGTTGTATGGGCTAGTAGATGGTCTGTTTTAGAGAACATCCATTGTGCAGTTGAGAAGAACGTGTATTCTGATATTACTGGGTGAAACACTGTAAATATCCACTAAGTCTATTTGTTTACAAGTTTGGTTCAGTTCTGTTACTCTTTGCTGATTTTTTTGTCTAGTGATCTGTCTCTTTGTGACAATGGAATGTTAAGATCTCCTGTTACAACTCTGTTGTTGGTTATTTGATTTTTCATATCTATTAATATGTATCTTACATAGTTGAGTGTTCTCATATTTGGTACACATATATTTATGTTTGTTATCCCTTCCTCTTGAAGTTTTCCCCTAACAAGTATTAGTAACCTTGTTTATCTCTTGATCATTCTCATTTTGAAGTTCACATTGTCTGCAAACAGAATAGCTACCCTTGCTTTTTTCTGGATTCTTGTCACAAGGGGGATTATTTTCCATCCTTTGACTTTCAGTCCCTGAGTTTCTTTTTTAATTAAATGTTTCTTACATACAGCATATTGTTAGATTTTGTTTCTTGATCCACTCTGCCAGTCTGTTTCTTTTGATTGGTGAATTGAAGCCATTTATACTAATGGTTATAACCAATATGTACTGGTTTATCTTTTTCATGTTTCTTCCTGCTGTTGGTTCCCTACTTTTTCCCTGTTACTTGCCCTGCTTGGTTGTTTCTTTTTGTTGTTGTTGTTAGAATTATCATTTTTATCTCTTTCTATAGTACCTTTTAGTACTCTTTGTAGGACTGGTTTGGTGATCATGAATTTCTTCAGTTGTTCTTTGTTATGGAAGTATGTTATTTTTCCATTAATTTTGAAAGACAGTTTTAAAGAGTACATCAATTTGGGTTGGTAGTTGTTTTCTTGCAGAACATAAAATACTTCACTCCAAACTCTTCTTGATTTGGTGGTTTGTGTTGAGAAGTCTGCCATGATTCTGATGGGCTTTTCTTTATAGGTGATCTGTTTCTTTTCTCTAACAGTTTGTAATATTCTGTCATTCTGCTGAATTTCTGGGATCTTGATTATTATATTATTTTGGTTATGTCTATTGGAATTCTGCATGCCTCACTTATCTGTATGTCAGATTCTTTTTCTTGCTCACAAAATTATCTGCTGTTCTGAAAATAGTCATATCATTTGTGTTGACTCCTGCTTTTTTTTTAACAACTATCAGCCTTATACTTTTTCTTTGCATTATCTTGTAGCTGTTGAATTATTTCCTGGTTCATGGTTATTTTTAAGAGATCTTTCCCTTCATGATCTCTAGCTTCAGTCCTGTCTTCAAGTTCTGAAGTCTATCTTCAGTTTTTTTTTGCCAGTTTTCAATGGAAGTTTTAATTTCCTGAATATCTCTTTGAGTCTGTTTCATGCCTTCTAATTCTTTCCTACGTTGTTCATTCAATGTTTCCATCATTTTCCTATACTCCTCTATTTTTTAAATCTATGTCTTCCCTAGGTATGCTCAGCAATTTTTTCATTATGGGATGTCATTTCATTTTTTTACCTGAGAGATTATTTCTGGTCAGATTTCCTCTATAGCTTTATGGAGTTTTTTTCTTTACTTTAGTTGCTATCATTTTAGAAATTCCAGGTGTGTGACTTCCAAATTGTTCTGTGTTGATGTCTTCTGAACTTGTTCTGGGTGGGCTGAAGGCCTGGGATTACATTTTGCTCCGTCTTGGTATTTTTTATTTGAAAGAAGTTTTTGTTTTGTTTTCTCTGATTATCCTTGTGAGTTTTGCTGGTAGGTAGCAATATCACAAGTATCAAGGCCTCTCTTGGAAAAGTCTGTTCTTCAGGCATATCTTTGGGTATAGGGGATTCTTTGTGTCTGTCTCAAGATCCTACCTTCCCAAAATTAATTGAGAGTGGGATATTTGTCTCTGTTAGGCTCAGTCCCCAGTCTTTTGGTGTAGAGCCCTATCCCAGAGCCTCCCAATATTGTTTAACAAGGGAGACAACTGATTACAACAGATGTAGCATCTAGCTACAGTAGTACAATTAGCAATAATGATAGTATCAAGCAAAATTTAGAAATTGTCAAACTGTGGTAATTATTGATTTTGTACTTTGGATCATAAAAAGCAAAGTCTAGTTATATAGTGGAACCAAAGTCCAGTTATATAAACCAGGAACCAGTCATAAAGTTTGTATTTTGTATACAAAGTATGTCCCCTTGTTGGATTGGATTTACCCTGGGATCATCCAGATGAACTAGTTGCTGAGTCACAGATGCTTCCCACACTGGCTGCCCATTCTGCAGTGTAGGGGAAAGGGCCTGGCACTTGGGTTCTCCTGGGCTGAGGTTCCCAGTCTGGTAGGCAATAGGGTGTGGCCCATCAAGGTCTCCCCACAATGGTGGAGCAGTGATGGGCAGAGTTTCTTGAATGTTGTGTTTATTTGTACCATATGCTCAGTGAATGATCTTAAAATACTGTAGGCTACAGGCACTCCTTGTTTCAAGATCAAGTTCCCTTCTTGCACCTCAATTGTTAAATGACCACTATCTGAGAAATTACAGATAGGATGTATATTACAATATTCAGGACAAAGAAATGGTCAAAGGAAACTGCAGCTTGATGGCTTTGCTTACGTGTAGTACTATAATGTGTGACAACGTAAAACTATAGTACTGTACAATACAATGCAGTCAGCAAGTTACTGTACAAACAAGGTGTACTGCACAAAAATAAAAGACACTAAGACTCTATAAACATGATATACAGAACTGTACCAAAAAAAGGTTGCAAATCCAAGCAACAGGTCCTAAGTCGGAACAGTTATTATCCAGGCAGGCCATTAAACAAGGAATATGTGTAATTATGAAAGTTGCTGTTTTCACTGAACAGTGGTTGCTGCTGGCTCCTCTGAGTGACCTTGTCAGTAGACATCAGTAGAGATCAGCTTAAAGGTGCAGGTATTAGTTTTGCTTCAGGCAAGAACAGTGATTGACCACTGTGGGTGTCAGAGATAAACAGCCTATCGTTTTGCAGTCTTTTTCCTTGGTAGTCATAACGAGGCCCAGAGTGGCTGTCCATATCAAATTTGACACAGCCCTTTTATCACAGCTACAGTTACAAAATTCTGTTGACCTTTCTTTGTGATTGGGAAGAGCACACACCATGTTGCTCATCTGCCGGAAAGACAGGCAGAGTATACAGATGGAAATTCCAGTTCACACCTCTTTTTGCATTGCCTCTACGTTTTCAGATAACTTAATTGAAATTTTTCCTCTTTATTCTCTTAATTAGATTGTCTCCTTTTGACATCTAGAGAAATCACTTGGTGTGGCTTTGTTACTAGCTGTCTGTACTCCATAGTTCCTGTCTACCTCTTAAGATGTCAGGATACCTGATAGTGCCTATTTTTCAACAATACAATTTTAAAGTTTTGCTGTAGACAACAAATCCCTAGCCTAATCTTAAGGCCCCACAATTTTCTCTAATCTCTCCTCTTCTTGTGCTGGTTACCAAGGACATTCTGGCTGAGAGCTTTGGTAGAAGTATACACAGAGCTTTGGGTTAACTAGGTGTCCGACTAAACCCTGGGTCAGCTTCCGATTCATTGTTTCACCAGAGAATTCCCATTTTGTCTCGTTGTGTAACCTGTTTTGATCAAGACTAAGATTAGATGGTTTAGTAGTCAGGTTTGCCATTCCTCTTTTAAAATGGAAGTAGGTATTTTCAAAGACTTTTGTTTTACTTCAGAAAACCAAGAATGCTACACTAAAAATGTGCCTTGTATTGCTGAGCCCCTATCTGTACAAGAGTACAGATTCTGCTGTACTCTTTCATTGATGAGCTGGCTTTCCAAATAGTCTATACCACAAAGACTCAGAACCGTCACATGTCCACAGACTGGAAGCCAAAAGCTGTCTCTGAACTACCCAAGAGTGCCTGTCCCAGCCCCTAAAAGGCAGGGAGCCAGGTGGAATCTCAGAACTTTCATTTCTTCCTCTTCGGTTAGTGCAAGAGTTTTAAATTATAATCAGTTAGTATTAATGATGGATTCAGTGAAATCCAAATTGTAAGACTGAGCAGTTTCTATTTTATAAAAATACTTTAAAATACTTTTTTACAAAGACTTTCTCTGTGTACTCCAAAACAAATACCCCAAGGCTGCCAGCCTCATTTAGGGCTTCCTTTCCTCTAGCACTGAGACCTAGTATCAGAGAGAGCTATTTTAGACATCTGCCAGCATGGGGGCAGTCCACTTCGGAGCAATCCTGGTCTGGAGCATTTTACTTATGCATTTGCCTGGACTCCATTTCCTGAACTTTGGGCTTTAATGAGTTCCCTAAGCAAGGCCCTCTTCCCTGAGGTGTTCGGGAGAAGCTGATCTGCATATTTACAAACACTACTCTAAGTCCTGTCTTCTCTAGCCCTAGGCTGTGAGGAGCTGGAAAAAAGCAGACCCTCACTAATTACAGTTTTCTTTAACCTGCTTTTCCCGAGTGCCTTTAGTTCTAATTAATCCATGCTTTTCTCTGCCTTTCTCTCTTTTTATGACAGAAATCAAGAGCTGTTGGCCTTTTCATTAGTCAGCTCAAACTACCAAAACAAAATACTGTAACCTGAATGGCTTCAACAAGAGAAATTTATTTTTTCACGGTCGTAGAGGCGAGAAGTCCAGGGTCAAGGAAGCAGCCAATTTAGCTTCTAGCACAGGTGCTCTCCTGGTTTATATTCTGGGCCCTTCCTGTGGAGGGGATGGTAGTGAGAGAGAACCAGGGGCATGAGAGGAGGAGGGAGAGACCCTGGGTTTCTTCGGATCAGGACTCAACCCTCATGACCTCATTGGACCTTAATTTTTTTTTAAGACCCTGTGTATATGTCAAGTACAGCCACGCTGGGGAGGGGGAGCTGTGCTTACTTGTTAGCTACTTCATTGGTTTTGAATTTGAGGGATTTTTTTTTAATGCTTTAAAAGAGAGCTCAAAAAATTACTTTGTAAGAGCGTAAAAAGTACTGATCCATAATCATTGGAAGAAGTTTTCTCTCTCTCTTTTTTTTTTTTTTTTTGGCCCTTTGTTATTATAATACCTCTAGTAGTTTATACTTCAAGAACTCTGATTCTAATGTTCTGTTATACATAGAGCACTATAATTCTGTTGAGCTGTTTCAACTGCTCCAGATTATTGAAGTATGCAAATCAGCACAAAATGTTACATTTTGATCTTCTAAATACTATAGATTTACAGTGCTCTGTGATATAATCCTGCAAAAAAGATTCTCACACTTAGCATGGGAGTATAAATTTCTATTTAACAAATTCCAAAAAAAAAAATTTCATTCCTATTTCATGAAAAGCTGCTAAGCATACCTGTAGGACAGTTACCACAGAAACAGAAACGGACCACAAGTATAACATAAATACTATAAAAGTACAAGTAGAAATATGTTGTCCATTGCATAACTGAATATTACATGGTAGGGGTCAAAAAAGTGAAATCTTATTAGATAATTAAATTTTAGAGATACATGATCATAATTTTTTTTTAATTTAAAGAAAAGGAAACAAAAAATACATGGAGATAAAAAAGGGTAGAAATAATACAAAATTACAGAAAAATAAACGGTAAGAAATCGCTGGTTGATAAGTTACATATTGTCATCTTAGAAATAGCTGTTCAGGTTACAAAATTAAAGTATTTAAAATGACATTCAAAAAGTGACACTGTAAACAGTTCTGCTCAATGATCGAACAAAAACTCAGTAATATGGTTATCAGTCCTACACACTTGTTTTACATCTCAAAGAGGGTAAGATTAAACATATCAAAACAGAACAAAACAGTTAAAAAACAATTTAAAGAAATACAGATTTCAAAGCAAGTCCATTGGAGATCTTCACTGTCTATCTAACTGTCTCTAGTTTCTTACAAATAGTTGTCCCCATCGTCACCCACACTATATACATATTGCGTATTATAGAACTAATCAAGTCATTACAGGATGATGAAGGCTTTTTAGGTCCTCAAGATCTAACATTGGGGAAGACAATAATAACTACTATTGCATCTCTCATTCTCTTCATGGTAGCCGTCCCCATCTTTACATATGCTGAAATTGAACTTAAGAAACTAGACTAATATCATTCTGATCAGTGAATAATAGTATTGCTAGAATTTATATCATAATGCTACAAAATTAGCTTTGGGTTTCTTAGTGTCTCTTCTTCAGAGTATCTGTTTATTACATCTTGCATTATATAATCTGTTCCCATAAATAATTTTTTTAAAAAATCTCATGTGTAGGGGCTGGGGATTTAGCTCAGTGGCATAAGCGCCTGCCTTGCAAGCAGGCAGCCATGAGTTCGATCCCTGGTACCGATAAAAACGGAAAAGACAAAAAAAAAAAAAAAAAATCTCATGTGTGAATTTCTACATACATATCTATCCTCTCTGTATTATAGGGAAAAACAAATCATAACAAGACAGCAAAACAAATTCCTAGAAAAACATGCAATGGATAAGACATATAAGACCACAATATAGGTGATCTTCTGTAGTTACTATATTTTCTCTTGTTATTTTCAATAGATTTGTCCACATCATCGGCTTAATATAGTTAAACATAGTATTACCTATTTTTATAAGAACACACCTTTGAAAGCATTGTAGGATTTGAAAGCTGTTAATAATTAATACCAGTATGGGTATCCTTTACATCTTGTCATCTTCAGAGTAGTTGCCTCTACTTTTAGGGTTGATACTAACAAGCATACCAAATTCAAATAAAATCAGCCAAGGCAAACCCATGGTCATATGAATCAGATTCAATTAAGATCAGTCATAGACAATGTAAGTAATACAGGATTTCAGTTTAAGTTAGTAGGAAAGTAAGGATAGTTACTATGGTATAACCTGCTATTTTTGGGTCAAATGTCTGTATCCTCAAATCTGACATGAGTGGACAGACCAGAACAAATTAAATTCAAACTAAATATAGTGATAAGACTACTGTGTCTTTTAAATCCTGATACACTATTAACAATGACCTCTGCCTTTTTTTATAGTGTTTCAGAGCTGTCTATACTAAAGACTATAGCTTACCATCCCTGCCTCATGTCTGCTACTCCACTTTTCTGCTATAATTTGTCCACCTTATTCCCTCATTCCACTGTCTGCCCCGTTCATTGAGGCCTCTCTGCCACTGTTGCTGGAATCCTGGTATCCTTTCCTCTCTTTCTCTGGAATGTCCTTCAGCACTCTCTGTAGGGTTGGATTGGTGGCCACAAACTCCCACAGTTCCTCCTTGTCTTGGAAGCATCTTATTTCTCCATTAATTTTGAGAGAGAGTTTTGATGGGTATATGAGTCTTGGTTGCATACTATTTTCTTTCAGGACTTGGAATATTTCTCCCCATTCCCTTCTCGATTTAAGAGTTTGTGTTGATAAGTCTGTTGTTATTTTGATAATTTTCCCATTGTAGGTAATCTGCTTCTTTTCCCTGGCTGCTTTTAATATTCTGTTCTTTTGGTGGATTTCTGGAATCTTGATTATTATATGTCTAGGTGTAGATCTGTTTTGGTTGTAGGTAGCTGGTGTTCTGTATGCCTCTTTTATCTGGATATCATTTCTTTTTGCTATACATGGCAAATTTTGCTTTAATATATCTGTGAATATTCTTTGTATTTTATTTTTGGTTGCTCCTGCTTCCTCACCTACATTCTTTATTCTTAAGTTATGTATCCTTTTGTCATCTTCTAGCCTTTGAATTGTTTCTTTCTGACTCCTTGTTATTTTTAAGAGGTTTTTTCTTTCCCGATCATATGCCATAAATCTCTCTTCAAGTTTCAAAAGGCTGGCTTTAGTTTCTGTCAAGGCATTTTGCCAGTGTTCAGTGGAGTTTTTAGTTTCCTAGTAATCTCTTTGGATCTGTTTCATGTATTCTAAGTTATGTTTAAATTCTTCTTCAGAAGTTTCTCTTTCTTTTCTGATTTCCTCAGTTCTTCCATCTGTGTTATCTTGGGTGGGGCTTGTCACTTCTTTAATTAATCTCTTTATATCTTGCCTTGGATCAGGAGTACAGCTTTAAATTCATCTATGAGGTCATGGAGGTATTTTTTAGTTTTGGCTGATGCTGTATCCAGTATTGGATGGTTATTGTGCTTGTTCTCTTCAGTGTTTACTTCTCCTAGGCTTATTTTCTCATGTTGAGCATCTGGAGATTTTTTTTTATTTATCTCTTGTCATGTTTCTGATTTCTTTCAGACTGGAGTGTCCTGGGGGGTCTCTGGCCCTCTCCGTATTGCTTAGGGCCTTTCAGAAGCGTGCTGACTTGAGTTTTTGCTGTCTTCCCCAATTTGCTGTTATCTGGGGTAGGCAGGGATGCAGGGATGGTGCAGGCTAGCCTCCAGCCTCTGTGCCAGTCAATCTGTAAATTAGGTTGTACTTTCTGGATGTCACAGAGTTGCGACTATTTTGTATCTGCTTATTGGGCCCCAAGCAGAGGCTTGGTTCAGCCCCAGAATATCCTGCCAGTTCTTTCTATGCCAGAAGCAGCTGACTAATGTCACTGTGGCACAGGGTTCTGCCCAAATCCCAGCTGTTCTCTTCCAGACCTCTCTGTGCCAGGAGCACCAGGACAGCAGATCTGCCCAATTCCAAGATGTCTTCCACTAGTTCTCTCTATGACGCTGAAGCCTACACGGCACCAGGCTCTGCCCAATTTCAAGATGTCCTCCACCAGACCTCTCTACGCCAGGGGCAACTCAGTGATGTCACCGAGCCACAGATTCTGCCCAACTCTAAGATGTCTTCCGCCAGACTCTGTGTTATTGATGTCACCGTGGTGGCGGGCTCTGCCCAATTCCAAGATGTTCTCTGGCCAACCACAGCAGCCGTGGGACCCAGTCCTTAGTACTCACCAGGGCTCGGTGCAGGTCTTCCTCTTGAGTCTACTGCACACTACGCCACTTACCTTCACTGCGTTCCCAGCACAGCGTGCAATGGTCAGAAAACTGCACAGCGTTCGGCTTCGGAGCTCCAGAGCTTTTTACAATCTCCTCTGGTGCAGCAGGGCAGTCCTGGCTGCTTCGCGGGGTCCTGGGTCTCAATTTCCAGCAGTCACCAAAAGTCAATACAGCTTTTCCTGTTGGGTCCACTGGTCAGTTTGCTGCATTAAAGGCGTGCGATTTGCAGACACCCGTTATCAGCCTTCACAGTCTCAGCACGACTTTAAATCCTCTAGCTGTGCTGTCTTGGTTAATAAGAATTGTTATCCATTCCTCTGGCCCTCTCCATGTTGTCATATTCTAGCATCTAATATGATTTCTCCGGAGAGACTCTCTACCCAATCCCCTAGCAAGTCGCCATTTTTGAAAACCTTGATCATAATATTTCTTAATGTAGTATTCTATAATTTCATAGGTTGTGGTAACCTACAGTTTACAGTTGTCATATCAAAGCCATGAGAGAGCTCTAATTGGTTATTCTAAGCTTAGGACCTGTTGCTTGGACTTACAACTTTTTTTGATACAGTTCTGTACATCTTGTTTATAGAGTCTCAGTGTCTTTTATTTGTGTGCAGTATACCTTGTTTATACCGTAAGTTTTGCTGATTGTTTTCTTTGTCCCACATCCCATACCTCTGTAGGTCCTAGGCTGTAAAGGACACAGATCCAGCCCCATTCCTTCTCTGCTGCCCTCTAAACTGTTGGTATATTTTTGCCTGGGATGGTTCGAAAGCCTCTCTGCTAGTCCATAAAACTCCTTTCCAGGCTGTGTCCTGTCCACTTCTGAAAGCTAGTGTGATTTTTTCAAAGCATAAATCAAACATTGTACCTTTCTCAAAACTCTCCAGTGACTTCTCATTGCACTGCGAATAACACAAATGCTTTTCCAAGCCCCGAGTCATAGCCTGAATCCACATCTTCCCTCTCCCCCACTTTCCCCCACCTCACAGCAGCACCCTCGAGACCATGCACACTCATTCAGGGGGAGGAGAAGGAACCCTCAGAGGCCACTTTTTACCACCCCTGGTAAGCAAGGGCTCTCTCTTCAATTACACATTGGTGTATTACCCTATTGGGTTCTCTTCAGGACTCAACGTTAAAATGATTTGGGTTTTGTACTTGTCTCTCCACTAGAATGTAAGCCCCATGAGGGCAGAGACTATTCTGTACACACTCTAGGACAGTCCCTACTGTGTGTAAGGGTAATCGGTGCTCTTTGTGGGGTCTACATCTGCAAGTCCAACCAACCTCTACACGTCAGAAATATTTTTTAATTGCATCTGTACTGAACATGTACAAATTTTTCTTGCCATTCCCGAGACAAACAAGAATAGAGCTGTTTACACAGTGTTCACAACATTGTATTAGGTACTATAATCCACAGATAATTTAAAGTATACTGGAGGATACAGAATAGTTGTAGCTGTAGGTTTGTGTAGGTTCCATGCAAATTCCATGCCATTTTATATGAGTGACTTGATAATCTTCAGATTTTGCTATCAACAAAGATCCTAAAGTCAGTCCCTACTCCAGACCCAGAGGAATGACAGTGCTTAGTGAATGTTAGATGAGGAGCCTCTGATGAATCTCGCAACACCTCATGCAAAAGGACTCCAGCAGCTTTGCAACACCTACACCCTTGGCATTGCCCACGGTTGATGGAAGTAGCATTACTGTCACCTCAACTTTTTTCCATTTCCCTAACAGCTCACCTTGGCATTTCAAAGTAATCTTTAAGTTCCTTCTGTCCTGGTAGTCTAGAACTGTTCCTGTGAGTACATTCTTGACCATCTGCAGTGGTCCTAGACATCCGAGCCATTCAATCCCTGTTTGTGCATCTTGTATAAAACCAAGTGCATTATGGGGAGGGCTGGGGGGCATTATACTCAGAAGGAGCTACATACTTCTTCACATAAAATGGAAATGTGCAGCTCCAAAGCTTTTCCTTTCTTAAAAGTACGTATGTCCATCTGTTAGTCCTCCCTTCACCCAGATTTAGCTTAAAAGACAAAAACAGTGGTATAGAATTATTCAGTCATGGCAACAATCAGTTAATTATTAGGTTAGATTTTAAATTAGAGTCTGGAGAAAGTACTAGCATCTGTGGCAGAGAAAATCAGTCTGCAGGTGTGTTTCAGAAGAGCTCCTGCGCCCACAGGAAGGCCTCAGTGTTCTGTGGCTGTGTTGACTTCTGGGTGATCGAGCTCTTAACTGTGTGCAGTGGCTCTCTGTCTGTATACAGAAGGTGAGCTGTTTTACTTGCCTGAAACAGGAGTTTCTTTTGCTATAAAAATTAGATTTTTTGAAGCTTTCAAGAAGCTCATGGCCTGGGAAATATTTAGTGTTGTGGGAGCAGATGATGTGCAAGACCCTGTGGGTAATCCTAGAGGAGAGAAGCAGCGGGGGCCCTCTTCCTACCGCTGGGAGCAGGAGCTCTGTAACAGGTTCCCGCTGCAGTGTCAGGTGCAGCTGTGACACGACCCTGGCTCTGCCGCTGCACATTCTGTACCCATAGGAGAATCCCCCAAACCTCCTTACACCTTGGTTTCCTTACTTGTGCAGTGGGGCCAGTTATGTGTAATGAGAGTTCATTTTAATAATAAATGCTAGCTATTGCCATGCCTGGAGTGTGGTGGGTGTTTAGTAGGTATCACGTGGATGACACATGTTTTTGGTTTGCTTAGACTCTTGGCCCCCTGCATCTGCTGTGAAAGGTCTCATAGGAGAATCCATGTATTTAGCAGCTGTGATTGATCTAATAGCGTGAACTGAAGGCAGAGTTGTATATTGTGGTGTCACTGTCTAGCTGTGTAAAGTCAGGTAAATCATGTAACAGCTGCAGATATTTTTCATCTTCAAAAAGGGAAATCATGAAGCTTGCTTGACAAGGTTCATGAGGATTAGACAGACAGGAATATACTTTTAAGACGTACAATATTACTCAAGTGAAAATATGAGCTACTTGGAATGTACAGACATTAAGTCACAAAGATTCTTAAGATATTCTTGGGTTTTTCTGTTTGGATATGCACTTAAATTCTTTTTTGCTTTCTTTTATTTTCTAACACTTCATGCGATCAACATATTTTCTTGTTTGTCTTTACAGTAATGACTACATTCATTGTGGTAAATCGGTATATGTACACAACACACTTCAGTTCCCTCCCTTTCCCACCACCCACCCTTTATCTGCCACTATCAGGTTCATTTATTTATCTTAAAGTCCTTATAAAGTTAATCATCATACATACTGATTAACAGGCCAAAAAAACATACAAAACATGTAAGATGATTATAGTAAATCAGGATACACTTTTAGAAACAACGTCCATGTCGGATTACAGTAATTTTTTTGTTTGATCTTTTATTTTGCACTTTATTTATATATTGAATTTCTCATATAAGAGAAACCACATGCTATTTGTGGTCTCCAGGTGCATCCATTTTCCTACAAAAGACTTGTTTGTCCTTCTTTATGGCAGAGTCGTACTCCACTGTTATAAAAGCCACATTTTCTTTATACATTTATCTGCTGGTGGATATATAGGCTGCTTCCAATACACAGCTTTTCTGAGTTGTACTGCTATAAATATGGTCATGTGTGTATCACTATAATATAATGTGTTTATTTTTTGGAGAAGAAAATAGCTATAAGGGGAATAGCTCAGTGGAATAGAATTTCCATTTTTAGTTTTTTGAGGAATCTCCAGACTGTTTTCCATAGTGGTTGCACCAGTTTATGCTCCTACCAATAATGAAGGAGGGTTCCTGTCCTCCAGCAGAGCCATTTGAATTCTGTCCTGCTATCCCTCTCTGTTTGACATGTGTTCTCGGTGGAAAAGCATTTTATCTTTGTGCCTGGTGGTAAAGGACCATTGCCCTCACCACAAAGGCTAAATAAATGCACAGGACAGAGAACTTGCTGTCAGCCTGACTCTGTGTCTTTACCAGGTGTCACCAACACACCATCATCACCCAGCGGGCACAGGGGAGCAGAGACAGCACGCCCACACAGTCCTGTCCTCCCCGCCGAGGGGGGCCATCAGCCTGAGGTACGTCTGCCAGAAGGTCGCTCCTTTCCGGGGGAATTACCTGGAAAACAAACAGAGCATAGTGAAGGTGGCAGGTCCACAGCCTTCCATCAGACGTGTTCACAATCCGCAAAGCGCCCTCTCCCATGTATTAATGGAGATTTGGGGGGGGGGTGCTGTACAGTGAGTTTTCTTGCAGAATAAGTAGTGCTGATTATTGGCTGTACTAAGAACTGTGCTGCACGAACCTGTATGCACGAGGCCCAGCTTTACAGCCAGATGGGGTGGACCTCCCGGGAAGTACCCAACCACAACTCTGGAAACGGGAGAAGTGCATACTTAAAAGTTTTTTAAAAAGGAAGTGTTGCTCTCCACTGCTGGTCCTTAGGTTCACTGATTTATGGAGATGGCCAAAGAACGTGTCCACCGTGGAGGAAACAGAAGCACCGGGCTGTCCCAGCCAAGCCCCTGGTCAGCTCCCTGGCGTGCAGGGGAAGCATTGGCATGCCTTCACATCTCAGCCTGGGGAAGCCCTGCTGCGCTTCCTCACTTTCCTTGGGCTTCCCAGCTCAGTAGAAGGCCCGCGGGGTTCCCCTCTCTGAACACATCCCCTTGCCTTGCAGGAAGCCCCGAGGAGAGGGCAAGAAGTGCCGGAAGGTGTATGGGATGGAGAATCGGGACATGTGGTGCACCGCTTGCCGCTGGAAGAAGGCCTGCCAGAGGTTTGTCGACTGAGACCAGAGCCCCTGCCTCCTGCTGCACGGGTTGCAAAGAGCTGCTCCTTCCCACCGACCCTTGAGGCCCAGGGAAAGCACTCCAGGAATCTTGGTGGAATTCACAGAAAATCACCACGTTCCACTGCTGTTTCTGAGAATCCAGACTAAAACAGCTAGAATGGTTTTCTTCTCCCTTTCAAAAGAAAAGTGAACTTTGTTTGCTGAGTCTAGGTCTAAATCTGTGGATTTCTATAGCAACTGAACCAACCGAGTCCATTTTTACCTAGAAAGGAGGTACATTTTGATAAGCTTTCTGAATTATGACATTTCTGAGATTTTTTTTTTTTTGACATTTAAAGAACATTTAACCTACAGTTATTCGGTAGCATTTGTACACAGAATGGTACCTCCTTTGTGAATAACTTTTTCCCTGTTTCCTTTGACTTCTTGGAGCACTACATATTATGATGTGTTGCAGGAAAGAGCAGCACTCTGGGTATCTTTTCTATATCAATTTTATTTTGTTTTTAAGACCAGCCCTAAACTGAACCATGGTAGAGCAGTTAGCTTGGAGGGCCCCAGATGGTATAAGCAATTGGCGATGGATATCACCAGCAGACTTCAGCCCCCAGCTGAGTTGAGGACACCTGCTGTCACTGTTGGGAACTTCTAGCAGTCTTCCTCGGGTCTGTATGAAGCTCTTCTGTAAGAGGCAGCACAGTGAATTCCTCACCTGCCACAGCTCAGACAAGAAGCAGCACCTGGAGTCACGTGGGTAAGCCTGCTTCTTTCAGGGATGCGATCGGACCGCAGCTCAGATCTCTTTGGTACCACTTGCCTGTCAAGTTGTAGCCAGGTGAACAAGTCATCGGTCCTTCCCACCACATACTACCACCAACCAATCCCAGGAAAGGTAGAGAACTCCAGACTGTCCCTGAAGGTTTGCTTTACACAACAGAGCACAGCTGACCTGACCCATCTGTTCCGAAAGTGACATCAGGTCAATAGACCAGCTTCCACGCTGAGTGCACTTTCATAGGTTTTATGCTTTAGTGTATCTGGGAGAAGGGTTGATGTAAAATATAAACATAGAAAAAAGGCCTAAACCTTTATTTTTCTTGTAAAAATATGGGCGCTATTAAGAATTTGCTCAGAAAGGAACATTCAGAGCACCAAAAGGAAAATGCATGTTGATATAGGAATCGTTCGGTTCAGTAGGGCCAGGGCATGCACTGTGTGCTAGTTTTCGGGATTTCTAACCTGTTGGTTGTACTTGCACACTTGCTTTGGTGGTGGTGGTGGTGTGGGAGTAGGGGTAGCTGTCAAGAGCAGTAAACAAGCCCTGCTCTCAGTCGCCTGTGAATGACCGACTTCTCCTGTACGTACAGAAGGAAGCAGGAGCACCTTACAGGAGGCACTGTGTGGGGATGGGGGACATAGGATCAGCCATAGGAATGTTCAATGAAATTGCACAGAGGAGAGCTTAATATATGTTTAGAGAATGTACATAGGCTTTTGTAAAAGAGTAGAAAGAAGTCACCTAATAAAAAGATACCCTTTTCTAATATAAGCAAGAGTACGTAAGGAGGTTCTACAGTGCTGCATTCATAATTTATGTATTCATATATTTTGGCAATTTTATTTTTTAGACACTCATGACTTTCTAAAAATTATTCCTTGGAAGAGATCCTGGTCTTTTCCTTCATTTATTTTTTTAAAAAGAGAAAAAATGTTTCATCCAAATTCATATCAAAGTTACTAATCAATGTTAGGCACACCAGGTGTGCTAGATGTCCTGGTAGTTACAGCTGGGCATCGGCATTTCTCACACGCAATATCTTTTTCTCAGTGTCCTGTCACTTTGCCCGCAGCACTGCTGCTGGGAGATGTCTCTGTGCCCCCGTCAGGAGACCCTAAGTGATGAGCAGCGCTCCCAGGAGCCATGTGGCGGCCCGGGCCAGTGTACTGCTCCATGGAGTTCCTCCTGGACCATACTGACCTGACAGTAGTCGGGCTGCAAGCCTGCACCAGAGGTTTCTCTTCTCAGCCAAACTCCTAGCCGGTGATTCTTGGATTAAGTCACAAAAGTGATGGAAGGCGAGGTCCGCTCTGGAGCGAGGTTCGGCAGCAGTCATGTCCAGAGCTGCAGCCCAGGAGCAGTTCTGAGCTGAGGCCTCGCTGAGCCCAGCTCCACCCTCACCCCTGGTTTCCAGTCCTTCCCAGGTGTAAGCAGCAACTGCAGTGCTGCAGGCGGCTTCCCTGGGAACTTTTTTCTTAAGGACTTCTGCATACCAATTCTTCACCTCCCAACTAGTGGGTGCTCTGTTTGCTGACCAGCCCGGGCTGGGTACTTTTTTTACTGGCTGCCAGTTGTGGACAGACCCTCTGCACCTTCCTCGACCTGCAGCCACCATGCCATTCCCGACTGGCCTTGAAGAAAGGAGTTATACTTTTTATGGGCCACATTGTGAGCTCTGAACTGCAATACACAGCTACTGGTTGTACAAGTTAAGTTTTTTAAAGTAGTGTTTTTTTCTTTTTCCGGAACCAAATGAAGTGCCAAATTAAGCCAGACTTTCGCTTTCTGCCATCTCTGTGGCACCAAGTACTTTTAACGTCTGCACTTGGCCAGTAGGTGAGAAGGGAAACGGTCCCAGAACGAGCTGGCTGCTAACCTGGAGCCTCATGCGTCCTGGAGTGCTCGGAGGCCTGTCTTCAAAGCAGTGGCACCACAATGGCGTCTGGCCCAGTGAAAATATTTGAGGTTTGTTTTGGCCCTTGATGCCCCTGCTTTCAAAAGAGCTTCTTATTTCTCCCCTGAGAAAGGTGCTGTACAGGCCACACCCCAGCCAGTTGCAAAGCGAAGCCTGTGCAGCAGTTTCAAGTCTTCGTCTCTCCCGAGTCTGGATCACAGCATGTGGGAGATAGGAGAGAGCCCAGGCAACATCAGGTGTTGATGGTCAGGGAGGAGATACCAGGGGCCTGTGGTCACCTGGCTCCTGTTCATCATGGAGCCAGCAGTGACTGTCCCTGCACAGCTGCCAGGCTTGTCTCCATACGCTTGCTATCAAGTTTTCTCCCTTGGTTGGCAAAAGCCAGTGGCAAAAGGAGAAGAGTGGTGGGTTTTTTTTTGAGACAGGCTCTCGATATGCAGTTCTGGCTGGCCTCGAAATCAAGGCAATCCTCCTGGCTCAGCCTCCCAAGTGCTGGGGTTATAGGCATGTGCTACCACACCCAGCAGAGTGGTGGACTTCTGACAAAGAATGTGCATCCTCAGCTACAAAGCTTCTGTTAGCAGGTCTATGTGCAAACAACGTGCCCTTTGTCAGAGAGCTGCTGCCTGGTCATAAGCGTGCTGCCGATCAGAATTTTCAGTCGAGAATGACACTTGGACTTTTCAGAGACAGTCACGTGTATGGTGCAGAAAACAAACCTGAAATGTGCTCCATTCAATGTCGAGACCATCTGAGCTGCAGTCAGCTCTACCTGATGACAACGTGCCATGCCACCCTTTGCACACAGCCCTGAGTCACGCGTCAGCCAGTGCTGCTGAAATCCACGGCCCCTTCAGCAGACTGTCGGGAGACCAAGTGCGGCAGTGAGAAGGCTCAGAGAAGAGTGGCCAGCACTGTACATACGAAAGCATACCTTGAGAATAGTAGCAAAATACTGTAAATATCATTTCCTCAGGGAAACACAGAGGCTATGTGAAACTAGGTCTAGAGAATCCGAAGTCTAGGAAGAATTTTTATTCTCTAAAGTCTTTTCTAGTCAACCGCTTTTTTCATGTGAAAACAGTACCATTTCAAAACACGTTTCCGTGAAGTGGACAGTACCGCCTTGGGGAGCCGGGGGTGGGCTACGTCCCGCGGAAGGGCTGTCCCTCGTAGCCACCCGAGCCCGAAGGCTGACATCTGAACCCCGGGCCAGTGCCTGGAGGTGTTCATAGACTCCGTAAGGCTGTTTCTGAATGTAATTGTGAATACAAAGCCTTGCGTTCCCTTTTATAATCACCCAATTTGGGTGGCTGTTTCTTAGCTATAAGCAGAATTCCATAGGTGAAAGCAAGCCTTGAAAGATGTGCATTTTGCTTTACGAGCATGTTACGGAGCAAAGTGCCGTGGACTTCTGTGGACAAGGTGCTGCTCTTTCGCACAACCTGTAGGGTTTCCATCGACCGCATCAGCTGTAGCACTGACCTGTGTGAACACAGGGAGTTTGTGCAGACAAGTGATAGAAACAGCAGGATAAGGATGAGAATGCAGATCGTTTTGGAGAGAGTGCTGGGCACACGGTCAACTGGAAATTTCATTTCTCTAGGAAAAGAACCCTACCAGCGGCACACGGACGCCCCCATTCCTCTACCTGTGGGGATTCCTCCATACTGGACCTGTTTCCTTCTGTCCTTTGTGCATTGTAATTCACCAAACCCAGAGTCGGTAAATAAAATGAGATTCGCACTTTTAGGTATCAGTCATGTTGTCTAGTAATGCACATCAGTAGAGAAGAAGGTATAAAATGTATTTAAGACCAAGTGGTTTGCTTATGATGGCTGACTTTTTTTAAAAAGCCTATATCCAATGATATACATGCTTTAAAAGGTGTATCTATCATAGGACCAAGAATCAAAATGAGAATTTTTACCTCTGGTCCTATTTTGTAAATAGTTCCTTTGGGTTTTTTTTTGGAAGACAATCTCATGTTTTATAACTTTGGTTGTGTAGGTCTGAAAATCACAATGGTAACGTGTTGTGGCAAAATGTAATCTTAAATACAAGAATTTGCCAAATGAAACAAATATACTGTTTAGGCTTCTGTACTTCTAAGGGACATGACACTTTTATAATAAGCGTTAGTACTCAACTTCTCAAATTAGCAGAACTGGAAATATTTTACAAGATGCAGTGTTTTATAATCACAAAGAACACGCACATTTTGTGGGAAATGACCTTGGTTTTATACATTGTAGCTTATTTTTTAAAATACAGTGTTTTACCAGACAGGAAGTGTTAGTGTTATACACAATTCCTGCTCACCAACAAAGGGCTATGCCTCTTTTAAGCAAGTGTTTTGATGCATATCTTTTCAGTGAACCCTCTGCAGGGGGGAAAGACAGATCCAACGGAATGGTTATTTACAAGAGAATCAGGAAAGCAGCCGCCACACCTGTATCATCACCAGTATGTTTTCAATGCACATTTGAAAAATTCACTATATGTATTTTAAATCTAAAGGCAAATTTTGAGCAGAAATGCTTATAGGCCATGGGAGAAATATTCCTGTAAATTCCTTAGTGTAAAATGATACACATTCTGTAAAAGTTTTCCACTCAACCTATCAGAACCACAACCCTACATTTAACTAGTATATAACACTATGTCAAATTTTCCAAACTCATAATATGTACATCCAAAGACAGAATTAGGAGATCAGTAGTGTTTAAAGGAGTTTGTCCTCAGCACTAACAAAGGAACTTTAACTTTTTCATTGGAACAAGCACTTGATTTCCTTCACTGTGAAGAACTCGCAGTCTCCCAAGATCATGAGCAGAAAGTATTTCCACGAGTTGAGGGCCGAGGAGAGGAGCTGAGTGTTTAGTCACTGCACAAATAATTCTGAGCTTTGCCAAAACCATTTCATCATACTGTACCGTTTTTTCAAGCCCTCTCACTGTTGTAACAAGAAAGTATCTTTTCAAGATTCCAGTGATTCTAGTCTCATTAGCCAAGAATACAGAGGCCATCAGAAAGAAAGCTGAGATATAAGAGCTGTCTGCCCACTGGGCGAGTCCTGGTCAGAAGGCCACCTGGACTTGGTTTCAAATAGGCCTTAGAACCTGCACACATGAGGCTGGGAAAAGCAGAAGCTGGAGAAAAGCTCGTGTGGCCATGGCCTCCGGTCTCTGAATGAGGCGAACGTCCTGCATCTTTGCCTTGCAGTAGCTCCATTGTTAGAAGCTGGTTCCCAAGTGTTCATTGCTATGCAGTTTTCAACCCAGTGAGCCCACTTCATCTTTAAATAGAAGCTTCCCAGTGGTGCAGAGCAGGGGCTGCAGATTTGGATGCCTTAGAAGGCGAGGTGAGTCTGTAAATGATCCATGTACATCAGGCCAAAGAAGGACCCTAGAGAATGGGGGAGACCTGTTGCACCCCAGGGCACACATCTCTGGGGAAGGAGACCCAGGGCTGCTGGATCTTCTCACTTGGAAACACTGAGTATTCCCTGACACTGAGTGTCGACAACCAACCACACACTTGGCCGACACTGCAGACCCAAGAGAAACTGTCCGTGGGCAGAAGCAGCCTGCGGCATGGGCTCAGCTGTTGAAAGCTTTCCCCTCGCCTGCTACTGTCCTGTTCCTCCCTCAGCCCCTCACACTCACGTGGTGATACTATCTGGAGGATTAAAACGGAGGAAGTGGTCACTTCAATGCAGAAGTTATTCCCAGACAGTATCTGAAGGAAATCATAGCTTTCCCAGCCTTGCCTCTGACCCGCACGCACCGAGTCACGGGCCAGCTCGAGCGAGAGCCGCCCGCCGCACCTGCCGGGCGCTGCCCAGAGCGCTGAGCAACTGCGGCCCTAGTTCTCGGCTGTTTCACGGCCGTGACCACTGTGACAAGGGGCTGGCAAGGAGATGGCAGCCAGGACCCCTGAAGTTTAAGGTGGCACATGATGCCGCCTGTGCCAAAGCCTTCTGCCACCTCCACACTCCTGCGGGAACCAGCCTGCCTCAGCAGTCTCACTCCAGTGTATGCGACTGTCACGTCACCTCCCTGCTGGCAGGCACTTAGCTGTTTGCAGTGTCCACTGCCTGAGTGGACACAGGAAATCATAGTACCTTTGTCTGGGGGCAAAAGCAAAGTGAGAATAAATGTCAGAATGTGCAGAAGTTGCTTTTTTCAAAGGCACTATTTTAAACCATCTTACACTGGAGTCCTGATGACATTAGGTAACCACCTAAGACAAAGTATTTCTCTTTTGAGATATGTTATTTCATGAAGAGCCCAGTGTAGAGAAGGAACACTGAGGATCACAGTTACCACGGCCTCCAGGGCCACTCCGTAGTACCTCAGAGGCAGCCTCCATACTGCCCACAGCGGGAAGGGAGGAGGCCGGCCGCAGGGATAGGGAACGGGCCGCTCAGACTGCAGACCCGCAGGATGACTAGACCCAAGAAGACCAAGCCCGCCCACCCACTCATGCTGCTGGGTGCAAACTCGGTTACCCCACACTACAGCTGCCGTGCCCCAGCTCACAGCCAAATATGCAGTTAATTGCGGGAGTCCATTCACTAAAGCAATATTCTGAGTAAAAGTTTTGACTCCCTGGGAAAATTTTATTTTGCTATAAGCATCCCAACATTTTCTAGCTATATAAACTTCAGTTGATGCCAGAAAATATAACCAGCTTATAAGTTGTAGAGATCAAAGTTGAAAATGCCTGGTGTTAGTCATGTTTAAATTTTAATGCAACGTAAACAGTGACAAATGCCTGAGATTTCTTTCAATGTGAATGACTAAAATGCTGTTTGATACATGAATAAATGACTTCTCTCCCTAGTTTACCAGGCATAATATCCTGAATTTACAGTAAAATCACCCATACCGAATCTGTCAGAGTTAGAAGGTGCCTCAAAAAGCCATTTGAGCACGTCACGACTTCATCGAGGTACTCTTTGCTGAACGATTCTTTTACTATGTGAACTTGTGCAGTGCTGAGGAGGAAGTGGCTTAGTCTGTGTGTAACGGTTGTCACCAACACCATGACAGGGACATAGAGCCAAATGCCAGGGAACAAGGAGGAAGCTATGGCTGTCAAACCACATAGCTATAGATTTCCAAGGGAGGCACAGAGGATGATTCTATTACAGTCCTTGCCTTTTTAAATAGTGTTCATGTTTGGCACCATCCGTGTAATTAACTACCAACTTTCAGAGAGAAGATGTCCTCTGTTTATAGTACAAAAATGCTAAAAATTAATTTCTGGGTTTGCCACATCTTCTTACCAAAGTCTGTTCTCTGAATTCTTAATTCAAAAATTAGTCACAGTAGAAAATGGCAACTCCTGGGCCAGGGATTTAGGTCAGTGGCATAAGCGCCTGCCTAGCAAGTGTGAGGTCCTGAGTTCAATCCTCAGTACAAAAAAAAAAAAAAAAAATGGCGACTCCTGAGAAAGGCAAGGAAGCCGATTTCCTCTGGGACAAACAACTAGGTGCTCACCCATTTGCTCCTGAATTGTCTCTGTATCCCTGACTGATGAGGAAAATCAGCACTCAAGAAGAAACAGCTTTGAGAGTGAGGAGAGATCATCCCATTGTGGCCATCAGCCTTGTGTTCCACCATTTTGGCAACTATCTGTTCCTCCCCCTTTGTGGCCTCCTCTCCCCAAGCCAGTAGCCAGACCACGTTTTCCCTCCACTTCCAAAGCCATGGATGGGAATTTTTGTGCTACTGATTGCTCTCCCTTAAAGTAAGGCCCAGAGTGCTCCATGGACCTGGAGAGATACGCTGGGCCTACACAGTATGCCTGCCCACATTCTGCAGATGAAACATTTCCATGCGTCTACACAGGCTGGGTGATTTAAGGACAGGTACTCATTTGGCTCACAACCTGCCATACTCACCATGAGAAACTTGCTCAGACTCATGGGTAGTGAGCTACAAGGTACACACCTGCAGGCCCTCCCACATACCTACCAGACAATCAGAGTGAGCAGGACCCATGACCCGATCTGGGATCCACACCAGGCAAGCATTTCATTATGTTGGGCTCTGACCTCTGTCCGCAGTTACAGAGCACAGAAAGGGAACTGGCCTATGTGTGGGGAAAGTAGCCCCTGCAGGGTAGAATGGTTTTAATGTTACACTTACAAAAAGAGGAAGTGACTACAGTCTGCTCATGTCATTGAGCCCTCACCCGTCGCCATAGCAAACACCTTCCTATGCTCGGGCACAGATCGCGGAGACAGGAAGGGGAGAAGTGGAGCTCGTGGGCCTGTGGCTGCCAGAGTCCAGAGTCTGAATTACCCTCAGGGATCGACAGTGGAGCTTCACACTGAACAGCCACCCCCAAAGTGAGGAAGCGACACATAAATTACAAACCCTTGTTTTACCTTTTTTCCCCTGTACTCACTGGAAATCAACGGCTATGCCTTGACCAAGCCCTGTGATGATGGCAAAGCCTGTCTCCCCCCAGCATCCCGACGGGAAACTCCTTGAACACTGGTAGAAAGCTTTAGAATACTTAGGTTTTGTAAGAAAAATCTCAACAACCCCAGAATATATTAGTTTCATGACATCAGTAACTGAAAATGCCCTGAGTGTAAACTCGGGAATGTGGAGCATAGATATAAAATACATATATGCATCATTGACCCATATTTTCCTACAAGACACCCTAAAACTCCTATTTTTGTACATAATGGTTGGACAGTGGTCAGCCACTTGAACAAATGTTCTCTGGAATAACCAGACCCTAGTATAGTTTCCAAAGTGTTTCATAGAACAAAATCCTATATACTTAGAACAACTCAGGATAAGGAAAAAAAATTGCTAGGTCCCAAAGGGTTCAAGACTATCATCAAATACCACTTCCACATGGCCTGTGGCCGTTTCTTTCAAGCAAGGGGGCTGGGGGGTGGGGAGAGAGAACACCAGGAATCATGAAACTTCTGTTGCCCTTTAAGGTTTAAGAAAACTTTTTAAATGTTAAGCCATCTTTCAAGTTGTTTTCTACACCAAATCTACAATATTGAAAAGAAATTACTGAATATTTAAAGATGATTATAGTTAGTAGAAATGGTATCAGTAGGAAAAAGTGTTGCTTTATTAGCGCCTGCGAAACAAATAGCAAACACCGCAAAGGCAGACCAAGAGCAAGCTGTCCTTCCCACAGGACAGTGTGTTGAAGGGACAGGCCATAGCATGCATGGGCACTAATCCAAAAGTGATGTGGCAGTGCTATCCTGTGTTTAGAGATTTTTGAAGTACAGTCCTGCCCCGATTCAGGGGGCAAGGACTTGCTTACGAAGTAAGCAAGTAATATTTTAATATTAGTGAATGAATGTATAAAATGATAAACTATGCATTTTCAAAGAGTAACATATTTTGTATGGAATCCAAGTAAATTTTTTTCATAGAGACTTACCACAACTGCAAATTATTCCAACTAAACTTGAATGCATATCCTTTTGGGGATGTGGGATGCCACTGTGTCCTTCTGCTTGTGTTTAAAAAGACAGTGCGTTGAAACTTCCCTCTAAAACTCTGGGCTCTAAACAACTCAGCCATTGAATGAACAAATGGGAAATGGTTTGTATTTTACTTCTTAAGCATAAATGGGGAATGCTGCCTCTTACAAATATGCCCAGTTCCTCAGAGGCAGATATTCCAATAACAGCGGATTAACTGCAGCGTTAAGGAGCACTGCATTGGAGAGATACAGCATAGATTTTGTCGCTTGGGTTTATTTCTCAATCCAAGAAAAAAAGTTCATAAAGTTTGGATTATATGATTTTTAAAGTCAAAATATTATCTGAAAAAGCAAATCATATTTTTTCAAGATTACATGAAAATACTTGTGATTTGAAAATTTATATAAAAGACACATTTCTCTGCTGATTTTGTATTTCCATGAAACCTTTTTCCCTAATAAGTTTCTTGCTCTTTAGTCAGTGCTTTACTGTATTACTCAGCACTTACGTTCCTTCTTCATCTGACAACACAGAAATAAATCCATATCTCTGCCATTCTGGTTCTCTTCTGTAGAGAAACTTCTTCAACTGTCTGTAAAATACGGAAAACACACTTCTAAACCTGGTACTTAGGATCACACTTAAGGTATGTTTGCTACCTAATTAGAAGTTAGCTTGGGAGGGGCAATCTGTCTTTTTATATGATTTTTAGCCAAATTCAGACGTTCTGATACTCCGTTTCGGAATCCTTTTCTGACTGTAAATACAGCCTGTGGAGGTTCAGGTTAATCAACCTCTTCGTGACTGTTCCACAACCTTGCTCCTGGCCAGCTTTTGGCACTTTGTACATAGATTTGTCGAATGTTTAAATGATGTTGTTTTTCTAAATGCTGTTCTCTAAGACAATTTTTTGAATGTTTTTTGCTTTCCATTGTTTTGGACTCTGTGTGTTAGTTTTACAAAATGTTTCCTAAATATTTAACACCAGGAAAAAAAATATTTTAAACTGGTGCTAATTGGAACAAAAGGAAATTTGCAGCTCTGAAGATTTACCAGAGAAAACATTCACACCAGTGAAACTGCACTTTCCTGAGGGGACGGCCAGTATTGACTTGAAAGGGGCATCGGGAAGATCACCGAATGTTTACAGGGTCTGTGGCCCGTTTGAGGGTAAAACACAGAGAGGCTCTGTCCCTCGCCCCAAGTTGAGGCATTGCTGCATCGGTCCTCTGGAAGCATTTAGGTAGAAGGAAAGGCTTGTAGTAAGAATCACTTTAGTACTAGTCTTCTGGTCTCTGGACTTTCATGTTCTGTAATGCTTAGCTGTAACAATGACTATGGTGTTGCCAATCTAGTCTGACGTCATCGTTGACCTGTACTGACTTTGTGTCTGGTTCTACCTTGGATTGTACTGGCACAAACCAAGCCGGGACACTGGACTTTCAATAAGACCATTCTGACTTCTGCGCTGTCCACAACATGAATTTAAATGCACTTGTAACTGATTAATTACCATGAAGTAAGTCTAACTTCCATAATAAAAGTTTTTGTGTATCTGCTACTTGGGACTGTTTATTTAAGTAAAGGATAACTAATTTCTACGAGAAAGATTTTTAAGTAAGAAACAAGCACATACTTTTTCCCTACTGACTGTTCACCACCGAGCACATTGCTAGATACGTGGAAGGTGCAGCTCCCTTTCAGTGCTCAGCCCTGCCAGTTACAACTTAAACCATTCAGTGGCTCGCCCTAGGCTACCAACCCAGTTTGCCAAGCAAATAGACAGCAGCCACTTGGTACCAAGCCATCCAGCAGACTCTCCCCTGGCTACATCTGTCCACCAAAACTTGCAGTGTTCACCTAGAAAAGCCAGGTACAGTGCATATGTGTGTTCCGGTAGGTAGCAAGCTTTGGAGTTCAAGAAACTTGGGCATGAAACAAGTTTTACCTCTCACTAGTTGGACAAGTAATCTCACCTCTAGAATATGATCAGCATAATGATAAAAGAGGAACACTGACAAGGCTGGGTTAGATAAATCTCCTAGCCCCATCAAGCTTTAAGCTTAGCTTAAAGAGGAAGATGATGCATTATTGATTCCTGGATTCACAGAAGTGACCGCATCCTGGGGCTGCTGTGAGGATTACCTGAGAAAACACACAGCAGGCTGTACAGGGAGGAATTCCACGAATGGAAACCAGACACTCAACTGTCTAGAACTATTCATCGTGGCCATCACTGCACAGATGGCTAGCACGATGCACGTGGCCAGGTTTTATAGCTCCCCCATTGGAGGATGCCAGCTTCCCGTCACCAAACCTCCTCACGGTCTCTTCATATTCAGCGTGGTCCTCGTGGCTCTTCTAACGCAGTGTCAGCAGGTTGTGGCCTAGCACTGCTTCTCAGTACCACACCATCCACCTTACCTCATGTCACCATGTCATCTCATGTCATTGAGAGGGGTGGATACAGTGTAAGATGTTGAGACATTTACCAAACTGTTGCATTATGAGTACACAGGAAGCAGCACCAAATACCACTGAGGGGGACAGCTCTATCACCCCCACATTCTCCAGGAGGAGAATGCTAAGTGACTGTCAGCAGCCACGGTACTGTGGCTTTGGGCCTGCCTGTCCACGGAGCCCACCTGCAGGTGGTTCTGCATAGCTGGAGCTGAGAGCACAGGGCTCGTGGTGCACTGGGGAGAGCAAAAGCACATTTTTCTACCAGCCAGCGTTTTCCACTTCGGAAGGAGGTGTGGGCTGCTCTCCACCCTGTCTCCCCCTTTCTCATTGTTCGTTCTCACGTCCGTCCCCAGGAAGGGTTAGTACCCAAGATGCAGCAAGGCCTGCGTCCACAGCCAACAGGCCTGTGTGCTGCCCCGCCACTGCCCACCAGTCCCAGCACCCTGACGCCAGCCCCCCAGCCTCTGTGGCTGACTTGGTGCCTGCCTTCCTAGCACAGAGACAGCCGGCCCACACGGCCCCAAGCCCACACACATACCGCCCCTCTCCCAGCTCCAGGGAGCTCTCCCAGCCTGACAGCTGTGGAGGGAAGCTGTGGAGCTCTCAGAGATGGGGGAAACAGGGAAAGAAGAAAGAAAGCTATACATGTTGCCCTGCAAAACTATATGGAAATCATACACAGCCAGTCCTCCATTTCCATCAGGCCACAGCCAAGAACTGAACCCACAGACTGAGAAAAGTGGGTAAAGAACCTGTGTCTGAACATGCACACCCTTCCCCGTTATTCCCTGAACTGCACCGTGTGACAGCTATCACACAGCACTTACATGGTGTTAGGAGTTATAAGAAATCGAGAGATGAGTCAAGCGTGTAGGAGGGTGCGCACAGGTGACAGGGAGACACTGTGCACAGGACTGGGTGTGCTGGGCATGGCGTTCTAGAGTCCATTCTCGCAGATACCAAGGGACCACTGTATTTGCAAAACAGGCTTTTTACCAAATCTTTACAATCTCAAAGAATGTGGCAGCCAATAAGCTAATGAAATAATAAATCATTTATTTATTTGTTTGTTTGAGACAAGTTCTCACTATGTACTTTAGGCCAGTCTTGAACTCACTATGTAGCCCAAGCTGGCCTCAAACTCACAACAAACCTCCTGCCTCAGCCTTCTGAGTGCTGGAATTATAGGCATACACTGCCACACCCACTGTAATTCTTTTAACGCAACAATTAAAGCTATCTCCCTTTAACAATATCCTCAAGAATTTATATTTCTTTGAGTGGAAGACTATATCCCATTTGCTATATCTAGCTGGTGGGATATATAACCAAGGACCAACAAATTAAATGAATGAACACTGTTCAGACGGGCTTCAGATACAATCACTGATTTTCATCTACGCAATATCCCAGGCAAAGCAAAGAGAAGGACGGATGTTAGCTTTTAAACACTGATGTAGATATCTGTTTGGTCTCAGAACATTTCTGAAGTGTTGCTTTGTGGTTCGGGGGACTGAATGCAGAACTTCTGCAGTGACCTACATTTATAACCCTTTTCTTTTTTCTTTTTTCCTGAGACACTGTCTCATTAAGTCATCAAGTTGCCCGGCCTAAATTTGTGATCCTCCTGTCTCAGCCTCCTTGAGTGCTGGGATTACAGGCCTGCACCACTAAGCCCAGTTAAAAATTTCTTTAGAGTATGTATATCTTTAAAATTGCCAACTCTAAATGATGGTGACAGTTATCTAACAATTAGCCAATACAAGGCAAAGTATAGAGTAACACATTCTTTTTAGGCAGAAATACCTCGCACATAGTAACAATTCAATTTTTAAAAGTGAAAACAAATGAATGCTTTCAAATGAATTAAGTTTCAGCATTGATTGGCAATATTAAAGCATGCAGAGTAAAGAAAATGAGATCATGAGATTTGTGTCAATCACACAGAGAACACCCAGGCTGTTGTTATGATATAATGGACACTATTTTATGCTGGTGATCTGGGTATTACAGTGAATGCTTGTGCCTCAGTAATACATGCATATAGTTTTCAAACAGGGTAGTTAGAAAGCTTACAGTGAAAGGACACCCCCGCTGGCCCACCCATCCAGCCCTCTGTCGCACACCCAGGAGCAGCCACTTTAACTCATTTCACTGTTTTTTCTGATACTTGACTCCACTTTGCCTTTAAGTGAATTCTTTGCAAGTCCTGCTTGGCTGACAGGAAAGCTGGCACCACCCCAGGTATCCACAATGTCAACAGCCAAAGGGACAAGGCTCAGCGTGAGCTGCAGCAGCCAGCAACAAGCAGCAACAAGCCGGACACAAGTGAGTGCCCTCCGTTCCAGGGCGCTGCTCACGCTGGACCTGTTGCTCTGGGCATGGAGGTGCTGGCTGGTGGCTGACGTGAGAGTCTCCCGAGTGCTCCCACGTATCAGCTCACTAGCACATGGCACAGCCTAAGCATCCCAGGAACACCCGTGTTCTCACCTCCATGCCCCACTTCAAGCTGGACTCAGGCTGCAGACCAGAGACTTCACGCAGCCAGCACGCTGCCCATAGGTTTCTCATCATCTCTTAACACCTCCACAGGGCCGCCTCCTTTCCAGTGTGTTCCTTACTTCACCTGAATGCCCTGCAATGCCCAGAGCCCCCCAGGAAAACACTGCCAGGCAGAGGCTGAAGAACAGCTCTGCTAAGGCGAGGGCTGTGCGCTGCTCACGTGCTGCAGCCAGCGGGGTGGGACACCTGTGTTAGCAGGGGATAGCAAAGAAAACCCCACTCAAGCAAGTTTAAGCAAACATAAATGAGGGGGTTACCCAAAGGACAGGGGACATCTTTGCAGGTCTGAAGATCAGAATATATAGCCAGGGTGAGTGGAGGTCCTGGTCAGCAGTGAGACCCTTTGGGAAAGGAAGACCCATTCTCCACTTTTCCAGGGGGACCCCACGGGGGCTGCAGGGTCCGGGCTCACCTCTCCACATCTCTTTCCTCCTCACTCCATGTGGTTGCCCTCTCTGCCTCTCTAGCACATGGTGAAAAAGTAGTCATTATGAGCCTGTCACCTCCCAGCACATGCAGTCAAGAGGGGACTGGAATCCTGGAGCTTAATCCCAAATTCAGGTCACAGACTGGTCAGTCCAATCAAGGTCCATTAGGACCCGTGCTGGGGGACAGCATGGGGCAGGGGCCTTGTGGGAGGTTTTCTAATGAAAAGGTGTGAGGGTGAGAAAGAAATAGTTAGCATTCCTAACACAGGACACAGAATTTGTCTAGCAACTAAATGCAATCCTATTCCTGAACAAGGCAGAATCCTAAAGATCATCTAATTTAACTCCCTTAGTTCATGAATTATATTCATAACCCATGGATATCAATAGACATTGAAAAGAATTGTTTGATGCCAGTTTGTTTTCATGCAGTCTTTTGCGGGGAGGAGTTCAATGGAATTTCTATTTCAATTTCTTTAAAAATGTCCACACTGATTTCCACAGTGATTTTACTAGTTTACATTCCCATTAATAATGTAGATATCCTTTTTCTACTCAGCATCTCCGGAATTTGTTATTATTTGACTTCTTGATGATCACCCTTCTATCTGGAATAAGATGGAATCTCAGTGTTGTTTTAATTTGCTTTTCTCTAGTGACCAGAGATGCTGGACATTTTTTCATGTATTTACTGCCTATTTGTATTTCTTCTTCTGGGAAGTGTTCGTTCATTTCAGGTACCCAATTTTTACAGAGTTTTTTACTCTGAGGAGTCTACATTTTTGAGATCCTTGTATCTTCTAGATATTAATCTTCTTTCCAAGGTGTACCAAGTAAAATTTTTTTCCATTCTGTAAGTTCTCTATTCACTATGCTGACTGTTTCCACTGTGCTGCACTTCAAGAGCTCTACCTGCCTTATGCTCCAACAAGTTAATTGTCTTTGTTTTAATGTTTACACCTCTGAAACATTTTCATTTTCACTTAGTACATGGTTAGAGATACGGGGCTACCTCCAATCTTCTGAATATGGGTAAACAGTGTTTTCCAGCATCATTTGCTATTGCTTGTTTCCTGAAGGACAAGTTATTTATTGTCTTAAACACAGCCACAAAAAAATAAAAACTCACAAAAAATTTTTTAAATTAAAAAAAAAATATATATAGGTGCATAGAGCAGAGAATGAAGGAGGCCCGGGGTCCCTTGCATTGCTTGAGTCTGGATCCCAGAAGGTTACCAACCTGTCTGTGTCTCCTCAGCAGTCTGTTCCGTAGAATACAAGCAGGCTTACTTCCACGGAGAGTGTGAATTCTAAGTGGGTTACATGTGTAAACTGTTTAGTGTGACGCCTGGCACTTAGTGAAGGCCAGAAAAGTCATCAACTTTGGCTGAGTCATCAACGATGTCATCATTAAACAAATGCCTTAGCCAATAAGAGCATAATAGACCATTGGGATGGAAGCCGTTACTTAAGTTTCAGTAAGCCGAAAGCATTTAGTATTTCTAACAAAGGCTCTTTCCTTCTTTTCCAATTTAGAATTCTGTGCAATAGAAATACAGAAGAGTATAATGAATATAAAATCACGGATAATTACACCACACAAAGATAAGCACCAATCAATGCACTGTTCAAACTGTTTCGATGCATACTTCCTTGCATGGCTGTGATCACACTGTACATATAATCAGCGTCTTGCTTTTAGCCACCCAACACTGCCACTATAGCATATGCACTTTGCCATGTCATTAAGTAATTCTGAATGCCTTCATTTTCATAGCTGGGAACACCACAGTATGTAGAGGTACACTTATTTCCTTCAACAGCCTCCTACTTGGAAAATGTATGTTGTTTCCAAATTTATACTCTTTTAAACTCTTACTACAGATTGCCAAATTAGTTTGATTTGGCTCAATTTACTCTCTCAAGAATAAAGTAAACAATGTCTTTCTGCACCACTTACCTTCCATGATCACTGCCATTCTTCAAAACTCTAAGTTGATGATATGCAAAAGTGAGTCTTCCTTTTTTAACTAATTTATTATGACTTCTTGGTCCCAAGGATTGAACTCCTACCTTTGTGCACCCTGTGCAAACTCTCTACCACTGAGCTCCATTCCCAGTCCTAATTTATGTTTCTTAAATACAAGCTAATGATATTAAACATTTTCCTACACAGCCAAATACAGTATGTCAATTCATATTTTTTGCCAATTTCTTTGGGCACCCTAACCTTTCTTTCATTATTAGATGTTCTTTTTTTCTCCTTTTTCATACTGCCAGGATTTAAACTTCTCTCTCATTTGCTTAAATTGTTTTCCCAATTTTTAAGTGCATTTTAAATAAAATGAGACATTTTCACCTACAAAACTTAGTCTTTGTATCATTAAATTTCTTCAATGTTTTCCTTTAAAATCTCACATCCCACCCAGAGTTTGATTGGGTCTCTCATATGCTGGTATTATATTCTGTTTCAGTCACTAGATTTTTTTTATCTAAAATATTTTGGTACATGGTAAAGATCATCATGCTTTCTCATTGTCTAATTAGCTAGCTGGCTGTCACATTAAGTAGGATCAACCAGCCATCCTTTTAAATCCATGCTATATTAGTCATTAGCTGTTATCTTACTAGGATTGGCTCCTTTGTTCCTGACTTAACCCAGGTTATCTCCTGCTCCTTTTTCTTGGGCTATAGACACATGATCAGGCCTGGAGCTGCTGAGGGAGAGAGAAGCACCTGCCTCTGGAAAATAGCCTGATGCTGACACTGAGGTGCGTTATACCTGGTCTGCAGTTCCATCCAATCTGCAGACTCCAGGCTCCACTCCACCCAACCACTGCTCATGTCCATGATTGTGCTGCGACCTCCAGCTGGCACCATCCTCACCACACAGCCTGCAGTCTCACCATTCTCCTGACCTGCATCTACCCTTCTGCCCCACGTCCAGGGTCTAGGACCTTGCCAGGACATGCCACTTCCCTGGACTCCATGGAGCAAGGTGGCCTCTCTCGGCCTGGAGCATGCTCTGAAAATCAGAAGCCAGGCCACCCTATTTGGAAATTCCCCCTAGTCCATTAACATGAATCTCATTCCCCAGCCCCATATCGCTTTGGGGAGACCACACCAGAGGTTTGCTCCTGCTCTTCTTTCTGCCTGTGTGGAATTCCTGTTCCCCTCATCATAGTAACTTTTCTCTTGTTGCTGAAATAAAATACCCAATGCACAACGTTGAAGGAGGACAGGTTTAGTCTGCTCATGGTTTGCGGAGGTTTCAGCCCACAGTTGGCTGGCTCCAAGGCAGCACCCTTCCTTGGAGGAGAAATAGTTTATGAGGGCCAGAAGCAGGCAAAAAGACAACCACAGCTCTATCCCTTATATCTTATGCAGGCCACTTAGGACAGGTAGCACTCACATTCTTAATCCTAGTGTGCTTGAGCCAAGCATTGCACCATGAATCAATTCCAGTGTCACATACTGTAGATCCAGTCATTTTGGAAAAGCCCCATCTATGATCACATGAGGCTCTGAGGGGACATCTAGACTCAAACTATAACACCTATGATGTGCTGTTCCAACCCAGTGGCATCGGTGACACCACCATCAACTTCACTCCTAGCGGCAAATCCATCACTGAGTGCAGCGGGTCTTACCTCCTAAACACCTCTGCACCAGACCCAATTCTGTCCCACTGCTCTCATCCAAACGGAAGCCACCGTCCCATACTGCCTGCCTTTCCTCACCGATGCCTAACACCTCTGTCTCTCTTGCTTCCTTTCAATGCAGAAACCACCGAGTCCTTAAAGACACAATCTGACCCTGTAGGTCCCCTACTGCAGCAGACTCTTAACCCCCAAATCCTGCCACGGCCAGCCTGCCCAGGTCCTTGCCCATTTCACTGTGTCTACGGCTGTGGTTCCCCTGCCTTCCAGTCCTCACACACATCCTGTCTCCCATGTTGCACTTCAGCCTTTGCTCTTCCCTTAGCCCGGAGAGCCCTACACCTGCTTTTCTCTGTCTTCCTCCCTGCACTTGCCTTAACCCCCTCACTGCCTCATCTGGTCAATTCCTTCCTCACTCAGAGAAGCCTTTCTGCCAGGGGAATCCAGGTCCCTCTCAGGCACTACATATGAGTCCTGTGATCCTCCTCAACCCTGACTCTGTGCTCAGCATGCCCATCCATGAATGGATGGATGGGTGGAATCATGCAGGAGAACCAGGGGGACTGTTGGCTTATATCTAGATACCCCCACACTGAGCCTCATGTGCTCGTATGTGCTCAGGTGAGGTTTTGAGAGGTGGCGGGATCTAGGGTTTGATTAAGGTTATATATTAGATGAAGAGCATGTAATAAACAAATTAGTCCCCTGACTAGTTTAGCATAGTTCTGGGTGTGGGTAACAGGAAGGCCCACCCTAGGTGTGGCAGCCATCAATGGGCTTGTAGCCTGGATAGAATAAAAGGGAAAGAAAGGGAAACTCGCTGCTTGATGCCTCCTGCCTGCCCTGCCGTGGACTGTTTTCCTCTGCCATGCCCCTCCATCCTGCCTCCTGCCTTGGAGTCAGCTCACTGCAGACTAAAACTTGAGCTGTGAGCTAACTAAACGTGTCCTCCTTTTACACGTGAACGTCAGGTATTTTGTCCCAGCAATAAGCAAAATAATTAAGACAGCTCATATTCAGTGTCAGTCATTCATTCTTGCTCTTCTCCCAGAAATGCATCTCAGGCTGTGACACCTAGCCAGCACACGTGCTACAGCTGGCTACTTGTTGTCACTAAAGGCTCTGAAAGGTTCGCCATCACTGCTGAAGGTTGTCAAAATTTCTGATTCCGGGCATGGCTTAGTCATAGAACATGTCTGAGGCCCTGGGTTTTGATTCTCAGCACCAAACAAAAGGCACATTTCTTCATTTGTACATAATTTTGCTTCTATCTATTCTACCAAAGGCAAAAATAAAAGAATAAATTCCAAAGGACTTATAATTTTCAAGGGAAAGAGGGCAATAAAGCCTGGAATGACACATATCAAGTGTAATTGTTAGATGAATAAACAGAATAAAAATCCTCCGTCACATGCAATCTGAGCATTCCTGAAAAAAAAAATTGCAAAGAAATCAAACAGCAGCATCTCCTCCTCTTTATATTTTAACTGGCAGCAAAGGAAGGAAAATAGTTTGAGCAAACTCCAAGATCATATGTCTCAGAGTAGAGATGTTAGTCCCAAAACTTTTCCAATATGATCAGTTGGAAAAATACTAGATTACAAACACAGAGCCTTGTCGCCATTTGCATAAAATGAATAATCTCTTCTCACAAGCGAACATCTACTGTTGTCTGCAGTGTGACTGTTTTCTAGCAGATATCACAACCCAAAGCTGGTGTAACGTGAGCCACATACCTTAGCATGCAATTATTGGCTCTTAATAATAGGTCGGGGGGGAAAAGAAAAAAATAATAATAGATCAGGTATTTCTGACAGCAAAGAAATCCTAAATCTGGACTGTTTTGCTCAGTTCATTTGTTTGGTTGACCCTTTCGTAAGATTATTCAACAGAGAGCAGACAGAATATTTCTCAACACAAGTCAAGTATTTTCTATTTAAAAGTTGATGTTGTGCCTAAAGCTGAGCTGTAATTCTTTTTTCGTTTTCCTCTCTGCTTTTTATAGCCAAATAAACAAAGGATTTAACTTGGAACTTCTTGTACTTCTGTAGCCACCATGTGATGATAAAGTAATAAAACTGCTTCCATAGGCCACACTCACAAATCAGGGTCATAATTTTAGAGAAGCAAAAACTGGCTGGAGATCTTCTGCCTTCTAAGAGAAATGGGACATTCTTCTGCAGCTAGACAGGTCTTTGGTTTTTTCAGGAAAATATCCTCGGAGAGCTTTTTAGTGGAAACAAGAGAGGCCCTCTGGGACAGCCTGAATAGCCAGCGTTTCTGCATAATAAGCTGCTGGGATTCAGGTACTTGGGCCACAAGCGCATGCACATGCATGTGCGTGTGCGTGTGTGCATGTGCGTGTGTAGGGCAAGAGGATAAGAGACCCAGGTCTAGCACAGGAAGCAGGGCGATGTGACTAGAGCAAAGTGCCAGCCCACAGAACTCTCCACCATGATTGAACTGGCCATCTGTGCTGACCAGTACATCAGCCACAAGCCATGTGTACCTGCTAAGCACTTGAAATACGGCCAGTGAGACTAGAAACTGAATTTCAAACTCTTATTTCATTTCAAGTAAGTTAAATTAAAATGGTCCCATGTGGCTAATGACTAACCTACTAGGCAATACAGGAAAAAAGACCTTTCACATCAATCCCTCCCCTTCTCAAACTTGAGCCACAGCAGCAGGGCAAGGCCCTAGGAAACAGTTCCTGAGAGCATCCTAGGGTAGGGACACCAAGAGACTGTCACAATGGCCAACATTCAGGTAGGGACGTTGCTCAGTGACTGAGCACTTGCCTGACACAAGTGAGGCCCTAGGTTCTATCCCCAAAGAGCCGGTCCGTTTTAAGTTGTTGCCTGCTCTGCATATCCCTTCTGGAAATGTCTCCTATTCCAAGGCTGCCACTCACCTCAGCTTGCTGGAACGGCCACTCTGTGTGCTGAGACCCAGCTGTCCTTACTGATCTTCCCTGCCTTATTCTCAAAAGTGTCCATTCATTTTCTCCCTATTTAGGCACCTGGCCTGGTCTTCAGGCGCTGTGGGAATGTAAGGACAGGAAAGTAGAGAGCAGCTCGCCTCTTCCTGTCACCTCTGCACAGTGGCTTTGCACAGGGCAGGGAGAAAGAGAGAAGGGGAGCAGAGGAGCCAAACAATATGGCGGACAGGATCACTCATGGGCTGGCCTGGAGCTAAAGTAAGATCAGGCTGTTCTCCCCCAAGCAAACTAGAAGACAAGGTATAGAGAGTTTATTACAAAAATGGAAAGATAAATAAAGTTTTGCTGGAATTCTGAGGTATTATCAAGTAAAATTAGATGAAAGGTCTTTCCATTTCCCTATGCTTGATAAAATGTGCTATTAGCATGCAAAACACCCTCCTGCAGCTACAGCTATAACATTTACAAAATTCTTCAACATGTAAAGTTCGAAATAAAGTTACTCAAGATTTCCTCAAGGATGGAATGAAATTAAGCTACTGAATTTCCAGTAAGTAAAAACATAAAGTTTCCAGGCTGTTTTCACTAAAATATATTAGACATTAATTTTAACTTTAGCTCTAACGTTTTATTTACTCGTGGGTTTTTAAAGTCCCATACAGGGAAGAACATTTTATCTGTACTTAGTGTATTTGTAAATGAGAACTAGACATTTTTACTACATCTGTCTTAAACCCACTGTACATATACACATGTGAAGAATAATTCACTTTATTTCCAGGCATATACAAGATGTAGTTTTGTGCTTAACGGCTCAACCACATAAATGCCCAGTCTAAAATTCACAGTCCACCTAAATATCACAGATGATGGCAGCAAAACGCAGGATGATGGGGAGACTAAAGGCTGAGCTCTGGGGCCAAACTTCTGGTTCTGAATTCTGGTTTGACCAAGTAAGTTTTTAGCTGTAAAACGGGGATAATTTTAGTAATTACCTCATAGGAGTATTAATAAGATCTCAATCTGATCATCCTAATGAGGCAGCTAGTACTGTTCCTGGCAAATAATATATGCTCCATAAAATGCTAATTATGATGCTGCTATGGCTGCTGACAACCACAATAGGACCAAAACTATTGATAATGATGGTAATTTGTAATTGAAGAGAAAATGACAGAAAAATTTGAGAATTTAAATACAGGCTTCCTTTATAAAAGAGATCCCCGTAGAAGGTTCACTGTTGCCACGGTAAAATGATGTCAACTCTGTGCCATTCATTTATCCTTTCCCTTCTACACACTGGGACAAAATTTAGTGTTTTCTGTCCAGAGGATGTAAATTCCTTAAGGGAAGGGTACATTGAGATGCATTTGTCCTGGTAACCCAACAGTACTTGAAATGAGGCATCAATGAGTATTTATCGATATTGGTTATGCCTGTTTACGGACCGAGTGTCACCTGCCACATGATGCTAAAGAAACACACAGTGGCTCATGGGCAGGGCCAGCGGAGGACAGGATCCAGTCACACGGAGCTGGAAACTCTCTTTCATGACCAGGAAGAAAAGGAATCTGTTTTCCGATTGGTTTCTTGCCTATGGCATAAAATGCCTCTACTACGTACCCGCTGTGGTCTCCACTCTGAGGCTCAGCTCCGAGAACTTAGGGTATCCAGGCCTGGCTTCACTTAAGGGGAGGGGACAATGGCGCAAAGCGGAACTATCACTGCAGATTGGGGGCTCGTTCTAGGGTCTACTTCACAGGTCAGAGAGAAACACTAAGAACACATGGGTGGGTGCGGAGATCTCCCTGGGTCCCAGCTGCAGGAACCCTTTCTACTGTAACAGCCTGGTCCCAGCAAGGAAAGGGCCCCGAGACAAGTCCTGCACTCAGGAAGCCCAAATTGTGTTTTTTCAAAGAACAGTCATGTTCATTTATGGTCCACCCAGTCCCTGTGCAGCTCACCGACCATGGGTCATTCTTACCTGGGTGGCCTGGTAACCCAGCGAGCATTCACTTCCATAGGCGCCCAGAGGTTACCCCAAGATCACCTTCTTCCCATAGCGAAAAAGAAATGCTTTATTTAACCTTTTCCTCACGTGTATCTATTTCTGCCCCTCTGAGTTCCCCAAATCTTATTAGAAAGCACCAACGAGCAGTCCCTGCTGCACCCTAAACTCAGTATTCCGAGGCATGTATGCATAGTTGTCTCCTCTGTCCTTGTATGAATACGTTCCCTGCCTCCCTGATGAACACATTCACCCTTCATCATTCAGCCAGTCGTGCCATGAAAGGAATTTCCACCTGGCTTTCTACTCAGAGTCCTGCATAAAAGCCGGAGCTTGTGGCCTGCACACAGCCTGCCTCCAGCCAGCCTGCTACAGGCAGACCTTGCCTGCAGTAACACATATCATGAGAAAAGGCCCACCGAGCCTGGAATATCCTTCCGAAAATGGCACTGAACCAACTAAGGCCCTGGAATTTCTAAAAAACCAACTCAGGTGTCATGTCACAGAAACCCCAGAACCAGCCGGTCAGCTCCTCTGTCCTGTGCTGTGGCCCCCTGGGGCCTTGACTACAGCCGCCCCCATGCTGTGGGCCCTGCACACAACCCCCTCCCGCACCCCCCACCCCTGGTCACCTGCTGAGTTGCTCCAGGGAAGAACAGGTGCAACTCCTCTTTCAGCCCTTTCCCCAGGGCTGAACCCTGAGCACCCAGACTTGCACCCTCTGGATCTGCTGGCTTGAATGCAACGGGGGCTGGAAGCTGACCTGGAGGACATCTGGGGCACCCAGCAGCCAGACAGTGGACACAGAGGGAAGAAGTCTAGTCTGCTAAACACGAGTCCCTGGAGGGAAAGTCCAGATTTTCTGTGATCTTGTTCCACCTAGAAAACTGCCTGTATTCAGTGCAAAATGAAAGGAACTCACTAGGAAGATCCTGAGGCAGAAACACAATCCACTCTCCAAGCAGGATTATTTCTAAATGACCAAATGCATACATAAGATGTGATTGAAATAAACAGTGAATGTTTAATTTTTTTAAAAAAAATTATAACGGTAAAGGACACACTGCCAACCTCCCTCAAAATACCCCCCTTTGCTTCAAAGCCACTTACTCTGTCCGTCATTCTCAGCGCTCCTGACGGGGTTCTGGGAGTCCTCTTTCACGCCTTCAGCAGATGTGATGACGTGTAAGAATGCTGCAGGCTGGTGCAGCCTTAGGGTGAGTCCTCGTCCACCTTGGTCACCAGCTCTTGCACCCGCTGACTTCTGGCTCTGCCCCAAAGTCGAAATAAGTGAAAGGTGAGCGCTTTGAACTGATGCAAGACAGTAAGGCAGCCATCCCAGTGCAACTGAAGACACGGAGAGACCTCCAGAACCGCTTTAGCAAGTGGCGATAAGCGTGCTCAGAGGCAGAAAGTGGTTTTGAGGTAGACTAATGGCACTGTGTTTTTCACTGTAATATATTTCTTAGAATTTTAACATTCACCACATTTTTTTATTAGACCTCCTTATCTTTGGAAACAGTTCCTCAAATCAATACCATAAAAGCTAACCAAGGGCCCATGATATAGCTCAGTGGCATAAGCAGCTGCCTGGCTTCCTGAGTTCAATTCCTAGTACAAAAGAAAAAATAAATCCAATAAAAGGGTTTAACGTAAAAAATGCTAACAGGCCTGGCATGGTGGCACAAGCTTATAATCCCAGCACTCAGGAGGCTGAGGCAGGAGGATCATCACGAATTTGAGGCCAGCCTGGGCTACATAAGGAAGTTCAAGGGTAGCCTGCACTACAGAGTGAGATCCCATCTCAAAAAAAAGTACTAAGAGTTCTGTATGTGACTTCAACTATCCTATACATATGTATGTATGTGTGTGTGTATCCTACATGTACTGCATGTATCAACTATCCTATGCACAATCTCTAAAATGAAGAGCAGTCACAGGGCTACACAGCACAGGACCTGTAAACCTGTATGACTGTTACCTTGGGATTTTTGAGGATCCCTTCACAACTTCTGTATCAAGCATCGACCTGGGAAGAGTGAGATTAGGAAGAAGTACTACTCCAAAGGCTCAGCTCGCAGTGGATGACAAATCAGAGGAGCAACGAGACCAACATATGCATAGGCATTGCAGTCAGGTTCAAGCAATGGAGGCTGAGAAAATACTAGACAAGACCCCAGTGCACTCTTCCCAGACTTCATTTTTTAGAAATGAGCAAAACAAATTCACCGGTGTGATTAACGCTTAGCCTTCTCCTTATCTACCCTGCAGAAACAGCCCGACATTCCAGCCAAGCAGTCCCAGGGCAGTCAGTATGCCCACGGTACGTTACCGGTATCCTCGCCAACGCTGAGCGGACAAAAAAGTGTATCCTGCTGCGGAGACTCACATCTCAGTGAGGAAATAAAGTGGACAATGTTAAGCAGTGAGACACCAGATTTCCACGCCATGTTTATGAACAACAAAAAAGCACAGTGTAGACTGACATCTACACAGTATGCTCCCACTTATGTGAAAGTTTGCACGTGATGTACTTGTGTCACTACAGGCATGTTTCTGTGGAGAAACTTCCTGAATGATGTATAAAAAAATCACCACTGCCGTTTACATCTAGACAGCAGATCTAGTACGGGAGGTCAGAATGGCATTTTTAACTATCACCAGCTTAAACTGGTGTTAACCATGACCATGCCCTTGTTTTTGTTTGTTTGCTTAATTGGAAATACTACAAAGAAAAGTCAAGCAACACCACAAGGCGGGAAGTAACTGCACAGCCAGGGAACAGAAGAGAAAGCCACCTTTACTGACAACACTCTGCGAGACAGGTGCCCTCCCTGCGGCCTCCCATCCAGATGCCCTGCGGCTGCCACAAGGAAGTTTCTGGCCCTAGCAAGCAGCCCGCAGCCTCCTCTCGTGCTATCCACGGCCTCAGTGAAACCTGCAGTTGGCTCTGGCTCTGGCTCTGAGCTTTTCCTAGCAGCTGGAATGCGGCCCATTTTGGATGGTTTCCCAGGGAGGGTAAATAGTGTGTTGGAGATGGAGTTAAAACAACTAAACTCTTTTTTAGCAAGCCAATGGGATCAATCTAGGGCTTGTAAAGTACTACCTAAATCATTTTTAGTTCCTTTGATTGCTTCTTTCATCCTGAAAACTAACACAAAAATACACCTTTCCCAGCTTAGGACATGCTGGATTGTGGCACATGTGGATATGTTCCACGATTTTCCCTGGGTGGAAGCCAAGCACGCAGAACTTCCCTTTTTTTCCCTTCCCTTTCTTTCGCTGTTGTTGAAAACAATCACTTTCCACTAATATCACTGTGAATAAAGCAAATGATGCATTTATGATTTCTATGAACGCTAGTATACATTTATCAAACTTTTGTCAAATGCTGCCCTCTGGTGGGCTAATCAGCAAAGCCTGCTCAAAATTGATTTTTGCTTAACTACCCCATAGTATCTCTCACTGGAATAGGCCAAAGTGTAAATAAAGAGCAAGATAAACAAAAAATAGAAGGAAACAGGGAAATAGATCTTCTGTAAATGGGAAAGGGTCCAAGAGACCAAGGGTAGGGTTGGGAGGGGAGGGGAAGAAAAAACAGAAAGATTTAAAATGTGTCATGTACGTGTACCAAACACCCACGATAACGCAGACCCTGCCCTCACTATTATGAAAATGAGGAAAGAAGTTCTAGAAACAGAGGGAGACAGGGAGGCAGGTGGGGAGGGGAAGAGGAATAAAAAGGAATCTCGATCTGTTGTGTACACACACCTACTACGCTCCCTAAGAAGGTAAATTCATGAACTGCAGGCATGTTCTAATCAAAGTTTTTAAACATTTTTAAAAATGAAGTGGGTTATAGTGAAGGTTAGAAGATTCCCCCCTTCAAAAGTGAGATTTAAGTTTTAAGACATGCTTTAAAAGGAAAAAATATATGCACATATTTTGAGATCAAATATTTACCACATAGCACCCATTTCAATGAACTCATGAAGTCTGACATTATTATTTGCTTAAATATTTTAAATAGTCACCGTGCTGGGCAGTTTTTGTCGTTGTTGTTTGGTGGGGAAGGAGGGTACTCAGCACCTTGCATTGGCCAGGCAGGGCTTATGCAGCTGAGCTATATCCCCAACTCTGGGTGATTTTTAATATACAAAGACAGGCCTATTTTCCAAGGCAGATTTGAGCTAACCTCACAAATACTCCAACAGTTTTTTAGATGTATTTCATACAGGTAACTTCTAGAGCTTCCTGGATAGGCATAATAATCTTAAAGGCATTTCTCAGCAGCTCTACTCTGAGTTTTAATTCTATTAGTGCAGGGTTTTTAAAAAGGAGCAACTCTGACCCTGGAAGGGCATTAGAGCAAGAAAGCAGCTGGGCGTGCGTTCTGCCCTTCCCTGACATGTAGGTGACCACCTCCAAGCCCCCTTCAGCTTTGCCTCACTGCCTGGAAGTCAAACAGATACACACAACTGCCAAGTTTTCTGAGCTTTAAAAAGTAACCCTCCAGCCAGGCCATACTTTTTATTTATGTAGGTATCTCCCTGCCCAGGACTTCCCAGAGCAGCCCCGCAGCCTCTGTGCAGCCTGGGGGTAAGCGAGGAGCCAGCATCCTTTACTTCTGGGCGCAGAGTCCCCAAGCCAGATTCCCCGGGAGAAAAGCCCTGCAGGCGGCCTTCCCAACCCCTGGGGACCGGTGGGGACACAGCTGCACAGCCGGCTCCCTGAGGTGACCTTTACACCCTTAAACCCAGCTCAGCCTTGGGGTTCACACTCCCAATCTGCTGTTATTTACCCTCGCAGCAGCCAGCTCCCTGACCCCTTTTCCGGTCCTCCTTTAAGATGACCAGGGAGCCAGAGCTTTTATAAATGAGAAAGGGATGAGACAAGGAAGGGGAGAGGGAAATAAAAAGAATGAGGTCATGTTATGTACAAGTGCCACCCCCACGTCAAATGTAATCGTGTGCAAACATACGTATTAATGAAAACGTAACCATGTAAAAACAAAATACCCAATTTAAGGATACACCGCAATAAGATGCATTTGAAAAATGTTATTTGAACATCCTAGGAAGAAAGCAGAAATAACTCAGAGAGCATTAAAATCCCCACAGCAGAGACCTTAGAGTCTTCAGTGGACCCTCCCCATGCCACCGCCCACCCGCCCAAAGTGAGATCCCTCAGTTTCCCTGTTAAATGCCTGTCACTGTCACCTCTACTAAAACCCTCTCTCTCTCTTAACCGACAGTGATGGCCCCTTTCATCTTTGCTTAGAGACCCCCTTTGATCCAGTTATGAGCGGATCTCCCCACTGTCTGCAGAGACCTCCGCTGTTTCCTGCCACACCTCTCAGGTCCTCCAAGCTTTGTCTATCCCTTCTCAGGTGGGCTTCTCACTGTCCAGGGTGGAAATGCACCACCTGAACCAGGTTTATTTTTTAACACCAAGACTTGTGATAGGATGACATGTGTGTAAGTATTTAATGGGAAAAGTAATGCTATGCACAGGTTTTGCTTAAATCAGAGAGAGGAAGGGAGGAGGAAAGAAGGGATGAAGAGCGGCCCAGAGACTGTGGTCAGGCTGCACAGGAAGAAAATAAGCTCGAGCTCCTCCCGAACAAGTTAGGGGACTAGTGACCCAAAGAGCAAGACAGAGCACTAAACACAAATGGAGGGCCCTTTGGCCAAAGCTTAAGAATTTCAAGTGATGAAAGCAGAACATTAAACCAAACCTGAGGGCACGTGAGTGGAGGTGCTGTTTCGCCCCTTGATGACCCCACACCCTCAAGGCCAGCTCTGCTTCCTACCCGAGGTCAGGATGGTGGCGCTGGCTGCAGAGCCCACACAGCCCCCTTGGGAGTGACCAACCTGTCCTGGGTGTCAGGAGCCACAGCAGGCCTCGAGTTAGCCCCTTACCCTAGGGCAGATCAGGACAGGCGTCACCAGCCTCTGCTGAAGCCTGGGTCTAGTGACAAAGCATCCTCGGGTTTTCCTCTTCAGGTAAGAGGCAGCAGGGACCCAGGCCGAGCTGTCTACTCTCAGCAGCCTGGTGGGGAGCCAGTCCCAGCCGCAGAGTCACTGTGTACTTTTCATGTCCTGGGAAGAAGGCCGCTGAGCTCTGGTTCCGGCTGCTCATGCGTATCAGAGCCAGCTGGAAATGTGTTCAGACGGGGCGGCACCTGCTGGAGTTTTTACACACATTTCTTCCATCGAAATTACTTCTAGAGCTGCCCAGAGAGATGTAAGAATTTTTAAATCATTTCTCAGCAAACTGAACCTGAAAAAGAACTTAAGAAATCAACTGCATTTCAGCATTTGGAGGCTATACAGTTTACACATTTCTGTAGCTAACTCTTTACGGTAGTGTGAAGTGTTTATCTTAAGCAATCACAGGGCTCAGATGTGGCTGGTGGTAGTGATTAAGGTGTGTGAAGGCCTGGTTCTGTCCCCCTCTCCTCCCCCCAGTATAATCTCTTTCCGTGAAACAATTCAATTGGTTTTTGGTTGTTTCATTTTGTTTTGCTTCAGTTTGGTTTGGTTTTGGTTTGTTCTTTAGTGCTAAGGATCAAACCCAGGGCACTGCACATACAGGGCAAGCACTGTGCATTGAGCTGTACCTCTAGCCCACAAATTATCTTTTAATGCAGTTTTTTAAAAATCCATATAAAAACCTAATGGAGTATTGTTTTGTTAGGGCAACAGTTTAAGCTAAAAATTGAACTTATATGTTCAACGTAAGTTATTGTTCAACATAAATTGAGCACTTTGTGAGGCCTGAAGACATGATGAATAGACTGCCCAGCAGTTCCTAGAACTGTTTATTGGTTAATATTTAGATATTCTCACTGGTGTCCTAATCCCACCATTAGTTCACTTATTCCTTAGAGTTACTCAGCCATGCCCAACTTTGCCCATTGTTCCCTATTTCATAATTTCTCCTTACAGAGTTAACACTGAGGGTATCAGTTAATAGTCTTACAAACCCTCCACAGAGAAAACAAACCCACTAGACAGGAGCTCCCGCCGCCCCCCCCAAACAGGCCAATCCCTGCCTTGCGCCAGCCCCTTCCTGTAAGCCACAGTGCGGGGCCCTCCTTGACTCCTCTAGGACTTACCTTCCATGTCGACTCATTTTGTTATTCTCTGCCCCGGGGATTGAACCCAGGGCCTTCACACTAATCTACAGCCCAGTCCTTTTTATGTTGAGATAGGACCTTCTGAATTGCTCAGCCTCCTAAAGTGGTGGGATTACAGGCCTGCACCATCATGTCCAACATCACTAAACTACTTTTAAACACTCCTTCTCTTTCATAGTTCACTTTCTAATTAAGGTGACTGTCCAAGTATGGTCCTTAGACCAGTAACTCTAGCATCCCCTGAGACCTAGTAGAAATACATACCCTGGGTAGCCAGGCATGGTGCCATATGCCTGTAATTCCAGCACTAGAGCGGCTGAGACAGGAGGATCTCCATGAGTTCAAGGCCAGTTTGAGCTACATAATGAATTCAAGGCCTACCTGAACCATGCAGCCAAGATCCTGTCTTAAAAAAAAAAAAAGAAAGAAAAGAAAAATACATATCATTGGATCATTGGGACTCACCCCACAATTACTGAATCAGAAACCCTGGGGGTTGTGCCCAGCAGTCTGTGTCACTGAGCCCCCTGCGTGGTCCAGCTGGACACTAAAGATTGGGAGCCACTGATGTCTGGCTGAAATTCCTCAGGTCCCTCCACACACCCCTCCCAGGTCCACCAAAAACAAGGCAGATAAGTCACAGCCCCCGATGTGAGAGTGTGTCCAAGCGGCCTGCAGACTGCTGTCCTTAGTGCCAGCGGGCTCTGTTCTTATTAATGACTTGGATGGAGGCACAGATGGCACACTGATCCCATTAATAGAGGACAGAGAGCCGGCTGGGGTGGCAGAGATGTTGAATGGTGACATTGGGACCTAAGACACAAACTGATGGTCCGAATCTATCAAGAAGAAATTTAATGGGGTGGACGAGGATTAGATTCAGCTTCGAATGACAGGAAACCCAAAATAGCATGGACTAATTAAGATGGAAGCTTATTTCTCATTCACATAAATGAACTCTGAACACAGCCGGCCCAAGACTGGGTATGCGGCTCTGCTCCCTGGAGCTCCCAGGACTCAAGCTCCCTGTTCAGCTCACCACCCGTCCTTCAAACAGGTCATCCGTGTGCCAGGAGCCCAGAGACAGGACAGAGGGAAGCACCCGCTCCTGCCTTCTGCTTCTCGCTGGCCTCCTGTCACACCTCCCAAGGGGCTGAGAATCTTACCTTTCACTTTCTAGGCAGTGCAGCTAAACGTGTGATTATGTGGCTAAAAGGGGAATAAATACCGAGAGAAGGCAGTCTGCCAACCAAAGCAGAGGCTGTCAGAGCCTCAGAGCAGCCCTCCCGTGAACAATCGCCTCGTGGTCAGTACTGAAGAGGAGGTGAGGTGTGACAGCCACCGAAGCAGCCCTCGGCCGCGTCCCTTACAAGAGCTGAACCCGGGCTGGCTTAACTGACATCTCCAGAAACAGCGTTACTTCGGGAAGGCCGCAAGTGAGGGCAGTCGTAGCTGCCTCCTCTGCATCTCCTGAGTCTTCCTTGCTGGGCTCATCCTGTGCTGCCTGGGGTGAGATGTCTGCCAGGGGAGCCAGGCCCCTGTCCCCTGCGCGGGCTGACAGATTCCTCCTCACCCTCACCTGCACTCTTTCTCAGGTTACTCTCCTTCAACAAGGTCCCTCGCAACCCTGGCTACTCACGGGAATGTCTGAAGGCCCAGGGCCTCTTCTCCAGTCTGGTTCTACTGCTCCTCACTGGGGCTGGGCATTTAAAATACCACCCGGGTGATTCTCTTAAATGTCCAGGCTGGAGAAGCCCTGTTGTGATACAGTGTGGGCAAGTGGGTGCTCTGCCTGTCTGGAGTGGTCTCCTTGGATGCATCTGTGGCCGTCAGGTCTCCTCAATCTTCTCAGTGGGCCCCCCACTATCACTGGTCACGACTGGGGCCCCAACACCCATGGTCCCTTTGTAGGGACCCAAGACAGAGAATACTTCCCTGCCTGCCACACTTGACTGTCAAAGTAGACTGTACTGAAAGCCTGGAGACATTTTCAAAGGAAAACATCATTAAGAAAAATTTTTAGAGCTACTTGATCATAATCTATAACAGAAGTCCAGGACCAAAACTTGAGAAATATTAATCATTAAAACAGTGAGAATTAGCTTAAAAAGAAAGAAAGAGAGAAAGAGAGAGAGAGAGAGAGAGAGAAAGAGAAAAATCGAGCAGTGGGGGGATTATCCAGAGAGGTCCCAGGAAACCCACCAGCCATGGGCTCCTAGACACTGAGAAAACAGGCTAGAAATAGAGAACAGCTAGTCCACTTGCTTCACTCCTCTCCAGTGACCGTCGCCTGCCATCATCTACCCTGGTAACCTCAGTGAAAAGTGAAACCCCCCAAAAAATATCCACACAGCTCCAAAGTTCATAGGAAGCTATACTTGCTAACCTCTAACATTTCACAAATAGATTTCTCTCTAAGAAAACAGACTCATGAGAGGTTAGAGACTGGTGAACTTCTCCAAAGAGAGGACTTCTCAAATCCCACAACTGCTAAATCAGAGGTCTATGGTTCCCAAAGTGTGCCCTGAGGTGCCCTGGGTCACACAGGGAATTAGATGGGCCCTGCAGGAGATTTTATTGACTGACTGACTAGTTGATTGATTGATTGATTGATTGATTGATTTTGCAGGGATCAAACTCAGGGCCTCCCACATGCTAGGCAAATAATTCACCACTGAGCTGATCGACTCAGGCTTCTAAAGGAAACAAACTAAACCCTGTTAGGTGCTGTATTATTCACTACCAATTTAAGCCTAACATGTTATAACCTGAAATGTTGAATAGATATTTTTAATCTAGAGCCTATAAACAAATTACTGAGTGACTATAACCATGAATCAAAAAAGTCTAAGAACCTCTGAAATGGATAAATGATTGACCCCAGTAGACCATAGCTCACTCTCTCTTCCTTATACTTGTCATCTTTGCAGCTGTCAGCCTAAAAATATGACACCCCAAGAACGCAAACATCTGCTCCTCACTGCATTGCCAAAGAATTGTTCCTGTTCAGAAATTATAAACAACCCATGCATCAGGTGGAATTAAAATTTACAATAGAAACCTAGATAACATGCTAAATTGTTTTCAAACCCGTGACATGTATGAATAAGTCTAGTTTACATTCAGCACATTTTCAGATATGATGGCCTTTGTTTTCAGCCAAGCACCTCAGGATGGGTGTTTTAAAAACAAGGATGGAGGTATTGCTCAGTGGTATGTCACTTGCCTAGCATGGGTGAGGCCCAGAGCTTGGTTCCCAGCAGCACAAAAAAAAAAAGCAAATAAAACCATGTGGTTAAAAAAATCATAGGATATCGCTTGCTTATGACAATTAAATGTGTTCAATTCCACAGTCAAAGGGCAAATTTTGAACTGTAGTTTATATCTGCATTTGTCAAGACAGTCTTGGCTGAGTTTCAGTACATCCCAGGAGGGCAAGCTCTGATGTCAGTGGCTTAATTCATAAAAGCCACCTGTCTTACATGAGGTCTGATGTGATTTAGGTATCTTTCGTCTACCCTGGAGATATGTCCACTGAAACACATGGCCACCAAGGTCCCAAGTCAGGGAAAGAAAGAGATGAGGTAAGCACGGAACTCTTCAGGCCCAGCCCAGGAGTAACACAGGTTAGTCCTACCCACAGTTCATTGGTCCAACTTGTCACATGACTACAACCTCTCTACAGGGGGTGCTGGGAAATGTAGAGAACACAGAGATTTAGTGTGCACTGTCTTTGCTTTGATCCACTGGTTATAGTGACATCAAGTGATGATATAAATTTACTAATCCATTCATTCTTCAAAAATCATGTATTGAGGACATATTATGTGCTGGATGTTGTGCTAACATGCTATTGGGAATAACTGACAAAAACAAAATAATAAATGAGTAATAAGATAATTAAAAAGTGTGATATAAACTCTTTACTAATTCTTTCAAATGCTCTCTCTCCTATAGATACTCATCTATTTTAGTAAGGCTACTTGCTATTAGTCATATCTGCCTCTTAATGTTATTGGACTTTGGTGTTAGAATAATATCACTTATTACCTGCAAAGCTTTTCAAACTATGTTCAATTAAAATTTTAAAACCCAGGTTAAAAATGCTCTGTACGTAACCTAACCCATTGAAGAACTAGACCATATGAGAAAATATGGAGTTCCATGCATTAAAATGCCAGCTAGATGCCAAGAATTTTCCTCTTTTCATTGATAAGAACTCACATATGTGTATGTATACACATCATCTGCAATAAACACTGATTATTAATAATGAAAACTAAAGTGTATAAAGACTCCAAATAGGTAAAAAGGCTAAATACGTAAGTTATATAAATTATCCCAGAAGAACAAAAGTAATTTTTTTCAATTTTCTCTTAGCAGAGTCAGGAAGGCAGCCAAACCTGGAACATGTGGGTGCACTCTCAGAATGCCACTTCTTTCGTGGGCTGGGAAAGGTGGCCTTTTTAGAAAAAAAGGAGAAGAGTGCAATTCTCTAAGAGGAGAAAAAACGGCCATTCTTTGGGATAATTCTGAGAGGTTTCCTACCTCAGAATGGACACTGTATAAAATCATCAGCCCAGGGGGATGGAGGGTGATGCACACATGGATGACCACACAGGTGAGACCTAGAGACACTGGAACTGAGCCCACTCCACAGACTTCCAGCAGAATCGGGGGTAGATCTCCATTTGCTTTGGTCCAAGCAACAAGCATCTGAAACCCAGGATGACCCCAGAATTGTAAGGTAAACAAACACAAGAAAATGACAAGACTGTGGGCATGAAACTGATGCTAATTGTGGCAGTAAGACAGTCACGACCATGTCATGATGGTGGTGCAGCTGTGGAACCTTAACAGAATGCGAGGAACTATGCTACATGTGCCACTAGTACTGTCTCATACAACACATCGTGTACAGTTCACTCATACTCTTTACAGATTCTACGGTTTTGGAGGGTTTTTTGGTGGGGGTCTCTCTATGCAGTTCAGGCTGGCCTTGAGCTCACTCTGTAGCCCAGGCTGGTCTGGAACTCGAAAGGATCCTCCTGCCTCCGCCTCCAGAGTGCTGGAATTACAGGCGTGAGCCACCACGCCCGACTCAGATTCTACTGTTTTGCTTTCCTGGCCTGTTCTGCACCAGTCTGCTCACAAGGAAAGCTGCATGAGGAAGAGAGGACTTCGAGGTTCAGGCAGGGGACAACTCCTAGATTCTGAAAGTCTTGAAAGTGAGGATGCATCTGGCAAGTGACATCATGGTTATGGTAATCACAGACTTACAAAGTGATCTGCTATTTCTGGATGGGAAGAGTTCGATGATAAGAAAGAATTCTTTTTCTCACTCAGGAGTTCTGCCCTGAATTCTAAATAAAGATTAGTCAGAATAAAGAAGCAGATCATAAAAGAAGACAAGTGGGAAAGGAGCCAATATGAGGTAAATTATCCTTGTTCTCCTCTGTAACACTCCACAAAGCACTCGCTACATTTCCAGCTCATCTTGGGGTGCAATTCTGGTATAATGGAAACACCTATTATTTTTATTTTTTACTTATTTATTTTTTTGGTACCAGGGATCGAACTCACGACTGTGTGCTTGCAAGGCAGGCACTTACACTGCTGAGCTAAATCCCGGGCCCAGAAACACCTATTTTAAGTCAAATTTGAAGGCCAGAAAGAAAACCCTAAGAAGTACCTTGAAATGACCAGAGGATATACTTAAATGAAGAGCCCGGGGCTGCTCACTGTCAGACATTAATATTTCTGGAGCAGAAAGTATATAATCACACTAAATGTAGGAAAAAAAGAGTGTCATGTCCATTCAGGCCAGGTAATGTGAGCACTTTGCAGAGTTCTCAACCATATCTATGACTCTCTAGTTCTTCAGAGTTTGGCCTCTTTTTTCACCTCTTTGACTGCATTAATACTGTAGAATAGCTCCCTAACAGTTTCAAATAACCTGCACCCATTACCCTGCATATTCTGAGATTTTCTTGGCTGGGTGTGGTAGTACACACCTGTAATCCCAGCACCTGGGAGGCTGAGGCAGGAGGATCGTTGTGAGTTCAAGGTCAGCCTGGGCTATAAAGTGAGTTCAAGCCCAGCCTGAACCATATAGTAAAACCTTATCTCAAAAAGACCAAAAAAAAAACCAAACCAAAATCCAGCATTCAGGAGGCTAAGCCAGGATTGCTACAAGTTCAACCCCAGCCTGGACTACATAGAAAGACCTTGTTTCAAGAACAACAAAAAAGATTTTTGAGTTCTTGAATTTACAATGATCCTCCTGCCTCAGCCTCCCAAGTGCTGGGATTATAGGTATGCACCACCATACCCGGCTAAGACTTCTTAAAGAAAAATAAATAAATAAAGTTTCCAGAATTTGAGGATTTAGGAACTGTCATTAATGGACTGTAATAGAAATATGTGATTAAAATTTTTACAATGTATAGTTTTTCAATAAAAATACTAATAACTCAAAGTCTATATACCTAAACATCTAGTCTCTGGCTCCCTGATAGTCATTTCCTCTAAGTGTCTTTCATGTAAGCTATAAACTAATAAGCCTCAGTCCAGCAATTTAAATTTCTTTCTCCGGTTCCTTTTTTCAGAGAATCCCCTGCTTATCTGTTCTTCTTTCCTGTGTCCCCTACAATGACTCAGGTCTCCTTGGAGTCAGCAGCAGTCTTAGCCTGGCCGGCCTGGGCCCTGATTTCCCTGTCTCTACCCTTTGTTCCGGAACTGCAGTGAGGTGTTGTGTGAGGAATTTTTTTTTGACAGCTCCACATATTCAAAAGATGTGCTGCATCCTTCAAGCTGCAAGGTTTTGTTACGTGTCCTTAATTCCTGTTCACAGGCATCTTCTAAATTCAAGGTGGCCCTTAAGATGATTCGGTTCCATTCTTGTCCTTCCACTTTGTTTTCCTCCAAAGATTTGCTTTTTTCACTTCTTGCAGAGCTTCTCCAGTCTGCCAAGACACCCGGTATCAGCCTCAGTCTGAAGTGAGGACGGAGGGCGCTACATGGAAGGCGCAGTGTCTGTCTGGGCACCAGGAGAGACGCGCTGGCCTGTGCGGGTTCCCGCCATTTGGTGGGCGTGAGGAAGTCACAGAAGCCTCTGGGGTCACCACAGGAGGTTTGCCAGGGCTCCTGCAGGCCCTTTCTGGGCTGCATTTGTTTCCCCCACCTCCCACGCGGAGGCTGATGGAGGGCTCTCCTGAGCACGGGTCAGAGCTGTGCTACCACTGCGATACAGGCTCGGGGAGAGAATGGTACAAACCACCAACTACAACAAGTTTTAAAATTTAGGACAACGTTTAGCTCTAAGGAATGGAACCTTTTTGCAGGACTGTGCTCATGTGGAGAAAAGCAAAACAACTGTGCATGTCAGCCCTGGTTTCCTCAAGGACAGAGAGGTCCCCAAGAAGCCATCACGGAAATACATGGGATGCTCAAGAGTTCTGGCTCCTGATGGTCTGTCTATCTGTCTGCAAAGCGCTATAGCCCTCAGGGCTGTGCATTTCCACACTGCACATATATTTCAAAATTATCTCCTGAGGCCCGGAAGCAGACCTTTCTAAAACCTTTCCCCCTTAAATCCTCTCTCTCTGTGTGTACGGCCATTTCCCAGCAAGGGGCACCTGCCTGACAAGAATGAAAAGGGCACCTTCTCCAGGTGTTCAGTCCAAGCAGTGTGGGGAGGCAGAGGCAGGCAGACAGAGGCCACAGGGAGGCCTGGCGGGTTGAGGGGACCAGGGGACATCCATGAAGCAGGCCTCAAGGCAAGGGGAGGTCGGGTACAGAGAGGAAGATGAAACGAAAAATAATTAACCGCACTGAGGACTCAGCCCAACTCTGTGATGCTGAGAATAGCAGTGTGGCCTTCCAGGGTTCGTGGGTTTCGGTTTGGTTTTTTGAGACAGGGTCTCACTAAGTGGTTCAGGCTGGCCTCAGACTCTCAGTGATCCTTCTGCCTCAGCTCCTGAGTGCTGGGGTTGCAGGCGTGTGCCACTACACCAGGCTTGACCTTATGGCTTTTGATAGATAGAAGATAGGTAGGCGGTTGGCAGATAGAACTGTTTTAAATACAGAGCAAAACAGAGACGTGTATGTTTTCCAGCTCCCTCTATTCAAAGGGCCTGGGGCAATGAGCACACCATGGTGTGCATCTCTAACACCAGTGAACACACCCATTGGCACCTAAAGCTTGACTTTACCCCAAAAAACAGGGTCTCCTGCAGAAACAGGTGACTCAGAGCCAGGGCAGGAAAAGTATAGGGAAATAATCTGGAACATCCTGTTGATCCAAGAATTACAAAGAAATAATTGAAGAACGAAGAGGCTATGCCAAAAAGACACAGGAGTCAGCTTGAAGGGGCCCTTGGTGGCCAAGTCTGAGACAATCTGAGAATCAAAAGAATGATAGTAGTGGATTATAACTCACTGAGTGAGACAGGAAGCCAGGAGTCTGTTTGATAATGTCTGATATCAATTCAAATTGAATGAGAAATCAGATACAGTTTCAAAGCACCTCTGCACAAAACACTTACTAAATAATGATGAACTACAAACGTTTTTTTTTTTTTTCTATGTTGCTGTTGGTTTTGGTTTTGGGAGGGGGGTGCTTTGTTCCATTTTTTGTCCTTTTGAGATGATCTCCTATGCAATTCAGGCTGCCCTTGAGCTCACCAGACTGGTCTTGAACTTGCAATAATCCTCCTGCCTCAGCCTCCTGAGTGCTGGGATTACAGGTATGCACCACCACGCTCCGCTATGGGTTTAAAAAAAAAAGAAAAAGTACATTTATAGTGAAGAAGCCTGGAAGTTACCACCTCAAAATCAAGTGGTGAAGTTAACAGTACAATGCATGGAAGAAACCAAAATTACGTGCTACATGCCAGGGTGCACTGAAACCAACACAGCATCATTTCAACACAAAATAACTTTATTCTTCCAAAGTATTCTAAATCTTGGGCCTACCCCATCCTTCCAATGCTTAAGTTATCTGTGGTTGGTTTCTAACACAGGAGACCATCAAAGACTTACTGCCCACCCACAGTACCTATGAATTTCTCTTTCCCCTATTCTCTTTACTTCCTCTCCGTCCCCTCCCAGCACTGTCCACGAAGTTTCCGTTCTCTCCAACCTGAGCGGGGCAATGACAGGTACTTGCTATGCTTCATGGGAGCAGCACCCTTCTAGAAGATTCCTTATAGAACATCAACTGTAAATCTAAACCATCTTCTCCTCCAACCAACTACCTCTCATACTAACAGACCTTTTTTCACTTTTATAGTAAAATATCTTCTCTAACAAAAGGTGAAGGAAGGAAAAAAAAGTTTCAAGGTTAAAGGAAATCCCATCTTGCCACATTTATAGGAGAGTAGATTAGGAACAATTTAGTTATCTAAGAGGCTTAGTTGAGAAGAGTGTAAGCATCTAATTACTCAACAAAGCCATTAAAAATAACTATGCCATATATCGGCTCAGTACTATCTTGGACCCAAACAGAATCCCAGCTCAGACCAAAGAGAGCACCTTGCTCCCATAACGAGAGTCCCCAGGAGAAGAAACAAATATGAGAGGAAGCATGAAGCATCTGCCATAAGCAAAAGTGACTGTCTTGGGAAGTAAACTATAAAGAACTAAAACCTCCTTACAGAAGGGCAAGAAACTCTTTGCCATTGAAGGCCTGCCACCAGAGATAATAGGATCTGTGACTATACAAATCCTCTGTTAAATATCTACCAGCTTTTGTTTAATCTGTCCAAATCAACTTTGTCTCCACTTCTTTTGGGAACAAACTTTTCCCTAACTCCTTCTGAAAGACAGCAACTTGGCTGCGGCTTGAGTCTTCACAGAACCCCCTTCTTGCCTTGCAGTGACTGGTCTAGAAGTGAACATGAAATCAAACCAGGCCACATGAAGGCCTCCGTGGGGCATTTAGAGTGAGACTAATAGGAAAGCCTGGTTCCTCCTTGCCCTTGAGCTAGCATCCTGTAACCTCAGCCTAGTCAGCCCAGCTGCTGGAGAAGCCTCAGAGAGTAAGCGATCAGCCAGGCCTAGCATTCAGCTTTCAGCCCCGTCGTACCTCCCAACAAAGCCTAATTTTAACTTGAATCTGATCCAGTTGAGTTTTTGTCTCAGGACTCTGAGCTGAGACTCTCCTACACAAACAGCAGCCCAGTGCAGCTCTCAGATTGGGGACACTCTCAGTATTTTGCATAACTTATGGTAGCCAGCACACATTGGTGGTGGCCTAAAGTGACTCATGAGCACGGCATCTAGATAAGCCAAAGCAAAATTCAGGGGGCGATGAGCAGCCATGCTTAAACCTCCTCATAAAAGGCTCGTCTTTCCTCTCTCTTTGGATGGAGCGAATCCACTGTATCCACACAGCCTAACCTACAAAATGACTTCCATACCATCTAGCAGACATCATTCATCATGCACTAAAAGGCCTCAGATTGATGCACATCAAGCTTCAAGACAGCCCTCCACCGGCTCTCGCCTGGCCTGAACTTCTCATTCCACAGAGCAGGGGCCACAGCTACAGGGCACTCGTGGGTACAGAAGCTGAGGCAGACCAGGCTGTGAAGAGCATCGACTGGAACCGAAAAAGAGGAGGAGGACTTCTGATGGCACCTTGCCTTTGTGTGTGGCTTCCAGCCAAGCTTCCTTAAACCCCAGGGAGCAATATTTAAGCTAAATGAGGACGCACATATGTATTTTAAGTCACAATTGTCAGAAACTGTTTAATTCAAAAGTGTTATTAACTACTACAACAGAATAAAAACAACTGCACCAGTTACTTGGAATGCCACAGGGCAGTGATGGCAAATCTTTCAGAGACTGTACATTCTGCTACAACCCAAACCCATTTAGTTACCTCAAAGTGCCAACACTGCCATTAAACCTGAATACTGAGGTTTTGGTTTAGAGAAAACAGCTCTACATTAACAGATTTTTGTCTTAAAAGAAAAATAACACATGTGCCATAGGCTTCCCACCACTGTCATAGGTTATAAGATTCATATTGTCTGAACATACAACTGAAGGCAAGATAGAAGCAGAGAGAAAAGTCAAAGGGCTCAACTGCATTTCAAATGAGTAACAAGAGACACATTTTATGATTTATCATAGCTCTGAAAATATCTGTATTTTATGACTTTTTCAACCTTTCAGAAATACATGTGTCACAAATATAAAATTTTAAAAATATATGTGTAAGTATAGATCATTAATTCTACGTGTCAACTTGGCGCAGTATTTTGGTCAAGCATCAGTCTAGCTGTTTCTAAAGATTTTTTTGGAAGTTATTCATTTTATTTTTGTAATACTGGAAATCAAACTCACAGTCTTACACATGCTATCACTATGTGCCTAGCCAAAAAATTACTCATTAAATAAGTCAACAGAATCAAGGCAGATTCCCTTCTATATTGTTAGTGGGTCTCATCCAATCGGTTTAAGGCCATAAGAGCGTAGACTGAGTTTCCCCAATGGGGAAGAAATTCTGCTTTCAGACTGAAACTGCAGCCTCAACTCACGCTGGAATTTCCATCCTGCAGCCCTGCCCTGCATATTTTGGACCTGCCAGCCCCCACAATCTGGAGAATCAGTTCCTTAAAATACCTCTCCCCCTCTCTGCACAGAGATAAAATATTCTATTGTTTCTGCTTCCCTGAAGCAGAAGTCTGACTAACCTAATACACATATGAATATGTGTACACAGTATTTATAGTTCAAAGGACTTTGTTTTTCAGTTTCTATCCCAAAGAAGCCAGGCTTGGGAGTAACATAATGTGACAGCCTCTATATTAAATTAGGAAACGCTAAGGAGAAAGTGACACAGATCTGTGCTTAAAAGAATTTTACATTTAATTTTACTTGAATCCTTCTTTTCAGCTTAATTAATAACACAATGCTGGGATTTATTTTAGTAGTATAGTTCCAAGTAATTTGCTTCATAGTTTCTCTATAATTAAAGCCACTTCTATTCCTAAAGGGAGATATATCACTGATTTTGGGTTTTGTTTCTCATTAAAGAGCTTATGTTTTCCTATTTCCACAGCAAAGTGATATTTATATGGGTTATAAGCCTGGTTTCTCAAATTCTAATGTGCATAGGAATCACCTGGGGGTCTTTTGAAAGCATAAAGTCTAACTCTTAGGTCTGGGATGAGGCCCAAGAGGCTCCCCATCCCTGCGCCCCTTTCTGAGCAACTATTTTAAACAAGGCCCCAGCTGGTGCCAGCGGCTGGGCAGGGCCCACACTGAGCAGCAGGGAGCTAGCACTGTAGCTCTCAGCTGGAAATGGCCTCAGCCCCTCCCAGGGCTTGTGAGGCCGCAGACTGATGGGCCCCATCCCAGACTCTGATTCAGGGCTGCACGGTGAGGTCTAACCTGCACGTCTGACCCGTCACACAGATGTTGCTGGTCCGGGTTCCTCCATGTGAGAAACATCAAGCCAGAGTAATGGTTCCCTAAGCATGAGAATTACCTGGGGCACTTGAGGGTAAGGGGGTGTTTTGTCTTCCCCCTTTTTGAGCTGACCTCTTGCTCTGCTGTCCAAGCTGATCTGGAACTCTGGGGCTCAAATGATCCTCCCACGCGTGTCACCTCCAGAGTAGCTGGGGCTACAGACTGCACCGTCACGCCAGTCCTGAAGCAATTTTAAATTCCCAATCCCCGTGCCCCACTTAGTATCTGATTCCGTAGACTTAGATAGGGAGGACCCAGAAAGCTATGTTCTTGACCAGCACCCCAGTTGTTCTTTGAAGGATGAAACACTGACCTAAGGAGTTACCTCAGTCCTGACGTTCTTTAAAACACTGCACAGGCACAGAAGTTAAACAAGCCCAGACCCCTGAGCCCCACAAGCGACCCTGACCCACCACAGATCTGACAGCAGCAGCTAGAGCTGGGGCTGCCGACTCTGGCCCGCTTTGGAGACTTTTGTTTTGTTTTCTTTCTGTTTTTGTTTTTTGAGATAGGTTCCCACTCTGCAGTTCAGGCTGTACTTGAACTCACCATGTAGCCCAGTCTGGCTTTGAACTCAAGGCGATCCTCCAGCCTTTGTCTCCCCAGTGCTGAGGTTATAGGCATATTGCATCACCCCCACTCAGATTTTGTTTTTAAGTGCACATCCCTAGAGCATCACACCCCCCCCCCCGCCCGGGTTCTCATTCACTCTGGGGTGGTATATTAACTAGTTAGCTTCCTGTTGCTGTAGTGAATACCTGAGATAAACAGCTGAAAAGCAGGAAAGGGTTTTGGCTCACGGTTTCAGCGGTTCTGGTCCATTCCATCAGCGGGCTCTGGTGTTCTGGGACTTCCTGGGTAAGGCAGAAGTCAGAGCAAGGAGCGTGGGTGCAGCTGGACCCGAGGGGGGGGCGGGGTCCTCGCATCCCTTTCTAGGCCCCGCCCCGTGACAGGCTTCCTTCTGCCAGGCCCCGCCCACCTCACGTGGTCCCCGCAGCCTGGAGGCGGGGCCAAGGCTGAACAGGTGAGCTTTAGAAGGGCAATTAAACCCAAGCCAGGACAGGTGAGATCCTGCTGTTTTTTTTTTTTTTTTTTTATTGTTGTTGACCTATTGCATTTTGTTTTTTAACACTCCCAGTAGAGTCAGTGAAGGGTGAGAACATCGAGCTGGAGTTTCAGCCCCCAGTCAGCTTCAGGACACATTGGGAACTACTGCACCAACTGCCTTCCCCTCCAGCACTGGAGCAGAGCGCGTGAGGGAGGCCCCCCCCCCCCCAGGCACACTGCCACCCGGGTGCCGCTCTGTCACCCCAGCCTCCCAAGGGGGCCCCTCCTGCCCCTAGCTGCCTGCATCCTCGAATCCTCTGAGGGGGTGGGAAAGCGGCCTCCCCTGGAGAATCAGGCTGAGATCCCTTTCTTTATTGATTCGTGCAAAAGACTAATAATGCTCCTATTATGAGCCAAGCTCTAAACTAGAAGTTGGGAGAATAATGAACAAGTTCCTGTTTTTAAGAAGCTTATGATCTAGTAAAAAATTCAAGCAAATAAATACTCCTTTGACTTTAACATGCCTGCTTCCTAAGGTCTAGGTGATGGGGGCCTCAAAACTCCCCCTCAGCACTGGAGAGACGCGCAAGCCTCTCCTAGGCACGCAAGCCCCGTGCACAGCCGTCACTCAGCAGCCCTCCTAGGCAGATGCGGAGAAAACACAACAGCAGAATTGGAAGTTCATCTTCATTTGCCCTGGACAGTCCTGTTTCTGGCATTTTCCATAAGCCAACATGCGCACGGCTGGATTGGTGCTGTCCTGCAGAGCATACGCTGCCTAGTGATCAGGACTGGAAAGACCACCATCCACAGGGCAGCAAATCTGAGCCTAGGCCAGCTTCCCTCACAACGGGAGCCAGGAAATAACACCGGTGTCTCATTGGAGCGGGATCAACCCGTCTGAACCCATAGGCAAACGCTGGGCAGATTGAGAGCTCCTGATACAAGAAGTCAATAGTCAGCTGTTTGTCAGTTTGTGTTTAAAGGACGTCAGATATTTCCCAGAGCTTCTTGTCGTCCCTCCTAATAAAAACGTTTCCACTGATTACCCACAGCCATGTTGTCAAACAGGCTGCAGTGGGTTATTAACATCTGGAGGGGAGGATATTGGCGAGCAGAGCTTTAATTAAGTTAAGCGCTTTCTTTAATGAATCTCATTTTGGCAGGAGGAAGTCATGACCAGGCATCATAATGCCATCTAATCTGCCACAAGCTTTTTAAAGTTGCTGTTTTCTCTTTCCTCAATCAATCCTGCTATTCTTTTCAACATCCCCAAAGGGTCAAGACCTTGTAGCGAGAAAAAAGAATATATTACACGGCTAGCTTTCCTTTAAATGAAAACTGTTTCACATTGCTTTATCTTAATTTACTGTTTTTCCACCTCCAAACTGTACAATTTATGCCTGGTGAAAAGGTGTGGCTTGGTGTAACATTTAATATACATGGTCCTAACATTTTGCTGCAAAGCAAATTAATTCTCTAGAAAAATTGGCAAGATTAACCCGTTTCCACAGAAGCCAGGTTCCAGTGAGCAAAGCGTAAATCTGTTAGATGGGGCTTGGTTTTTTCAGCTCATTTCTTGGTTCAGTGAAATTTTTAATTTGTGAGATTTTTTTTTTAGAAGTGAGATTTCTCTACATAGAATAAAATCAGTGATGTGGCTATAGATACTGCCCTCCTGCTTACGTACTCTAAAACATGGACAAGTTGCTTTAAGTGCTATAAACATCAGTTCCTCATGGGACCAAAATAGTACTAATACCCTGGGGTTATCCAGGGCATTAAAATTGGTAGATTGTTCTTACAAAAATACACAAATATGGGTAGGTAGCACCCTGCATGTCAGGTGTGGTGCCAAACTAAACATTTGATAAGTGGTTGCTCATACATGACTATTATTCTCTTTGGAACTCAAAGGGAAGGGTTTGACTGAGTAACATATAGGCAACTATTGATGACTATTTCTTGTCCTAACCGGGCACCATAGCAGCACACACCTGTAATCCTAGCACTTGGGAAGCTGAGGCGGGTGGAGCACGAGTTCAAGGCTAATCTGGGCTATAGAGTGACCAGTCTGCACTACACAGTGAGATGCTGTCTCAAAACAAAACAATATCTTATCCTAAATTCTCTGATCTCAGATATCTGCTGGTATACATGCTCTTTTTATCAGCTAATTTCAAGGCAGATTTATGGGGTGGTTCACAGAGACCCGGGCTTGCTTTGCCAATGTGAAGAAGGGAGCCAGTGTCCAGGGCAATGTGGCAATCTGGGAAGCCATCAGAAGCCATTGTACTTTACATCAAAGTGGAAAAAATCTCTCTTTGATCTTTCATGTAGGCACAAAAATGATAGTATGGAAGCTTGAAACTATTGTAGAAAGTATCATTCTTTAATTTTTTTTAGCAAATGAAGGAAGGGGTGATGGTCAAGGGTCCTGGAATCCTGCCTGTGAGTTCCATTTCCGCTACCAAGCAGTGACCTTGAGTAAGGTTCAGTGAATTGAGGAGAGTCTCAATTCAAATTCGCCATTTTGGAAGGAGAAATTGTGCGAAGTCATTTGAAAGGGCTTTTATAAATTTTAAACTATAATATTTGAGAGAAATGTGATAGTAACAAAAAATAACTTACCATTAACGATAAAAACCATTAAATTCTATTTTCCCTGTCTGACACTTGCACACTGTATTTCCAGAGAAAGATGGATGGCCTTGTTGTACACAAAACTGCGATGGTCATGATAGTCTTAGCTATTGATCCAAGCAGACAGAGAAGAACTAATGGATTCTCAAAGCAGGGTTTACAGCTGCAGGTGTCACCAGGAAATTCTATGCTGTGCCTAAATACAGGGACCAAAAGGCTATGAATATAAGCTGTAATGCATCCCCAGGAAGGCAGTTGACTTTATGGAGCGGTAACAGGGTATTAAGATGGAAGCTCTATCCCAAACCTGACTTAAGTTTAATTACAATGAAAACTTAGGCTCCCTTCTCCACATGCGGGGTCACACAGAGATCAGGGACCCTGCCATAGCTTCTGTGCTACTCCTTCCTTTGCAACTCTCATGGCTCATTACAAAATGTACCTCTAGAAAGTCGGCTTCTGAAAATCATTTTATAAAAAAGGAATTGGGGTTCCAAAAACCACTTCCTAACCTCACTCCCCAAAAGAAAATGATTTCATAAAAATTAAAAGCTACATAAGGGTCTGCAATTGATCCCAGCACCTACAGAACAAAGAAAAACAAAATTGGTGACATGGTGACTAGAAATCAGAGAGAGGAGGTTTTTAAAGATTTTTACTTTCTTCCTCCAGATAGTAATATTTTATACATTTGATTAACTGCTGGGAAAAATATACACAGAATCATGACACCAAGTAACAGGGTCCACATGGCAAAAGGACACAACAGTAATGATGCAATGTCAATCAGTGGGCCCCAGAAGAGTGCATTACAACAGGTGGTGGATACACTCGGGTCCCCTGACCACAGCAGCTACATACTCTCTGACCTGCTGCCCACTCCCTGCTGACCTTTCTATAACATGAAGTCACACTAATATTAATTCCAAATGACAGTGTCTCAGCATCATCAGAATCATTCGAGGACCTCAGATAACCCTCCAAAATCTTCCTGGTTGTCTCTAGGAATCTCTGGAGTGACATCCCAGGGGAAAATCCACCTATGTACTGCTGCTTCTTCAGTCCCCTCTGAATATTATGATTGCCTTTCTGCTCCCTTGAGTGGAAATTCCAATCTCCGTGAAGAGGCACCCAAGGCAAATCCCCTCCCCACAAATCCCCAGTTCCCAAGACGTCACAACAAGCCAAAAGTAAGAATCACACGATCATTTCTATAGATGCAGAAAAAGCCTTTGATAAGGTCCAACATTCATTCATGATAAGAACTTTACAGAAAATTGGAATAGATGGTCTTTACCTCAATATAATAAAGGCTGTCTACGACAAACCAACAGCCAGTATCATACTAAATGGCCAAAAATTGAAAGCCTTTATTTTAAAATCAGGCACAAGTCAAGGATGTCCTTTATCACCTCTCCTATTTAATATAGAACTGGAAGTACTAGACAGAGCAATTAGACAAGAGAGAAAAATAAAAGGGGCAAAGATAGGAAAATAAGAAGTTAAATTGTCATTATTTGCAGATGGCATGATACTCTACATAGAAGACCCCCTAAACTCCATTGAAAGACTCTTAGATATAATAAATAAATTCAGTAATGTAGCTGGGTACAAAATCAGTACTCAGAAATCAATAGCATTCTTATACACTAACAACAAAATCACAGAGAGAGAAATAAGAGAAGCCACACTCTTCACACCAAGAGGTCACAACAGTACTAGGATAGGAGCAAAGGTGAAGATCGTGGCCTACTGCTGCTCTCAGGGCACCTCTTTGTCACTAAGGTCCTACAATTTAGGACAAGAGTCACTCTTAATCAGACGTGAAGAGTTCAAGTTCCAGTTCCTCTCGCTTGCCTTAATTTTTTTTTTTTTTTTTTTTTTTGAGACAGGGTCTCGCTATGCAGTTCAGGCTGGCCTTGAGCTCACTTTGTGAGCTCAAACTCACAACAATCGTCCTGCCTCAGCCTCCCAAATGCTGAGTGTGAGCCACCACGCCTGGCTCCCTCTCCTTAATTTCAAAAAACAACCAGGTGTCATGGTGCATACCTATAATCCCAGCATGAGGCAGGAGGATCACCAAGAGTTCAAGGCCAGTCTTAACTACATAGAGAGTTCAAGCCCAGTCTGAACTGCATAGCGAGACCGTGTCTCAAAAGCAACAACAAAAACAAACAAACAAAAATCCTCTGAAAAATGAAATGCATCAGTTAGGATAGGCCAGGATAGGTGGCAGTAACAAAATCAACAGTGGGGAAGCACAGCTAAGATACGCTTTTTCTGACTCCTATGTGTGTCATGCAAGTTGGCAGGGGCTCTCTGCTCATAGGAGTCACCCAAGAAGCCAGACTGATGAAGACTCCATCTCAACACTCTCTCATGGCTCTTGCAGTCGGACCTCTAAACATGTGACACAAATCACTTCTCATTCACGTCACTGCCAAGGAAAAGCCCGTGGGCAGGGCTACCCTCACGGGTTCAGAAAGTGAAATTAAGAGAACTAGGACATCTGTGAGTGGTCCTGATGACAACCAAAGCAAGTCACTCAAGCTGCTGGTCACCCATTAGGTGTGCCCACAGCCAGCCTTGACCCAGCACCCTTGCTATAGTCCTGAGATGATAAAGCCATTTGCATTGGAAATTCAAACTGCTACCCTAACTTTGCAGGTACCTATTTTGTAGGTGACCTTTTAGGATCAGAAGACCTATCTGTAATTGGGAAAAACAATGCTATATTCAAAAACTCATATGCAACCACCAAAGAATACAGATACCTTGGAACTTGATCCAGAACAAATGCATATTGTTTTAAACTTCTCTATTGTGTTCAGAGAAGTTGCCATTCCTACATTTCAGAGTTGTCACAATTATGAAGTCTGTCCAGCATTCCTGCAGCCTTTAATTATATTGCCCCACATCCCCACTCTAGCTCCATAACAAAGAGATCTCCAGTTGGCAGTTGAGAATCAAGGAGATTAGCAATCAGCTCGTGTGGGCCACCACTTCATAGAGTTCTTTTGTGTGTGTTTTCTGCACGTTTTGTCCTTAAATGAGCGCTATTGTTTTTCTTCTTGTCTTTTTCCTTAGATCTCCTTGTTTTGTGTCCTTGTTGTTGCATATTTGTTTGTCATCCAGAGAATACATTTGCAAGCCTCTCTCCTGAGTGGCTCTTTCTTTCCAGGCCTCAGGCACCTTTCTTTGGCTCTATCTGCCCCCGAGCCCAGTGCAGGCAGGTCTGCCTGGGACCGGAAGGCCTGACTCCTCTCCTTCATCAGACCCTCCAGCTCACCTGTCCGCAGACCAAGTGCTGACAGTTTTCCACCCTTCACAGGTCATGGAAACAGCAACACATCTTGGCGTTCCTGCTCTGCCCTAGACTTTGGAAAGGGCTGCTGTCTGGATGAGAGGAAGGGGTAGGGGACAAGATTTCACAATTTGGCAGTGTTCACTTGTGTTCCTGCCTCCCTGGTGTCCCCAGGCCCTTCTCCTCTGAACCCTGCCCACTCCTCCTCCCAGTCACCCCTCTCTCTTATCCCCAGGATGACTGAGTTTGACTGTCAGCTTGCCGGGCCTGTGCCACACCTGGGAGATTAGTAACATACTTTTCTGGCTGTGTCTGGGTGATGTGCGGGGCATGGTCCCAAGGACTGCTTGTGGTTCCCAGCCCTTCCTCTCGGCTTCTCTGCACTATTTTCCAGGCACCTCAGCTCCCCAGACAGTGAGCACCATCAAGCCAAGGGCCATGTCCAGTCTCACCTGGTGGACCCGGGAGACGCTCAGTGGAAAAACCAAAGACTCCTCTACCTCTCCAAGCTCTCAACCCAAGATTGAAGTTCAACTATATACAGGAACCTTCTTTAGGCACTCACTAACTAGGCGTGTTCATGTAAAATTTGTAAATGAAGCCATTCTGAGAATTGTGCATAACATTTTAAATTTATAATTCGCAATACTCATTGTTTCTTGAGATTCCATTCAGTGGCCTGTAAGAGAGGAGGAAGAGGAACAGAAGAAGGAATCGGAGGAGGAGAGGAGGGAGGGAGGGAAGAAGGGAGACAAAGAGAGAGAGAGACAGATATTAATTTATTCAGGACATCTCCAGGTCTCTGACCTCTAGGTTTCTTTCTTAACCAAAGTAACATATCCAGCTAGAAGCCTTCTACAACAAATCTGCCTATCTGAGGAGTTAGGAAATTGGCAGCTGAAACTCCAGATACTCCAGTGATCAAGATTTGCATTTCTGGTGGAAGTCTCAAAATTAGGCTGCTGCTAAGTATGGATATGTGCAAAACTTCTTTATGTAACTAAGCATTAATGCCTACTTTATCTCCTACCTCATCATCTGTCAGAGTCAAAAAATGGCAGCACAAATTGAAACGCCACAGGAACAAAAATTGCATAGGAATCCCCTTAAGAGCATGATCCTAAGAGAATTCTTCTGTGCTGTCTCCTTAGATTAGACACAGTAGGGCGCAGAAGGAGAGGGAGGGCTGCATGTCCATGGCCCCGAACCTAGACAAAGGTCGCCTGAATGAGTACTGTCCTACGTCCCACACCATTCACAGCCACAGGTACGGAAACTTTTACATTCAAATTCTGGGAGCTGGAGAATATGCTAGTATTATTCACATGTAGGAAGAAGCAATACATTCTCTGCCAAAATACATTCAAAATTACCCCTCACTACTAGCTGTCTGCCCACATAAGAATACTTTTTATATATTTTATATGGTGCCTGTTTATTCTAGTGAAGTCATTTTGAAATCTAAACATGTGTTAAAAGTTTTTTAAAAATCAGTTTCTGCAAATATGGGCAATGATCTTTGAATCAGATTTTTATAGTAGATTTAGGATACTTTTACCTGAAGAAATTTGGTCTTATATACAGCAAAAAATAATTAAGGTCATCTTTCTGATGGAGACAGTTAATATTTATTAGATGTCTTCCATGTGCCACAGTTCTGGGTATTGAAGATACCGCAGTGAATAAAGCAGACAAAAGCCCCTGCTTACGTGGAGCTTACATTCTCCCAGGAACGGACGCAAACATAAATAAACAAATATATATGTAAGATGATGGCAAGTTTGCAGTTTGTCACATTCATGGCTCCAATCCCTTGCCCTGCCCCTGGCCATTCCCTCTGTCAAGTTTTCTGCAGTGAGCAGAGCGTTGGACCCAGACATGTGACCCCCTTTGGCCAACAGAATGACCCCTTGTAGCAGTAACAGTGACTGCTGGTGGTTGAATACCCTGAAGACGTGAGAAGCCTCTGATTCCAGCGCCTCCATTCCTGTCCTGCGAGTGCCATGAGACACACAAGGCTGGCCCGGGAAGAAGGGCAAGAAACACGACAGTGCACAGCTGCTCCAGCTGAGCTTCCTCCAGACCAGCATAACCAGAGCTCCAGGAGGCTTTTTCTTTCATAAGTACACCAGCCAACATCAGCAGAGCTGCCCAGTGTGCCTAGGCTAGCCTCTGTGGACCCACAGATGCATGAGCTATAATAAATGATCACTTTCAAGGTGGAGTTTGGGTTCATTTGTTACATCTCAATAGCTGACTGATACAGGTATGAAAGTAATAGCCAAAACAAAGCAGTAAAGGAGTAAAAGTGCTATGTGGTTATGCAAGGCTTATTTCAAATGTCTTCACCAGATACAGTTGCTTCTCAAAATGTAATGCATTATTATTGAGCCTAAAAGCAGTCTCTTTCTGGGACCTGACAGGTTCTTCCTACTGTCACCTAACATCACCATCATGTATTTGGTACGCTCCTCTGAGGTCTACGTGGACTCAAACAGAGGGCACAGAAGACACTTGTTTCCTTGTTCTGGGGTAGAAAGCAGAGCAGAAACCAATGTCCATCTCCACTTGCATTCCAGTCATGCACACTTGCTGTCCCTCACATGTGAAGTTCAGTGTTCGAACTCAGATTCTCTTCCTAACGTGGCTTATTGTCACTTGCTAATTCAACTAGAATTTCCCAGAGGCTCTTTCCTAAATTATCATCAACTCCTCAAGGCTCAAAGGTTAGCCAACAGAAGCCTCCCAGCACACTTTCATGAGTCTTTCAGATTCTCTACAGTAATTATAAATGCAGCCAGCACCCTTGTTCCGTGGAGATCAAAGCCTCTCCAAATGAACCATCCTACCTTTCTGTAAGGTGAAAGCAGTCATGTCCTCCAGCCTGGAAAGGGGCACCAAGAGGGTCCTGTCTCAAAAGACTTTTTCGGATGGAAACAGGGTCCAGAAGAGTTCTGGAAAGCTCTAGGGCCTGAACTGGCACCAACAGAGATTCCAAAACGAACCATGATTAATGTATAAAGACTAGGGAAAAATTCTTCTCAGTCTCTTGTCTTCTAAGAAGTTACCTGTTGGTGGCTCCAGTGTACTGATGGAGAGGTTTGAGAGCAGCTTGGTTAAGGTATTTTCCAGAACTCTTACATCTATACTTCAATTTCCCTTTCCTTCATCTTTTATGTATTTGGACAACTGAGATCGTATTCCACAGAGTTCTGTGATCTCAGGAAAATTGTTTAACCTCTCGAGACACAAAGTAAGAGAATCAAAGACTTTGCTCTCCCTCCTAACATCCTATAAGGTAAGTACACATGTTTAACCTACTGATTCCAAACTAAACAAACTGTAACTTTCAGCCTTTTACAGGCTGTAGCCCTGGGCACCAACCAGCCCAGTCAAAGTAGCTTAATACATGAAGAATTAGGTTGGATCTTTCATCGATAGTGCTTTCAAAGTCCTAGTATTCACCTTATGCCTTTTTACATTAATCCTCACAACTTTTTGTAAATAGTAAGGATTTTAAAACCCTCCCCAAAACAGTTCGGCTTTTTATAAATTCTGTAAGAGAGCTTTAGAAGCCCTGGCAAGACTTTTCTATCCTAGGATCTTATTCTAGATAGGCTGATAAATTTTCTCTGTGAAGGCTTAATATTTCCAAACTGGACCTAGTAGCTAACGGTTACCAATCAATTACTATTCACACTCACACATCTGCACACATAAAGCCACTTTAACCATCACGCTGTGGGGTCCTGACATAATGACAGAGCCACCAGCTGTCGGGGCACTCCGCTGAATTGGGGACACAAACCCCATTTTCCTATGTAAATTGGCCTGGCCGCTCCTTGGGCCCCCAACAAAAGGGGACAGTCCTGTTAAATGGGGCCATCTGGCCCTCCCTAGACACCTCTGGGATGGGGCGCTCGGGAGCGATCTTGGGGGGCCCGAGAAGGTAGCGCGGTAGAGCGCAGCTGTCACCTCGGCCCCAGGGGTCCTGCCCACCAAGAGGCCGAGGGCAAGCGGATTCTTGGTGGTCTTAAGCCCGGGGCCTGGGGCGCCGCCCGAAGGTCCCGCGGCGCATCCCCGGGGCGGAGGAGGGCGCGCTTTGTTCCTGGTCTGGGATGGGGCGAGCGCCCGAGGCTTGGGCACGGTCTCCTTGGTCCCGGAGCCCCGGGCACCTCCCGCCAGGCGGCGAAAAGCCCGGGCGCCTCCATAGCAACCGCGTGGGAGCCGGGCGAGCCGGGCAGAGGCGCGGAGGAGGCGGGGCGGGGCGGAGGGCGCCCCTGGAGAAGGGGCGCGGCGCGGGCGGCGGCGGAGGAAGCGGGGCGCGGGGAGGAGGAGGGCGGAGGGGCGCGCGGGGTTAGCGCGCAGGGGAGAAGGGGGAGCGAGCGGGAGGGGGCCGGGAGGAGGGGTGCGCTGTCAGGGGGTGCAGAGCAGCCGGGCCAGGGGAGCGGTGGGGGGCGGAGAGGAGGGCGCGGCCCGCCCCCCCAGCGTCGCCCCAGCTGCGGGCCGAGGAGGAGGAGCCGGGAGGAGGGAGGTGGCCGGGTCCCGCCGCCCACCCGGCCGCGAGAGCGCGCAGACCCCTCCGCCCAGGTCGCTGCGCCGCAGCGGGCTGAGGTTCCGGGGCAGCTTCCCTGCGAGCCCTCGGGCCGTCCCCTTGGATGTGCGAACTCGGGTCCCCGCCGGCCCCACAGAGAATTCTCCGCTAAGGCTTGCGGGCCTCTGGGCCTTTCTCATCCAGAGTATTTTCCCCTACAAGACTGTTAGGAAGGTGCTGTGGGGTTCTGCTTTGAGTTCACCCCACCGCCACCTCACTCCCCAAATCTGGGACCTCGTGGAGAGAGCATAGTACGAATGCTAAATTTGGGATTGGAAACGTCTTCTGATATCTTGCTGAAAAGCTTAGAGGTCAAGTCACAAACAGGTCACCCTTCTGTGCTAAGCACCAGCTTGCACAAGACATTTCACAAAGGTGACGAAATAAGACATAATCTTTGCTCTCGAAGTTTGCCACAAAAACGTATCTGAAAACACCTACCTCTTACGACATGGCTTTTGTATCTGTGGTGGGAAGGATTATTTCAGATTTATCACTATTGCAAAAGAAAGCCTATAGCTAAGGACTGCTTTATTTTAAACTCATTATGCAAAGTAAAGGGAAGAAAAACAAACCTTTGGACATTCTCAGCTAGCAGGGCCTATGGGAAAATGAAAATAAACCTAATTGAAAAAACAGGGCTCACCATAAATAGGATTAGCTTTCAAGCAAGGAGTATGTGTTTTTAAAAACCAGCAGAAAGTCACCAATCAAATGTAAGGTTTCCATGTTTCATAAAGTAAAGGTCAAAGAATCCTCCTAAGTTTTAAGGAACAGCGTTCCTGCAGTATGGCTCAGGTTTTTGTTGTTTGTTCTGAAAACCCAAATCTGTAGCTCCTGTTTTTGGGTATTATCCGAAGGAACATTTTTTGGTTTCTTCTACCCACACACTCCCAAATTAGGGAGTTACTAGCCAAAAGTAACAGGGAAACTTGTAGGTTTGTAATTGTGATAGCCTATCTACTATCTTTAACCCAAAAGAAAAGATGAACAATATAAGCAAACTTCCAACTGTATTTATAAAACGCTAAACGTTTATTTATTTTGACAGATGTTTCACTTGTAGTCTTAGCGTCCCATCAAACTGATATGCGATGCTTTATAAGGGCTCACACCAATCCACGTGCCAGTCTAAGCAATTTGCAGACTATTAATGCTCTGAAAGTTAAGAGACAAATACTATTATAATATTGTAGATGAGGGCATATAACCTCCCCAGGTTGCTGCAGTAGCAGTGGGTACTGACCAGAAGTTTGTACAAAGGTAGCATGTAGACCCCCATCTGTCACCCTGATCAATTTGTTCCTGCCTATACACACCAAAAGTGTGGGCTTTCCGTGCATCGCACCTAGAGTAATACTTGAATATAACCATGGGCAAAAAAAAAAAAAAAAAAAAAAAAAACCCTTATGGATCAATTGAATTTCTCAGTTTTGTCCAATTGTTAGGTTATGTTAGAAACACATGAAAATTCAAGAATAATTACCTTCTTATTTTTAAGTGTTCCTCGAGAGTAAAAAAACTGAAAAATAGTAATATAAAAAGATGAAAGATAATCATTACATTAATTTTGATATAGCAAAATGGCAGAGATAAGATTGTATTTCTTTTAGGAAGTCAAAGCAATAAAAATGTCCAGTTAAATAAAGACATGGGAGCCTGCCTTGCCCTTGTGCTGCTTCCAGATAAATCTTCATGCAATATTGTAAACTTCAGGAAAGCAGAAAGCAGCAATCTCCCAGATGAGCTATGCACAAATTATTGACATGGCACTTAAGAAGTATTTATTTACAGTTGAGGCAACAATTATAGATACTGTGAATTCAATCAAAAATCATCTGTTAAAAGCCTGGTTGTGTCTTGCTGCTTGTACTCTGACTTGTTCTTTAATTTCTATTAAAGATGTGGTCACAACTTTAAATTCTTAGACACTGGCAAAATAGGTGAAATAGGCTATCATTGGATGAGTGTCTGTACATTCAGAGAGGGGATTTTCAGAGGGTTCTGCTGAATTTGGCTTCTGGAAACAGGTAATGAGGACATACTCATGCCTAAAATCTTCTGCCTCTGCATCTTTTCTTCTGTTCTTTGCCTTGGCTCAAAGAAAATGAACCGAAGGAAACAGGTGAATGAGAAAAGGGAATGTGGAAGAAACAGGGGGAATAGAAACATTTGGGGTGGAAGTAAGCAAAAGTGTGATTCTTCCTGGAGCACACAGTGCTGGAGCTAACAGCTGGCTGGGGCCAGGATAGGGAGCCCCAGTATAGCTGGCACTGCCCACACTGCAGGCTGGGAACTGCAGGAGAGCTGCTTTTCAAGGCGTGGCCTAAGGTTGCATTTCAGCTGACCACACTGAGAACAGAGAGGAGACCCCAGCAAAACAAACAGATCCAAGACACCCCCACCCGGAAGTTTGTGAGGAAGGATTACTCTACTGCCTTCCTGTTGCTGGAAAACCAAAGAGTCTGTTAAAAGGATGTTTGTTCAGGACTGAGAGTCATTTTCCCAGATGGCCTAGCGCCTGGCCAAAAGGAGGGAACCTGGAATAAGGGGATCAGACAGCTGCCTGCTCTGCCTGCCATGACTGATTGCAGTCTCAAATCTTTGTGTTTCTTCTAATTTTCTAAAAAGGTTTTCCCCTTAGGAAAACATGCCCTCATTAACTTTAGTCCAAAGGTGAATTTTTTTTCCCTTTTACAGAATTTATAAGGAAAAATACCCTGTAGCTATTTTTGATACATGTGAGACAGATTATTTTTTGCTTTGCTTAAGTATTCTGATATTCCCATCATGGGTAAGTGACATTTCCCAAAACTAAAAGTGAAATTTCCCAGTAGGATCTCCAGTCTGACTAAGATTTATTTGAAAATAAGAATGGAAAGGATGGAGAATGGAGGAGGGAGAGAAAGAGACTCTTAAGAATTTTTCACAGGATTCCAGTTTTCATCTCAACAAAAGTTTCTTTTAATTGAATTCATTGGCAGCATTTGCAGTAATATTATGCATGCCTTTTTTTCACTCAGAGACTAATTTTTAGATCTGAAATTTAAAGGAATACAACTGGTTTTCCCCCTTATAGAGGTAGTCAAACAAAAAGAAGACAATTTAATCAATACAGAGTTTGACTCATACAATTCAAAGTAACTAGATGAAAGCCTAGAATTAAAACATTAAACATCCATTGAACAGAATGCCTAATTAGTATTGATCGCCAAGTAATTCTAAGCACATGTGCTGCAGCAAGGATGCAATACATTTACTTAGAACAATAAAAGCCACAGTATTATATCTGGACCTTATTAGCATGAGGTGAAGAGAGAAATGACCTTAAAAAAGAAGGCTGTGACTACGTCACAGCAGAAAGCAACACTATTGGGCAGGACCTGCTATTTAGCAGAAGCTGTTAATAATGTCCGTGATAGGGCTGTGCCAACAGAGTTCTTCTACACAGGGACAAGAGTGACATACTGCAGCATCCAACCACCTTGAAGAATCCCCAGATAGCCCAAGGCACCGGTGAAAATTTCATCTGGGTTTTCCCTCTTGTTGCAGTAGTCAGTGAGGTCTCCCCCAGCACCCAAGGAAAACAGCACAAGACACACAAATAAAGGCCACTTGGCCCTCCCATTACCTATTTTGTTGCTTGTGTCAATAGAAGACTCGCTGCAGTGTTGCTGGCTTCCTTTGTGAGCTAAAGTTTTAGAAATATATATATATATCCCCTCAAAGTTAAGTGCAAACCAGCTGTCTGTCAGCCATCTAGACAAGCTTAAAATATCCAGAGGACTGATGATGGCTCTTGGTTAGGAACCCGTGACTGGGGCCTAATTTGTCAGAGATGATGCTGCTGAGGAGTAGAATGGGAAAGAAAAGTCTTAGCCAATGGACCCGTGGAACACGGAACTAAGATGGAGGGCAGTGCTGATCTTGTCGCAGTCTAATTGGAGAAACGCCTTTGTGTGGAATTTACCAATTTGGAAATCCTGGCCTACTTCTTTAAGGGAGAAGTGAGAGACAGAGACAGGGACATGGGTTGGTGCTCCTTAGAGACTGGGAAGCAGGCACATCTGATTTTGCTGGGATTCGCCTTTTCCTCCGTTTGCTAAGAACCGTGTTTCTGGATCGAGGGCACGTTTTATCTTTACTGATCTTGCCTGCTGACCTACACTAGACAAGAACGTTCCTGCCCCCTTTTATATGATGCCTTAACAATGTTTACCTGGGGAGTTTATGGTTGGAATACTGGGACACAGGCATCCTTGGTGGAGCCCAAGGACAAGCAGTACCCCTTGGCTCAGAAGGGACTTGGTCCCAAACCTAGAATACATCATGAGCCCGTGTTACCTGTTACCCGATTCACATTTTTTTTTTTTTTTTTTTGCCTGATTCACTTTTTACCTTTGCAGCTCAGCTTTGCGCTTCCTGTGAACACGTGACCAATGAGGTCGCCTAAAGACCTAGTTCTTACTGCTGGAGTTCCAAGCAGAGTCCCAATAGCGGTCTCCAAACCTCATTTCTAAAGGGGGAGGCAAAAAAAAAAGCGATCAACCCAATTCAGTGAAGTGTTCTACTCTGTTCCAAGCGCCTACAGTAGAGAAAGTTGGTTTTACCTGGTGGACTTTAAATGGGGAAGAAAAAGTCAGCGCAGAAGGTCTTTGCTGGACCTAAGCAGGTTGTCTCCAAAGACTCCCTAGCTTGTCACCTCCTGCTGGAACTCAGAGCTCCACTTCCAGATTCTCTAAATTATACTCATTTCCTCGTCCTGTGTTAACTGCCACTCACTCCCATTATTTTAAAAATAATAATGTGTTCTTTTCTTTCCCCGGCCCCAATTTTCCTTTTTTTTTTTTTAAATCCTGCTGTGGGATATGACATCACTTCCCCAAATTTTCCCTCCAATCATCCTGTTTCGGGATTAGGGGGCTGGAAAGCAGACTAAATTACTCCCAGCACAGCACATTCTTTTAAAAATAGAAAGGAAAAATGAATCTCCTGTAGTATCCTATTAAACATCTGCTGTTTTCTGTTTATCTTGGATATCATCTAGTCCATCCCACTGTCAACCAGAGATACAGCGACCTGCCCAGGGTCACATATCAGTGGCAAAACTTCCTGTACAGGGGTTTTTTAGTTGTAACTTGCTGCCTCCCACCCAAGTGTGTCAGGGACCAACGCACAGGGTAAGAAACACATAATGGGGACACTGCTCAGCCTGTGTCACTCTTACAGATGGCGCCAACCTGCCATGATGTGGCCACTGAACCAGGGTCTCATTGGCGCTGGACTCTGGGTGAGCAGGCCCTGGCTGGAGCTCTCAGTCTGAGCCCTGCGTTTGGGAAAGCTTTTGTTCACCAGGAAGTGGGGTGTTAATGTTTAGGCAGCCACTCATATGTAGGCACAAGAGGCCCTGCTCTGCTGGGAGGGCTGCTTGGTCACGGAACTAGGATCTCTCAGATCAAACACAGGCAGAGGTTAATTCATTCAAATGACAGACACACCTACACCACATGGCTCTCAACCAGCAGTTGGTGGAAGCTCCCTGCGCTTCCACTACCACATGAGGCAGTCCACTGGGTAAGAGCTCAGCGACGGTCATGAGGGCACACACCTCTAAAATCCCGCAACAACAGCAAAAATAGCCCAAATTATTAACCATAACGAATTTTATGAAATGTTTTTATAATCACTGAATAAGGGATGCAAAGATCTCAAGAATATATTGTTTTTAAAAATTATGAGTATGAATTTCTACATTCAAAATTTTTAGGATACCACAAAATGAATGATTCCTTCTGCATCTGATAAGGCTTTTATTTATTTATGTCTTATTTTTTTTTGCACCAGGGATCGAACTCATGACCTCACACTTGCCAGGCAGGTGCTTATGCTGCTGAGCTAAATACCTGGCGATAATTTTTGTCTTTTTCAAGACAGGTTCTCCCTATGTAGTTCAGGCAGGCCTTGAGCTCACTTTGTAGCCCAAGCTGGTCTCAGATTTGCGATGATCCTCCTGCCTCAGCCTCTGGAGTGCTAGGACTTCAGGCATGAGCCACCACATCCAGTTCTGATAAGGCCTTTAACTTTTTTATTGTTAATTTTTATTTTTTTCTGTTTATTTTTTAATTGATACATGAAATGGATGTATTTCTGGAATACCCTGTGATGTTTCAATACATCATAAATTTAAACATTAGGGGAAGCATATCTATTTAAATATTTATCATTGCTTTTGGGGGAAACTGTCAAAGTCCTTCCAGCTCTTTTGAAACATACAGGATATTATCATTATCAATTCTGTGAAGCTCATAAACATGAATTGCTTTGCACCACACTAACCCCATGCTAGAGCACACCCCACTTTATACACGGAAGACACTAGGAAGTAACACGCTCATGAGACCACAACCTGAGATTTCAGCAGGTAGACAAAACTGGAAATTTTAAAAATCAAGATAAGCTTTATTCTATCCAATATTATTTAATTTAGTTTTTAAAAAAAAGTTAAAGATGAAACTTCAGCTTTAATAGTTAAATGCTAAAGCAGTCTTACAAACTAAAGCTGACATCCAGTTCTTTAAATTATGTGGTTTTAAGCTTACGTATTTAGGAGTATACGTAAATTTGTTTTCCACAAAAATAGACTCATCTATTTTGAGGAACCTTTTTTCTTTTTCTATTTGAAGAACTTTATAAGTTGAACATTTTTCTTTCCCGTTTGCCATTTGAAAACGTGTGTGTGTGTGTGTGTGTGTGTGTGTGTGTGTGTGTGCATGCGCGCGCACGCACACGCGTATATAATAGCATTGAAGGGGCTGTGACCAGTGCACGCAGCAATAAAGAAAGATCAGTGTTTCACTATGTTTTCTTTTAAAAAAAGAAATTCTTATTTACTCTTTCATGAAGGACTCCTTCAGAAGGAGCCATGAGGTATGAAAAGGTTGTTATTTCTAGGCAGCATTTCCAAACGTGCCGTAGGGTAGATAATTTTATGTGGCGTATAAATAAGCATTTTTATTCGAATAATTATGTATTTATTTTTACCGGTCCTCTTTCCTCCCTCCCTTTAACACTCACACCATGGTGCTGCTGTCTGTCACGGGGTTGTTGGTTTCATTCACAGCATCTATTTTGCTCCTCAGTCTGCAGACACCAGCCCAGGCCTTGCAGGTCACCCCTCACTCCCACCCCCTTTTCTGCAGGGTCTTTTTGACCCTTCTCCCTCCCCGCTGAATCACAGGAACCAAGTCCTCTGCAACGCAGAACAAATCAGCAGCCAAAACTCTGTCTAAAGACACAAGTCTAGGAGACTTTGCAATGAAGGGAAGCCACTCCCTGGTGACCGGGAGTATTAGGTGACAGAGGATGGCTTGTTTTCTACTTCAAATATTTATTGCTATGTAACAAATCACCCCAAATTTAGTGGCTTTGCTTGCTGGCCTCTGGACCTGGCTGTTGTGGTGTCACTGGTATGTGACAGGATGGCTGGAGCCAGGGCACCTGGAGACCAGTAGGCTGCGCCTCCTCCTCTGTATTTTGTGCGCATTATCTCTCCATTGGGTTGTTTGGGGGCTCCCAAAAGAAATGGAAACTTGGGGCCTCCAGGCCATCTAAGGGGTAGACCCAGCGCTGGCACAGCACTTCTAGCCATTAAGCCATCCCAGAGCCCCCTCCTATTCAAAGACAGGGAAAACAGGTCCCCTCTCTAGCGGGTGGGGGATGGCAGCTAAGAATCTGTGGGCGCCCTAAATCCACCATCACTTCTCACACAGAGACTGCCTTTCAGTTTTCTGCAGGACAAACACATAGAGTTTGAAAATCTGCTAACTATTCTTTGGGATAAACTTAAAATTCTTTGGGTAGAAAAAGTGTGATGTTTTCCCAAAGCAGTGCCACACTGAGGTTACGTGCTGGTTCAGAAGACTGTCAGTGACCATAAAACTATGTACACATGAATTCGTAGAAATACCACTTGCCTTTCAAGCACTTTGGAGTCCACAACTGACAGCCATGTTTTTCTTCCATTTTTGTGCTGGGGATGGAGCCCAAGGCCTTGAACATGCTAAGCATGTCCTCAACCTACCCCCAGCTGTATCCTAGCCCCCCAGTGTACCTCATTTTTGCAGTCAAAGTCTCTACTTTATTAGAAATTTGTGTGCTAACTGACAGAAGTGTTTCCACCCACAATTTCATCTAAGCTTTAATTTCCTTTTTTTTTATTAGTGGGGGCTTGCCATACATCATGATCACATTCATTATGGGGTTTGTATCTGTATATAATATATCCTAATTGTTGTTTCTTCCACTCCCCTTTCCTCCCTTCAACCCTATTTCCTCTTCCCATTTACAAAAGCTTTATTTCTGTTGTAGTCAGGGTTTACAAGGAGGACAATTACATACAGGGCACATGATTTACAGTAGCATTTTATGCTAGTCACCCAGAGTCAAATATAAGAAGTGCAGGAAATCTGTCTACACACTAAAGACCTAGAGAATTCGGCTGAAGGCCTGGATCCCATAGCAACATCCTGCATGAGTTCAGCCGAAAACCTGCAGCCCATAATAATGGCCCCCACAAGTCTACTGGAGGCCTGGAGCCCACGACAATGACTCATGCAAGTCTCTTTCATGGATCTGCACTGGAAAGGCCCAAAGATCAGTGGTGGAAGCTAAAAAGTTTATGCCAGCAGAGCAAAGGAGCTGCGCCAATAGGTTGAAGGTTCTGCCCTGAAGCTAAGAAGCAACACTCAAAATAAGGACCCCCCCAAAATGTACCACAGCCATCCTCAGTGACAATGATGTCCCCAAGTTCCTCCAACTAGAACAGGGCAGTCCATATCAGAAAGCCAGCGTGACAAGCTTCTCCTGAGAACCAACAGCTCCAAACAACCACAACACTTAGGAGAACCCACAACACTACTCTTCCTCTCCGGGTCTCCTTTCATGCTGACAGCATTCCTTTGGAGGGCCCTCTACACTCAGCACCATGCTGATTCAGTTCAGCTGGTGTTTAAATAGACCAGTTTTTTGTTTGGTTTTTGGTACTGGGGATTGAACTCATGATCTCAAGCAGGCACTTGTGCACAGAGCTAAACCAGTTTTTAATTCACCACAATTTCTACTTTTCCTTCCATTCTTTTTTAAAAATTCCTTTCCCAAGCCTAAGCACCTGCCTTGCAATTGTGCAGTCCTGAGTTCAAACCCTGGTACCAAAAAACTAAATAAATAAAATTCCTTTCCCTTCCTCCCCTCCCCACCTCCTTTGTTCCTGTTTCCATTTGAACAAGTTCTTCCCACTTCCTAATGGCTGTCCTCCATTTTGCTCCTTATTTACCCTTTGAGTTTCTCACACCAGAGAAACAATGTGATGTTTAAATTTGTGTGCCTGATCTATTTCATTTAAAATTATGATCTCAACCAAGCGTGGTGGTGCACAACTGTAATCCCAGAACTCAGGAGGCTGAGACAGGAGGATCACTGCAAGTTTGAAACAAGCCTGGGCTGCATAGTGAGTGTATGGCCAGCCTGAACTGCACAGTGAAACCTTGTCTCAAAAAAGAATAAATAAATAAATAAAACAGAAGAATGATCTAGAGGTGTATTTATTTACCTAAAAATGTCTCGTTTATGCATCTCTGTGGTAGAGTAGTACTCTATTATACATAAAACCACATTTTCTTTACCTGTAGATCTGTTGATGGGTATATAGGCTGTTCCCAAGGTTTGGCCAATATAAATTGTGCTACTATAAACATGGGTATGCAGGTGCTGTATCACTGTGGTATGATGCTTTTAACTCTTTTGGGAAGTCACATAGGAAGGGAATAGCTGGGTCAAATGGAACCTTTTAGTTTTTTGAGGAATCTCCATACTGATTTCCATAGTGGTTGTACCAGTCAGCATTCCCACCAACAGGGGAGAAGCGTTTTTTCATCTTCACAGCCTTGCCAGCATTTGTAATTGGTTGATTTCTTGATGACAGCCATTCTTTCTGGAATGAAATGGAATTTCAGTGTTTTAATTTGTATTTCGCAAATAACCAGTGATGCTGAACATGTTTTATGTATTTGTTTTGTATTTCTTCATCTGAGCAGTGTGCCTATACATTTCAGATACCTACTTTTGGATTGGTTCTTTAAATTTGGGGGAGAGGGAGTCATTTATTTATTTATTTTTGAGTTCTTTATATATTCTACATGTTAGCCCTTTGAGGAGTACCTGGTGGGCTGGCTTTCCACTCCATTGGCGGATTCTTTTGCTGTACATCCACCCACAATTTTAAAAGTTAAAAAACAGATTAGACATCACAAGAAGTATTATTAAATTGGTTATACATTTATTAACAGGGAAACATTTTATTCATCTTAAGTGAACCTAAGCAAATAAAGGAGACCGTGCGTGTCAGCCTAGCTCGGGAGTTCCTCCCACTGCAGTAACCTCATCTCCCTTGTAAAACTCCCCAGAGCATTAGGACTCTTTAGGGTAAGTGCCTGCTTCTGTTCCCTTCACAATCTTCCACTTAACGCCTTCTTTTTATTGAAATATACAAACTTATTTAAGGTAATGAAAGCCAATCTACAGGAGGGAAGCAGTGGTGTGCACAACTAAAAAATCACTCCCATTCAACTTGGTAAATATATTTACATTTGAATGACTGTTTTTCATATTAAATCTTTTAGCTGGTAGGGACAACTGCCAATCTTGCCCTAACTGCGTCTGAGCCATTACTCCCTGCTCTTCTACCTACCTAGAAGTAGATGCTGAAAGATTTGCCTTTCCTCTAGCAAAATTCTGCGACTTGTTTAGGACGGGAGTCTAGAAATTTTGGGGTTCACAGGGCTTTTCCCCTTGTAAACCAAACAGAAGGGATAAAACTGTGAAGAGTGCAGGTAGTTAAGTGGGAATATATTGCCAGCTTATTGGGATTTACAGATTTGCTGGTCATTTCCCACTTATGACGTCATTCACTGATAATCCATATTTGTTAATGCTGTTCACAATTCATTGATGATACTCATTAACGTGCGCTATGTAGCTTTGAAGTCTGCAGACCGAGAAGGATGTGGGAGTCCCACCAACCAAACATTTATCTACCAAGTAGTTCTGTCGCTCGGTGGGACAGCTCTGGGTTCAATCCCCAGGGCCCACAAACACGCACACGCACGTGGAACTGACGTGGTAATCACAGACTTTACACCCCGTACTCCAGAATCAAAACTCCCTGCACTTCACGTTGCTGGGTTTACAGAGGGTTACAAATGCATCTCTGCGGACCCCACGATCTCGGCCCCGGGTGCGGCAGAACGCCCCCTCCCGGGCCGGAGCCGCCCGGCCTGCTGCCCACATGCAGGCTGCCGCCAGAGAAGCGCCCCAGGCCGCCCCTGGAAGGCAGCTCGGGAAGTTTGGTTATTCGGGGTAGAGGAGCTCGGGACTCGCTCCCCCTGGGAACCAGATGCAAATGCCCGCCTCCCTTCCGCGCCCAGGGGCACGGCTTCCTGTTTGCACCCGGCTCCGCCCGCTCCGCCTCCGGCTCTGAAGTCCTGAAACTGCCCCGGGGGCCGGCGCGGGGGCAGGCGGGCTGCGCGCTCCTCCGGCCGCGCACTCGGGGCCCGGCTGGACCGCGAGCCCTGCGGCGGGCGGGGGTTCCTACGGGGCCCGGGCGTTCGCGCCTGCAGCCCGCCCCCGGCGCCCCGCGATCGGAGGACGAGGCCGGCGCGGCAGAGCTGCCCCGCGCCCCGCGCCCCGCCGCAGCGGGAAAGCCGGGGACGCGCGCGCAACCACGGCAACCGCTGCAGCCGGAGGCGGAGCCGAGAACCCCTGAAGACTTGGCCTGGGGCCTGGGGAGAGAAGGGACGCAAAATGCGGAGCAAACGTCAGGAAACCAAGGAAAGAGTGACATACAAGGCAGTGTCCCATAATTGGCTAATTACCAAAATCCATTTGTGAACTGGGTTTGAGATTTGAACTAAGGTGAACTTAAATTAACCCAAGAAACACAGGGCGAGCAAAAGTGGACCGGGGTCGTTAGACTTCAAAACGGATGGAAATGCGTGGAGGAAGGAAGGGGGTGCGTTCCGGTCTGTGTCCTGTGTAAATAGTGCTAAAGCTTTACGGGAGAATATACTGGCTGCTATAAATTTTGTTTGGCATAACAGAATATTCAGAAATAGTGTTACCTATTTGGAAACGCTTGTGTTTGATTATATCTTATATGAGATGTCATCTCAAATTCACCTCCCCTCCCAATAAAAGAAACAGTGTACTCTTAAAAAAAAAGTTAAGTTACTAGCCGAAGGAGGCAGGATTAGAAAGTGAACATATCGCACGGGACCTGCACTTCTAAGTTGTCCCTCTACACCCACCGACCAGCTTGGCCCACTCTGTCCTCGGCAGCTCTCAGCTGTCACAGGGCAGGGCTGCCTGGCCGCGGGCTACTGGGCCAGAATCTCCAGACCTGCCTGAGCGCTTCCGATCCCCTGTAGATGAAGATGAGTCCTCCCTATCCAAGGATTTGTACATTTTTTCCCTCTGTCATCATTGATTTTCTGTACATAAATGCAAGGTGATAAAAGACACACTATTTTCCTTTTTTGTCCCAAGTTTTTTGTTGTAAGTAGTGCTAAAGGGTTAGTACTGTCATTGTGAAAAGCTCAAAAATGTAAGCAGTCAACATTTTGCATTATATGTGGTTAAATAAAAACATTTAAGAAAATCTAGTTTACACACAGGGTAAAATATATGACTTTCCTCAGACACAAATATTTCCAATAGCTTTTTTTTCCAATAGCTTTTACATACATTTCTGCATAGTGTCTTTAAAATAAGATCAGTAAAAATTATGCCTCTGATTTTGCTGAATTCAATCCTTCATCTGTAAGACCAAGTTGCAAATAAAAGAGCCCTGTACAATGTAGAGAAGCCTTGCCTAAAGTCAGTCAGTGGACAGCAGTAGAAAAGTGTAGAGAAGCCCTTGCTTAAAAGGCAAAGACAGTAGGATTCCCCCTTTAGGACATTTGGGGAAACATTTGATACCCTCCCTGTTGGAGATTCACAACATACATTAACATATTAAAGACTATCGAATTTTTGCTTAACTGGTTTTCAATAAAGGTGCCAAAGTAATTCAAAAGGCAAAAGTCTTTTCAACAAATAGCACTGGGAAAATGGATATCTACATGTAAAAAGATACACGCATTTAGGGGCTGGGGATTTAGCTCAGCGGCACAAGCACCAGGCGGTTGTGAGTTCGATCCCCGGGACCCATAAAAAGTTAAAAAAAAAAAAAAAAGACACACGCATTTAAACCCCCAACCCTCACAAAATACTCAAAATTTAGCTCCAAATGTAACATTCTCAGAAGAAAATATAGGAGTAAATCCTTATGACCTCGGTAGATACCACATAAAAGCACAAACACTCCAAAGATTGATACACTGGACTTTGTCAAAAGTAGCCAATTTAAAAGTGGGCAAAAAAAGTTCAAATAGACAGTTAGGGGGAAGAGATATAGAAGTGATGGACAACCACATGAAAAGATGACCCATGCTACTTGTCATGAGGGAATACAAATCAGAATCATGGTGAGATACTGCTACATACCCTCTCCACGCGTGGTGGGGATGAGGAGAGACTGGAACCCTCACACACTGCGAATGCAATGGGTGCACCCACTGTAGAAAAGAGTTGGAAAATTTCTTGAAAAATTAAAGACAAATTTATCGTAGAAGAGGTATTACAGCTAATGCTGCCACAAACATCTCTACACAAATTTTTCCATGAACATATACTTTTATTTCTTTAGGGTATTGCATATTTAGGAATGAAATTGTTCATCATATGGGTTTCTGTTATTCTGGGGTTTTGGTGCTGGAGGAATCTAACGATGGCTTAGCAGTGGTACAGGACTGTGTGAGGCCATGGTGGGAATCCAAATGCCGATAAACTGATGAATGGAATAAACACAATGTGGTTTATCTATATGGAACATTGTTTGATAATAAAAAGGATGAAGTCATGAAACGTACTACAAATGAAGGGACCTTGAAAAGATTTTGTTGGGTGAAAGAAGCTAGACATACAGACAAAAATATGGTGCAAGTCTATTTATATAAAATGTCCAGAAAAGGTAAATCTATAAAGGCAAAACAAGATTAGTCATTGCCTAGGCTGGAAACCGGAACAGTCAGTGATAATAAAAAGCATAAGATCTTTTTGAGGTTAAAATGCTCTAAATTTAGATTTGAGCTATAGTGGCACAACAGTGTAAATTCACTAAAAGTCATTTACTTGTAGACATCAGTGAAACTGTTTGTTTTAAAAGTGTGTTTTCTGTTCAAAACAATTCAGGACATAGTTCCTAAAAGATCCACAACATATATTAACATATTAAAGACCAAGCAACTGTATCTTTTTTTAAAAACTATTTAATTTTTACTCCTACATAAACCAAATTTATGTGACCATAGGAATTCTTTAAAAAAATTATACCAATTAAACACTCCTTTAAAAATAAATGCTAATGGAAACAATAAGGAAATGGCTAAAAGAAGTCTTTTTACTTTCCCAAGCCCTCAGGTCCAAGGACAGTTGGCCAATTCTTGACATTTTTAAAGGAAAGAGAAATGCAAATTATGCAATTAGTGAGCCCCTGCAAACCAACAAGTTGGAGACCCCTGCCACCTTCCCACCCACTTGTCCATTACCAACACCACGCATGGATTTTTGAGGTGTCAGGCTGAACAGCCGAGATTAAAAAGTAATTGTCATTAAGAGTTGAATGTAACTAATTACATAATTTGCAGTTGTTCAAGGTTAATTCCACTAAAATTATATCATTAACGCATTAAGAAGGATTACTGTCAAAAGAAAAATATGTATGAATCAAGCACTCAACATGCCAGCATGAATCATGCTCAAAGCAGCAGGCTCATATTTGAGTCATATATAACAGCTGAATGACAAATATGTATTCAATTTATTAACCATAGTCTTTAGTGAAATAATTCATGGGAACCATACATTATAGGGTCTTGATCTTGTGAGCCACCACTGCAAAACCCTGATACTCCCCAATGTATGCTTCTGATTGTATGGGAATAAGAACTGTGAGGAAAATCTGATTCGATTTATGTAAGGAAGCAGAAGAACTGTGAAAGATGCATTAAAAAAATAATACATCTGGCTGGGACAGAGCTCAGTGGCACGTGAGCACCTGCCTGGTAAGCAAGAGGTTGTGAGTTTGATTCCTGGTACCAAAAAAAAAAAAAGTATTCTTTAAACAACTATGTTTTTGTCAGAGAAGAATAACCAGAGATGAGAAAAGGATAAATGATTTATTATACCCAATTGGTTTTGAAAAAATTCTTTTTTTTTTTTTGGTCTTTTTCCTCTTTTTCGGTACCAGGGATCAAACTCACGACTGCCTGCTTGCAAGGCAGGCGCTTATGCCACTGAGCTAAATCCCCAGCCCCGGTTTTGAAAAATTTCTTAGACCTACCTTAAAGAACTATTATAACCACATATCAGAACTATGAAAAGGATTTGTTAAAAGAACAAAATTTATTCATTTAGCTAATTATCATTTGCACAGGTGTGCACCCGCACATCTGGCAAGAATGAAACTTTTAATTGAAAATGCTGGTCAGGAAAAAAAAAACTGCTTCAAGCAAGATACAGATAATGTCATTTGCTCCTTGTCTTTTTCTAAATATATGCAAAAATAGTGATGTTGATAACACCAGAATTTCAGGAATACTGTTTTTCATATTTGGGAAAGGAATATAAACTTGTTTGGAAATGCTGTGATGGACCTCAGGGTCCTGCATATGCTAGGCAAGCATCTACCGCTGAGCTCTGTCCCCAGCTGGAATATAACCTTTTGATGGACTTATTGTGGATACATGTCAGGTAAAAAGCAAGATGACCATTTTTATACATTTTTGCATTAATCTATTGCTAGTTACTTATAACTAGTATAATCTGAGCTGGGTGTGGTGACACACACCTATAATCCCAGCACTCAGGAAGTTGAGGCAAGAGAATCATTGCAAGTATGAGACCTGCCTGGGCTACAAAGTGAGCTCAAGGCCAGCCTGAACTGCATAGCGAGACTCTGTCTCAAAAAAGGCAAAAAAACCCCAAACAAACAAAACTAGTATAATCTTTAAACTGGAACTGTATTTTGAACAAGAAAGCCAGTATCACTCAAGATTAGGCTTGGTTAAACAAGGGGAGAAAGCAAGACTTTCTTTATAGACCCTACAGTCTGAAATTTGTGTCCCAACAACACATGTAAACTACAGCTAAATAGCATACACATGACAGGAAAGAGAGCCAAAAGGCCTCAGGCCTGCAACCCAGACTTCACTGGACACCCAAAATATTTTAGATGGTCCAGATAACTTATCAAACCCTTTCCTGCCAGTCCTCTCCCAATCCAGGATACAAATATATGATCTTTTACTTATTCTCACACATTCCTATAAAGTTTGTCATTCAACTACTTCGACTTTGCAAATTCCACTACTGGTTTTCAAGATTTCCCCACAAAATCAGGATTATTTCTGACGGTATCCCACCTTCATATCCTCTTCATAACTCTTTAAGTAAACCAAACTTCACTTTTCCCAAATCAGCTCTGCAGTTCCTGATGTTTTTAAGTAAAAGTTACACTTCCTACTTACACACAGGATATATTTTGTTCCCACCTGTTTGTGTGAAGAGTTGAGGATTAGAAGATGGATGGAAAATTCAGGAATATTCTTTTAAGGAAAAATCAGAACGGAGTATAGTTTTCTGGGAGGGACCTGTGTCCACTGATGGATGTCACCTCTATGTGTTTCCTGTTTGAAAAATTCCTTGTTGGGGCTGGGGATTTACCATGAGGCTGGGGATTTAGCTCAGCGGCATAAACCCCTGCCTTGCAAGTGCAGGGTCCTGAGTTGGATCCATGGTACTGATAAAAAAAAAAAAAAAAAGAAAGAAAGAAAGAAAGAAAGAAAAATTCCTTGTCAAGACTCTTCTTATTTATTCTTCATTTCATTTTGTCCTATGGCTAAAAACAAGCTCTATAGTTCTCTGCCTATGAGCACTGCTAAGCTCCAATAAGTTCAAGTATAATTGTTTTAAATCATTTTTATAATGGTAATATAATCATTTTATAGGACATAGTGAAAAATGAGAACAGAAAAAATAATCATCCTATATTTCACTACCCTAATGAGATGTTTTGTTTTGGTACCAGGGATCGACCTCAGACCTTGCACTTGCCAAGCAGGTGCTTGTGCTGCTGAGCTAAATCCCAGGCCCCTTTTGGAGTTTTAATGTGTTCTTCCTTTTTCTATCAAATCCAATGTCTCCTCTGTTGTTAAACTTTCTTAATAATCATACAGTAAGAGCTAGGCACATTCTACTTGATAACCTTTAAGTTTTGACAGCACTGAACCTTCCTGATGAGCACCCTTCTGCATATTTTTATCAATGTTTTGGGTGGAGTAATTGTTGTTAATTAGCCTTTGCTCTCCAGGACTCAGGTAATAGGATGGGAGGGTCTCGATGTCCATTATTCGGACTTGATGCAGGACAGTATCCCACGGCAGGAGAGCAGGGAGAGATGCAAGCACCTGCAGTCTGCAGTCTGAAGCCATCTGCTTTTGTTAGCCTAAGTCAAATGCCACTGCAGACTTGATAGCTGCCATTTTCAAAGTCACAAATGGGTAGTTTGACTCGGTAGTTAGAATCAAATAGTCTCACAGCCTCTGTTCTTTTTTTTTTTTTTTTTTTGTCTTTTTTATCGGTACCGGGGATCGAACTCATGACTGCCTGCTTGCAAGGCAGGTACTTATGCCACTGAGCTAAATCCTCAGCCCCATAAATACTTTTTTTTTTCTTTTCCGTTTTTATCGGTACCGGGGATCGAACTCACGACTGCCTGCTTGCAAGGCAGGCGCTTATGCCACTGAGCTAAATCCCCAGCCCACAGCCTCTGTTCTTAATAAAAGGAAAGTTTACATGTTATCTTCATTAAAGGGCGAAGACTGTTTTAAAGATTATACACTGCAGGGTTTTCATAGACTGAAATGGTTAAATCTCAAATTGGTTTCTCCTATCTCATTCTTTGTTGTTTCCTCCCAAATAATGTATTTCACTGTTAATATAAAAGTGCACTGTTGCACTCTCAAAAGAACTTGGCAGTTTATAAATAAAGAATGGGGGAAAGTATGCAAATCTTTGCCAATCTCCAAGTCCCTTAAGGTTAACTTGACTGTCACAAGTAATTTCCCAGGAAAGAAGGCAGCCTGTTCCTGGGGCTGGTGAGCTGATTTGCATCTGCAGGGCGTCTGCACTGTAACTCTTTCATCACAGCGTGACTTACTGTGGCTAAATCACTGATGGCGCAGTAACCATGTTCTGTTGGCAGAGCTTACGCAGTAACTGTGGGCAGGGCTTGAAGTCATCTGACAGCAGGTAACAAGTCTTTTATCACAATTCACATATCGCCAGTGGTAGGTAACTAGATTTCCCCTATATAGTTCTTAACATGTTAATAGGACATGCGGTTTGCACCATCGCGCTATCAGTGGTTATAAGACTTTCCTCGCTCGCGCACGCACGCGCGCGCACACACACACACACACACACACACACCCACACACACACACACCCAGTGTGCTCATCACAAACACATTCTTAGCATTTGTTTCTGTTTGAAATTTAATGATTTCTGGGACTGAGGATTTAGCTCAGTGGCATAAGCGCCTGCCTGGCAAGCTTCAGGTTATGAGTTCGATCCCGGATACCAAAAAAAAAAAAAAAAAAAAAAATTAATGATGATGGACTTCTCAGTGCCTCTTTGTGGAGGTTTGAGTCATCCTTCTGATTCTAATCCTACTTCCATTTGACTGTGTTGCTTTTCACTCCACCACAATTTAGGAACCGGAAATGGGGCAATTCAGGGCCCCCGGCCCTTCCCTCCTTTTGGACTGGCATGTGCATTCTTTGCAGCCTGTTTTGGTTATCTACTGCTGCATAACAAGTAACTTGCAGCTACTTAAACTTACTGGCTTAAAGAAACAGCCATCGTGTATTTTGCTCCTGAATGCACAGTATGGGTGGGACTGAGCAGGAGGCCTGCTTACTCTCTGTGGCATGGACTGGTGACTCAGAAGCCACCTGAAGACTCACCCACATATCTAGTGGCCGATACTGGCTGTTAGTGGGGACCTCAGCTTGGGCTGCTGGCTGGCATTCCTGCTTGTGACCTCCACAAGGGGCTGGTTTGCTTCCTCTCGCAATGGTTGGGTCCACTGAGCAAATCTGCCAAGAGGCCATGGCATTTTTATGATTTATTTCTAGAAGTCCTATAGTGTTCACTTCCTGGATCTATTGGTTGAAACAGCCCCTGAAATCTGTCCAGGTTTGGGGGAAACATAGGCCACACTATTCGAAGGGAGGAGTGTGCCATTCTCATCCTATAGACTGCTACATGGACTATACTGTGGTGCCTTTCTCTAGAAAATAAAATCTTCCATAATCACTAATAAATCCAATGAATGGATAGAATGATTCATTTTTTTTAAAAAGTCTGCTTTTGGCACACATCTGTAACCCCAGTACTCAGGAGGCTGAGGCAGGAGGATCACTACAAGTACTAGGCCAGCCTGGGATGTATGGTGAGTTCCAGATCAGACTGAAGTACATAACGAACCCTTGTTTCAAAACAAAACACATACAAAAGAAGATTGATTTGAAAGTTCTTAGGTTCACCGAAAGTCAGAAACCACCACTACCATCGCCATACCATCCTCTAAACACTGGCAGTATCCCAGGGATGACCCTAGTATGTGTTGAGTGGTGTCCCAGGGGACAGGGGCCAGTGGAAAGGCGACAGCTTTGCTTTTAAGAAGTATATGATATATGTTTGGAGGAAATGCTAAATAAATAACTACAGCACTGGCGATAAAGGACACACATTCAGATAAAAGAAAATTGCATCTCATTCTACGTGAGTGACACATACATGGCCGTTTCTTCCACATTCTTGTTGTTGGGACATCATTCCTGACACCCACAACGTGGCCTGCAGGAAGCAAAGAGAAGCAGCAGCTGCGGGGAGAGGCGCCACCCCGCAGGGCACAGCCCGGAAGCTGCCTCCGCCATCCATTCCACTTGCTAGCTTGTTAGTGGTGAGTCCACGGAAGAGTGCAGCGCCCCATACTCAGAGCTCCCCTACACATCCAGGAAGCTGTGGGTCAGGGGGCAGCATCTCAGTCCAAGCCTCACACCTTCCCAGAGGAGAGCACATGTCCATTCCCGGAAAGTAGGTGACGCAGGGGTGGTTTGCAACCAACAAACAGGCTGTTTCCCCAGCTGGATTCCTAACGGAGACACCAATTCTAAGGCACTTCGGGAGAAATAATCTCAAATGTGCAATATTCCGAATGTAGCCCTTCCCCGGGAGGAGCTGGGGATTGAACCCACAGCCTTATGCATGCTAGTCAAGAGTGTTCTCTGCTGGACTACATCTCTGCTTTCTGCATGCAATTTTTCCCTTTCTTTCTAACAGTTCTTTAGGTGCTGACTTTTTTTTTTTTTGAGACAGGGTCTCACTACATAGTCCATGCTGGATTTGAACACATTATGTAACCTAGGCCTCAAACTCTTGATCCTCCTGCCTCAGCCTCCAGTGGGCTGGGATCACAAATGTTCACCTCTATGCCAAACTCTGGTTGCATCTTGCATCCAAAACCTCAGTCTTACTTGACTCAGTTACACTTAACAGAGTGACTTGCTCAAAATGATAAAGGAGTGTGTAACAGGAAGTGTTATAAATTCAATAACTCTAAATATTTGAGAAATTTCCATGAGATACTTGAATGGTAGCTTCCACATCATTAAATACCAATAAGTATGTGTTGAATAAATGAAAGAAAAAAATAGCTATTTGCCGTTTTTCTCAAATAGCACTGGCTCTCAAACATAGAGTTCTTTACTCCTAAAAACAAAATGGAGCTTTGTCTACTTGAGATGGAGAGATGTTTTTAGAAAAAATAATAATAATGCAGTATTTTTTTATTTGCTTGTTTTTTGGAGAGAAGGTATCACTTGGTGGTTTGTGATGGCATTTACTCCCTAGGTATCCCTGACTGGCTTCAAACTTGTGATGATCCTCCTGCCTCAGACTCTCAAGAGCTGGGATTACAGGGGTCCACCACCATACCCAGCCTCCAAAACCTTTTTCATTTGTATACTTTAAACATAAATGAGATCATTTTATACATGTTGTTCTATTTTTACTTAAAAATTGAGGAGGGAAAAAAATTGATGAGAGAAACCAGGGATGGTGGTAGACAACTATAATCCCAGAACTCAGATAGCCAAAGCAGAAGTTCAAAGATGACCTAGACTATGCATAGTAAGAAATTCTTTCCAAAACAAAAACAAAAACCAGCAAACAAAGGAATAAATTTTAAGGACCAGGTGTGGTGACACACACCTGTAATCCTAGCTCTGGAAAGGCTGAGGCAGGAGGATCATCACAAATTTGAGGCCACCTTGGGCCACCAGTGAGTACAAGGCCAACCTGAACTACACAGGGAGATCCTGTCTCAATAAAAGTTGATGCCAGCTGACTTCTCATGACAGTTTGGTTTCACTTGATTGTTTTCAGTGATTTTGATATGATTATATCATAATTGGTTAACTCCCTATTTAGAGATGTTAAAATAGCTCCCTGACTTAAGTTCCTAAGTCAGTAAGTCCCTGATTTAGGAACATTTGAGTTGGAAACACTCACAGATACACAAGGGCCTCGTATGATGAACATTCGTAGATGGGAACCATCCTAGAGCATCTCACTTGCTGTACAGTGCAGTAATGTGAGGGATAGTACAGTGTGCAGTCAGAGCCCAGGGCCTCTGGAAGCAAGAGAAAAGGCAGTGGTGACATGGAGAGGACGGCCAAGAAGTGCAAAGCAGTGTACGCTGCAGGTTTGTGTCAGGGTGTGGAAGACTCACTTTGTTGGACTTAGGAAGGAATCCCACTTATGATCGGTCTCTTGGAAAGAATTTGCTCCTAAGTTGGGGACTTACTGTAGTACAGTGCCATGCAAATCCTGCATCTATAAGGGGTGATCCAAACATACCGCAAGTGTTTAGGTTTTTAAAAATGTGTCACAGGAAAAGACACATTGCCGTCATTCTCTCTCAAATTCTTTTCATTTTCTGAAACCGTTCTGAAAGTCCTCTTTTGTGAGTGTTCACCAAGTATGATAAAAAACCACAGTGCACGCTGCTGCCAAGTGTCACCCATTGGAAAGGAAAAGCAGGTCATAAAAACAGCACAGTTCTCACCCAGCTTATTCACTGCTTCTGGCATCGTGCGATTTCTGGCTCTTCCAAGGCAGCCATGACAGTGCAAGTGAAGACATTCAGGAAAGAGAACTTTCAGAACTGCTTCAGAAAGTGGTAAGAACGACGGGAAGAAGTGTGTGTGGAAGCAAAGATGGGTATTCAGAGGAGGATTAACGGTAACGTGAATTTTATCATAATAAAACTTTTGTGCTTGAAACATTTTAAAAATTTAAATGTTCTTCATTCCTTGTATGTATATTCAATAATTGATAAGAAATTTTAAAAAATAAATAACATTAACAGTGATATTCCAAAATTTCATTTTGTAAGCTATATGAAATTTGGTTTTTAAGTAGATAGTATCAATGTATCAGACACATAAGACAGCCAGAGATAGGCTCCCTATTATATAAAATGGTTCACATTTGTTTTTTTAGTATATGTGCTGCCAAAGTGAGCATCACATTTGGTTGTAATCTTGCTTTCCATTTCATTTCAGAATGTCTGTTTCTATAGGGAGTCTTGCTGGGGATTAAGCTCAATGGCATAAGTGTCTGCCTTGCAAGCTCGAGGTTGTGAGTTTGATTCCCCGGTACCAAGAAAGAAAAAAAAAATTTCTAAGAGGAGTCTTCCAAATAAAAGTTTCCTGATCAGCTTATTCCTCATTCCACTTTTATTTCAACTGGGCAAACAATACAGGAGCAAGGGAAATATTTGTTAAATAGTTGAGAACAGGTTGGAAATAGCTTCCCCAACTTGGACAACTTAAAAAAGAATCACTTCTGGCATGCAGTTTATGAACTGTAGAGTTTAGATTATTTTCTTATTCAAAAACAAACCCTTTGTTGGAATTCAGGATAGCAGTAACTCTCGAATGGGGAAGGGGCTGGAAGAGCTTTCTGGTCCTGGCTGACTGGTGACCTGGGATGCCAGTAATGTTGTTTCTTAACGTGGGTGCAGATTTTATACAGATGCACCCCCAATGTGAAAGTTCAGCCAACGGCACATTTTTGTTTCCTGAACTTTCCTTATGATGTTCTTGCAAGCTAGAAATTAAGAGTCTGTGAGAGTAAGCAAGAACTTGTAATTTAGAGAGTTATTTCAGGACAATGTACTATCTCACTGTCATTCAAGAGAATGAAGACAGGGAGATAATGACAAAACACCCACCATATCACTTTTTTTTTTGCTTTTAATAATAAATGTAATAATTTAATAATGTGTTACCCACTTTATTATTCCTGTATCTATGATGGTCATGGTAGTGATTTTCCCAGGTGGATCCTACCACTTCTGCTCAACAAAGCCTCACCTCCTCAGCTAACCACGTGAAAGATGCCGATCTCCCTCACTGTCTGGCACCCAGCTACACGTGGCATCTGTCACTTCCTGTCCGCATGCAGTCCTCATTTCCTCCACGCCTCTAGCCATCTCTCGCTTGACTCTGTGCCACTGAACCAGAGGGCTCTGTGGGCCCACTGCGTTACCCCGCTGTACGGCAATCATTGATGAGTTACCCACCCCACCCTCCCAGGGGACAGCGGAGAAGGAAAAGTACTTATTCACCTGGATCCGCAGAACCTTCTGCTCTAAAAACTGCACTCGACATTACCATTGGGAAGCCCTGGAGCAAACGGCTCCCAGCACCCTAAGAGCACCACCCCTCCCTCGGTGTCCAGATAGCTTCTGACGCAGGTTTCTGAGTTAGCCCTCTGCTGTGCACCCAGGCAGAGGTCTGATAACTGTTTATCCGTCGTCATGTGAGCTCTGAGCAAGTAGAAAACACCTCCATCCTGCCCTCCAGTTCTTCCTGACAGCTAGAGTGCCTGACCCTTTTTTTTGTCTTTTTCGTTTTTATTGGTACCAGGGATGAACTCACGACTGCCTGCTTGCAAGGCAGGCGCTTATGCCCCTGAGCTAAATCCCCAGCCCCGAGTGCCTGACTCTTTTTTTTTTTTTTTTTATTTAAGAGGAAAAAGAGAAAAACACAAAACAAACCAAAGCGGTGTAAGGGTACACGTAATACAGAACTACAAAAAAAAAAAAAGAAAGAAAAAAACAAAACAAAACAACAACAAAAAAAAACATAACAGTAAGAAATCACCTGTTAGTAGATTACATATTATCATCTTGAAAATAGTTGCTCAAATCACAGTATCAAAGAATACAAGGTGGACATTCAAACAGGGAGACTGCAAACAGCTGTGTTCAATGATCCAAAAACATTGATATAGTCAGCTATTTAACACCCCTAAACACACTTGCTGTTATATCCGTTAGAGCTCTTTTTCTTTTTTTTTTTTTCCCCTCTCTTTTTTACAACAAAATTTACACATTTTGGATTGCCTGACTCTTAACAGGGGCTTCCTAGATCTTCCTCTAGGAAATGAAATGAAGGATAAATGGATGAATAAAAAAGAAGCATGGAAAGTGAGCAGCACATGCCTGTAATCCAAGCACTCATTCAGGAGACTGTGAGTTCAAGACCTGTCTGAGCTTGATGAGGTCAAGGTAGGCCTGGACTACAGAGTGAAACCCTGTCTCACTTGCCAAAAAAAAAAAAGGTAGTATAGAAAGTGAATCTGAAATATGCTAGGAAACCTCTGGGAGCTGGTTTGAAAGAAAACATTTTTAGCTTTCCTTTCACCCTTTGTTGGGCCCCGGACTACAGCAATATTTCCAAACTACTACTTAAAACCAGCTAACTAAAGCTGGGTGTGGTGGTACACACCTGTGATCCCAGCACTCAGGAGGCTGAGGCAGGAGGAACATTGGAGTTTGAGACCTGCCTAGGTGACCAAGTGAGCTCAAGGCCAGCCTGAACTGCATGGTAAGGATTGTGTCTCAAAAAGACAGGGGTGGGGAAGGAAAGCCCAGCTAAGCAGTTAAGTAACAATATCAACTGTGTGAGTCACAGTTGAGGTGTTTTTGTTTTTGTTTTTGAGACAGGGTCTCACTCTGTAGTTCAGGCTGGGCTTAAATTCACCATGTAGCCCACACTGGCCTTAAACTCACAGTGATCCTTCTGCTTCTGCCTCCTGAGTGACCCCCCCCCCCCGGCATAATGGACATTTACTTTCATTTATTTATTTTTGGTGCCAGGGATCAAAATCACGGCCTTGCGCTTGCCAGGCAGGCACTTAGGCCACTGAGCTAAATCCCTGGCCCATAATGGACATTTAAAAAGGAAATACAAGAGGATAAAACAAAAGAAATAGAACAGAATGAAATGCAGTGGAATGGAAAGGTGAGTTTATTGCAAGTTGTAAGGGAAGACGCTATCTAGTGAAGACTCCTTAGTTATACATACACATATATACAGAATTTCTATTCTAAATGTCCATGTAAAATATTTCTTAGGAAAAAGTCCTTATGTATGTCAGTGTCAAAATATTACAAAGCTATTGCACCGGTAGTCCTGACAGACAGTTAACTGAGCTTCAAAAGGTGGGAAACCATGAGAGAAATTAGATTGTCGTAAAGATCAGCAAACTTCGAGCTGCTGATTGCTTTACTAATTTTGCTATCTTATGGTATTTTTGGCAGCTCAAAGTCTTCTAAACAAGTTCATCTTCAATTCAAAGGACACAGTTCACTTCGGCATTTTCCTAAACACTTCCTGAAATAAAGATGCTTAAAAAAAAACTAGCCAAGGGGGGTGGGGATTTAGCTCAGCGGCATAAGCACCTGCCTTGTAAGCAGGCAGTTGTGAGTTCAATCCCCGGTACCGATAAAAAGGAAAAAGACAAAACAAAACAAAACAAAAAAACTAGCCAAGCATGGTGGCACATGCCTGTAATCCCAGCACTCAGAGGGAGGATCACTGTGAGTTCAAGGCCAGCCTAGGCTACACAATGACAAAAAGGCAAAAATAAATAAGTAAATAAATAGTGTTCAAAGTCTGACTGTGAACAATCACACGTTCATACAGAACAGGATGTGCATTTCCTGTCTTATTCCTGGTCTGGTGGAGAGCGTGATCTCACCCTGCTGAGCTGTAAGGGAGAAGCCCTCAGTTTCGCAGCCCTCGAATCTCCTAGAACCCATTTCTAGACAGCTCACCACAGCTCAGGTGTGAGCAAGAGGTGCTCCAGCTCTCGGCCCCACTCAAGCCAGCGTCACTGGTTGAAGACCTGAAGCTGCGCAGGGACCGTTTGATACCCACCAGTTTTGACAAGATAAACTGGCTCACGGGGAAACACTGGCAGCTGCCTGCTCCTTTTTTTGTATTCTTCTGTTTTCAGAGACTTCTACAAGAAAAAAAATTGAGGGCCAGGGGATACAGCTCAGCAGCACAAGTGCCTGCCTGGCAAGCGCAAGGTCCTGAGTTCAATTCCCAGTACCCCTCCCTCCAAACAAAAGAAAGAAAAAATTAAATTCAGTAGGTCTGGTACATAAACTCCCTATGATGATACTTCAGGGAGGGGAAAAAAGGAAGGTGTTTATTGCGTATAGAATTTCAGATCTGGCTGAGTGTAGTGGCACGTATTTGTAATCCCAGCATTCAGGAGGCTGAGGCAGAAAAGTTGCTACAAGTTCAAACCCAGCCTGGGCTACATAGCGAGTTCAAAGTCAGCCTGAAACACATACCAAAACCTTGTCTCAAACAAAATAAAACAACAGAATTTCAGATTCATAAAATAAAAAAGTGCTTGAGCTCTGTTTCACAGCAATGTGAAGGTATTTTACACTACCAAATTGACCATTTAAAAATGGCTAAGATGGTAAATTTTACATTATGTGGTTTTCATCACAATAAAAAAACTATTTAAAAAATACTAAGTAAGAAAGTTGGATAAACTGTCTCCCAGTGACGCCTCAACATTCCCTGTTTGCAACAAGGAATTACAGATCCCAACAGAGTTTTATGGTTCTGGGCCATGTAGTTGTCAACCTAATACTACTAACGATGATAATAGAATGATGATAAATAATAATAATAATAATAATAACAACAACAACCCTAGTACCTAGGAGCTTCAGTGTTGTTACCAAAGTTGCTGCTTGGATGCAAAGCACTAATCTTTTTTTTTTTTTTTTTTTTTGGTACTGGGGATCAAACTCATGATCTCGCACTTTGCAAGGCAGGCACTTATAATGCTGAGCTCAATCCCAGCCCCAAAGCACTAGTCTTGACTTCACATGATAAACCTCAGAGTTTCATGTTAACATAAACATGGGGTAGGGTGTGACTCTGATGAGTGCCTGCTTGAAGCTAGATAATAAAGCACTTGAGCCACAGGGAAAGTTGGTAAGGTTTATAATGTATATAGGAGTCTGGCATGGTTGCTGATTATCTGACAGTCTCTTTTGCCACTCTAGATTAAAAGATGAATAAATGTGACTCACAAACAAGTTCTTGATATTGGGACTTACCCTAATATTGTGAAAAGTTCATTGTCACACTTTGATTTAATAAAGCATACATACGGGAAACAGCCAGCCCAGAGCCTGACACACAGCACCTGTGCCTAGAACAGTACTAGAACAGATACTCAATACATATCGGTTTAATAAATAAAAAGGACTCGATATTTGTTAGCTAACAATGTTTTAAGTTCCAACACAAAAGGGAAAATGTGCTTTATGGGAGATATGACAACGAAGGCGAAACTGGAACGAATTGCAGATCAAGATATCTTGCATTAGGCAATAATTGCTGTAAACTCAGAAGCAGTAAGAAAAGCAGAGAAACCTGTAAGGAAACAGAAGAGAGGCAGCTTCGGGAAGCGATAGGTGGACACAGACACCGCATTGAGGAGTACGCAGCACTAATTCTTGCTAAGTGCAGGGTGCTGCTCTCCTGAAGATGTTGAGCCTGGTGAAACGTGGGCCCTGTCACTGAGGAGCTGCTGACAGGTGAGGGAGTTCAGACACAACTGAAGGTCCTTACGTAGGGCCATGCGACTTAACCTGCTGTGACAGAAGTGGCCACGCAGAAGAAGGGTATGGTTAATATTACCCAGCCGTTATGGAGAAAGGGACTTTGGTAAGATTTCAAGCAGGCTGCAGCATGAGGGTTTGCCAGGCAGATAACTCATCAGCAGAAAAAGGATGAAAGGAAAAGAAAAATGTACTGTGAGATAAATTAAGAATCATGTTAAGAACCTAGCACACGATAGGCGCTGCAGCAGGGAGTTGAAAGGCATTCTCTGTGACACTGTATAAGCAGTTTCATAGGTGTGTGTGCGTGTGCGTGTGCATGAAGCAAGCTTCCAGCCCACTCCCGGCGCCCCTATCCGAAGCCTCAGCACCTCCTTCCCCTGCACTACATTCCTTCAGCTTCCCTCCCTTTCCTTCTTCTGAACCTCGGTTGTTTAGCCAGAGCTCAAATCCCTCACCTATTCATTCTATCGGGAGAGAATCAGATCAGAAAACCAGGGGCATTTCAGTGCAGGCCCAGCAGCACTGGAGAGAAAGTATAAGAAACGGTAACAGCGATTCTCATTGTTTTCAGTATCAAATGAGAAGAAAAAAAAAGCCCAAGATGCCGTCAGTCGCCTTTGGTCCATGAATGCAAGCGCTCACTCAGCAAACACACGTGGCCCGGTGAGCATGCACTGACGAGTTCCCCAGAGTCCGGAGCCCTCTGCGACTCGCCCACACCTGACAGCTGGGGTGGAGGCTCAGGAGCGCTGAACCAGCTCCCCCACTTTCTAGAAGGCATTCCAGCCGCAGATGCCAAAGGCAAAGGATTCCACAGTCCTGTTTAACCACAAATGTTCTCTTTCTCCACACTGTTCACCTGGCAATTAATCATGAATTAATTATAGTATTAAAATTACAATTATAGGGATGATTAATTATTGTCTTGCAGTGTTTTAATCACCAAGTAAATCTGGTATTGCTGTTACTTTTACCAGCCCCTGAGGGCAGGGAGAACCTTGCTTGACTTTTTGTAATTCTTCCTTCCACATAGGGTCTTGTGTATTTGATCAGGGCTCAGTAAAAATACACCTTTAAGACAACTTTCTTTACAGGTCAGTGTACAGTCAGACCTTCTGTGTGGTAACGAGACAGGAATGGATGCACTGTAAACTGAGGGCGCCCGCTCACAGACTCAGGACTCAGAAGGCCCGGGAGGCCTTTTCCATACATACTGCTGCCTGCCCCTGAGCACACCCCCATACCAGCATCCTACTAGGTTTAGATGGGACCTACGAATTAGCTAGAAACTTTCAGGGGATGCTAATGCATTCTTTAAAAATCAACGGTGAAGGGTAATTAAATATCACTGACATTGTTTCGAACAAAATATGTTATTGCCATATAATAATTTATGCATTTGTGGGCAACCATGTGATAATGCAATATATGAACACCATGTGTCACAGCAGCATTTAAGTCAGGAAATAAAAAGATATTTGACTTGTTGAGTTCTAGCAACTGATTCAGATCTCAGGAACTAAAAAGATCCAACCTAAGAGATCACAGGTTGTGATCTCTCCAAGGCTTGTGATAGCTCTTTATCAGCAGAGAGAAACATCTCAGTTATTGGCCTTTCCTTTTTAGAAGACTTTGCAAAGGAACTCCAGCAGAGATTGTAGAAGCTCTGCTCTGTGGTGCAACTTCTTCATATTGCTGTTAACGCAGAAATGCCAGGGAGGGGCACAGGTTCTCCACCCGTGTGCCGTCAGTGTCCCTTAGATGGATCCTTGGTCTGCACAGCCTGCCAACCCCAGAGCCAGCCGGGAGGGGCTGCCTCAGGCTGGCACTGGCCAGGGTGAAGGCAGTAGGTGCAGAGGTTTTGCTTTGTTGCTTGGTGGCATTAATCTACTCTGCCCCTCCCCCCATGAAATCCTATTTGGTCCCCAAAGCACTAAGGCTGGGCCACAGAAGGGCTTGAAATCTACTAACTTTAAGCTTGGAAAAAATAGAAACAAACTTGCAGTTCCAGAATCTGAGGGGCATTTGGGGAACTTTCCAGGAAAGGCACCCGAAAAACCACCAGCTGAAGGGATATGAGGAAGGGTAGTGAAAGGGGGCAAATTTGGGTTTGAAATCACCTCCCTTTGCTTTGAGTTTAGAGAACCTGCTTATTCCTGGTATTGGACATTGGGGTTATTTTTATTTTGTAAAACTGTGTACAATACTGTGATCAGTATCTATTTTCCCCTAGCCTTGGCCTCCTTGAATATGCAAACAGTTTATTTTGACAAGGATAAAACCTGGGGTAAAGGGGCCTAAGAGTTGGCTCAGACCTGTTCATTTCATTCTGCCCAGAGCAAGTAATTCCACAAGTACAGATGACACAGAGCTAGCAATATTTTGTTTTCTGAGTAAGCGAAATAAAGCCATAAAAACTTGTTTAAAAAATTAAATTTATGTACGTCTAAGACTCATTGTTTCACAAGGATCAGTGGTGCCACGAAAGAAGAGGAGCCAGGAAGGAATATTTTCCTTGTGGTTGGGTTAAAGAATCTGAAGTATTTGACTGAGAAAAGCACCAGGATAACTTGAAGATATGCTGGACCATGAGAGGTAGCTGTCACCTCTGCATTCCGCTCTCCTGAGGGCTGATAAGAGGAGATACTCAGAGAATAAGGAATAACTTCCCCACTCTCCAGATTGTGAAATTCCGTAAACATACAGGGATTAACACACTAACACCAACTCCATCACCTTGATTGCCCCTCAACACATAAAAGAATCCAGGAGGGACACTGAGCCCCACGATGAGACACACAGCCACCAATCACAGAGCCCAGGACGTGGGCTGCTACGGTTGGCCTTGGAAGAACTTTGCTGGGGACCCAACAGAGCGGCGTGCACTGCACAAAGGCAGAAGCACAGCTATGGTGGAATTCTGTTTGATGGACATTTTTCAAAATAAATGCACCCACATAACTATCGTCAAGATTGTGTAATAAAACATGAAGTTGGGGTTTTAAAAAGTGTGCTTCAGGCTGGAGCGGCTTCATTTAAGCCCCTTTCAGGGCAAGTTTTCTGTGTGTGCCAAGTCATTCCACCCACGGGATAAAATTAAAACTGCCAGTATGGTATTCACAGGTCAAGAGTTAGTACAGTCTTCTAAATAATGAAATAAAAGTAGAAATTTTTGGTTTTCACAACTTTTCTCGCACTCTAAGATAGTGTTCCTTGGAAAAAAGAAAAGACGTGGACAGTCCTCAGAACCTGTCTTCAATCACCTGTCTACATTCTGTCTCTGTCTCTCTCTCCTCCAGACAGGGTGTCTCTGCTGGCATTCAACTCTGAATTCTCCTGCCTCAGCTTCCCAGGTCCTGGGAGTACAGGCTGCACCCTGGTACTGGGCTGCCTGTCAGCTGTCTCCTTCTTCTGAGGTCTTCTCCTTCTCCTTGTTTAATTCACAGTGTAATAGAATAAGATAATTACTTGATAAGTATTTTAATATTTTGCTGTCATTTTTTGTTTCTATTTAGAAAAAGTGATTGTAAGTATATCAAATAATGTCCACTACAATCATTTTAGTAAAAGAGATGAAATATGTCCCCCTATGAAATTATTTTCCAATGTGAAAATACTATATGTTCATTGTTAAAAATATGAAAATAAGCCAGGTACATTGGCACATGCCTATAATCCCAGCTACTCAGGAGGCTGAAGCAGGAGCAAATTTGAGGTCAGCCTGGGCAACTGAAAGAGACCTATCACAAAATAAAAAATAAGATACAATTTTTTCTTGGTGGGGGTACCAGGAATTAAACTCATGACCTCATGCTTGCCAGGCAGACACTTACACTGCTGAGCTAAATCCCTGGCCCATACAAAATAAAAAATAAAAAGAGCTAGGAGAGAGTGGGAATATGCCTGTGGGTTTAATTGCCAGTACCAAAAACTTTTTTAAAAATTAAAAATAGAACCAAAGTATAAAGATACAGAAAATTATCTGTAATCCCACCACTTAGGAATATCTGCAAATATTATGTATGTTCTTCTTTTTCATATAAGCCATTACCACTCTCATATATAATACTTTTTTCCTCCACTTACCTTTAAAATCTTGTGGCTTTGCATTTTTAACAAGAAGTGTAAGTGAAATTAAACTCATGAACTCAGCAGTGTTCCCCTTGAGCAGAGAGGGAAAGCTGCACTCAGAGCTCCTCTTTGGAACCTGATAGAAGATCTTTTTAAAAAAGATATTATGAAGTTTTAATGACCAACTCCCAGCTGCAAACCAACAGAGCTCATTTGGTGGACTATAAATCTCAATTACATGACCAGATAAAGAATTTAGTGTATTTTGCAGAGAGATTGAAATTTCAGGCAACTGCTTCACAAAGCAACATATGGACCATCCATTTGTGAGTCACAAGTGCACAGATAGACCATGCACCAGGCGCGCTCTGAATTAAATTACATCTCTCATGGGGCATTAGTAAGAGAACATTTAAAAATCATTTGCGAGGTGAGCCAGTTATTTAGATGGCAATCTCAGATTAAAGCTTTGTGAACAGGAGCTCTCTTTCACAGTTTATGGACTTCTCTGCAATTAATAAACGTGAAAAAGTGGAGTTAAACGTGAACATGATAAATTCAGATATGAAGACTTGTCATGGAAAAGAGGTGGTCATGGCAAAATTGTTATCTAACTCATTGGTACTGATAACAAGGCACAAGCAGATCCACTTTTATCCTGTGACTTCTAAGTGATTGCCTCAGAGTTTTCCAGACAGGTCAAGATGGGTTCAATATAAGAGAATTGAAAATAGATGGCTATTCTAACAATTTTACTTGGCAAAATTCTTTCTATTCAAGACACCAAAAGCAGAAACTATAAAGAAACAACAATGTTTTGATGGAAAAAAGCTATACAGCAAAAAAGAAAATACATAAAACAGTAATCTTGTGTGTGTGTGTGTGTGTGTGTGTGTATATATATATATTTACCAAAGAATAACATATCTGTGTCGAATATAAGATTTTTGAATACGGTTTGTTGGACTTCATTTATCCCAAATCTCTATCCATGCTGTCCAAACACCTTGTGATTTGGATTGAGATTTACATCCAAAAACTTCCAAAAAGGTTTTTATTGAATATCAAAAATTGAACTTCACCAGGAAGGCTAATAAACCACAGGGGGTGGCAGGCTGGCACTGCTCAAGAAGCATTCAAGGCCTTTAATGGCTCACACATTTAAGTTCAAGTCTGGGTCCTGTACCTGTTAGCTCAGTGACAACAGGCAGGTTCTGACTTAGTTTTTTACCCTGAGAAATGGAAATACACCCGCATTCTCAGGGAGCATGCTCGGCCAGCTCAGAAGCGTGGAATGACTGGGTTTCTAATGTAGAAATGGCTGGAGGGAGCTGTGAAACAGAATTAAGATGTGCTATGTAAAATGTATAATGGATATTGGGAAATGGGAAGAAAAAGTTCAGATGAGAAGGGGAAAGGGAGGGGGAGGGGAAGGAACGCAGGGACAGGAGCAAAAAGAACAGAAGGAAAAATGGAAACAAAGCTTCAGTAAATAAGGAGGGGAAGAGGATTAAGGGGAGGGGAATGGAGAAAAAAGAATCAAGATCTATCATGTACAGGTATAAATTCCCAATGATGAATGTTATCACTGTGTATATCTAAAATGTACCAACAAAATAAAAAGTTAAAGAGCAAAATAAAAAAGATGTGTTATGTACATGTACCAACTCCACATGATGAATATCGTCATTATGTACTGCAAACATGTACCAATAAAATTTAAAAATAAATAGAAATGAAGGTGTTCTCCCAACCTCTGATTTTTTGTTTGTTTTGTTTTTTTAAAGACAGGGTCATCTTTGAACTCATTATATTCTAGGCTGACTTAGAACTTGCAGTGACCCTCCTGCCTCAGCCTCCTGAGTGCTGGGATCACAGGTGTATGCCACCATGCCCAGCCCAACTCCAGAATTTTATCATGTAAGGTTGGATTGGAAACTCGTGCCAGAAACAGCAAACAACTCAGAGGTATGGATTTTGCTTTATAACTCAGCACATCTCCATACCATGAAAAGACTGTTTTCCAAGAACATTAGCATCTCACTGCAGGAAACTTAGATGTGATTCTGTGACCCTCCACAGCAGGAGAAGAGGGTTTAGAAAACACAACTGCAGCTCCAGGGCCAGATCCACTACCACCTGATTTGGTGACTAGCAAGCTAACAAGGGGACAACCAATAGGTTCATGCTTTTAAATGATTAAAAAAGTGTTAAAATCCTGTGACCTGTGAAATTATACAAGATTCAAATTGCAGTGTGCATAAAGTTTCAGCAGGCAATAACCACCTCTGTTTACTGAAGAACCGGCTGCCAGTGGCTGCTTCCTACTGCAATGACAGAGTTGCAGTTATGTAGGAAATAATGGACCACAAAGCCAAGAACATCACTGTTGGGCCCTTAACAGAACAAGTTTTGTAACTACCATGTTAGAGAGAAACTTAGCTGAAAAGTAACATAGATGACTACTTCAATACTTTTGATGTTAAAAATAAAGTGGTCCTATATTTTTATTATCATAAAAAGATGATACTATGGGGCCAGATTATTAAATAAAACACATACTACAATCATCTTATAACATATAAAAATAGATCAACTAATTGATCTATGGATCAATTAATCAATAACTATGAAAAGAATATTAGTCAATATACCATATTTTACCACCAGAAAGCAAAGGACATTGAAGAGTCAAAAACAGTTGTTGGTAGTAAATAACTGATATGGTTATTTATCAATGTATGTCCCTGATAAATGTGGTTCACAGGTACCACACTCTGTCTGCTTCATTTTAAAAATGTACTCATACTCTTGCTATATTTTGATATTAAACCAATATCATTATCCTCACCATCTTTCTCCTCCTCCTCCTCTTCCTCCTCAGGTTCTTTTCTTTGAGACATAGTCCTGCTAGGTAGTCCAAGCTGGACTTGAACCCACTATGTAGCCTGACCACTCTGCCTGGCAATCAGTGGCACAATTACTATTATAATCAGGAAAAATATATTTACTTGGGTAATGAAACAAAGCATAGGAGAAAGACCCAAGCAACTAATCATTGCTATGAGTTGTGAAATGAAAATTATCTATTTGCTTCTTCAAATAAGAAAGCTCTGATTCTTAATTTTTATCATATAAATTTCTGATATAAATACTGAACACCAAATGGGAAGGCAAACAAGAGGTGGATGGAATAGGAAGGGACTGGAGGCGAAGGAAACAAGAAAAGAATTAAGATGTGTTACATAAATATCCAAACTCCCCACACTTAGGGTTAGACATTTCAATAAAATGACTTAGAAATATTAAGAAAGAAACAAATGCAACTGAACCTTCTTTATCAAACCTTAACTGCTATCAATTACCATTTACTATGAACCCAGTTTCATCTTTAGTGTTGGGGTTCACTTTACATGTCTGGAAATTTATCTTAGAACCTCATAGTTGTACTTCATGTGGGCTAAGAATACTAAATAAAGTCCTCGCATGAAACTGAATCAATGGATTTAGTTGTCTTCATTAGCAAGGCCAAATCAGCGAGGAATAGGACCATTTACAACTGGTAACTGTTTTCTCTTAGTCAACAAAAGCAAAACAAGGGAGAAAAGGGAATGCAGAGCTTACCTTCCAGAGCCATACAGGTAGGAGGTGGTTCTTTCAACTCTCTCAAAATAACTTCATAGTTATTAGTAGCACTATCCAATACGTTTCATGCCCTTTAGCACTGTCCAGCAATTTCTAATTTTACAAAAAATTGGAAAGAAAATGCATCAGAAATAGCTTTTAAGAAGAACATTTTTTATTCATATAGAGAGCATTTTAAGACATATTTAAACATTTTTATGAACAAGGATTTAGAGGATTCCATGACAACAGTCACATAAGGATCATTCCAATATGATAATGTGTCTCCTACTGAATGTTAAATCATCTTACAGAAACGAAGGGATGGCCATTCATTTAAGTAAATCTAGACTTCAATACTGATTTACAACAACAAAAAATGACCTGAAATTTTCAAACGTATTTAAAATAATTATCTGCTAACAGTCCATACATGCTATGTTGGAAAGCTGGTTGGAACTGACAGGTAATTTCATAGCGAGGTCCTAAATATAGCCTTGGCCTCTGTGACGTGTCTTGAGCAGGAACTACTATGAGTCATGTAGAGTCTTGCACCTAACAGGAAAAACTTTAATTGCACCCAGCTTTCCCTGGTAAGAACGGGCACCACACAGGAACTACTGGTTACTCCTGGCAAGAGCAGTTATAAAATCAGCTGGGGGTTGGGTGTGTGTGTTCCTTTTTTTAAATGTTTGGGCATTCACCCAGCCCTGTGGGTATGCCATTCCTGGGCATGGCATGCTGGTAGTGGAAATAGTGAAGGTTATTCAAACCACTGACGTCTCGACTACATGGAAACTGGCTGACTTACCCCGAGCATAAGTTCTCCACCCTCTCTCTCACCACCTCCACACTGCACCTAAAATATTAGGTTCCAGCATACAAATTACTGAAGGTCTTTATTCCACTAGGCACGCAAAGAGAAGTTTAAAAAATAGTAGCTGTTCTGATTATGAGGACTTAATGGCATTTATAATTACTGGCATATAAATATTTTTACATTACAAATGTATAAACACGAAAACAAAACTCCTCTATTAAAAGCTGGCCAGAATGAAGGTGATATAGAAAGGGATTTTATTTTAGTTCATGAAATAATTAACTTTATAAAAAATGACACCTAGGATCAAATAGTTTGGGGTTTTTCTATTATCAATATCACAATAAGCAACCAGCAACATTTTTTAGCATTGGGGAATACTTTTTAATCACAAGTGTGGAGTCACAAACATCTTGCCCTGGAGTAATGGGAAATTAATAGGTCTCATGTTAATGCCAACACCAGTAGATTAGGAGTGACTGCCCACAGCACCTTGTGGAAAAGGAGTCAAAGGCTGCATTGGTGATGAGCTAAAAAAAATCCTGTTGCCACCCATTGGCTCCTTCTGGTTCAGATATAGGCAGGGGTTCAGGACAGGGACACACTTACCTTGCATTTGCTACTCCTGGCTTACAGAAAGACATTGGACACAGAGGTTGAAATTCTCCTTGGACAAGTTACTGAGTTTCCCTGTCTCGGTTTTCTCATTTGTAAAATAATAATAATCATCATCATAATAATATTTAACCTTATGTTAATGTTCAAAAATATTTAAAGCTGAGTCTGGGGCATACTAAGCACTCTTAAAAGCAACTACTGATACTGTTATCATTCATGAATTTTTAAAAATTAAGCCAGTGATTTAAAAAAATTCTGAAAGTACTGAACCCTGAAAGCATAACAAGATACAAGTGAAGCTGTAGCAGCCAGGTTTGGCTGAAGGCCCAGGCCCAGCCTGCCCTGCTCCAGTTAACCTCACACCCAGCCGGCCCACAGGCATCTTCAAAGAACTCCTCAGACCCCGAGCACCCTTTGCAAGTCCCTGAAGAAGGTTATTTAGAAGTGAAAACAATGCTTCTCTTTTGAGGTTTGCTCTGCATTTGTTAGCCAGTTAGGCTTAAATATGTAAGGTCACAGTAGGGGCAAAATGACCAAATTTAAGGCAGAGAAAAATACACCATGAAAAAATTGTCTCTGGAAGTAAGGTATTCAGAATCAGGCAGCTAATTTGCAAATTTTAAAATCTAGATTATTTTTGCCAAATACTTTATTTCAATAAAATGACTTATTCTATTTTAGAATTAAAATTCATTATAGGTTAGTTTAAGGACACAGTGGATCCTTTGGGTCCTTTATCTTTATATCTAAAACATGGCAAGATGTGGTTAAGCAAATTTAGCTGGAAATATGAATCCTAAGAGTTAGCCAAAGGTCAGATGAAGGTAAGCAAGGGACCAATGTGAGAAGTCCGAGATGAAGGCAGAGAATACACAGAACATTGCTAGATCCTAAATGCAAAGAGGGGAAAGGCAATGCTCAAACAACGCATTCACTTTTCAAATATGTATTATAACCTGGCCTGGTCGTGTACACCTGTAATCCCAGCTCTCTGAGGCAGCAGGATCGCTGAGAGTTCAAGGCCAGCCTGGGCTACAAAGTGAGTTCAAGGCCGGCCTGAACTGCATGCATAGTGAGATCCCGTCTCAATAAATAAATAAATAAGAATAAAATTCACATTACAAATAATTTAACTAGATTATTTACAAACAATGAAAGTGTTACTAAAAATTATTGTATATATTTTCTCTTTAATGAAGGGTTACAAAGTAGAAATGTCCTGGTGTATTTGAATAGTTAATGCTGATTTATTACTGGAAAACAACTGCATATATAACAATATTTGCCTAAAAAATAGAGGGATTTCTAACAAAGCTAAAGAAATATACTGGCTAACAATAGTAATCTAGTAATATGCCAAATAGTCTGACACATTAAAGGAAAATCTTATTCACCAAATTTACCTGCTCAAACAAGTAAAGCCAGTTTATGTGAAAGTGTAGTATGTTCTGAATCCTTTCTAGATTTCTATATACATTATAGGTGAGAAATCCTCTTTTCAAACTACCTCATGAGACTCAGGTCCTATTTTCCCTCTCTAATGTCCATGAACAACAGCTCTTTGAACATTTTCACCTTGGAAACTGAAATATAAAGCCTTAGGTATATGCTATATTGTAACTACTATACTCACAATGAAAATAAATTATTCTGATAGGTCTCAGTTGCATAATACATTAATCCTTGATGGTACATTTAAACTTCGCTTTCAAAAAATAAAGCTTTGTTTTCTGTGAGTATATGTGATTGAAAAATAAAATTGATGGGTTTTTTAAAGGATATCTAAATTATCAGGTTGTGCTTATACTGTTGCCTCCTGAGTTATGGTGCTGGGTATGGAAGGCTGAGGCAAGAGAATCAGGTATTTGAAGCCAGCCTAACTCTGTCTCTGTCTCTAACAAAACAAAACAAAACAAGACAGTTACATTATGATGAGTAGTATTAAATATAAAAAGATTGTTAAAAAGCAAGGCATTAATGATAGTATGAGCCAGGCATCATGGTGCATGTTTATAATTCCAGCACTCTGGGAGGTTTCAGCGGAAGGATTGCCGGCCAACCCTGAAGGGGTGGGTGCAGGGATGATTTAGAGATCCATTTCTAAAAAAAGGTCTGGGGATGTAGCTCAGTACAAAAGACCCCGAGGTTCATTGCTCAGTGCTGGGTGGGTGGCTATGTGGCATGATATTCGCAAAGCTGTTTTTTCAAGTTAACTTCTATCATACATACAAAAATTAGACTTTCGTAAGAACAAACCTCTAATGCATATCTGTTCATTTTCTGCCTGTGACAGATTATTACCTGTCTGCATAATTTGCAACTAAGTTTTCCCACAATGGCCATTTTGAAGTGTGATGTCACAGTGCCACTATAGGGTTGGGGGCGAGCTCAGTGGTAGAGCATCTGATGTTCAGAGCCTCCTGAATTAATTGCCCAGTATGGTAAAAACAGACAAATAGACCAGTGATACTATAAAGAAACTGCTTAAACATAAAATATAACAAACTGGCATGCCAGAGAGGGATAAATGCTTACAGAATAAAAACACCTTCACTTTCATACTCATAAATTGCCAAAAATGGTACTAAAATCCATCACGTACTCAGGCAAAATGCCCTCGGTATCGAAGCTGTGTCTTATTCTTGGATATCGTGCCAAGAGAATGATGGTCTGTGGTGGTGACTTTCAAATAGCATACAATCAACCTTGCAAAATACATTTTGGGTAACTACTATTATGGGATTTCCTGACTCATAGTCTTAAAGCTCAAACACTGAAGAAAACATGCTCAGGAGCATTCTGCAATTCTTAGGATTTCACTGACCTATTTAATGGGGACGATATAACCATTCTTCCATGTCAGCGGCATGAATGCACTGGGCCAGTGGTCGCAAACCTATGGTACACGTGTTATTTGTTTCTAAAAGATGTCAACGCATGAGTTTCTTTCTTTCTTTCTTTTCTTTTTTTTTTCTGAACTAAAACCTCAGTATTCAGGTTAACTGCAGTATTGGCACTTTGCATTAAGTAAGTGGGTTTTGAGTTGCAGCCTGGGCTCTCCTCTCCTCTCTTCTCCCTGCACTAGGCCTATCCTCATAATCTTTTTCAAACCTGATGCATCACAAAAATAACAAAACCAATCACAACCATAAATATACCCTCCTGCTACTTAGGAAAGGAATGACTTGGAGGACTTGTGGACTTGAAATTTTACAAAAATTTAATAAGATTTAGAATATCATCTGAAATACAAAGAGAATAAATCTCATTGTTTCTATATTTTCTGTAGAAATCCATCATTAAATATATACTGTATTACATCGGTTATGAAGTTCTTAAAAGCTTGTGATTAAGCAGTATTTAACTTTTATATCAAACTGCAAGTTTTTCTTTTTTTGTTCCAGTTCTGGGGGAACCTAGGGCCTCACATGAGCTAGGTAAACTCAAAACCACCAAGGAACATCTCTACCCCTTTTTATTTTGAGACACTAAATTGCCCAGGCTGGCTCGGAATCTGCAAGTCTCCTGCCTCATGCTCCAGCGAAGCTGGGATTACAGGCATGTACCACCATATTCATTTTGAAAGTCCTTAGTCTTGAGTATTTCCTCAGGGGCTTGATAGGAAGCATTTTCAGCTCACATCTCACATTTGGCTTACAAACTTCATTTTCAAGCTACACCAAAGATGATGATAAGTATGATTTGCCAACGCTCATCATGAATATAGATATGAACAAAAGCCTCTCAAGTAGTTTACATTCTAAAGGCTAATGATAACGATGCTACAGTCTCCAAGGTTGAAGTGGGATCTAAAACTTCAAAGATCGTTTAACAGAGGACAATGTGGCAATGAAAGATCAGAAACATGTAGCTTCTATTGGCAAGTCAAAGCCTCATGAAGTTTTGAATCAGATGTATCTGTTATTTCTCTCAGAGGAGGGAAATACCTTAGGTACTGGGAGAATCAGAATTCCTGTCAAGGTTTTATTGATTAACCAGAGCTGAGACAGTAAATGTTCTTCTTACTGCTTGGTAGAAATGGTGGTACCTGAAGTAGTCCCTTGGTGTCTTTGGATTTATAATTTTGGAAATACTTTGCTAACGCTAAGAAGACACAGCCTTCTTCAGTATATGTGCCATAAGACATAGGTGGTGGGAAGGGAAAGCTCACACATCAGGGGTCGGCACACCTAGGTCTGCTGCCTTATTTGGTAAATAAACATCGGAACACAGCTGTGCTGCCTATGGCTGTTTTCTTGCTCACACAGAGTTGAGTAATTATGATGGGAGACCTTAGAGCCCACAAAGTAAAAACAGGATGACCTACTCCTTTACAGAAACTCGGCTGATGCCTACACGGGCAAGAACCCTAATAAGCAATACACACAGATACAGGAGAGATGGCTGGAATCCTAAACACTGACACATAAATAATATTGGGGTTGTGGGGGAATGCACATATGCTATGCTTTTTTAAAAAAGCACATCAAAATTGAACAGACACAACTTTCCTTGGGAAAGTGGGAGGGGAAAAAATTAAAGCTTGTAATTTCATCCTGAGAAAAGATGCTTGCACCTCAGAGAAAGTGAAATGAACACTAAACCTAAGCACCTGCACTTTTACTAGGTTGTATTTGTGTCACCTAGAACTGTTTTAAGGGATAGGAGCACTTCTTTATCCCGTCATCACCTAGGGCCCTTTAATATTCGAGGCACACTCTATGAAGGTGTCATTTCCCTGAGTACACTGTCTTGCAAGAGTATCCTAGTTCTATAGATTTATCTAATACAACCGAGAAATAAAGAGACCTCTAGAAAATTAAGTATTCGTGCTCTTAAAAAGGATAAAACTAGGTAGTCCTTTCATTTTTGCTTTGCACTGCTGGGGGACAGAACTTAGGATCTCATGCAAGCTAGGCAAACACTATGGCAATGAGCAACACTCTCAAGCTCCTTAACAGTAACTCTTCATGCTTGCCAATTAAGATATAAAATGTAAGGCCTGTGACACAGTCTTTTTCCCAAAAGGTTTTAAGATTGGACACAGTGATGCACGCTTAGAACCCCAGAATCTGGGAGGCTAAAACAGAAGAATCACAAGTTTGGGCCCCGCCTGGGCAAATCAGCAAGATCTGGCCTGAAAAAGGACATGATGTTGCTGAGTGCAAAGGCCCTGAGTTCAATTGCCCTCACCACAGACACACTCACATCCCATCCACACTGCTTTAATAGTGTTTCCAAGGTGAAAGCTGCTTTTTCCTTTGTATGTTTAAGGGAGAAAACATAAAGTGCCGAGTACAGCATTTTACTTAATGAGTAATATTTTGTATTTTTGCTCATTCTATCTGTTCACCTCCTTGCATATACTCTTGCTTTTAAAAATAGCTGAAATGCCAGGCGTGATGGCACATGCCTGTTATCCCAGCACTCAGGGGGCTAAGGCAAGATTATTGCAAGTTGAAGGTCAGCCTGTGCTTATCTAGTGAGACCTTACCTTTAAAAAATAAATCAAAATGAAATGCAAGGCCTTTCTGATAAGAGTTTCCTGTCTAATTTTGGATCATTTCCCATTCTAACCATTTTGCAGCACAGGTAACTGTTAAAAGCCTATGGATCGCCCATTACCCCTCAAACACCCATTTTCTCCTAAGTGGGTATTTTATATGTAGAGTACATATTCAGCCACAGGAAGGGTCCACAGATTGTGATCCTTCTGAGACGTAAGTCATCAGTAACAATGAGAAAAGCCAGCCAAGTACACACAGAATAAGCTACCTTCACAAGGCAAGAAAATCTCAGTTTAGAATAATTAGTGTCTTCAATAAGCTGCCTAAAAGCAGGTGTGGTGCATGCCTATAATCTCAGTACTCTGTGGGCTGAGGCAGGAGTATATATGAGTTTCAGGCCACCCTTGGCTACATAGCAAGTTCAAGGCTGGCCTGGAACTGCAAGTGAGACTCTCTTTAAAAAAAAAAAAAAAAAAAAAAAAAAAGCTGCTTTCAGTCTCATGAAAATTTTAATTTAAAGAAGTCTTTATAAGTCTACAAAATAAAATCCAAAAAGTAGCAATTAAAGTCATACCTATACATGTGACACTCTAGAATTTAAATTTCTTCAAATTTCCTTAGCTATAAATGGCCCTCAACTAATACTTTTGAAAGTGGGTCCAATTTCTACACTTGCTGGTCTTTGAAATGAACGAACTGCTGTGATGAAGTAGTGATTACTAGTCTTCTGAGTGGAATTCAGGGGAACATTGGTTCCAAGATCCCTGGAGGATACCAAAATTGAAGCACGCTCAAGTCCCTTACACAGAATGGCACAATATTTGCATATCAACCACACATCCTCCTGTAGACTTTAAATCAGCCCCAGGTCTAGTGAATACCTAGTAGAATGTAAATGTTAAGTACATAGTTACACTGTATTGTTTAAAGAATAATGAAAATGAAGTCAAGTGTTTAATACACATGCAATTTTCCCCCCATAAATTTTTAATCTGAATTTGGTTGAATCCATGGACTTGAAACTTGTAGAAATAAAGGGTTGCTGTACTTGAAAAATTAGCATGGCAAATTCTGGAGAATTAGCCACGTCCATGTAAATACTACAATCCTAGTTAGGGGGTAGGGAAAGATAATCCAAGTGGATGACTTAATAGGGAACAAGTTGACAAAGGTAATAAGCACCTCGTTAGCTTTCATGTAAATACATATTTGTTTTGCATATAAAACCTTAGTAGCAAAATCCACTATCTTTTCACAAACACAAAAATTGATTAGCAACTAAGACATCATATTGTAAATGTATTCTTTATTGATGTATTATTGCGCTCTATACACCAAATGCAAATGGGGTTTTCCTCCTAATTTTCATATATACACTAAATGTCAGACATTTAGATATGTTTTGCAGCAAATGGCTAATAGTTCTAATGTATTAAATGATGGAAATAGTCTAGGTTAAAATCTCTCTAAAAAGTCATCTTGTGGTATGGTCACATTATGACTTGTGTAGTAGGGGGAAAGGGCCTCAAATCCTCAGGGTAACCCTGCATCTTACACTTGACAATCTCTCTACATGAAGTAGGTTTGCTAGCTAAGTGTCACATGACACTAATTCACAAAATCCTTAAGACACTGATACCTTTGGTCTTTCATTATAGTTTGGAGCACTACTATACGCCAGGTACAGTATTTGAGTATATTCTATAATTCCCTAATTTCAGTTTTCCCTGTCAAGTATTTAGTAAGTTTGATACAGAAAAAGATACTGAAATAGGAAGTTCAAGAGTCCTGACTGCAGTCTATTTTAACCTTTCTGGATATTCTTCCTAGCTAGTCTAGTAAAGTTCCCTCAACCTACAAATTCTACAATTATTTTTAGCCCATATATATATTGTTCTCTCACCAACTATTGAGACATGTGCCAAGCAGTCTCGTGTGTATATTTCACTGATTCTAAATCACACCTAATTACATTTAAGACTAGTATTTTTCTTATTACCATTATTAGTATCTAATTACATTTAAGACTAGTATTTTTCTTATTACCAAATTTAAGATTGGTTGGTCACATTGTGGAAAGTAAATCTAGCTGATAGTTAAGGAGGCAGTCTTAACACACCATGCAGTTATGGAGCCTTTTGTTGCTTTTTTTGGTACCGAGGATCAAACTCATGACCGTGCACTTGCCAGGCAGGTGCTTGTGCCACTGACCTAAACTCCTGGCCCTGTTATGGACCCTTTTATTCACTTTAATAGATTTCTTATTCATTAAAAAATCCTTTTTTAATTCAAACTTCACAAAGACAGTTATGCCAGGCTAAATTCTGGGTAGCTCCTTATTTATTTAGGTACTAGGGATCAAACTCACGATCTAGCACTCGCCAGGCAGGCGCTTATGCCACTGAGCTAAATCCCTGGCCCCAGACTAAGTTCTAAAGTACCACTAATTTTTGTATTTAACTGTAAGTTCAGTAATTCAATTTCCTGTAACTGCTCCCAAACCATGATCTGTGACAAAGACAGAAGAGAAATGCTTCTATAGCATTTTTCATAAAGTTGATCCCTACATTCTTTATTCCAAATTTCCTAAACTGCTTGTCAAAATTTTTATGAATATGTAATAGTTCTATCACTTCCTAAAATAACAAGCAAACATGATCACCCAACACTTAAAAAAGAGAAGCACTCAAATGCTTGACTAGTACAACTTCATCAAAATAACTGTTCTCTTTTACCCAGAAGTAGTGTTTTTTTCTTCCTTCAAGCAATCTCATTTATCTTTGGATAACCGCCTTTTAATCTTGAGTTAAGGGGTCCTAATCATTACCTACTGGAAGGACACAAAATATGTATTAATACTTTACAATAGCTTTTCATATGCAAAATAGCTATGTAAGGAGCCTGGTGTGGTGGCACACACCTGTAATCCAAGCATCTGGAGGCTAAACTAGGAGTTCCGATTGCCATGAGTTCAAGGCCAGCCGGGGCTACACAGCACATTACAAAGGGAGACCCTGCCTCAAAAAACCAAAAAGAAAAAAATAGCTATGTGAGTCTATTTACCTTGCCCTTTTCCAAAATAAAACAAAACTTTTTTAGTAATATAAAAATGAGTCATTCTACAATTATTTTTCTATTACTTTTAAAACATGAAACCAGGCATGGTGGTACATACCTATAATCCTAGCACTTGGAAGGCTGAGGTGGGAGGATCACCACAAGTTCAAGGCCAGCCTAGGCTACATACTGATTTCAAGGCCAGGTTCAACTGCAGAGTGAGCTTGTCTTAACAAAACAAACCTACTAAAATTCAAACTTAAAATTCATACATTTACTTATAATCTATTAATCCAATATATAGTAATCATGGGATAGCAGTTCACCTTTAATTTTCAACCCATTTCCCTAAGATGATTTCCAAGTGTAAATTAAGCACAAGCTTAATGACAGGAACTGTTCTTTAGTTTTCCTAAAACCTGTGTGGAATGTACAACCTGTGGCCTACCTTTTTTTCTTTTTCACCTTGTTTTCTGAGTGAAGAGAACCGTTATGGTTTGCATATAAAAGTTAATATATACACAACAAAATTTACTGTTTTTTTGTAACATTCAATGGGGAGGTGATGAGTTACAGGTTGGGTGTGCCTGCTAGAAATCCTAAAAAATAGATTGAATATAAATCATTGTCTACCTATTTAGTTAAAGTAGCTCTCTAAGAAGCACCAGGAGGTAGTCTGAGTCATTTATGCACTTTCATATAAGAACATACAAATAAAACCCCTCACAATACTTGCAATTTGAACTTGTTAGTACTAAGATATCTAAATTGCACATATATCAAATTTTACAAAGGTGTTCCCCCAACCCAATTAGTCTAAACTAGTACACTTGGAAGCAAATCTGAATTAAATGTCAGTCAATAAAATTCACAAGCCAGAAGCAGTTTAGTGCTCACAAGTTTATATTTTTAGGTTTGATAAAGATTCTTGTGTATTTTCTAAATACACAGACAAAACAGTTTTGGAAGTTTACATACATGTCTTAGGACATTTATATTAGGTAGGTAAATTACATTTTAAAAAATTGGTCTTCGTAAAAGATCCTCCCAGAGAGCTTTTACAAACAGCAGGCAGAAAAAAAAAAGTGTTCTTTTATGTTTACAGTGTTTAAAATGCTGATTCTCCCACTTCATAATGGCCTCCACCAGCCCTCTCCTTAGCCCAAAATTTTGTTCTTAACTGATGTCATAAAATTTGGGGCTAGAAAACATCTTTTAAAGTGTGCTTATCCCTAACACATTTTGAGAAGTGTTTAAAACTTCAGTTGAAAGCAGGGATACAGCAAGAAAAACAAAACCACTTTCCATTTTAAATACTAATGACTGTAAGAAAACGCCTTTTAGTTCTAAAAGTGTGTATTATGTACCATGTAAGTTTAAGGATCCGGGTGACCGAACGGCACAAAAACTTGGGTTCATTATCTAGTCCTTCAGTTTTTAAAAAATCACCCTTTTAAAAATGAAAATGCTGCAACCCACTAATAGCATGTGCTATCCTTGGGTTTGAAGTCCAAATGATAAAACAATTGTTTTATCAACAGGGAAGAATAATAAGGATGTTCACTTTGGGGGAAGGACACAAAATTCCTAACACAGTTATTTTATAGGCTCAGTATAAATCTCCATAGACAGACTCCTTAAAAGATTCTACCAAAAAAGTTTTTTAATGAGGCAGCAAGAGCACCTCCTAAAAAGCATGGCTTCAGAATCAGACCTGACCAAATCACAGCTCAATTACAGCTGTGTGAAATTAGGCAAGATTCTGAATCTCTGAGCCTTTCCTCATCTATAAAATGAAGACAATAGCACCTACTCAGAGGGGTGAAATAATGCATTTAACACAATGGCAAGTGTGGGCACTCAAAAAGCGTTTGTAATTTTTGGAATAACTACTCAGAACAGTGAATCTAAACCTTTTATGGTGTTCAGAAAATCATACAAGATAATGCTTTTGAAGTTTTAAAATTTTAACATTAAAAAACCCTGGTTTTCCATCAGTTTTTCCCCATAATACACTATTACAGTCGTCTTTAGGACTACTATATTGTATTAACACAAATCTAAGTCCAAATCCTTTCATCTCCTATTTTCTTCCTAACACCTTTTCTCTTGGCTCACACATGTTATTAAACAAGATGTATGTTATACGTAGGATGTACCAGTGTTCTAGGAATTTTCTCATCAATTAACTTATTCAAGTTCAATCTTCTCCACCACAAAGGATCAATTTAAATCTGCTACTGTCCTCCCCCAACAAAAATTTCAAAGCTGTGTCCAGGTTTCCCTTCCTGTAGTGTTTACTTTTTTTTTTAAAATAAGCTCTCAATTGCTTGAGATGCTAAAATTTAGCAAGTTACCTAGGCAGAAAAATAAAGAGCCAAAAACCATGACAAAAAGGTCTTCCCATATGAGAAGTAACTGTCTCAAGAATCCTACAAAATATGATCTTTATGAAAGGGCCTGTTACTACAGAGCAAATGTGAAAGTTTATAAACTTTCCCTTAATTAAAATTAAAAGCTCTAAAATATTACTCATTTAAAATATAAATTACAAGAGAAAACACTTCACCAAATGTATAACACATAATTCTGTCAGTTTCAGACAAAACTATGAGTACTCATTCCAACAATACCTCTCTGAGACCAGTAAGTCCTTAGTATCCATCCACTTCCTGAAATTGTTGTACTTTAAGTCAGAAAAAGAATATACTTAAAAAAATAGAAATGTCCAGTAGTATACCTTAGTACTAAAACTATTTTTTAAAAAAAGATCTAGAAGGGAAATAGGCAGTCCCTTGAGATCATGAAACAAAATAAGTTAGGCAGTCAGCAAGTAGAAAAATCTGTCAATTCTGTTTCTGGTAAAATGTTTACTTCAAAGAAATTTTTATATAGGCTGAGGCTAATATATTCAAGAGTATAAACATTTCTTTTCCTTTGGATTACCTAAAAACAAGCTTTTAAAATATCATTATGTCAGACGACTAAAAAATATAGCCAAATCTATCACAATACATTAAAAATTAATGGACAATTATAGAATATTTTAAATTAACAGTAACAAGCCACCTACATCAAACCTTTTTTCCAACTAAAACCAAAACAAAAGCACAACAACCCCGTAGTGTACCAAGTGTGTATTTTGATTTACTGTATGAAACCTAACAAAAATTTGGTCATAATTTACCAGATATACAAATATGATTTAAGTAATAAAAGAAAATTCAGTTTCAAGAGAGTAAGTTTTATACCTTGAGGAAAAGTAAAAGTACATTAAAAGAATGTAAAGCCAAGTCTGGTTTCTATGCAATAAGTGTCTAATAATGCAGATTTAGGTGGTTTTTTTAGATATATATCTTTGCTCTTTAATATATATTTATATATATAGACAGATCTACCAATTGTAAACTATGGTTTATTTTAAAGGAAGGGGATAAAAAGGGATGAGAGAAATCTTTATACTATACTTACATATTCACAAAGCAGAACATTTTATGTTTAAAATACCTTTTCATTGATATTATCTTTGCCCAACTAATTTCTATTTTGGACCTCACTAGAATTACACTTTATTCATTTCTCTAGAACACTGAGAATAAGATGACTACATCTTATTCAGTTTTAAGCAAAAAAATCCCAAAACTATTTCTCTGTCAGGCTTAATTATGTAGAAACCATAAGAAATTTTGAATGACAAAAGGTACAACTAACCTCAGAACTGGTTTTATACTTTGATTTAGCCAAGCAGAAACTTCATTGCCTAACAGTAAACCATTACTCTACTGAAATCAGAGAAACTGATACATCTTGTTTAAAAAATCAACTTTTCAACTTTGACCAGATGGAGCACCAAAAGGATTGTCATCGATCAAAGTATCTGCAATTTTCCCCACACAACTAGCATAATTTATTACCTGATATAAAATAGGAAAATATACTTGATTTTTATTTAAAGAAAGATGAAAATATGATGTCCCTCAATCTTATATAATATACAATATGCTCCCAATAAATGTTGTCTATGTTAATACATGAAATGTTGTTGAGGTTTTCACAATCAGCTAATTTGTCACTTAAATAAATCCAACAATATCACCTTTTGTACCCTGAAAAATTTAGTTAATAATAAAGCCTCTAGACAATTTATTTGTAAGACTTTTTCAGACCGCTAAATCATGGTGACTACAGAAAGACCATCAAGGGGTAGTGATTTTAAAGAATGGAAAAATAAATTAACTTAATAAATCAACAATAATTTCAAAAACTCAAAGTCCCAGTAAGTATGAAACAAAAGAGAATGCACATTTTGTGTGAATTTTAATGATAAAAAGGGCACAGGAATAGAAACCTGATATTTCACTTATATTGCATAACAAGCTAACCAAACTGGACATGGAAGATAAATTATAAAACAAATCACTTTACTTATTGTTCTTACGACTTTTTAAATCTGCTTTCTGTCGCTCAAATAAGGCTGAGGTATAGTACACTGGCAAAAATAGTTAAGAGGCAAACAAGAATAGTGCCAAAGTAACAGATACCCAAAACCAAATACCATGTAAAAACCATCATACAGTAACCATTTATCAGATCAGAGCAGCAGGAGAAAGTTACTTCTAAATCATAATCATTTCAGTGGTCTTTGTCAACTTTGCCACATTAACTTAGCAACATCATTCTTCATTTGTAAAATTCATGTCAAAAAAGGGAAAGGGGCTGGGGAAAGTCAGTTAGTTCATTCCAATAAATTACCTCTCCAGTTCTCATACACATGCCCATCAGCACAAAATTGAGAAATAATATCTAAGGCTAGGAGATTTTAAGTTATGAAGCAAATTAAAATGGAAAAAATTCAAGAAAATAGAACCAATGGGGTTGAAAAAGCCCCTCACTGAAAAAATCTGTATTAAAAAAAAATAAAATTAATAAAAATAAAAATAGAAATAAAACTCTACTAGTATACAAACTAGCCTGAGTGGTTTGATGGACAGAGTGATTGGGTCAACTGTCACTGTACTTCTATAAATGGGTTTTCTTCATTCATGTTAAAGTGGTACATGAATGTAAGCTATTAAGGACAGGTTCTATATATTCATAGGACCCAAATAGTTACTGTATATCCTATAAATAAAAATATTTTACTTTGATAACTGACTGAATATGTGGGGACTCCATGTAAGCAACCACATGGTTGTTTGCTGTACAGTCCTGTGCAAATATTAAAAAAAATTTTTTTTTTTTTTTTTTTTTTTTTTGCTATAAGGCTTTGACCCTACAGTTTTCACAGCAACATAACTACCATCCAGCATGTACCATATTTTGCAAGCCTTCAAGTTCAACAATCCAAATTGTCGATTCATATTATGTCCAAATGCAGCATCCTTGAGGAGTATAGAAGGTCAATTAATCATCCAGGGGCATACAAACATCTCCTGATTCATCCCATCGAGGTGGATCATTCTGATCTTCTCCATCATCAACCAGCTCTTCATCAGCTTCTCGTACTTCATTTTCCTCATATTCTTCATCCCGAGGGAATTCTGTATCCTGTCCCTGATCTACACCTTCTTGCCCTCCAGGTTGTGATTTATCTGCACAGTCTACACAAACACCATAGCGACGAGATCCATGTCTTATTCCAACACTGGCTGCTAACATGAAGATCTTCTTACACACCATACATTTGTATTTTTTATCCTTTGTATGCACCTAATTAAAGGGGGGAAAAATCCAATGTAAGGATAGTATAGAAACAGAATACATGTGAACCGCTCAAATTAAACATAACGAGTGAATACACCAATGCTTTTCAGATGAAGTTTGGTATCATTTCATAAATAATTTTTTGTTTAAAGCAATTTAAGAATTATCTTAAATTTGTAAATAATTATTAAAATGCTTTAAACTTCACAGGCATAATACAGTTTATCACAAATACTGATTTTATTCAAACTTACCAAGGAATGTCTTTTTACATGTTCTCTTCGAGTAAACAGCTTTCCACAAATATCACAGCTAAATGATCTCACTCCCGTATGAATGAGCAAGTGCCTTTTTAGTGTTCGTCTGTATTTGGCTACATAGCTACAATGAGGGCATTTTAATTTGTTCACCATGATTACAGATGATTCACCTTTAAGAATTAAAAAAATTAAAAAGCACTTATTAAATTTGCTATTAAGGCTTCAATCTCCCTAAAGCTAGCAATTAATATAGGTTTACAACTTATTTTTTAAAACCTAAAATATAGAAGCTTTTTATTGATAAAATGTACTTTAACATTCTGCAGGCATGACAATGCATGCCTGTAAACCCAGCACTCGAGAGACTGAGGCAAGGAGTGTGACTTTGAGGCTAGCCACATAAAAACTTCAGAGCCAGCTTAGCTACATAGCAAAAACTGGTCTCAAAAAGAAATTAAATAAATAAATCAGAATTCTATATTTGTTGAGGAGTGGAGAAGGGTTTAGAGAGTAGAATAATGGGGGGGGCAAGTTATATTATTTATAGGTACAAATTCTCTATGATGAATGTGATTATATACACCTAAAATGTACCAATAAAATCTGACTGAGAAAGAAGAATTTGCTATTTGTTTGGCTAACCAATACTTACCATTTTCCCAAGTTTCTTGTTTTGGCCAAGATTCTGGCAATAATCCATACTTAAAATCATTTGAAGCACCTGGTAGCAATCCATACTTGAAATCATTTGAAGTACCTGGTAGTAATCCATACTTGAAATCACTTGACAGGCCAGGTATCAAACCATACTTGAAATCATGTGAAGTACCTAGTACAATAAAGTTGATTATGAAGTAACAACATTAGTAAGTGTCTCTCTTCCTATAATCCCCAGCACTCAGGAGGTAAGGCTGAAAGATTGTGTTAAAATTGAGGACAGCCTGGGCTACAAAGTGAGTTCAAGACTAGCCTGAACCAAATAGTGAAACCCTGCCTCAAAAAAAGACCAAGAAAAAGAGAAAACAGAAAAACAAAAATATATTTGTATCCTAGTAATAGTGACACATCACAATACACATGAGCTAAATAAAAAACACCTTTTGAGCCTCCAGAACTGTTAGCTAACTAAATCTCTTTATATAATACCTAGTATCAGCTATTTCAATATTGTTAACAGCAAACAGACTGACAGAGGACAATGATTCTCCACCTTTGGACTTTTTGAACTGGTATTTAAGCAGCCTTTCTCACTTCAAGGCACTTATGTGTCTGAAAAACCTTCCCAAGATATATATATATATATATATATCTCGTTTGTGCAACAATACAGACTCAGAAGCTCAAACCCAAAATCCTGAAATCCTTTCATATCTGAGTTTTGAACACCCCATGATGCTCAAAGTTTTGAATCTTTAGATTAGAGATGTTCTACAGGTAAACCCAATACAAATATTCCAAAATCTTAAAAACTACAATATCTTTTTTTTTTTTTTTTTTTTTTTTTTTTTTTTTTTGTGCCGGGGATCAAACTGACAACCATGCATTGCAAGGCAGGCGCTTAATGCCACTAAGCTAAATCCCCAGCAACTCTAGTATCTTAAAGCACTTGTGATCCCAGACATTTAGGATAAGTTATAACTCAATCTGCAATAAAATTTTATTCCCAAGAACACTGTAGTCATAATAAAAGAATGCTTACCAAAACACATTTCATAAAAATGCATCTTATTGTATTCACTAGATATTTAACAATTGAGAAATTTAATGTATTTTCCTCTTTAGTGAAAGCATCAATACCCAATAAAGTAAAAAAAAAAAGTCTTAACGTTTCTTTTTCTTTTTCTTTTTTTTTTTTAGACAGGTCTCACTATGCAGCTCAGACTGGTCTCTAGTTCACTTTGTAGCCTAGGCTGGTCTTGAACTTGAAACAATCCTCCTGCCTCAGCCTCTCAAGTGCTGGGATTACAGGAGTGTACTACCACTTTGAAGGCTAATCTTTTACTTGCTTAAAATATATGAAAATCAAGCATAGTTTCCAAGAAATCATGTGAGGGCCAGGGATTTAGCTCAGTGTCACAAGCACCTGCTTGGCAAACATGAGGTTGTAAATTCAATCTCTAGTACTACCCCTCACTCCAAAAAAGAAAAAAAGAAATCATGTTACATGCCCCAATACGTTCAATTTAATATTTGCTACATAGATAGAATATACCTAAACTTTTGTAACTGCTAATCAAAGAATCAGAATTATGTATGGTAATGGTAAGAAACACTTTACAGAATACAAATTAAAAGTCTTCTGAAAATTCTTTACACCTCTTCTAATTCTTGTAACTAGCAGAGATTACTTACAGAAATTATAATCACTTGGATAAAGGTATTGTCATTATAATTCAATATATTAAGGTCATTAAGGATCTACTCTAAATTGGTTAGTGTTCAATACCTTTCTAAATATATTATTCCAGAATAGCAAACTAAGGAGAAAGCAATGTTCTTGATGTCCTAAGACATAAATTCTAAGACAAAAGCTGAACTCAGATACAAAAATACTAATCAATCAAAATGCCCACTTTCCTAAAAGACTCAAGGGGCTGGGGATTTAGCTCAGCAGTATAAGTGCCTGCCTTGAAAGCAGGCAGTCATGAGTTCGATCCCCAGTACCGATAAAAAGGAAAAAGACAAAAAAAGGAATGACTCAAACCAAGTGTTTACTTTTTTGTTATTTTTGAAGACAGGATTTCAGGCTAGCTTTGAATTCAACATGTAGCCCCAGCTTGGCTCAAACTAGCAGTGATCCTCCTGTCTCAGCCTCCTGAGTGCTGGGATTATAGGTGTGCCATAATGCCTGGCAAGGGTTTACTCTTTTGAGAATGAAATAAATATCATGGATTCTTTTCCATAGAAAATGTCTGAGTATGAATTTTTATTTTATGTATGAATTGACATTGCCCACTTAAACTCATCCTTGGACCAGATTTCTAAACCAAGAAAGCAAGTGTAATACTCTTGCTCTATTATCATTTGGGGGTGATGGTGCTGGGGATGGAACTCATGACCTTGCACTTACCAGACAGGCGCTTATGCCACTGAGCTAAATTCCCAGTTCTATTATCAATTTTCTGTACTAGCAAAAAATCTTCAAAATGCAACGCATCTGAACTGTAAAGTGCTAATTTCAAAACTAGTTTTATTTGGACAATTGAATGCAGATGTCTGGTGCTCTGGGTGACTGATTTGGGGATAGCAATGCACAATGTATGTATCACTGTTGTCTGGATTGTTAATTTTGAATTTTGTTGTATTTTTTTTTCTTTGAAATAAAATGGATTTTGAAAAAAAAAAAACTATTTCGAATAATCCAACTGTGAGGGAACCACAAGACAGTCTTTTTCAAAACTGATTCAAATTTGGCATGGTGACACACATCTGTAACACTGGTTTTTAGGAACTAAGGCAAGAGGATTGCTGTGAGTTCAAGTCAGCCTGGGCCCACAGTGAGACTCTTAAAAAACCAAACCAAACCAAATCAACCCAACTAAGCCAACAAAAAAACAAAAAATCTGTGGCTTTATTCTGTTCATTTAGAAGCCTGAGTTCTTTTGCCCTAGTGGTCTTCCTTTCCCTGTCAACTCTGAAAAGAATTTCAAGAATGTAGAAATTGAAGCATCAAACACCCGTAAGTCTTTACCTTTAACGTTAACTCTGCCATATGTTCTTTGTGTATTCACATACATACATTTTTACAAACTTTTAAAACTTTCTCTACTTCAAGCCCAAAAACAGCATATTATAATCTAGAGCAGAAATGGCAAAGCTCTCAGAAAGGAGAGCCCAAACTGCAAACCAAAACATACTTATGTATTGCAAAGTGTTAACCTTGCAATTAAACCTCAATACTGAGGTGTTTAGAAAACAAACTAATACATTAACATCTTTTGTCTTAAAAACAAATAACATGTATGTCATAGGTTCATCACCACTGTTCTAGAGCATTCTTCTCTACAAAACCACAGAAATTTAGTGTTGATGGAATCTTAACACAAACCATACATTCATATTTACAACTCTTCCCAAAATGCACCCTTTAATCCTCAAGTAATAAAGATCCACACTACATTTACACTGTCTCTTTTATTCTGCTTGTCTTTCATGACATGAATTTGGACCATCTATTACATAGCTAAATTTACTTAGATTTGTCTGATTTTTTCCTTTCATAACTAGATTCAATGTTTTGCAATACTACAACATAGGTTAATGATATGTGCCAGCCAATGCTGTCATTTAATTTGTGTGTAGTCACAGTAATATTTTTATTCAGTCAGTTCATATTGTTTCTCAGATTTTTTATTATTAAGATACCTCTTCTCCCTTCTATTATCAGTAATCTGTGGGATGATACCTGAGATCAGTGAATATGCCATTCTCCAGCAACTTTTTTGTTTATTTGAGATAGTCTTGCCATGTAGTTCAGGCTGGCCTTGAACTCACTAGGTAGAGTCCAGAATTTTGTGACAATCCTTCTGCCTCAGTCTCCTAAGCGCTGAGATTTCAGGCATGTGCCACCATATCTGGCCTTCCCAGACTTTTCAATCATAGAGAAACAAGATCGTTAATAGTGGCTGAACATCCACTGATGATCTTGAATTACTTCCTATGGGGGTAGTATACAATAGGTATTTCCCCAATTCTATCACTGTTCTACTAGCTTCACATTCTTTGGTAGAGAAGTTTCCCTTTTACACTATTTCATTGTACCATACTCACAGAAACTTTGTTTTGTGTGTATCCAGGTTTTCCCAAAGTACAGTATAGCTGGTACAAGTCACTCAACATTTTCTATGTCTATCAATACTTACAGTTTTTCATCATATATATTAGTCAATTGTTGTGGTAATTTCCTTTCCCATTTCACCCTCAGGTGTTATATAGGAGGTTATATGCTTTATTAGCTACTTTTTAATATTTATAAATTTTTAACCCATCCCATCTTATTATAATGATAAATGTATGCCCACATTCACAGCAGCTCAAGTCACAAATCTAAATTTAAATTTAGCTAAATCTTGGAGGTAGCCTATCAATGGATGAAGAAAATGTATTTTTACACAGTGGAGTACTACTACTCTCCCATAAAAAGATAAACTTAAGTCCTTTGTGGGAAAATGGGTGTACCTTGAAACCATAATGTTAAGCAAGATAAATCAGACACAACCCTACATATTGTGTAGTTTCTTATATGAGAAACCCAAAGTACAAATAAATTAAAAAGCAAAATAAAAGGAAACAGAGAGATAAATCTTTTGCCAAAGGAAAAAAAAAACCAAGGGATAAAGGGAGAAGGGGAAAAAGGAGGGGGAGGGGATAAAAAGATGTTATGTACATGTATTGACTCCCCATGATGAATGTAACCATTATGTACGGAAAACATGCACTGGTAAAAACTTAAATATTAAAATCAACCAATCAATAAGCCCACAAACAAAACCACAACTATCAACTTGTGTTTACCGTTTCCAAAGTTGTTATAAACAAAGCTACCACAGAGTAAATACTTACACATAAGGAAAGATACTGCATAAGGCCTCAGTAAAAAAGCAAAAAAACAAAAAACAAAAAATAAGCACATGCCCATCTTCAAATCCTATTAAATGTACTTTGCTAAAAATTTTATTGTACCTACCGGCGTCGCCTCCATCTTGAGCACACCAGGCTTCAGCCAACAGACTTGCATTTACACCATCTGGCCCTGAGAATAGAGCACCATCCAAATCTGAAAAGGACACACAGAATAGTTTACTTACAACCCACACTACAGCCACTGCCCAATATATCACTTTCCATTTGAATCATTTCTTAGGCAGACTAAATAAAAAGGATTATCTGCAAGTACTAGATATGTACTGTATGCTGAGCACTAGCTAGTGCAGAAGCAAGCCTAAATCAGAACAAAGCAGTGAAACTGGAGGACGGCAATCTGTGCCTGGCTTCACCACTGAAATGAGCTCAGCCTGAGAGTCACTTGGCACTATTGTCTGTTCACTTCCTGATTATCCTGCACTGCTCAGGCAGGTGCCCTTTCAACCACTTTCTTGTTTGTTGTGTTTTGTAGACTATTTTTTGCATATTTTTAAATTTAGAATGTTGTATTTGAAGTTTCTTTTATTTTTTTTTAATGGTACAAGGGATCGAACTCACGACCACACACTTGCAAGGCAGATACTTATGCTGCTGAGCTAAATAAACCCCCAGCCTATTTTCTTTTTTAATTTGTATTTGTGAAAAATAACCTTTTAAATTTTGTGCTGCAATCTGCAAAAACTCCTAAGTATATTAGATACAATTTTTACGCTTCTCCACAATTCAGTGATACTTTTACAATAAACAGATACATTTGGGACACAGACTAAGTGTACAGAAGGGACGTTCTGAAGAAAGCATAAAACTAAAAAAAGTTAGCATATCAGAGAAGTCTGTTATGAAGTGGAGAAAAACAAGACATCCCTTTATTGCTAACTACTCATAATACAAAAATGACAGAACTTGAAGTAACTAAAAAAATTACACTAGTGATCAATGATCCTAGCAATTCTATAGGTGATGTAGATAGCTGAACAACATCTAACAAGATGCCATGTAATAAAATAAAAGGAAAAATAATATAAAATACTTATGCGCTTTCTGGACCAAACAACATGGGATCTGTTATTTTTTCAAAACAAGAGGGTTCAAAAAGTCATTTACAGTTTAGATTAGATCCAACAGACCAAATAATTGAAAAACGTAAGATAGTAGAACACCAAGACATCCATCACTGATGTCTTTACCATTACTTTTACAGGGTAAACATTTTATTAAAATTGTACCTCCCACAGAAGGGAAGGCTAATATAACAGTGTATAGTGTGTTGATGAAAGACAGATAATAATGCAAGAACAATTAACAAAGATACCAGATACTACTGTCCAGATTCTAATGTTATTGAATAGGATATACTATTCACAGAAAGATGCAATATATTTGGTAATATTGTTGTTTTAATATTTCCTAATGCTTCTGTAATTCCAGCAACCTGAAGCTGAGGCAGAGGACTGCAACAGTTTGAGGTTAGCCTGGGCTACACAGTGAGTTCAGGACCAGCCTGAGCTAAAGTAAGACCCTGACTCATCACCCACCCACCCTGCCACCAATTCCTATTATATTATAAAAGTTAATAGAAAAAAATATGCAATTTTTGGACATCTTGTAAATAACTGGACTGGTATGTGGTTATCTTTGTCTTTCTAATGTCTGAAATATGTTTTCCAATTTATTAAAAAGATAACAAATCATACCTTTCAACTGGTGTTTTTGACTTGCTCAAAATATTTGGAAAACTAATGCCAGAAATCATTGTATATGCTAATACCTTCAATTAAATATTATTCATTATGTTAAGAATAAAGTGGAAAATATACCTAAAATAATTTACAAACTGATCATCTAAGGTTCAGACAGTTTTCAATCAAATGAACATGGGCACAATGAAAACTTAAAATACAGTGCACTGGTTAGGAATGAGCAGTAAAAGTCAAAGTGCAAGAATGAAAGAAGTTTTTTAAAAAGTCAAGAAGAATTAAGTGCCAGTCCTAGCTGTGTTACTGCTAAGCGACTGTCTGCCTGTCTGTCTCCTCAATGACATCCACAGAATAGAAATTAAATTGCTTAACAATGCAACCCAAAGCCAGGATGGTGGTGTATGCCTGCAACTCTAGCACTCAGATCCCTGCAAGTTTGAGGCCAGCCTGGGCTACACAAAGCAACCTTATTTTTATGATTGTGATACTTCCAGTTAAGTACAAACTACAGTACAACAAGTTGGTAGTTCTGTATTGATTTTAAAGAGAGAAATAAAAGCCAGCATATAGGGAAAGATTTCAAAAAAGAGGTCATCATTAAGAGTTAATTTTGAGGTATAAAAAAGGTGTAGAAGCAACATAAAAAGAAAAAAAGGCAAGTCAATGAGAATAATTCTTTAATCTGTACATTTCCTGTAAATCTAACTCCAATGCCCTCAGTGCTACTCTTTAAATCAACTAGTGAGAAGTGTTGTCTTTGCTTCCAAATTGTAGTGTTCATTTCCCAGGTGAATTTATTTTGTGTTTCTAAAATGTAAATTTTTAAATTCATTCACCATAGCTTTTAGGATGAACTTCAAACTTTTTAGTTTAATATCTAGGTTTCTGCTTCTGACTCCATCATCTCAACTGTGTCTTTCCTGCCTCTCACCCCCATCATACTAAGCTACATTCCTCCTCCATTATGTTTTTTGCTACTTTGCTCAGCCTGAGCTGGAACTGATGATTCTCCCAGTGCTGGATTACAGGTGTGTATTACCATCCACACACTTCTGAAAATGTTTTTAAAATGTCCTCTAACAATTACCACCAGCACCTCTCATGTAAAGACTTACTTATTTCTGTCTCACCCATGCTTGACTCTTCTGGCTCCCCAACATCCAAAATTAAACAAAACATGAAAACAAGTTAAAAATTCTTAGTAAGGCACAAATTCTCTGATGATCAATATGTATATTTAAAATGTATCAATAAACTCAACAAAAACAAATAAACAAACAAAACAAAGGATTTTTTAAGCCAGACATCGTGACTCATGCTTATTATGCTAGCACTCTAGAGGTGGAGGCAGAAGGATTGCTGAGTTTGAAGCCAACCTGGTCTACATGGGGTAGAAGGCAGCCTGAATTATGTAATGAGACTCTGTCTCAAAAACCAAATCAAACCAAACAACCCCATAAAACTCCAAAAAATAAACAGGCAAATAAACTATTACACAATACAAAGGAACTTCACACAGCAATGGTTCTCATGTATAGTTATAAAGCCTCAAAATCACCAAACAACTTTGGCACTGCACTAGAGGACAGTAGAATTACATGATTATGAAAATGTAATAATATAAAATGGTGGTCAACTATGCATAGTAGGTCATACCAAGTCTTGCACAACGTGGTAAGGACTTGACCATTTTTTCAGAGGGGATAAAAGGATACAGATCTATTTTTTAATAATACTAGGGACTGAGCTAAGGGAGCACTGAACTACATCCCTATCCCTTTTTATTTTTGAGATAAGGCTTTGCTAAATTCTCCAGGTTGCCTTTCCTGCCTAAATTTCTGAAAAGATGGGATTACAGGTGTGCATCACCACACCTGGCTGCATTAAAGAATTTTAACAAATTAAATGTTTTAACTCATTTGCCTTTTAAAAGAACTACTTATTGCTGTGGCTATAATGAATTGAAGGAGTATGAAGAGAGGCAGGTAGGCCAGTTATTTCAGCAATGCAGACAAGGGTTGAGGGTGGCCTTGATTTTTTTTTTTTTATGACAATGGCAAAGGGTGAAAGTGGGTGAATTTAAGACTACTTGTGGGAGAGTAGAGCTGGGCTTGACTGCACACTGAATGCTGGAGGAAGGGGGATAAGGTAAAGAGGGAATCTAGAATATACTGTACTAAAGGTAGGAAATGAAGCCAAGGAGGTAAGCCAGACAGGGGTAATATGATGTGTTAGTGGTGAACAAAACAGGGTTTGTGATACACTAGAGAGACCCAGGTGGGGTGCTAAGTTTAAATTCCAGCTCTGCCACTTCTCAGCAGTCAACCAGGTCATTTTGCCTGTTAATGTAGTCTCAAATTTTCTATATCAGCATTATTAGGGAACCTTGTTGTGCCAAGGAAATTCTCGGGCCTGCCCTAGACCTACCAAATTGATTTGGAGATGAGGCTCAGAAATCTGTATTTTAGCAAGCCTTCTAAAAAGCAAAACAAAACAAGCCTTTTAATGACTCTGATGTTTATTAGGTTAAGTAGAGTTCTACTATAAAAATGGTAGGTAAAAAGACATCTGACCTAATTTTTTTAATTTTAGTTTTCAAGTAGAAAAATTTTACAGCAAATTTTTTCAAGTTTTTCAAGTAGAAAAATTTTACAGCTCTGGCATTTGAGTTGGAAAAATGTCTGATTTGTCAGGATATTAACAGCAACAATACCATAGCAGTGAGCAGATGAAATAATGAAAAAAAGAAAGACTATTGAAGTATATTGAAGAACTCTAGCATTTAATGAGCTAGAAAAAGATGAGTAAGTCTTTCAGGGAAAAAGTAGTCTATTTTGTTAATGCTGCCTAGAATTACATGAGAAATGAAAATATGTATTACTTTTATTTCATTCAAAAAGCACCCAGATGCTGGGCATGAGAGCACTAGCATAATCTAAGCATGAAGGCAGGCTAAAACAGGAAGGCCAAAGTTTAAACCCAGCTTGGGCAACACAGCCATCAGGAGAATCTTGTCTCAAAATAAAAATGTTTTATGTTCCCTGGTACCCCCCCCCCCAAAAAAAAACCTTTTAAACAGGGTTGGGAGTGTAGCTCAGTGTGAAGGCCCTAAGGTTCAACTCCCAGAGCCTCATTCCATAAAAACAAACAAAAAATCCCAGTGAAATGGGACAAACAGAAACAATCAAGGATGATGAAGTTTTGAACAGAAGAAGACAGATAATAGATACAATACAGATAATCTTTTTGAGGAATTTAACTATCAAAAGGATATAAAACGGGGCTGGGGATTTAGCTCAGCGGCATAAGCGCCTGCCTTGCTAGCAGGCAGTCGTGAGTTCGATCCCTGGTACCGATAAAAAGGAAAAAGACCAAAAAAAAAAGGATATAAAACAAGTCAGATGTAATCAATCCCAGCACTGGGGAGGCTGAGATAGGAGGCCAGAGGACTGCTGCAAGTTCTATGCCAGCCTAGGATACACAGTGAGTTCAAGGCTGGCCTAACTACATGGTGAGACTCAGTATTAAAAAAAAAAAAAGTAACAGTGCAGATAGTACTTACCTGACTATTGTGCCTTACTGACATTTTGATTAGGACTACATTAAATCTGTAGACTGATTTGGGAAGTATTGATTTTAAAAAATTAAAGCTTCCATACTATGAACATAATATACCTTTTTATTAAAAAAAGAACATTTTGCTTTTTGCACTTTGTATTATTAAATAAAGCTTAGTCTCAACAAGTACTTGAAAAATAATTTCTCAATTTTTTAGTCTCTAATTACACTAAAATAAACCCATAAACTGAAAATATTTTACTGAAATTTAGTGGCTTTGTTTTCTTAAAAAGTTAAGTTGGAAAATAAAATTCAGACAGGCATGGTGGGGCATGTCTATAATCCCCCTTACTCAGAAGGTAGAGGCAATAGGATAACATGGATTGAGTCTAGCCTGGCCAATTTAACAAGACTGTTTCAAAATACAATTAAAAAAAAAAAACAAAAACGGGCTGCAGAGTGCTTGCCCAGCACACATGCATGAGGCCCTTGGTTCAACTCCCAGTAATACCACCAGAAGGTGTGTATGTGGGTACCCATTTAAAACACCCAAACTACTAGGTTTCTTAATCTCTGGGGAAAAAGGGTATGTAAACAGATGGCATTTCTATTCTAGTAACAGTCTACAGAGACTTGCTAAAGGCTTTTATCAACTACTTCTTACAAGAAGCATGTATTTGCTCTCTCAACCTAAAGCATTAGAATTTAATCGTACCATAGATGCTAAGCACAGAATTTCTTTTCAAAAGCTTACTAAAGAGCAAATACATTTTTCCTTTTCCTGTACCGTATTTCCCCTCAAAAACAAAAGCATACCCATAATACAGGTAGCAAATTATACTCTCTCTCTTCTGAAAGGCACCAACTACTTGGTTTTGATATAAATAAAAAAGATAACTCAAAATAGGTGGGCTCTTCCTGGCTGACTCAAGTTTTCATCAACAGCATGCTTGATTTACGGATCAGTATTTATTTCTCTTTTTAACCTCATTCAAAACCAGGCAAAGCATTGAGCAATTTATGATTATGCTGCTATGAATATAGAGGCCAACCAACAAACTCATTTGACACAGGAATGAATTTTTCTTTACTAGGAAGCATGACAGTAACTCTCAGTCATCACCTTTTTCTCTAAAATTACAGGATTAAATATGAATGAAATGAAATAACAGGGTTACAAAATAAAAGACTTGATTTTGGGGTAGTGAAAATCCCACTACGAGATATCACTTTATTTAAACTTTAAATACTTTTTAGTATTTCTTTGCAATAGGCAGAAACTGTCCTAAAGATTTCTTAAAATATTAGTTTCACAGTATGACAGTTAAAATAACCTGATTAGGAGCACTATGTGTGGAATATACTATTTAAATGACCAGAACTAAATGTTAAACAATCTGTTAATTTACTCTACCTTTACAAATTAACAGCAGCCCCCTCAAAACGAAAACAAAATTTTACATCCACCAGTGAAGTCCTCTCATAAATTATGTCATTTAACTTTTACTACCCATCTGTGTAATAGTAGGAATACTTGTATCCTGGACTTTATTTATAAGGACACTAAGGTGCAGTGAAGTTAAATAACAAGCTAGTAACAGAATTGCACAGTTTAGAAAATATATTTTCATTGTCTTCTTGTTTATCAGGAGCACCAAGTTGCAGGGCTTGATACATAGCAGGTAATCAAAAAATCTGGGTAATTTGCAATCCTGGGAATGAGAGTGCAGGATTATACTCAAAATTATTTCTTAGTGGGTGATATCTCATATACTGTACTACATTTATCTAAATGAACAACAACAACAAAAAAATCTTCACTCTACGCTAAACCAGCACTCATTGTGTCTTTCTAGTTCTTAATGGAACCAAGATATTAGGCTATAATTGTCCTTTACAACAATACATTTCTGTCTTTTGAGACAGTGTTTCACTATGCAGTTTAGGCTGGTCTTCAAACTCACAGTGATTTTCCTGCTTCAATCTCTATAAAGTGCTGGGCTTACAGGCTTGTACTACCACACCTGGCCCATTTTTGTCTCTCGTAAAACAAACTCTAAACTTCAAACTTGTTTCTTTCTGATTATCCATGTACTGCAATTTGTAAAAAATGTCATACTTAAAAATGTTAAATGTTATTAACAAGCAATGAATACGAGAAGAGTAGAAGACTGGTATAAATTTCAGTCTACCAAAAAAGCATATTCACGTAGCTTTTTCACATGGAAGATAATAGCAACATTTAAAAGTGATATTAGTAATTGAAAATACCAAGTAAATTACAGTAACTCACCTGTGAAGGCTGAATTTGACAGGACTGAGTTAAAAAGACAATCGCCCCACCTACTTTTGGGTCTCAGGATTCAATAATTCAAGCATGACGCAAGTATAGATATTTTTTGTTGTTGTTTTTAGCTTTTGGAGATAGGGTCTCACTATAGTTTAGCCTGACCTTGAAACTTCCACATGACCCAGGCTGGCCTGGATCCTCCTGCACGCTGGGATTATAGGTGTGCAGCAACACCATGCTCAGCTCTTCCAATTTTGTTAAAATACAATTGTAGCACTCTCAAATGACAGATATTATCAGAAATACTTTTCATCTTTCATTATCATATAAATACTGTATAAACTAGATTCAAGTTTTTCTCTTCTGCACATTCAGAACTAAAAGCATGTCTTATTGTTTTCATAAATAGGTACCTTTCATTTTTCCCCTTTCAGTAAATCCAGTTAACAAATGTGTGCATACACACAAACACCCATGCACACTCTCACAGTTCCTGTAGCTCTCTACAACATGCCATTAACTTTTCCTTCATTCTTAAACTAATTCTCTCAAGTAACTGCACTGACTTAGACTGGGCCTCATAAACTTTTTCTTTGTATTATTCAAAATGACTTATTTCTGCCAAAAAATAATTCCTAACAAGTCTCACCAGTTCAACCCTCAAATTCATGCAATGTTCTCCAATATGTAAATTCTTAGGTATAAACAAATCAAATATCTAGTTTAAAAAACTTTTTTTGTTTTTGAGGCATGGTCTCATTATGTAGTTCAGGCTGGCATTGAACTCGCTATGTAGGCCTAGGCTGGCACTGAACTCACTATTTAGGCTCACAGTGGCCTCAAACTCCCAGCAATCCTCCTACCTCAGTCTCCCAAGTGCTGGGACTACAGGCCTGTGCCACCATGCCTGGGGCTAGTTTAAAAAACTCTTGTTTCAGTTTGTAAAATAAAACCCACAATTCAAAATATTCCAGTAAGAAGGGGAACAGAGGGGGGTAGAGAAGGAAAGGAAAGAAAGGACAAGGAAAGAAAAAAAATCAGAAACAGCTTTTACAAGTAAACAGAGGAAAATGCATTGAAGGGAGGGGAGGAGAATAGAAAAAAAGAAACAAGATACATCATGTACAGGTACAAATTATCTATGATGAATGTGACCACTATATATACACCCAAAATGTACCAATAAAATTTTTAAAATGCAAAAATAAATTCACAATTCATTACCATAACATAACAAAGATAATTACAAAGGAACCCTAACCTACCTCACAGCCTTGCTACAGTCCTGTTCTTTTTCCTAATTACAATATTCTCATTTCCTGCCACCTGGAAGTGAATGTTGTCCTCCTTTCTCTCCTGGAAAACTACAGTGCTATACAGAACAAGATCCAACTCTTACTGCAATCTTCACCAAGCTTCTCTAACTCTGCTGAGCAGTTAGGGGTTTCCCATTGTACCCTTTGCTATAATTATTCTTTTAAGAGTTTGCTTAATTATAATCATTAACGTGCATTAGTTGTACAGATTAATGAGTTTCTCTGTGACAATTCTATCCCTGTATATACTGGCTTTGAATCTATCCTCCTAATTACTTTCTTTTACCTCTCATCCTTCCTTACTAGTCCCTCTTCTACTTACAAGTTGCATTATTTTAGCTTCCGCATAAGAAAAAATAAACTAAAGAGAATAGAAAAATGATGACAGACTATTCTATTACTATCATCCATTAAAACCTAAATACTGAAGCCAGGCATGGTGCCATACACCTGTTAGAGGCTAAGGCAGGAGAATCACCTCAAGTTTGAGGCCAGCTTAGACTACTTAGCAAGAGACCCTGTTCTCAAAAAAAAAAAACAAACCAAACAAACTTAAATATTTGAAATAGACTTATTTAATTTTAACCTCATTAACTCTTATTTCTTTTAAAATCTGTAACAGACCTTTGAATTTCCAATTATAAACTTCAAATGAAAATGACTTAACATTTTGACTTGTTCATCTTTTACAGCATATGTCATCCTAAAAGGATGCTTGAAACATTTAACTGAGAATCTGGACTTGCTAAGAAAAATAGGAATCCAGGTCCTCTAGGATGAAATGGAGATTGAAGAATTTTTAAAAAGTAATAATAACTACAACACTGTAGTGAAATCTGGGTAGCACTCTACAATCAAAACATTAACATTTCTACCACAAAACATGAGTATTTACATTGAAAGATGTTTTTTAAATAACTAGTTTTATAAATGAGTTCCAAAAATCTTAGTGGTTTTATAACCTTTATGGTTTCAGAACTATAAGCCTGAAGTTTTACTTCTTTCCAATTGGAAAGATCTTTGAGGAGATACATAAGGCTAGTTAATTGGCAAAACAGCCTAAAGGACCAGGGGTTAGCTCAGCAGCACAAGGTTTTGAGTTCAATCCCTGATACCTCCCCCGCAAAAAAAACCTTAGCCTAAAGCCCAAGTCTCCTTTATCAAAACTGTTTCCTTTTTTAAAATTAAAAAAATCATTCATCCACTATACTTCAAACAGTAGAAGTTCTTAAATCAGATAACCTATTCTCAAAACTTCAAGTGTTTTAAAAATATGATCATTTAGAAAGTACTTCAAAATTCTGCCTGCCCCAAAGTAATACCAACCATCAATTATCACCTAAAACATAAAACAGGGGCTGGGGATTTAGTTCAGGGGCATGAGTGCCTGCCTTGCAAGTGCTCAGTCGTGAATTCGATCCCTGGAATCAAAAAAAAAAAAAAAAATCCCACATAAACCAGTAGAAGATAACTAGCACCTAACTATAATTAAAAATATTGCTACAGTTGTAATAATTACTTCCAATATATGCCATTAGGATTCCTTACATCTGTTTGAATATTTTTCTCAAAATTGCTTTCTAAATATTACGTCATATGCTTTTTAACCAAAAGGTAAATTACACAAATGGGAAATGTAAGAGCTTAAACTTGATTTCAACTCTACATGTAAGGCTTAATACAAATGAACAAATGCTGTAAAACTGTTTTGTCTCATCAGAAGTAAAGGTGAGAGACAGGAACTTTAAATTTTAAAAGAACTGCTTGGCTTCTGATCAAGTAAAATTATCTTGTATGTGAATATTTGGGTGGCATTAAGAAAAAAAAAAAAAAAACCGTTACTCAGCTGGGCGTGGTGACTGAAGCAGGAGGATCATTGTGAAGTTCGAGACCAGCCTGGGCTACAAAGTGAGCTCAAAGCCAGCCTGAACTGCCTATCAAGACCCTGTCTCAAAAAGACAAAAAAAAAAAAAAAAAAGAAAGAAAGAAAAAAAAAAAAAACATTAGTTATCTACACAGAAGCATGTCAACTCTTACCAAAGATAAAAACTGTTGGGCATGGTGGCACATGCCTGTAATGCCAGCGCTCAAGAGGCTGAGGTAGGAGGACCGCAGTGTTTAAGGTCAGCATGGGCTAGCTATGTAAGTGAGTTCAAGGCCAGCCTACATTACACAATATGACTCTTCCCAATCCCACCTTCCCCCCAAAAAGATGAAAACCACTGTATGTAATAAGCTACTACAGCCATTTACTAGAAACATTTAAAGAAACTGCCCATTATAATACATGGTGTCAACTATAAAATTCACTTGAGAACGTTTCAACAGTCAATATCAAGAAGTTTGCTGTCCTACAGAATGGATTTCTTCCTTCTGAAATAAAAGTTGCTTAATATCTTGATTGTTAAGATCAATTGAAGACTTAATTATGGCAACCTTATATATATTCATAACTAGCACTTTCTAAATTTCTTTGCTAATTTTTACCTGTATTCTGGAAATCTGTCAAATTAAAATCCGTACAAAATGAAGTATGTAAGCATGTAACACATTCTATTACTTTTTTTTTTTTGTCTTTTTATCGGTACCAGGGATCGAACTCACGACTGCCTGTTTGCAAGGCAGGCGCTTATGCCACTGAGCTAAATCCCCAGCCCCCATTCTATTACTTTCAATAAGTGCAATTTGCTTGTTTGATCAATATAAATATAAAAATCTAGATTCAGAAAACAAAATTCCATGCCCAAAGTATCGAAAGATCAAAATTGGAATTAACACCTGCTTTGCTCTGATTGACTCTTACATGGACATACTGTTATAATTCTATAATTTAATTCAGTGTTTCGTGGTTGGAAACCATCAAGACAAGGATTTAAAATTTTCACATTATCAAAACACATTAAAGACCCCCTGTCTGACTACTCAGATTTTAGATTTTGTGAGTTTTCGTTATTCCTCAATCAAAATTTTTATTAAGCATCTGAATACCAGCCAACACTTCCAAATTATATAGCAAGAGAACATTATTAAAGCTATGATTTACAAACAAACCATAGACATATGGCCCAGCATGTTCTAGGCCTATGGTACAAACTTCAGTGTCAGGAAAAAAAATAAGGGAGGGACTCAATTTTAAAAGACAAATCTACCAATTTAGTGGCTAATGGCAAGTTTTAATGAGATGGTACTAAATGTGAAACTTTTTATTGGTGAAATGATGTTGGGAAAGGCCTTAACCTTGGCACACTATATGTTCCACATTAGACCTTTTCTAGAAAGAGTCAATGCCTTGTATTCACAAGGTGGGGAGAAATAACAACCTAGAAAAACGGGAATTCAGGAAAACCTTTTAATGTCTTAATATTTTAAGGGTTACCAAGTAGAATACAGAGATTAGAGATCAGGTTCAAATTATAGTACTCACAAATGGCAGAATTAAGCTGGGCATTGTGGTACATGCCTGTAATCCCAGCACTCCAGAGGCTGAGGCAGGAAGATTACTACAGATTCGAGACCAGCCTGGCTAATTTTGTCATGCCTAAATCTTATAATCTGAACAACTACTTCTAAAATAACAATATGAAATATATTAACTAATGTTAATTTTTTAAAAATTCTGTATCATTTCTATTGTTTTGATTTTTAAAATAAAAAAAATTTAAAACCCAAAAAACCCAAAGAGCTCAAGGTTAGCCTGAACTGCATAGCAAGACCCTGTCTCAAAAAGACAAACAAAAGCAGAATTAGTTATGGAGAAGCAAATTTCCACTAATATAAAATGATTTCTTAATAATGGTCTCCCCCTACTAGAATAGCAAATGCAATCCTGGGCAACAAAGGCAAGCACAACAATCCTTGACCTGAAATTATACTATAAAGCTACTGTGATAAAAACAGTGTGGTACTGGCAAAAAAAGAACTGAAGATCAGTGGAACAGATTAGATAATGCAGAAACAACTCTCAGACACACTAAGTCACCTTATCTTTGACAAAAGTACCCAACTCACTGGAAGAAAGCAAATCTCTTTAATAAATGGTGCTGGCTGCCAGGTGTGGTCGCACACTCCTGTAGTCCCAGCACTTGGGAGGCTGAGGCAGGAAAACTGTTTGCAAGTTTGAGACCAGCCTGGGCTACAAAGTGAGCCCAAGATCAGCCTGAACTGCATAGCAAGACCCTGTCTCAAAAAGACCAAAAAAAAAAAAAAAAAAAAAAAAAGGTGCTGGAAAAACTGGCCCTACACATGCCAAAGAGTAAGCTTGTACCCACATCTTTCACCAAGGACTAACTAACTTTGAAATGGATCAAAGATCTAAATATTAAAACAGAAATATTAAATCTGATGGAAGATAGAATAGGTAAAACTCTTAAAGACACTGGTGTGGGCAAAGACTGTATGAACAAAACCCCAATTGCACAGAAACTGTCACAAAGAATCAAAAACTGGGATCTCGTCTTACTGAAAAGACAATCCACAATGTAGGAGAAAATGTTTGCCAAGTGTTCCTCAGACAAAGGATTATTATCGAGAACACATAAAGAACTCAAAAAAAAAAAAAAATGAGTCCTCCTAGATTTAAAAATCCAACTGAAAAAAGTATTTGATGAATATACACTTCTCAGATGAAATACAAACAGCAAATAAACATATGAAAAATGTTCAACATCACTAATCATTCGAGACACAAATTAAAATAACAGTGATTCCACCTCACCCCAGAAAGAATGGCTAGTACCAAGAAATCAACCAATAACAAATGCTGGAGGGGCTGTGGAGAAAAAGGAACCCTTCTCCACTGTTGGTGCTACCACTATGGATATCAGTGTGGAGCGATTCCTCAAAAAACTAGGATTGGAGGTCCCATTTGACCCAGCTATTCTCTTTTTGGGTAACTTCCCAGAATAATTTAAAACATCATACCACCATGATATATGTGCATCCATGTTCATAGAAGCACAATTTGTAATAGTTAAATCTTGGAAATAACCAAATACCCATTGACTGAGGAATGGATAAAAAAGAAGAGATATTTTTATACAATGGAGTAACAGCCATAAAGAAGGACAAATTTGAGATTTTTATAGGTAAATGGATGCAACTTGAGGTCATAACTCAAGTGAAATCACACACGCATGTGTAAACACTGTATTGTCTCACTAGTGTATAGATCATAGTTAGTTAAGATAGTTCTACTACTGAGAACTCAGAGGGCTGAGTTCACTGAAGAAAAAGGTTTGTGCTTGTACTGTTTGGACAAATAAATGCAGATGTCTTGTGGTCTGAGTGACTGACTTGGACATGCAATGCACAATGTATGTACCATTGTTGTCCTGATAGCTGTGTTTTGAAATTTTTTCTTCTTCTTGAAATAAAAGTGGATTTTTAAAAAAATGGTCACCCTACACACCAAAAGACTGCTTAAGAAAATAAATCTTTCCCAGATGTGGTAGCACAGGCCTATAATTCTAGCACTACAGGAATGGAGGCAGGAGGATCAAGAGTTTGAGGCCAGTCTGTGAAAGACAGAAGAGACAAAAGAGGAGTTTCACACCAAATAGTTTCATTGGAATACCTTCACATTCATTTACATTTTGCTCATGACTACTGTCCCATTACAACTGATAGAGTTGATTACCTGATCTCATGGTCAGCAAAACCAAGTATCACCAGTTTTTCACCTTCACAGTAAAAAAAATCTTCCAACTCCTGGTTCTATGACTTATTATGCCTTAACTATAGTGCTTTTTTTGGGGGAGTGGGGGAAACCTGGGAATGAACTTAGAACCTCACATTTGCCAGGCAGGCGCTGAGCTAAATCCGTGGCCCATAATGCTTTCTTAAGACCCATTTTTTTTTTTTTGCCCTCAAATATTGTATTTAGAGGCATTAAAAAATTGTAAAAAGCTTTCACAGTTGGAATGTAGCCGATAAAACCAAATCTGACTTTAAGCAAGATCTCAAGGTGCTGTAAGTGATATAAAGACATAACTGTGTTTTACAAGAGAGATAAACTGATAATCAACAATTTATGAAAGACCTACACTATAAGGATGCCATAATTTATGTCAGACCTACACTACTGATATAAGGATGCTAAGATGCTAACAAAATTGCTAGTAGTGTTGCTCCTTTTTCGAAGTATGCATTATGGTTCAAAATTATTGTCTTTCCAATAACATTCTAATAACATTAAAACATTCCAATTATAGATGGTCATAATTTTAATAGGCCGGAGCTCGGCAAGTTTGAGGCTAGCTTGGGTTACAAAGTGAGTTCAAGGACAGCCTGAACTGCATAGTGAAAAACAAAAAGATGAAAAATAAAAAGACAGAAAGACCTAATTTTAATAGAGTTAGTAGCTCTAATTAGCTTTGTCAAACTACTGTCAAAATATCTTATTCTTTAAAGGAAATTTCCCGTGTGTGCATCTGCAACTGCAGGTATGTAATACTGTATACTTAAACACTACAGGGTTTCTACTATTCTAGAATAATCCATCAGCTGAAAGCCAATGCAGCTCTATTTCTGAGAACTCTTGTAAGGTCTTCTATAATAAAATTAAGCCAAAACAAAAGGACCAGCTAACAGGCTCTACCCTTAATATTTTATTTAACAAGACTGCCTGGGAGCATTTATTGTAAAACACTTGATATAAAGCATAAGAGCAACATCTAGTACTTGTTATATACGTCTGCTTTTTTTACATAAATTTTTATCCATTTAAACTAACCTAAATTTAAAAAGCTGAAAAACCATTTTGCCATTTGGGAATTAAAATCAGTAATTCTTTTTAACAGAAAGTACTCTATCCTCAGATGATCATCATCAAGTAACTCAAACACCAAACAGTGCTTTAAGGCTCAACAAGCATTCAATCAAATATCAAAATACCAATATGATATTCTAAGATTCCAGTACACATTTTTTAGGAATACACGGAAGAAAAAGGTCTTAGAAGCCTCTTTTACCATTGCAAAAGAGAACAAAAATGAAGTGGTGACAGTGGACAAACTAAAATATTCCAACTTCTCTAAGATTTGTGGTAAGAACAGAATGGTAGCTCTAAACAAATTAGAATAATCTTACCAAAATTGTATAAAACACAAGTTTAAATACCTGAGGGCGACAGAACATTAACTAGATCTCAAAAATGTTCCAAAATGACCAAATAATTATATATTACAATTACACGCTCTACCTTTTCTTGCACTAGTTGTAAAACAGAGGAAAGGAGCAAATGAGGAAATTGCATTATGCCTTGTGCAATGAAATTCACAGACAGTGCCTAACTTACGATGCTTTGACTTCAATTTTTCCAACTGAGAACGATGCTGCAAAAAGTGTACACACACAAAATTCGTTTTCACTTTCAGTACATAATTTAGTAAATTTCATGAGATATTCAACACTTATAAAATATTTTTCGCATTACATGAGATTGTTCAACGGTAGGCTAACAGTGTTCTGGGTCCTTTTCAGGTAGATTAGGCTAAGCTATGACTTCAGTAAACTGTGTAGGAAGTGCGTTTTATTTTCTTAAGCTGGTTGCAATTTTTTTTTTTTTTTGGTACTGGGAATCAAACTCACAACCTCCCACTTGCCAGGCAGGCACTTATGCCTGCTGAGCTAAATCCCCAACCCCTTTACTTTCATCTTGTGCTGTGTTTATGGAGACCTAACCTCATCTAAAGAAGCATTTGTATATGTAGATTGGTTAATGACTTTTGAGAAACTCACATAAACATTTCAAGACAAAATATACCAGAGATTTTGTTTGACTGATTTCTCCCTTTAACCTACCACAAACATTCAGGCAGTGTTACACATTACTTTTGTAATTAAAAAAAAAAAAAAACCTAAAATGTTATTTTAAAACACACCTGAGAAATTCTAGTTCTTAAGAAACTCAGGCAGGAAGATCATCATGAATTTGAGGATAACTTGGGTTACATACAGCCAGCTTTCACTACATAATAAGGTCCTGTCTCAAGTCCCTGATCCCCTACCCCCACCGAACATACACAATTACAACCAATTAGGCTGGGAGTGGTGGTGAATGTCTATAATCCCAGCACTCAGGAGGCTGAGGCACAAGGTAATCCTTAGTTCAAGGCCAGCCTAAATTCAAGGCCAACATGGACTACACAGTGAGACCCTGTGTCAGTTTCAAAACAAAAATGAAATTATAGCTAAAATCAAAATACAGAGATGCATATACTTGTAATGTTTATATTTAAGGCATCCCTAAGGAAATTTCAGCAAGTATGAACAACTTCACTCATCTTTGTATATACAATACAGTACTTACCTGGTTCCTGCTTGATGGTTAGGGTCTTATTCTCTTCTGGATGAGCAACAGGTGGCTGTATCACTGAGGAATCTTCCAAATTTGTTTCATTACTGGGTGGTGTATTATAAACAAATCTCTTTGTAGTTTGGTTTTTCCTCCTTGTTTTGCCAGTCTCTTGAATTCCCTGGGAACCTATATTATTCCAAATAAATACTTTTGCTTGACCTGGAGACTCATTTTCAGCCAATTCAGGAGAACCATGCTGGGTCCAGTTACTGTCACTCATTTGGAAGGTTTCCATTTGGCCCTCGTCGACATTAGAGTCATCATTTTCCATTTTTATATTACTTGCCAAATTGGTAAGATTCTGTGTGGCCCAAAAGCTGGCAATTTTTTGATCCCGTGATGAAGACAGACCATCTCTATTGATTGATTTTCTATTGTTATAGTCCACAACTACAGACTCTGGAGCTTCTGATTTAATGCTTATATTTAAGGCATCTCTAATGAAATTTCGGCAAGTATGAACAACTTCACTCATCTGAAGGTAGCTGGCCACTGTCATCACTTCAATGGCATTTTGGCTAGTGAGCACCAGGTTACCAGAATACAAGAAGTCCAAGATGACTGAAAAACCTTGAACTAAAGCAATATCTAAATGGGTAGTATTATTTTGGTTAGGGCTGTCTTTGTTTGAGACACAATATAAAGTCTTAAAGAAACGGCTGCCTGCAACCAGGATGTTCTTGTGAGCTTTAAAGATTTTTCCATTCACCACAATGCTGACATCACAAAGAATATCTTTCTTTCTCTGTTCATCTAGTTGTCGAAGAAGCTGATAGCAATAAGAGTTCTCATTTGGCCTACTATTGAAGTCACAATATCCCTCTTCTGCTGGTATTTCTGATTCCTGTAATTGAAAAAATTAAATTTTATTTACATTTTAGACCCCCAATCCAAGGCAAACAAATCATTATCCACATAAGTTTTTTTTAAAAAACTATTAGTCAAATATATGGACTAGCAATTATATACATTTTGAGGCTGAAGCTTCATCCCAAATGTTGAAAGGAATGAACAATGTGGCATAGCTCATTGCTGCTGCAAGAAAAATGAAAGTTATCTGATTGAGTACTGTATTCATTATTCTTTCCATATGTAATCTAAAGACATAAATTAACATTTACAATTAAAATGAAAAAGAATTTCTGGTAAAACCTTGATATGCGAGCACAATACATTTTAGAAACATGCTTGTAATTTAAAGCATTGATATATTAAAGAGAATTTCCCCATAACAAATAATGGAAACTCAGATAACTCATTCCACAATCCAAAAATGTTCATATAAAAAATAATTATACTGTAACATAATACAAAATATAAAAGAAAACTATGCAAATTCATCCACACTTACCTTTGAAAACTTTTGTGGCTGGTGTGAGGGAGACAAGAGAAAGGAAGGTTATTGCACAGGGGGATCATTAAGGAAAATCAATGCTATCTATTGGTTCAATGGAATCTTTTTTTTTTTCTGTGAACTTTTTTTGGTGAGGAGGTACAAGGGAATCAATCTCATAACCTCACACTTGCCAGGCAGGTATTCACACCACTGAGCTAAATCCCCGTTTTTTGGGTGCACTTCTAACAAACAACTTAACCTTGCCTCCTTTTGAAGATTTCATAGAAATGTGACATTGCATTGCCATTCAACACATTGCTTGTTCAAATAGCTACAACCTTGTTTGCGTGATGCCTTTCTACAAATTTTTGTACTGTTTTTCACATGTTACACATCTACTTAATTTCACATCTCCTTAATTTCATTTGAAGTGAGGAATTAATTCTTCCTTTTTCTCTTTCTCTGTAGATGAGATCTCCATAACCTCTTATTGTTGGGAGCTGATCATCCACAATCCCACAGTGAGAAGGGGAGGAGGGGAGAGAAGGAGAGAGAAAGGGAGGAGAAAGGAGAATCTTTGGCTTCGTTGTGATCATGAGACATCCAATATTACTACTCATACTGCATGACATCACTCATTTGTCAAGTTACAAATTTATAAGAAACGTCTGTTCTCACAGAATACTCACAATCCAAGGTTTTATATACTTTCTAAGAATTGAAATGTTAGCGGGGCATGGTGGCTCACGCCTGAAATCCTAGCACGGGGGAGGCTGAAGCAGGAGGCTCATTGACAAGTTTGAGACTAGCCTGGGCTACAAAGTGAGCTCAAGGCCAGCCTGAACTGCATTGCAAGATCCTGTCTCAAAAAGAAAAAAAAAAAAATTGAACTGCTTTGCTTCATTGCCTTCTGGTTAATTCTGATCATAAAATATCCAATTTATAATACATGGTGGGCATACACTGTTAAAAAGATAAATTTTAAGTCTTGGAAAACACTGATCAAATAGTTTAGGTCAATAATATTAATTAAACATAAATATTGATAAAGTTAAGAGTCAGGAGAAAATACGCTTCTAATTAAGACTTCCAAACAACAACTTTCAAATGCTTTATCTCCAGAGTCAAAAATACTATATAAGTTATCAAGTAAGCTAATTTACCTGAATTAAAAAGTCATAAATTTTCCTTCTCAATCATACATGGATTTTAGTACCATTAAATATCACTAGTTTGGGTAAACACCTTATGTAACAGTTGTGTGTTACAAAAGAATACGTGTATGATCTAATTTCAGAAAGTTGCTTGTACCAATTAACTGTCTAGCCCTGAGTAAGTCAGTTTCTGCACCTTTTTCCTACAAGGACTAACATTAGCTATAATTAATAACTTTATGACTTTCTTCACTATGTGACCAGGTAAGCTCCCTCTAGGCAGAGTTCTATATCCCCACCCTCTGAATAGTGGTGGCACAGTTTATTAACTCTGAGAAATAACTGAAATTATTATTTTCTCAGAAGAAAAACTGCTAATACATTTCTAAAAGGATAAATGAAAATGTTGGCCTTATTTTAGTGTTAATTTTTTTCATATTTTCTTTTACACTAAATGTTACAAGTCACTTATAAGAAAATATACCCTATAACCAGCACTGAGGAGGCTGAGGAAGGAAGATTCAAATTTGAGTCCTGCCCAGGCAATTCAGTAAAACTATCTCCAAAAAAATAAAAACCTTGGAAAAATAAAAGCTCAGTGGTAGAGGCCCCTTGGGGCCAATTCTCAAAACTGCAAAACCAAAACAAAAACCCATACACATCCATAATTTTATGAGAATGAAGAAAACCGTAAAGACGTAAGCTAGAGTGTAAACATGCTGAAAGGGCAGCAGGAGGGAGGGAAGGTGAAAGGAAGGGAGGCAGGTTGGCAAGACGGGAATGCAAAAAGAATCCTTACAGAAACAAACCATCTAACTGGTGACTGCGAAACAATCACAAAACTCCAAATTAATCATGGGTACAACTAAGCTATAAAAATAGTAATTTTACTATTGAGTCTTGATCATAGGGGCAACACACACAATATCTCAATTTTCTGAAACTAAACCACAATCCATCTAAGAAGTTTGTGCTATACAAGTAGTCAACTCAAACCAAGATACTGTATATTAGAATTGCAAAACACTTCACTATTGCATGGAGATAATGGAGCAGTATGGATGGCTCTCCTAATTTGAGGTATATAATCACTATAGAATGAAGCACTGCCAATAGAGAACTTTTTCATTTCCAATTCACCTTTGACAATATCCCCAACTCATCTTTGTGCCTCAGGCACACAACGCCATCCTACCACAGCAAGCCTCCCCCATTCCCTATTTCCTGTCTTGTCATACCAAAATGTTTAGTGCTCTAAATTAACTATTTTCTCTCCTACCAAAACACATAGTCCTCTGCAAAAGTAGGTTTATTAATAGTCAAGGATAAAATAATCAACACAAATCTATTAATGAGAAAACTTCCAAGTTTTTGCTTTTGGGAGATTGGGGAAAAGAAATTTTGTCGTTTTGTGGTCCTGGGGATCAAACCAAGGGCCTCCTGCAGGCACAAAGACTTTACCAGTGAGCTATACGTTCAGCCCTGTGAAGTTGTTTTATTTAGCCTAGATCTTGAATATTAACCATTATCTATGAACTTTCAAAACATTCAGCAAAAGGGAATGAAACTAGAGCTTGTACAAATATATAAAGAATAAAACAGCACAGAAAGTGCTGTAATGATTACTGCTACCCAGGTATAGTGGTGGTCATCTATACTCTCTTGGGAAGCTGAGGCAGGAGGATTATTACAAATTTGAGGCCAGCCTGGGCTACATAATAAATAGGCCCCCTTGAACTGTATAGCAAGACTGTCTCAAAAACAAACAAAAAACAAAACAAAACAAAAAAACACCCTACAGAATAGTAGTAGTACCAGTAGAGGTAGTAATTACTGTTATAAGTAACTTTCTATAAAAGCATCATACTGCTTACTCGTTTTCTCTTTTAAGACTATCTGAATACAGTTTACTGATTTGCCAATGCATTCAACAGAAATTTTTCTTTTTTCTTTCTTTCTTTCTTTCTTTCTATTATTGATTGACTGATTGATTGCAGTACTGGGGGTCAAACTCACCAGGGCCTTGACATCCTTGTCAAGGACTCTACTAAACAATATCCTTTGCTCTTTAATGTTTTCAGAGAGGGTAGTTTTGCTAGACTCAATTTTTTAAAAGCACATTTGTGCCTATGTTCAAATATACTTTTAAAAATAACTCCGTGAACTGGAAGGCCGAGGTAGGAGAAATGCAAGTTTTTTGTCTTTTTGAGAGAGGGTCTTGCTATGCAGTTCAGGCTGGCCTTGAGCTCACTTTGTAGCCCAGGCAGGTTTCGAACTCGCAGTGATCCTCCTGCCTCAGCCTCCCAAGTGCTGGGATTATAGGCATGAGCCACCCACCACGCCCAGCAGGGCTAGAACTTTTAAAAGGAGAGCACTAGAACTGGATTGGCAGACAGAAAAATACCACTGTGGCAGCAATGGGAAGGAGTAACATCAGGAACTAAGTCTGCAAACACTGTGACCAGTTAGGAAGCTGTCAGAATACTGCAATGCTTTTAGAAGAAAGGAAGACCTTAACAACAAAAGGTAGATGTTAACAGAAAAGAGGTAGAAACTAGGAAAATATCTGAAAGAAAGCTTAAGTAAGCAGAATTTAAGTGAGGATATAGGAGGAAGAGCCAAGAAATATTCTTAACTATTTTCCAGTATTGAACAAGATAACACTACCAGCTTGTGCAACACAAGATCACTGCTGCTTCTGAGGCAGTGAAGCTAACTTTAGCTCAAAGTACTGTTCTAAGTTCAGCTTCAACAACTTAGGTAGGGTCCATCCATTAATGTTAAGAGAATGGTATTTAGTGGGAAAAAAAATCAAGTAGTAGTATTTACTTCTCTCAAAATTTCAGTCCTTGTTTTAATAAATGGATTGGTGGAAAAGAGAATTCCAATGCAAACATCAAAGTTTAAGCTAAAGTTAAAAAAAATCAAAATCTGTTTTTTGTTGCAACAACCCGCTAGAACAATATATTGGAAGAAACTAAATTCCATTTCCAAACCCAAGTTTTAGGCCACTGTATTTTCATTTGTATGGATGGTTCATACTCATGCTATAAGGCATACTTTTTTTTCCTACTTTTACTCGGCCCAAACTCATTCTGCAGAGCCTGTTTCTTTTATCTTTAATAAAACTTTACTACCATTAAAAAAATTTAGAAAAAAATTTCACCTTTATGCAAGAATATGAGGAAGAAGGTTGTTATAGCAAATGTGATATCAATGTGCTAGAGATACTGACAGACTAACAGCTGGCAGAGACACAGGAAGTCATCTGATCACTACTATGATGTTCCACATTTTTGGGATCCTCTTGTGCCTTAAACACTATAAATTTTACCTGTGTGGAAAAGGGAGCGGGAGACAGATTTCAAAGGATTATAACATCCTACCAACTCGATTAACAAAGATACCCTTTATCAGCAGCTTTCTCTTAAAATTTTAAGTGCCCTTAACACACAAAACACAGGTGCCTCTGAACTACACCTTTCTTGAAGATATGAGACATCACTCTTAATGAGCTCAAAAGCTCACACCTGTAATCCTAGCACCCAGGAGGCTGAAGCAGGAGGATTGTGACTTCCAAACCAGCCTGGACTATAGTAAGAACCTGCCTCAAAACAAACAACAAAAACATAAAGACACCATTCTTCATTTTCTTATGGTCCTCCCAACTGTAGTGACAGAATGTTCCTTTTCATTTACAGAATTAAGTTCAAGAGCCAGTTCTACAAGCTTCTTCCAACCTTTACAGATAGAAATGATCAATTCCTTGCTTTATAATCTTCACTGTACCTTGAACATACTTCTACCATGGTATCTATATTAATTTATCCTCATGTCTGTCTCCTTACAATACAACAAAGTTTCCTGAGGGCAGATAAAGTCCTATAAATTATCTCTCGTGCTCTATCTCTATATCTACCTAATATTGTTAAGTTTAAGGGGAAAAATGCCACACCTATACAATAAGGTGCACTAGCAAAAATTTGAAAAACACAAGAAAAATGAACCAGTTTTCATCGAGTCCAATACAACAAATTTTAAGTATCATACAACAGTAAATTCAAGCCATAGGCACTTCTGAAATATCCATTTCTTCTTTCAGTCAAAGATCTTTCAGACTTTTTCCCTAAATCTTTAAATATACAAATCAATCATTCAATTTTGGGTCTTATTCTTGCTCAAAGCAAAGCTGATCTACCTTACCTTCTTTGCTTGCTACACCTGACATCAACATAATCCAACAAGTAATTTCAATCAGATCACTGGTCTCAATTCACTAATTCCTGCAAAGTTTAATTTACAATTTTGTGAGTGCACATTGTAAAGTTCGTAAAATGGAAACACTGACCAACTGATCAAGGCTAGAAAATTTCACAATTGGATAAAGTGGCTTGAATTAAGATACAGTGATAATCACAGCAGTAAAAGCATGTTTAAATCCTCTGGCCAGATGGTTGAATCCTGAACGAGCTAATCACTGAACTTGACTCTGAAGACACAGTCCAGTTGTTACTCAAAATAAAAATAGTACTCTCTGCCCTCAAACAAACAAACAACACAACTCAACTAACTGCATCCTTATATAGGGGGAAAAATACAGGGAAATCTCCATGATAGAAGGCTCTGAACACAGATTTAGAAAGCATGTTTATGGAGTCCCAGTAGAGTAGCCAGTTAGTGTACCTTATCGGAGAGGTGGCACATGCCTGTGATCCCAGCATTTGGGAGGCTGAAACAGGAGGATTGCTGTATGTTTCAGGCCAGCCTGGGCTCCACAGCGAGACCCGGTCTCAAAATAAAAATTAAAAAAAAAAAAAAGCTTGGGATTTGATTTAGCTCAGATGCCCTTGGTTCAAATCCCAAATTATCCCCAGGAGTAACAATACCAAGGTACAAGGCAGGATTGGTGGCACATGCCTATGTTCCCAACACCTTGGAAGGATAGGGCAGGATTGCAAGACCTGCTTGGGTAACTTGAATTATCGAGATTCTATCAAAATAAATAAAAGGTGCTGGTGTTGTATACTGTGTGAAGGCCCTAGGTTCAACCTGTATTGCTGCAAAAAGAATTTTAAAATGTTTAAAAATTGCACAGTGCGGGGCTGGGGATTTAGCTCAGCGGCATAAGCGCCTTGCAAGCAGGCGTGAGTTCGATCCCTGGTACCGATAAAAATGAAAAAAAAAAAGATCAAAAATTGCAGGGGCTGGGGACTTAGCTCAGCAGCATAAGCACCTGCCTTGCAAGCAGGCAGTCGTGAGTTCGATCCCCGGTACCGATAAAAAGGAAAAAGACAAAAAAAAAATTGCACAGTGCCTGCCTGGCAAGCAGCACAAGACCCTGAATTCCTGGTACCTTTCCTCCAAAGTTTAAAAAATAGTTAAGGTACCATTAAAAGAATATCAAAACCAGGTGTCCCAGCTACTAGGGAAGGTAAGGCAGGAAGACTGCTTGAGTTTAGAAAATTGAAGCCACCTTAACCAACAGAGATCCCCTCTCAATCAATCAATAAAATATAAATCAAACTTTTAAAGACTATGTCCAAGTATTTTTGGTCACCAACAGAAATATTAACAAAGAACTTTATTTATAGAAAATGAAAAACAAAAGCAACCCTTAGTGAATACTAAGCTCTGTCCACTTTTCTCAAAAAAGGTCTTTTAAAAAAGAAAAAGGGCTGGGGATGTAACTCAGCAGTAGAGTACTTGCGTAACATATACAAGGCTTTGATGATCTCCAGCACCACCAAAAACTTAGTAAAAGGGAGAAACAAAGGGAGCAAACTACATCAGGCCCCAATTCTTGTCTGAACTTGAAAATTCTCATTTTAATGTTGAAGAAAAAATTAATGCAACATATTATTTATGAAGCTGAGAAAAATGGCATGTATGATGACAAATTGGCTTAGAATGCTCATATTCTGATGGTAAAAGTCTCAGAAGGTATAAAAAAGTTTGTCTTCTAAAATCAAGAGTAATTCCAAATCAGGCATACTGGCACATATTTATAATCCCAGCACTCAGGAGGCTGAGGTAGGAGGATCACTGAGAGTTCAAGGCCAGCCTGAACTACCTAGTGAGATCTTATCTCAAAAAAAAAAAGTGAATTCCAAAAGAGTGGCAGAATCACCAATGTGGTGGTACATGCACATAATCCCAGCACTCAGGACGGTGAATAAGGTAAGCAGTTTGGTAACTCAAAGCCAGTTTTGGGCACTAGAAAGTCTGACCCTCAGTTTGGAAGACTATGTGAAACCCTGTCTCAAAAAACAAACTGACAAAATTGGTGACACTAGCCAGGTATGGTAGCGAACACCTCTAAATCCCAGCACTGGGGGGGTGTGGGGGCAGAAGCAGGAGAAATACCATGAGCTCAAAAACAGCCTGGTAGACATAGCCAGAATCTATAGAAAAAATAATCCTGGGGCTGAGGTATAGTTCAGTGGTCAGTTTGCCTACCTTGTATAAGGCCCTGGATTCACTCTCCAATGTTGCCTTAAAAATGAATCTTGGAGCAGTTACCTGCAATAAAAACAATCACAATAGCCAGGCATGATGTGACGGCTCACGCCTATAGTCCCAGAACTCAGAAAACTGAGGCAGAGGCAAGAAGATCACCATGAGCTTAAAGTCAGCCTCAACACAGGAAGACTCTGTCTCAAAAAAAACAGTAATAATGAAAAACCCAAAATTAATTATGACAATCAGCACATGTATTTTGCATATGTGAGGAAACTAGAAGGTCATTAATCTTCCTGCTAGGAAAGGAGGATTAAGAATCCAAGCTTCCGGATGAACCATGGTCCCAAGAATGCTCTTACAAGCTATGTTATACTGCCTCCTACAGGTAATAAATGGCTGCAAGACAACACAGAGGTAGGAAAAACAGGTAACTACTCAAAAGGACTAAGACAAATTAGGAATCTCTCACTTCTATTAACAAGACAGAAATTTGTAAGACAGCAAGATGTTCCCCACACTTAGGTTAGAAATTAGCGGAATGAGGATCGATTCAAAGTGAAAACACCAAAACTCAACGAGACCAACACAAGGGGACCAAAAAAAGGGGATGAGTACAAACAGGATTAACAACAACAAAAAAGTTCTTACAGAAAATGGCCTAATACATTATAGTAATGAACAATTTTAACAGGGTAAAGAGAAAGGATATTCCAGAAGTTAGCATAAAATTCAACTTGGAATGAATTCTATGAACAAGATATGTCTAAAGAAGGATACACCCATATCTACCAGAAGATTATCCAACCAATTCCCTCCACCTCTGATTTCAAGTTCACTAAGCAGTTAATTATAATTTGCATTCTCATTCAGATTTGCCTACAGGGAAATACTATGCTGATAAGAATAACTGGTCCACTGTTGATTCACCAAGACATGCCTGTAATCCCAGCTACTCAGAAGGCTGAGGTAGGAGGATCATAAATTAGGCCAGTCTGGGCAACTTGGGGAAACCTCCCACCTCAAAATAAAATTCAAAGGGCTGTGGCTGTAACTCAGTGAGTGATAAAAGTGCCCCCAGGTTCAATTCCCAATAGAGAGATCAGTGGGGGGAAGGTATTAAGATTCACTCCAAGTGCCTTTTTAAACTCTTAAATAATTTGCCTATCATTATTTGGAAAATTAAGCTTTCATTTTCCCAAGTTTCCTGCTTCCATCATCTCACTAGGTAACTTCACGAACATATTACTTAACCCTCTTAGATTCCTCTCCTTAAAACAAAAGAGGTATTTGGCACATAGAAGACAAGAAAATGTTAGCTCTATCTCCTTGCTCAGCTCAAAGCCAGTAACTACAGAAAACGGAGTTCTGACCCTGATTTACTCCAACTCATTTCTTTTTTTGTTATAAATCCTTATAGATTTTAATCTCAGTTGTCATCCAGGTCTCAGGACAATTCCCTTAACTTTTCTGGGCTATCTTTAAATGACCTTCCTTCTAAGGCTTAGGTAACTGAAATTTGTATTAAAAAAAAACCCACAAAACCAAGACTACCGTGCAGCTCACTGAGGGAAAAAAAAAAAAAAAGCCTTAAGCTTTAAAGTTAGAGCCCTAACTTCTAAGAAACTTCTGTGCTGTCTGTAGGGTTACTGGTGTGCCTAATTAACTCCAGTGTAAGTGTGCTGAACGGCTGGATCGCTCCAAAAAACACCAGAGAACAACTAATATCTGAACGCAGACTTCCTAAAATCAAGCCTACCGATATAAAAGAATGACACTTCATCCATCTCCACAGGTTGTCTAAAGTCATAAAAAGGACTAATCAACAACTATTTGGCTTGAAAAGGGCTATCAAAATGGTTAGGCTACTATCTTTAGAAATGTTAAAATAAGAACTAAAAACTATTCTACAGCTTACTTGTTTTGTAATTAAGGACTTCTGACTTTCAAGGAGTTGAGTAAACAAATTTTCTACCTTCTCAAATCAACTACAGTACTTGGTACAAATAATACACATTAAACATCTCCAAGGCTGTGTTTAAAGTACTTTCTTATAAACTGTGTTTATAAGAAAGCTTTTGCAAAGAATATAAAAAATTCACAGCCAAGTAGAAGTAAACAAGTAAAAATTACAAATAGCAAAAAGCAAGCCTTGGTGATAAAAAGTTCGACAAGTTTAAGAGATGAATTTAAATGAAATTATTCACAAGTGAAAGGAATGCTTTTCAAACAGCTTTCTCTACATTCATATCTAGCTTTCATATTTCACATTATTTTGACCTAATACAAAAATCTGTACAGATGTTTTCCTAACAGTGAAAACGTCAAAGCTCAGAGAAACTCTTCAATCTCCTCTTCATAAAGAGCAGCTAGACTTACTTCCTCTGGCGCACTAAATGTCTATGAACGTAAGCCACAGGCTTGTCTAAAATCACAGCTAATCACATTTCTACTCAAAATCTTTCAGGTTGAAACTCAACGTTACTTTTTAATTTTCTTTTTAATTCAATCTGATAAGCAATGATGTCTGAGTTGTAAAAAAAAAAACATGAAACAAATTCAGCGCTGTCATTCCATTCCCCTTCCCCTACACAACTTTTCAAAACTTTGTTCCCAGGCTCTCTAACCCCCACGAACACGCTCCCCGAACCTCTCCACTGGGAAGAAATCTTCACCCGGGAAGGGGGTTTTTAAAGCTCATCAACCCAAAGCATCTCAAAAAGTAGGAGCAGGCTGCACTGTACGTACCTGGGCGTTGGCTTCGTGAAGTTTGTGCTCGGCAGAGACGTGGTGCCTCAGGAGCAGGGTTTTCTTATAGGTGCGGGTCCCTCGCGAAAGCTCATCATGTCCCACTTGGGGAAGGTCCACGTTTCCCCCATCCTCTGGGGTCTTTTGGCACCAGCCGCAAAACATAAGGCCAGTATCGTCGGAATAGCGCAGCCAGGGAAAGTCCTTGAGCCAGGAGGTCTGGAAGGAGCACTGGAGCTTCTGCATTAGGGTCTTGGGCCGGGCGAGCGCCAAGTGCTGCACAGTCTCCCCTTCGCCGGCTCCCACACCGCTGCCCTCCACCTCGTCCCCGCCATCGCCGCCCGGCCGCCTGCTGTGGCCGCAGCTGCCGCCTTCTGCCCCGCTGCCGTCGCCCGGGCTCGCCCCCTCCTCTTCGTCCTCGCTGTTGTCGCTCTGGGACGCGCCGTCCTGCAACAACTCCTTGCCCTCCAGCGCGTCCAGCTCCAAATCCACATTCGCCGGCCCTCGCCCATTGAAATGCCTCAGGGGCCACACCGAGGTCTCCGGCCGGCCCCGGCTGCTGCCATTGTTGCCGAGACCCCCGCCACCACCTCCTCGGAAGGCCAGAGTCCGACGGTTCCTTTCCGCTAGCAGAGGGCCCCCCGCGCCGCCGCCGCCCAGCGAGGTGGGGCCGCCCGCGTCCTGGGGGAGCAGCAACTCCTTGGTCTCCTCGGCGGCGGCGGCCTCGGCGGAGGCCTCCACGTCTTGGGGCTCCAGGCCCTCCAATTCCATTTCCTCGTCGGTCCCCCGCCCATTGGGCTGCGGGAGCGCGGGCGGCGCGGGCTGTCTCGGCTGGGGCGGCTGAGGCCAAGCGGAGGCCTCCCCGCCAGCGTTATTGTTCGCGGAGCCGCCGCCGCCGCCGGCGGTGACCAACCCGCCTCCTCGGAACGCCAGCGTCCTGCGGTTCATCTCACTGAACGACATGGCGCGCGCTGCCGCCGCCCGCTGCCCCGGCTGGCGCCCGGCCTCGGGCCGCGTCCCGCGCGCTCGCTCCCCGCGGCTCCCGCGCCGCGCCGCCCCCGCCCCCGCCCGCGGCGCTCGGGTCTCGCGGGGCTCGGCCTCACCCTCCCGCCGGCTCGCGCTCGCTCGTCCGTTCGCTCCGGGGCTGCCGCACGCGCAGCCGCCGCCACCTCCGGCCGCTCGGGTCGTCCTCGCCCCCGCCCGCCGCGCTCCGGGCAGCGTCCCGCGCGGAGAAGGGGGCGGGCGGCAGGCCGCGGGGAGCGCGCGGGGCCTTCGAAGTTGAGCGGCGAGTGAGTGCGGAGCCCCTCGGCCGCCCCCTCCTTCAGCGCCGCGCGCAGCCACCGACCCTCCACAAGATATCCTTCCTCTGGGCGCGCTGAGCAGTCCCGACGCCGCCGCCGGCTTCCGAGGCGCTGAGGGCGAGAGGCGCGTTACACTGCCGGGCTCCGCCACATAACGAGCCGACAATAAAGCCGGCGGAGCGTTTCCGTCCGACCAGGCCCTGGCGGAGGTCGAATGGCAAATGAACAACGGACCGTGCGCCCACAATGCACCGGGGTAGCAGTAACCGCTGGAGGGGGAAAGGGTGGGGGCCGGCGGGGGAGGGGGGCTGGGCTTGGGGCTGGGCCGGGCTGGGGTGGGGGCGCCCGGGGACCGGGAAAGGGGCTGGGCCGCGCCTCGGCCTGGGGGCGGGGGTGCGGCCGCGGGGAAGGAAGTCGGTCGAGGGGCGGGGGACAAAGGGCCGGGCGGCCGGCCGGGGGGTCCCGGGGAGGGGCCGGGCCGCGCGGAGGACAAACAGCTGGCGAGTGTCAGGGTCGGGCCGCCTCCCCGCCGCCCGCGCGCACCTCCCCGCGCCCGGGACGCGCATTCTCCTCCCTCGCCACGAGTTCACCTGGGACTTTGGAAATAACTGCGGTGGGCGCTGCGCTCCAGCCTTGTCATGTGCTGGGGATGGGTGGATGGGCGGTGGGCGGCGGCGGCCGAGGAAGTGAACTTATTTTGTTCCTTCACAAAGACTGGACCAGGCAGTGCCTTGCACGCCGGGAGGTTCGGGCCGCGGACACCTCCTCGGGTGCATTGTGTGTGCCCGGCAACACCTCGGGCCCCGGGCAGTGATCACTGCACAGAAAATGCACCGCCCCGAGTGTCTTGCTGCTGTGATGAAATGGAAATTTAAATAAAAGGTCGAACACGTGCGTTCTCTGGGAAGTATTGACCTGGGTGTTACATCACCAGCAGCCAATCAGATAACTCCAGTCGTGTTTATACTTCTACAACCACCTTGTGAGCATTACAGTATGTCATAACGTTATAAATATTAGGCAGGGTTTTCCCCAGCAGCGGGAAGGAGTCTGCTTCTGCGGGCGTAGTGCTCGGCTCCGAAGAGCGTGTGTGGCTGCGAACTGCAAGGCAGAAATTAATTTTTAAGACTCTTTCGTAGATATTTACGTTGTATGTGGAATTTAGGATGATTACAACAGATTGCACAGGAAATGAACCTCCCATAATTATAACGTTGGTCAGGGAACTCTTACACTCCTGACTTTTAAATTTTTTAATATGCAAAATTTAGCAGGTTTAGAAACATTTGCCAATTTGTAAGATGAGGTAAATTTTAAATTATTTTTGTTCAAGCCTATTTCAGGTAAATGTTCTCAAACAAGAGGTTCTTTTAAGATATATGCTCGTTGAAAGTTGAATCACAAACTATTACCAAATATTTTACATTAAAATGTATTAGAAAAACAAAATACATATTAGAATATGCATAGAAAAGTGATATTCATGAACTCTTTATAGTTATAGATGATACAGAAGGAAGGATTGTTAAAGACATAATCAGCACATGTTAATTTTTAGGCTCTAGTTTTATGATTTTATTGTCTAGAATTTTTTCTATTTTAAAAATAACTATTTGAGCCTTTAAGTATATAATATGAAAAGCAGTACATTTTTTAAAATTAGCTTTAAAAACAAATTTACGTAAGCACTTTATAAGACAGCATAACTCATGCATTTGTATGGATTATATAAATTTATTCAAAGCCACTTGCACTTAATTCACTCTAATTTTAGTACCTATGTAAATGAACAATGTTGGGTATCAAACAAAAAAACATCAGTTCCACCTTACAGAGTAAATGCAATTTCATTGTAAAGAATGATGCTACTGACAGGAGTGGTGTTGCACTCCTGTAATCCCAGCACTCATTAGGCCAAAGCAGGAGGATCACTGCAAGTTTTGAAACCAGCTTGGCTACGCAGTGTCCAAAGATAGCCTGGGAAAAAAATGAAGGTGAGCTTTAAATAATTTTTCCAGTAATAATCATATTGTCCCATATCCAAATTATCATCTTGGCAGCAATGATCAATAAGCTTGAAATTTTGATACAGGCCCTTGGGTTGGTAGCATGTGTAGGTTTTAGAAAGTTTACAATAGTGGAATTTATGACTTGTACCCTGGAAAATGGAGAGTTCTGATACTATGACTGAATATATGTGCCTTATATGGAGCCATGTAATATTATACTTTTTCCTTAATGTACTTTTAAATTCTAGGCATTTTACAAGTAAATACATTAGTTATTATATTTTAACCAACACAGCCCTATCCTCCTTAAAAACTGGGGTTATTAACAGGCGTGCCTGCACACAGCTGTAATCCCAGAACTCTGGGAGGCTGAGGCAAGAGGATCAGTAAGTTCAAGGCCAGCCTGAACATATGGAGATCTTGTGTCAAGGGAAAAAAAAAAAAAAGAGAGGTGTAAAGTTAATTGCTTATGTGCAATTAAGATGATAGAAGACAAAAATGGATTTAAATTTTTAAATTTCAATTTTAAAATCTGCTTTCATTCCAAAACTAAATTTAAATCTGCTTCCTCTCTTCTTATATTCCTATTACATAATAGGTGTTTTATCAAGTGATGCTACTCTATAAATTGGGTTTTTTTGCTTTCTAGTAGTGCGTAGAATCACCCAAAAATGTGTGAATTCAGGACTGCATATTTCTCACATATCTATTTTACCAAATGTTTATTTGTTCGGAAACAGTGTCTTGCTATATAGTCCAAGCTAGCTTGGAAATCACAACAATCCTCCTGCCTCAGCCTCCTGAGTGCTGGGATTACAGGCATGTGTTAGCACCCCTGGCTTTTACCTAATGTCTTATAAAATGTTCTAGAATTACATTTAAACCGAACTGATCAGTTTGTGGCAGATTCAAGGGATACAAACAAATGGCTCAGATTCTAGGACCACTGAACCAACAGCCAAATGGTTCCCTTGAGTAGGTTGTGTGCATATGTGTACCTTTGTGCTTATATAACCATATTTCTCATATATGTCGTATGTGCACATTTATGAAGTTATTTTCCTGTAAACCCTAAAGGAAGGTCAGACACCCTAGTATCAGGAAGCTCAAGGGGCTGGTCCTCACAGCTGTCTCTCAGAATATATACCCAGTAGCAAGGGAACTTGAGCAGCAGAAGGGGATCTCCTACTCTGTAAATGGAGTTTTTAGGAATTCCCCCACCCCTTCCAGTCTCCTGCTAGCAAGCAGGGATCTGTTCTCCCCTTTTGCCCCTGTACTTACTGTTAGGGTTCTACCATATTTAAGGGATTCCCCTTTATGTTTACCAGGGGAACCCCTCAAGAATGGGGTATCCCCAAGCAGTTTGTCCCCTAATTTTACTTGACTCTGTAAAGCTGCAGGAGGTGGTTCTTGAGACTGTGGCACCATGCCTCCAAGATGAAGATTCGCTCCTGTACCTCACTTGGATGATATTCCTTGGTCAAACTCAACTGGCCTTTACTAAAGCCTTAGTGAGGTCCTGTGCTTCTCTCGGCATTGGCTCTTGGTTCTGGAGAAGACAGCCTCCAGTTCCATCTGTGACATTGGCAGGGCTCAGCCACCACAGCGAAGTACATCAGGGTAGGGGGCCTCTTCTCTGGTCCTGGGCTGGCATAAAGTAAATGAATATTGGGTGTTTATGAGATGATTTATTATATATCTTCCATTGCAGTCTTTTTTGATGGATCTTTCTCTTTCATTTTCTTATGCAAGTATTGAGTTAGCTGGGCACCATAGCAACTCAAGAGGAGAATAACAAGTTGAGGCCACTCTGGGCAATTTTTGTTTGTTTGTTTTGAGACGGGTTCTTGATATGTAGTTCAGGCTGGCTTTGAACTCGAGGTGAACCTCCTGCCTCAGCCTCCTGAGTTCTGGGATTATGGGCATGTGCTATAATGCTGGGCCAGCTTGAGGAGTTTGGCAAGACCCTGTCTTAGAAAAAGAAAAGGGCTGGGTTATAGATCAGTTGTAGAGTATGCCTGAGTTCAATCCACAGTGCTACAAACACACAAAATGATACTGAGTTAATGTTTCCACTGGGTTTACATTAAGGGTAATAATAATTATACTTGAGTAGAAATAATGTCAGTGAAGTTCTCTGCCTGGTTTACAGGGAGTTACAGTTGGCCAGCCTCCCTTATGTGTTAAGTTAGTGTAGGTGTTACAAAAAGTACAGCCACCTAAATCACCCTTTGCTACTAAAACAGGCATGAGGTGCTTTCTGTTTACTTTTTCTAAGACAAAGTCTCCTACATAACCAAGGCTGACCTTGAACTGGTGATCCTCTGCCTTAGCCTCCCAAGTGCAAGGATTGCAGGTACACACCCATACACTCAGCTTCCCAGTATATTTAACCCATGTTATATCTGCATGATTATAAGCCACAAAATGTTAAACTTTCTGTTTACACATTGAAATATGCCTATAGGAAATAAAAAGATCACCCATTGTTTCGAGTAACCAGAATAAAGCATTGTTGTCTAAATAGTCTTCATTTAGGGGTTTGGGGAAAAAAACTCTGATCTTAGGTCTGGCACGGTAGTGCATATCTGTAATAAAAAGAGTTCATTTAGATGATTTACCTAATTGTTTAATATTCATAAATTGTATCTTAGCATATTTGTGCTTCTCATAATGTGCCTTAGTACCCACAAATATTTTTAGTATTTAATGACAATGGATATACCATAATTGATATAACTAACATTTTATCATTTTTGCCATTATATGTAAGTTTTTAGGGCACCCCATTTGAGATGCCTCCTGTTTCCTAGGAAATACTCCTATTTCCCATTCCTTTTCCCAATAAATTTTCCTATTTTTTTTTTTTTGGTACCAGGGATCAAACTCTTGCTTACCAGGCAAGTGATTGAGCTGCTGAGCTACATCCCTGGACCAATTTTCCTACTCTTAAAAACACAAAAAAAGTTGGGGCCAATGATGTAGTTCAGCAGCACAGTGCCTGCCTGGCAAGCATGAGGCCCTGAGTTTAGTTCCTGGTACAAAAAAAAAAAAAAAAAAAAAAAAAAAAAAAAATTTAGCTTTTTGTATATTTTCTTCCTTTTTTTCTTTTTATTTATTTTCCTTTTTTTTTTTTTTTTTGAGACATGTTTCTCTGAGTGTAGTTTAGGCTGGCCTCTAACAGCAATCCTCCCTCAGTCTTGAGTGCTGGGATTACAGACCAGTGCCACCATGACTAGTCCCCCACCTTTAGAGAGGGAGTAATTAAATTGCTAAATTGTTAAGATTATAGGTTTGAACCCTGAAACCTGGCTAATCTAATGAAACCTAACTCCCCAAACCAAGAGATTAAAAAGTGGAATTTTGGTTAGGCATGGTGGCACACACCTATAATCCCAGCACTTGGGAGGGTGAGGCAGGAGGATCATTGAGTTTGGGGACAGCCTGGGCTACATAGTTCAAGGACAGCCTGAACTACAATAGCAAGATGCTTCTCAAAAAGCAAACTAACAAAAACTGGGGGCCTGGGAGGTGATTAGATCATAAAGGACAAAGTTCTCACAAATGGAATTGGTACTCTTAAAAAAAGATGCTTGGGAGCTGGTTCCCCACCCCCCACCCCCATCCCCTTTTTTGGAGACAGGGTCTCACTACATATTTCGGGCTGGCCTCGAACTCATGGTGATCCTCCCAGTGATTCTCCTGCCTCAGCCTCCAGAGTGCTGGCATTACAGGTGTGTGCCTCCATACCAGCTTGCCCCTTCTAATGTGCAGGAATATAGCCCTGGTCCTTGGAGTGGGTGTATAAATCCATGTATGAATGCAAGTTTGGAGTTAAGATTGAAAAGATACCCTCCAGAGCTGGGGATTCAGCTTAGTGGTGCATGCAGGCAGTGCCTGCCTGGCACAAATATAAGTTTCTGAGCTCCATTCCTGGTAACCTCCCCATAAAATTAAAATAAAAGATGTCCACCAGAATGTAGGCAATAATTATCTCAAATCTCAATGTTTATAAACATTTCCTAGCTTATATGGTGGTTCTTGAGAGGCTGAGGCAAGACATTTGTCATGAGTTTGAGGCCAGCCTGGTCTACAAAGTGAGAACATTTAAAAAAAAAACAAAAAATTACTTTCCTAATATGTTTTCTATAGTCTTATATTGATTGTATAGTTTTAAAAATAGTTATTTTCATTTTCAAGGAAAGAGTTGTTAGTAATCAAGTTCATTAGTAACACAGTTCTTCCCAAGATTTTTAGGGAAAAAATTCTTTTTTTCCACTTAGTATGAAGTAGTCTCCCCTTCCTCAAGCAAATACAGTAAATACAAATAATTGAAAAGATAAAAACCAGGATGTTTCTTAGAAAATTCCAACCCCTTTAAAGACAGTGTCTCAGTAATTCAAACTGACCTGAAACTCATAGAAATCCTGCTACATCAGCCTTCCCAGTTTAAAATGTTTTTTATCTTCCAGAAGTTTTAAGATTATATGCATGCTTTCATCAAGACATTTATCACGGTATTCAGTAGTTGGCCCCCCTGAAATCCATTCTCTGCCAAAGCAGTAATTCTTCAAAATGCAAACCTGAGCCAGTTACCCCACCCATATCAGGATTCCTGATCCCTTCATGCCTAAATCTACAGTTCCTCTCCCCTAGCACTTCAGAAACTGGGTTTTTATTTGTTTGTTTGTTTGTTTTGGGTTTTTTGAGACAAGGTCTTTCTGTGTAGTGCAGGCCAGTTTGGAACTTAATATGTAGCCCAGACTGGCCTTGAACTCGAGGGGACCCTCCTATCTCAGCTTCAGGAGTGCTGGGGTCAAAGGCATGAGCCACTACACCTAGCTTAATTTTTTTCTTTTTTAAGACAGGGTTTCACTGTGTAGCACAGGCTGGCCTCAAACTCACTAACCCTCCTGCCTCAGCCTCCCAAGTGCTGAGATTATAGGTGTGTGCCACCATGCCCAGCTAGGAACTTTCTGACTTCTGTGCTTGTTCAAATCTCTGTCTGACTTTTGCACAAATTATACCATCGTAATGCTCTCCACTCCCTTTATACAAGCCTACATCCACCCTTAACATTTGGGGTGCACCTCAGGGACTGAGCTCCTAGCTAGCATACTTAGAACCTGGGTTCAATCCTAGCACTGTGAGACCCAACTGAAATCAGAGAATGAATAAACTTACTGGTACAGATTCTCCTAGTATAGTTTTAACTCAGTGTCACAACCACAGCTTTTAAACCTGTGTAATTATTTATTCCATACTTTCCCATTAAACTGAAAGTCCCCTGGGGGCAAAGACCATTTCTGGTTTTGCTCAGTACTGTATTTCCAGCATTTGAAACGTGACTTCGACACAGATGGTCAGGAGGATCTGCTGAATAAATAAATGAATGTACATATCCCCCCCCTGCTGCTTTCTTCTGTGTGTGTGTGTGTGTGTGTGTGTGTGTGTGTGTGTGGCACCAGGGATTGAATCCAAGGCCTTCCCATTGAGCTACATCCCTAGCCCTTTTTATTTTCTTATTTTGAAACAGGATCCCATTAAGTTACTAAATTACCCAGTCTGAGCTTAAATTCAAGATATTCTTGTTTCAGCCTCCCAGAGTGCTGACACTAGAAGGGACTATCCACATTTTTGAGCACTGTCACAGAATCTTGAACTTTTATGAAAGACTAAAATATAGGTCAGGAGCAAGCCCATAGGACAGAAATGTGTTATGGAAGAGTTTAAGTGTTAATATTTACAGTTGGTGCAGTAGTGCACACCTGAAATCCCAGCTATTCAGGAGGCTGAGGCAGGAGAATGGCAAATTTCAGTCCAGCCTGGGCACCTTAGTGAGACCTCGATTCAAACAGAGCTAGAGATGATGTATGTAGCTCAGTGGCAGATCACATGCCTAGCATGCTTGAGGCCCTGAGTTTAATACATACATATACATATATGCATCTATGAGCACACATGCATTGATAAAACATTGTTGTATCTGTGAATTCATGCTTTTAGTTTAAAAATTCTGGAATTAAAAAATTTTAGCTCATCACTTTGTGATTTAGTTTCTCTATAATTACAAATAGGAGTTAGCTCACTGTGTTTTGAGGATAACAAAATTAAAAGGGAAAAAATTTTATATGTATGAAGTAGACAAAAAGCAATTCTTTTTTGTTTGCCTTTTTGAGACAAGCTCTCTCTATGTAGCTCATGCTGGCCTCAAACTCATGACATAGCTCTCACTATGTAGCCCATGCTGACCTGGAACTGACAGCAATTCTCTGGCCTCAGCCTCCCAAGTGCTGGGGTTATAGGCATGTGCCACCACAGGAGAGAAAACAGATTCTTTTACACTGTGAATTTTCATACAGACTACAAAGAAGGGAGACAGTGAAGACAGGGTTTGATACATGTTTTTTTTTTGTGTGTGTGTGTCTTTTTGAGACAAAGTCTCACTATGCAGTACAGGCTAGCCTTGGGTTTACTTTGTAGTCCAGGCTGGTCTCAAACTTGCAACAATCTTCCTGCCTCAGCCTCCCAAGTGCTGAGATTACAGGAGTGCACCACCACTACTGGCAAGCAGCCTGGTATTTTTATTTTTTGAGACAGGGTCTCACTGTATAGTTCAGGCTGGCTTTGAACTCACTATATATCTCTCAGGCTGGCCTCAAACTCATGGCATCCTCCTGCCTTAGCTTCCCAAGCACTAGGAATCGAAGTGTTCACCACATCCGCCAAGGTTTGATATTTTTAGTGAAAACAAAGCCACCACATTTCTGTCCTTTGTGGTAATTTGAAGACCCACCTCAAATGTTTGGTTCACAGATTCAATTCCCTTAAGGTGAGTTAACTAGACTGTGTGCTGACGTGGATTTCACACTAATCCGTCTTTCTCACGAACCTAGATACAAACCAGTTACTTCATGAGGATCAGGTGTGAAAATGTGGAAAGAGAAAGCTGCCAAAACCACGGGTACAAGGGGTGAAGAAATGCTGTAAAATAGGGCTTTCTGCACCTGCTTTCTCAGTGACTCTGCTGGGGTTTTACATTCCAAAAAGGCAACTCCCAGTGGGCGCGGTAGTAATGTCTATAATAATCCCTGCACTTGGAGGCTGATGCAGGAGGATCACCAGGAGTTCGGATTACATATGGAGACAGTTTATGCAAACTAAAACCGACACCAAAAACCAAACTGAAGATAACAGCCACAACAAAAAAAATAGGGTAACCAGAATTTGGAGGTAATGTTATGATCAGAAAATAATTACACTTCCAAACTGAGCTATAGCTCAGCACAAGCCGTGAGACGAGCTGTACTAAGAAACTACCCTACCGAAGACGTGATCAGGGAGCCCGCCCACTGCGCAGCCTCGGGGTGACGTCCCAGGAATAGAATGCAGCCACCTCCAAGAAGACGCCTGCTTTCGGGTCTGGTCCCGCATTCTTCATGCCGGCCAGGCTGTGCCTAGCCTGGGGGGACACGAGCACTCCCAAGGACTGTGTGACCACAGGGACTGTTTATAAGGGAGAGTTCTCGGGCCTTTTGCTCCCAAATGGACTCTTCCCAGAAACGCGACCGCTGAAGGGCATCATCCTCAGGCCGGTTTTATTTCATCTCTTACCGATGCCCTCCTCTCACTTCACCAAGAACAGCATTCAGTGTGGCCAGGTCTCAGCACCCGAGAGGCTGAGGCAAGGGGATTGCCGAGAGGTCAAGGCCAACCTGGCTACACAGAGAGCCCTGCAAAGCTGACCTTTTTTTAGCTCTAGCTTTTAACCAAACTCAAGGACCCAACTGAGATGTCTGCTGCATTTTGAAAGATAGATCACTAAAGATTTTTATACACAGCTTGGAAGGCCTTTAAAGAATTTTGTAGGTGCTGGGGATTTAGCTTAGCGGCATAAGCGTCTGCTTTGCAAGCACAGGGTTATGAGTTTGATCCCCGGTACCAATTAAAAAAAAAATTGTGACATATCTAAAACTATTCCCATCATCCATGATTTCTGAGAACATAGATTCTCAGCACATATCCAAAAGAAAAGAAAAGAAAATGGTATAAAACAATACCTAAGAATATATCAATAACATAAACATTTTAAAAATGTACGACAAACTCCATCTTGTTCTAGCATGCATGCATATTATTTAGTTGAAAAAAGAGAAATGTATTTCTAATAAATGCTCGTGTGTTATGTTTAACATCAGTATTTAGAGTATATTTACATTTCTTTAATGAGGTATGCACTAACAACTATAATTAGGATATTTAATGCTTTTTTATTTGGGTTTTTTTGAGACAGTGTCTCACTATGTAATTCAGGCTGGCTTTGAACTCACTGTTTAGCCCAGGCTGGCCTCAAACTTGTAGCAATCCTCATGCCTCAGCCTCCTGAGTGCTTGGAACTATAGGCATGTGCCACCACACCCAGCTACTTTAACATTTTAGGTCACATTTTTAAATAACGTTGAAAATAGACTTCTGAGTATAAATCTATACAGTGCTGTGGTTAAATGCAATGGAAATACAAGAAAAATATAAATATTCCGACGTTCACTTTGGGTTTTTTTGGTACCGGGGATTGAACTCATGAGCTCACACTTGCCAGACAGGTGTTTATGCCGCTGAGTGAAATCCCCAGCCCCTGTTCACTTTTTTTTAAGAGTAGGAAAATATATTGGAGAAAAGGAATGGAACCTAGGAACGAGGTAATAAGAATAACTCCTGAGAGACAAGAGAGGTTCCGAATGGGTTGCCCACCTCTCTAAATTTTATAGAGCAAAATCATGAGGCAGGTATGTGGATCAAAATTATGATCAACCAATAAGATTGCAAGGATTGCACTTACGTAATATTGATCTCATGGTGGCCAGGATACACAAGTGACATCATTAACCTTCATTGGTAACCTACAGTCTTGTTTTTGGTCTTAGTGGTTTTAGTCTGGTGGGAGAGGACAGTACACCACTGAGATGGTGGGGAACCATTAGTCCCAAATCTCCTGTCATCCCTTGGGGAAGGTATAAAACTCACCATTTGATTACTCCCGGATTTTTAATTGGTACTGATAGGCATCCAATAGTCATGGTATCTAAATTCTACTGTGTGTAAAATGAATGTGCACTACTAAGTTTTAGTGCATGTATTTTATAAAACATTAATTTTGTAGTGTTAATATTTACAACATGCCAGAAATGACATTCAGCAGAACAATTTGAACTTAGAATGAAACGCTTCAGATTCTTAAGAATATATAAAAGGATTATTTTCAAAATTCTGTTAGGGCGGGCACCAAGCAAGTATTATACAGTGTTTTTCAAATGCCGTCTTTCACTAGTTGGTGGTGGAATGAAAAACAAAGTAGAGATTTCCCCCCCTCCCCCCGTACTGATGATTGAACCCAAAAAGCTCTGGGTACATTTGCAGCCCTTTATTTCTTGTTTATTTTGGTAGTGGAGATTGAACCCAGGGCCTTTGCACTGAGCCACAAACACAGTCCCCATTCTTGTTTTTTTTTTTTTTTTTTTTAACATTTTGAGGCAGGATTGCACTAAATCACTAAGTTGCCCTGTCCAGGTTGAGCTCAAACTTGCTAGCCACCTGCCTCAGCCTCCCAGAGCACTGGAATTACAAGTATATGCCCCTATACCCATTTTAACCCCTATGTGTGTGTGTATAATATATAGTATGTGCATGTGTGTGTAAATACAAGCATGTATCTTGTTTTTTGAGATAAGATCTCATTTTGTAGTTCAGGCTGGCCTTGAACTTGTGGCCATCCTCCTGCCTTTGCTTCCTAGTGCTGGGATTACAGTGTGTACCATTCCACCCTGATTCTTACTATATTTTAACTGCAGGGATCAAGCCCAGTATTGCAGTGATCATTCCTGAGGTGCAGATCTGAGACTTTTTGAGAGATGCGTTACTTCTGCCTCTTAAAGTGTCACCACAAAGCTACTAGGACTTCTTGGGAATTTTGGTACTAGTGGATGACATATCCATCATCCTCGGAGACCTCTCAGGCCCACTGAGAATTACAGTCATGATTAGTAATAATTTTGCAAAAGATGCTAGTGATACTTTAAAAATCCATAACACATCTGGGCATGATGGTGCATGCCTATAATTCCAGCACTTGGGAAGCTGAGGCAGTAGGGTCACTTTGAGCTTGAGGCCAGCCTAAATTACATAGTGAAACTGCCTCAAAAAAAAAGAAAAAGAAAAAGAAAAAAATCCTTTATACAACTTCCAGAAATGGAGAGGAAGCCTTCCAACATACATTTGATGATCAACTAACATAAAATGCTTTTTCAAATTTCTCAAATCTGAAATTCCAGCACTGGGGAGGCTGAGGCAGGAGGATCTCTGTGATTCCAAGCCAGATTGGGCTACGTAATGAGTACCAGTCTATCCTGAACTACATAGCGAGACCTTGTTTCTAAAAAAAATAGTTTGTTTTTCTCTCAAAACACTGTTACTATTTGTGCAAGCAAGATTTGAGCCCCGCCTGGCATTTAGTGACTCAGGGAGACCCTGCACCGAGATTAAAATGGGCTGGATATGTACCTCAGTGCAAGGGCTCTGGGATCAGGCACTCTACAGTACCCCTCTATTGTCCCCCAAAAGACAGCTGTGCATTTGTGCCTCTGTTCTCAGTTATGGTAGGCCAGAGTGTTGAGGGGCTGGAAGACCTGTGTGAGGCCTTCGCAGGAGCCGCGCAGCTCAGGCTGCAGTCAGGAGCGTCCCAGCACCTGCGGGGGGTCCAGGAGGAAAGCAGTCGTTTGGGAGAGGAGTGGCACGTCACGTCAGTACTTCCACTTAGGGTGTTTCTGGACTGAGCTGCGGCCTGGGCCATCACGTTCCGAGTTGTGAGCTGTACTCTGCAAAGTTTTCTGCCTCGCTGGGCAGGAGCAACATGGGCCCAGTGAACCAGCACAATTCAGGAACAGCCGACCTAACAACCATGGGCCAACTGTTGTTGACTCTTACACAGGTCAGGATTTTCAGGTTGGCTCAAGTGACGAGAATGATCCTCTCATGATTCAGCGTGCGCTCTTCTCACCTGCCCCGACCTCAGTTCCTACCTTTAGGGAGGCCTTGCCTGCGGCTGCGCGGTCACACAGTCAGCTGCTGACTTCAGGTGTGGCTCGCCAGGCGAGGCTGTGGGCGAGTTACTTAGCATCATCCACTCTGCTCTCCCCTGCAAGGCGGAGCTCCTCACGGAGTGATAGCCCCTCAGAGATTCGCTATAAAGATTCAGGGAGATAATGTGTAAAGTACTTAGCTCAGTGCTTGGCAAATACCCATCAACAAACTGATTGGTCAGCATATTTAAATAATTTCCACTTGTCAGATACTCTGTTAAACTCTAGAGATAGAGTTATGAGACACAGTCCATGCCTGATGTGGTCACGACACATTTTAAACATGTATTGAAAATACCACATTATACTCTATACATCTGTACATTTGTGTGCCAGTTGAAATTTTTAAAAAGCCCAAACATTAGACACAGTGTCCATTTGCAGGAAATTTGCAATCTAGCCTAGAATCCCAGTACCCAGGAGGCTGAGGCAGGAGGATTGCCACAAGTTTGAGGTCAGCCCGGACTACCTTGGCAAAAGCCTGTCTCAAAAAAGAAACAAAGAGGAAAAAGGGTTTCCAACCTAATAGAAGGGGTTGACCACCAAATAATCACAGCCACACATGTAAAGAGGAGGTGGAGAAGACCAAGGAAGGCAAGGAGAAAGAACAAGGCACTTCTGGAGCTCACAGTAGACTGACTCAGTTCTCCTGGGGATCAGAGAGAGCTTGCAGGAACCTGAGACTGCAGCGGAAGCCGTGAGAGCTGGCCGGGTGAAGGCCGAGGACAGAAGGCTGCAGAGCAGGCCAGAGGCGGGCAGGGCAGAGAGGGAGGTGGGTACCGAGGCCCCTGCCTGAGCGTGGTGTGGGGGTTCAGTGCAGCTCAGGCAGCGGAAAGTTCTGTGGAGAGCCGCCGAGGGCCTGGATGGAGCAGGGGGAAGGGCAGGCCAGAAGTACCTGGGCAGGTCTGGACTTGGCATCGTCCTATCTACAGAGCATGAGGGAGAGGACCAAGTCATTGCGAGGCTGTTCCTGGAGACGAGGAAAGCTAGGACCATGTCAATCACTTGTAATTCAGGCTGACCTTGAAGTTACTATGTAGCTGTGGCTGGCCTGGAACTCATGGTGATTCTCCTGTCTCAGCCTTCTAAGTGTGAGGTTACAGTTGTCACCACCATGCCTGGTAATGAGGATAATGGTGGAGGAGAGTAAACAAATTTGAGTGCTGTTTGAGGGGAAAATTCACAGATGTCAGTGATGGATTGCACAGAGGGATTGAAGAAGAAAAAAAGGAAGGTACTGTAGGTCTGTAAGCCAGCACTCCTGAGGCTGAGGCAGGAGGGTTGCGTGAGTTCAAGACCAGCCTAAAGCTACATAGTGAATTCAAGGGCAGCCTGACCTATATAGGAAGACCCTGTCTCAAAAAACAAAAAAGCTTAGGGGGTAGAATTATACATTAATTTTTGGAAATCTGAATTTTGGAAATTCTTTTTGAGACATTCAAAAAAACACATGCATATGCACACATACACCCATCTAACTTATCTGCATATGTGAAGGGGGTCACTCAGCTACAAGACAGCACACTGATGCCTCCTTTGAGTTTTAAGAGTCGGGCTGGAGTGCATCCTGGCTCACAGCCAGCTGAGCAAGTGTCCAGCAGGAAGAGGAGGAGAGCCTCGGCCTTGGGCCAGGCAGGCCCAGGGCACAGCAGAGCCCTTGCAGCCTTTCTGCTGAGGGATCCCAGCTTCTGGGCAGTGGCTAGTCAGCAAGGTGTACCTGAGTGAGTAGTTAGGGACTCTGAGGTGTGCGCAGACTGACTCACCAATGGTAGCGGCAGCGCTGTTCAAGGGGACTCTTCCTGCAAACTCAGGGGCCATCCTGAGGGTCATCAGTCCAGGTGGTACGGGCAGGAGGAAAAGCCCCAGAAACAGGACATCAGGAAAACAGCCATGCGACCTAGGAGGGGGCAGAGCGAGGCTTGGACGGAGGACGGGAAATGATCTTGGAATTAACACTTGCAGAGTGGGAACTTGGAGCAGGTGTGTGCTGAGGACCGCGGAAGGGCTTGAAAACGTGAGGTGGTAGCAAGGCCTTGCTGTTGCGTAGGAGATTCTGCCCATCACAGAGACCAGAGCATGGGCTGGGCATGCTGGCACTGCACACTTCTAATGCCAGCACTCCGGGAGACTGAGACAGGAGGATTGCGGGCTAGAGCCTGCCTAGGCAACTTACTGATTTAGCAAGATGTCATCTCAAAATAAAAAATAAAAACATAGAAAGCTGGGTGTGGTGGTGCACTCTTGTTATTCCAGAACTCAGGAGGCTGAGGCCAGCCTGGACTACACAGCAACACCCTGTCTCAAAAGAATAAATAAATAAAATATAGAAAAGGCTGGAAATGTAGCACTGTCCAAAGGCCCTGGGTTCACTTCCCAGCACCACAAAAAAAGAAAAGAAAAACAGAGAGTGGAACTGACGTCGGGAGCCACAGTGCCTCGGCTGTCAGGCTCCAGGACGGAACAAGAGGGAAAAGCTGGCGCCCGGCAGACGTTCAGAGAGGAGTCTGGCTGGAGGATGGGAGGAGTTCAGAGGGAGAGCTGCGGTTCTCAGCCATGAGGGGTGGTTAGCATCAGAGTGGATGCGATAGACTGGGAAGACCAGGTAAAGGGAGAAGAGAATCCTGGGGGCCCATTGCATAAGGAGTGGGCACAAGCAGAGACACTGAGACAGCTCCCATCCACCAGCCCTATTCACACAGCTCTTTTCCCTTTTGCTTTTGTTTTCTGTTTGTTTGTGTTCAAGATAGGGTCTTGCTATACTAGTGCAGGATGGTCCTGAACCCACTATGGAGCCCAGGCTGGCCTTGGACTCACATGGATCCTCCTGCCTCAGCCTCCCAAGCGCTGGGATTCCAGGCGTGCGCCATCACACCTGGCCCGCACGGCTCCTTAGTCTACTGTTCACCATCTTGTAGGAAGCAGCTGTTCACCGCCTTGTTCATAACAATCCTTCCTGTGCTTGAATGCTGTTATTAAGAAACCTAGCAGTCTTCTCTAACTTGGGCTAAATAACTTCTAGCTCCTTTTTTCCAACCATTTAATCATCACTGTGACTGCCTGGTGAACCCCTCACACCTTCTCCACATCCCTCTAGAGTCTGCTGCTTCACATCGCTGGGTGTTGTATTTGCAAGATTCGCTTTGAGAATCTGGCACAATTTTCTGTTTTATTTTAGAGACAGGGTCTCACTATGCAGTCCAGGCTGGACTTGAACTCACTATGGAGCCCAGCTTGTCTCAAACTCATGTCGATCCTCCTACCTTAGCCTCACAAGTGCCAGTATTACAAGTGTGTGCTGCCATGCCTGGCTTAAATTTTCTAAATTTCTTTTTCTTTCTTTTTCTTCTTCTTTTTTTTTTTTTTTTTTTTTTGAGACAACATCTCGATACATAGTTTAGGCTAAGCATAAATGTAAATCTCACTATGTAGCTCAGGCTGACCTTGAACTCAAGGCAGTCGTCCTGCCTTAGCTCCTGGATGCTAGGATTAGCATTCACCACCAATCTGGGCTTAGTTTTCTTTTACTGCAGTAACTTTATGTATTCCAGTACCACACGTGGGTTTGCTCCATGTTAAGTATAAAGTTCTTAGTAAACCGATTTATTTTGGTTTTTTATATCTAACTGGCTAACGTAATTTTTGAGCTTATTGTTAACTTTATATGCCTATTGTGAGAGCCAGGCATAGTGGTGCATGCCCATAATCTCAGCACTTGTGCGGCTGAGGCAGGAAGATCTCTATGACTTTGAAGCCAGCCTAGGCTACATAAGCAAGTTCAAGGCCAGCCTGCACTATATAGTGAGACCCCCATCTCAGACCCCACCCCCATCTTATTGTGACAGTCAAGAAATGATTCTTCTTAAATGGATGTGATCCAATGAAATAAATTGATCAGGGATGTTTGTTTGGGTAAAGGTATTCCATATGCTTTCATAGGTGACATAAATTGAGTTTTTTTGAGACTGGGGCTCACTATGCAGTTCAGGCTGGCCTTGAACTTACTATATACCCTAGGGTAGCCAAGACATCACAGTGATCCTCCTGCCTCAGCCTCCAGTGTCCTGAGATTGCAGGTGTGTGCCATCATGCCTGACTGAGTATGTTCTTCTTTTTCCCTTTCTCATTTAAACTGTAAAATCAGGTTCTACCCGATTGTGTAGTTCATGGACTGCTCAGAGGCCTGTCTTATTCCCTGTGAGCTTCTTAGAGAAGAAGCCCAGACTGATTATCTTTGTGTCCACCCCGCACACCCCCTCCCTGACACACATTTCTTTTTTGAGATGGGAATCTTGCTCTGCAGCCCAGCGTCTCAAACTCCTGGGCCCAAGTGATTCTTCTGCCTCGGCCTCCTGAGTGCTAGAGCTAAGGATGTGCACTATCACCCCCCCCCCCGCTCCGGGGCCATTTTTATCTCAAGGACAGCAGGAGAGTCACAATGGATGCTGCTGTAGGTAAAGTGTGAAAAAGTCAGATCTTGACCAGGAACTCACCAGAGTTTCACCTTGCATGTCAGCCCCAGTTCACTGGAACTTAGTTATCGCTGAACACGGTGGTGTGAAGGATTCCAGAGCACAGACGAGGTTATTAAAAGTGCTGTGACAGCTGGGCGTGGTGCCACATACCTGTCATCCCAGAATTTGGGAGGCTGAGGCAGGAAGACTGCAGGAGTTTGTGGCCAGCCTGAACTACCTAGCAAACACTTCCTCAAATAAAATTTTAAAATGCTGTGACTTAACTGGAATTGTGAATTGTGGTGCTTTACCATGGACATGGGACACAGAGGAGGCACAAGTGGACAGTATTTGCCATTAAGAACAACCATTGAAAACAACGTAAAAAGAATCACCTACAGTCCCAGCAGTTGGGAGGCTGAGTCAGGACAATCACTGTGAGTCTGAGGTCAGCCCAGGCTACATAGGGACTCTCAAAAACTCACCAATAAAACAAAGAAAACACCAAAATAAACCATACAAACAAATACAATAGGAACAATCTCTTTCCTAGAAGATGACTTCATCCCAGACTAGTAAAGAACTATCCCAGTGAGAAAGAAAGCCACCCTTTGGGAGGCTTATAGACCATGGGAAGGACCACAAAAAATCTACTCACTCATTTTGTCCAATTACACAAGTTTAATTTTAGTGGCTCTTGGAAATTGGGTGAGTGTGAATCTCCATGACACGCTTCTGCAATGTCATCACAGACTTTTATTCATGATTCTGTCTTTGGAGCTGCCCAGAAAATATCTTTGATTTATTTAGAAGTCAGCAAAATAGCCAGGCTTGGTGGCACATGCCTGTATCGCCTGTGCTCAGGAGCCTGAGGCAAGAGGACCGTGGCAAGTTTGAGGCCAGACTGGGGTACAAAGTGAGGTCAAGGCCCCCTGAACTGCATAGGGAAACAATCTCAAAAAGACAAAAAAGTTAAGAAGAAGAAGACGAAGAAGAAGTCAACAAAAAGTAATAGGGGTTGTTTGTTCGCAAAACTAAAGAATTCAGCTGCCATTTAAGAAATTCCACAAGAGATCTTCTGATAGGAATGCTGAATTCTCACCTGGACAGCATATTGTCAAGTGGTACCTTAACAAGAAACAACTAGAGCACTGAAAATACAGTGATTTTTTTGCTAGACAGGTCATGCTTGATACAAAAGCTCAGTTCAAAAGTAAAAAGAACTAAGGAATTAGCACGTAGGGGTATTTTGAACCCTGGAAATAAGAAACAGTGTTAAAGAACTCTCAGCGTATTCAATGTTAGGGACTGATGTTTAATTACCTCTCTTCCTCCCCTTCCCTCTCTTCCTCCTGTATTTTTTGACATGAGCCACTGTGTCTAAGATTTGGAGAACAACATCAAACAAATAAACTAACAAGGCCAAGCAGTGGTACTCATCTACAATCCCAGCCCTTGAGAGGCTGAGGCAGGAGGATCGATGTGAATTCAAGGCCTTCCTGAACTGCATAGTAGGAGCCTGTCTCAAAAAAACTAAGGCAAACCACAACGAAACAAAACTCAAAAAACTAATAATCAAGTAAATGGATCCATGCACGATGATCATTGTGTTTATTTATTCATTCATTCTTTTTGAGACAGAGTCTCACTCTGCAGCTCAGGCTGACCTTTAACTCACTAAGGAATCCAGGCTAGCCTCAAGCTCCTAGTGATCTTCCTGCCTCAGCCTCCTGAGTGTGGGGATTACAGTCTTGCAACACCATGCCCAGCTTGTACCTTTGACATGATCTTAACTGTCACTAATATGGTGATCCCATTGAGTTTACAGCCACCCACAAGCTTTTCTCACAGCTGGTGATGGCACTCTGTCTGCCCCAGGTACCTCACAAGCTGGACAAGCCTAAAACTATTAACACCGTCACTGCCCTTTGCATCTACTCCTTTCCCTGTATTCTCTGTAGTTGTTTTGTTTTGAAACAGGGTCTCACTATGCAGTTAAGGCTAGCCTTGAACTCACTTTGTAATCCAGCCTGGCCCCAAACTCACAGCGATTCTCCTGCCTCAGCCTCCCAAATGCTGGGATTACAAGTGTGCACCACCATGCCTGACACCCACGCTGACCTTGAACTGGTAGTAGTCCTTCTGTCTCAGACTCCCAAACTTTGGGATCAGAAGTGCGTGCCACCACGCCTAGCTTCAACCCCATGTATTTTACATTCCTGATCACTCACTGAAACCCTGCTTCACACTCATGCCATCAGTTACCCAGTTCTATCACCTCATCTAAATTCTCGGTGCTCAGTGCTTAGGAGAGTCTCACCCTCTCCTAAACAGTCCTTGCAGTCAGACTGCTTTTCTTGCAGGTCTTCACAAAGCACTCACATTGAGCTCTGGGGGACTTTTGTTGTTGTTGTTGTTTGGTTGGTTGGTTGGTTTTTTGGAGAGGTTTAAATTGGCCTGAGCACAGTGATCTCTTTTTAACACTAATCTGAGCTGAGTGTGTGATACAAACCTATGATCTCCGCACTCTGGGAAGCTAAGGCAGGAGGGTCACAAGTTCAATCCCAGTGTGGGCAATTGAGCAATTTAGGAAGATCCCATCTTAAAATAATAAAAAGAGCTTGGGACACAGCTCAGTGTGAAGGCCGTAGGTTCAACCCCCAGTTCCAAAACCAAACAAGTCCCCAACCTGAGTCAGGTACTGATGCATCCCTGTAATCCCAGCACTCCTGGGTTACATGGCAAGACCTTATCTCAAAAAACAAACACCTGCCTGGGCATAATGGCACATACCTGTAAGACCAGCACTCAGAGGGTGAGGCAGGAGGATCACCAAAATTCTTGGCCAGCCTGGGCTACATAGTGAGTTTAAGGCCAGCCTGAATTATATGGTCTCACACAGTTCTCTCTCAGGATCAAAAGCAAAAACACAAAGCAAAAAATAGCCAACCAAAGAATAAAAATACAACCCCCCCCCAAACCCACAGATCTGGTCTTCTCCCTCTCTGGTTTAAAACTTTTCAAGCAATGTCTACACATTGCCCTTAGGGAAAGGTCCCAAATCATTGTATTTTTAAGTCATTGTGTTTGAAATTCTTATTTTTCTTTGCACACATTTGTGGTAAACAGCGATTCCTCTCATTGTGGGGAGCTGGCCCACACGGCCCAGGCTGTAATGACTATGCTTGCTCCCACCTGCCTGTGCTCTGTACCACGGGGGCCCTGCTGTCCCACTGACACCTGCTGCTTTCTGCCAGGGTTCCCTGGGTGCCCACAGAGGCTCCATTTACAATGCCCTCTAGGCCACTCCTGTCCAACTTCAGAGTCAGTGGCCAAGAATGCTGCAGGGCAGCACAGGTCCCCGGCTCTCAGATAGCCGGTGCTTCCCCTGCAAACACGTGGATGCCGACATGACTGTCCCTCCTGCCTGCAAGGTCTACGGGCAGGGCCGGGATTCCCAGCACGACCGAGCACGGTGCTGACACGGAGCAGGGAGGGTGAGTGTGTGTCACAGTGATGGATGGACAGACATCTGTAACTGTGGTCAGTTCCTTCCCCTGTTTCCCTAAGTCATCATTTTAGATCTAAATTATCCTATTTCTTCTACAAATAACTGTTCTTGATACATGGAGTCACACCTGCAGTCCCACGCAGGAGGATGAGGCAGGACAGTTACGAGTTGTTTAACTTGGGCAACACAGCAAGATCCTGTCTCAAAAATAATAATAATTTTGGCTGAGGATTTAGCTCAGTGGCACAAGTACCTGCCTGGCAAGTGCAAGGTCATGAATTTGATTCCTAGTACCAAATATAATAATAATAAATTATTGCTATTATTTTTGTATCACTCTCAACTGATTTATAGCTCTTATTTATGTTTATCAGCTATCTTTATTTAATTTTGGGTTTTTTTGAGATGGCATCTCAGGCTAGACTTGAATTCACTGCAATCTTCCTGCCTCAGCCTCCTGAGTGCTGAGATTATAGGTGTGCACCACCACACTCAGCATATCAGGGTATCTTTTATAAACAATTTATAAGACTTGGAGGTTATATTGAGACTTAAACTCTAGTTACATCTCTACCACTTACCAGTGGTGGTGATATTAGGCAACTTAAATAACTATTCCTGTCAGAGAGTTATTGCAATGGCAAGTAAAACAGTGAAATGATGCCCAGGATTTGGAGGCAGATTTATTTAATGTCAGACAGGCACTGATAGGGAATCAGAGCCCCTCAAATGTCAGGCCTTGACGGCCCAAGCAGGGAGGTTTTCATGGGGTCCACCGGTGGGAGGTACAAGGCAGAGTACCTGACTGTCTTTGGTTCTTACAACGTGCATCACAGTGACCAGCTGTTTCTAAGAGGCAGACGCAACCGGAACTGGAGCACGAACTGTCACCAGGGCAGCTAAGACGAATCCTGGCTGGAGAAGCATTTTCTGTTACACTACGAAGTTTAAGTATAGCAACAGCCCACATGGTGACGTTTTAGTCAGTGATAGATCACAAATACAATGATGCCAAAAGGTTATGATGGAAAGCTAAACATGGTAACACTCCAGGAAGCTGGGGCAGAAGGCTCACAACCCCAGCCCAGACTGGGCAACTCAGCAAGACCCTGTGTCAAAACAGAAAACAAAAAGAAGGCTGGGGATGTAGCTCAATGTGAAGGCCCTGAATCTGGCCCTCGGTACCCCCCTATAACCAGACACAGAAAGATTACAACAGAGTTGAAGGACATTACCTAGTGAAATCCCAGCCACAGTAATGTTGCACATGAAATGTCAGATCTGTGCTCCGGTCATAAAAGTACATGACATACAATTATGTACAGTGCATAATGCTGGATGATGACAATAAACAGCTCTGTTATAGTTCTTTTAAAAATTTTTTTATTTAAAGAGAAAAAAAGCAAAACAGAAAAAAGGGTAGAAATAATACATAATTAATAAACACTAAGAAATCACTAGTTGATAACTAGTTATATACACTGTCATCTTAGAAATAGTTGTTCAAGTCACAAATATATTTTATAACTTGATGACCCCCCCAAAGCCTCATGCTCGTAGGTGGGGCCTTTGGGAGGTGGCTGAAGCCTGGGTGTGGGACACTGAATTAGTCACTGATGGGTTTATAGATGGGTGTGATGTTGGGCGGTGAAGCCTGGTGGGAAGAGGCGCCTTGCTATGGGAGGGCCTAACAAGGTGTGTGTATATTAGCCCTCCTCCTCCCTTGATCCCCACCCCCTCTTCCTGCCCTGCCACGGGGCTGTTTCTCCCCTGCAATGCCCTTCTGCCATGCTGCCTTGCCTTGGAGTCAGCTGACTGTGGACTGAAACCTCTACAAACTGTAAGCCCCAGTAACCACTCTTCCTTTAGCTTGTAGGTTTTGGATGTTTTGTTCTAGCAACAAGAAAGTAACTCCATTACACAAGGCAAACTCCATTACTGGTTTATACATTTACTGTACTTCTTAGCTTATTTTGGCATATGCTCCAAGAACTACGGTATGACTCAGTGGTAGAGTGTTTGCCTAACATATGTGAGATCCTGGCTTCTTTCCCAGGCCCACAAGAGGGGAAGAAGGCATCATTCTAGTGTAACCGACTTATAATAAAGATCGTGGTAAAACAACAGGCTGTGTTCTCAGATTTGCTCTTAGTGATCAATTTTCTCAACAGAGGTGTGTGGCCAGAAGGGGACACAGCCAGGTGGCCCTTGGGTCAAAGGACTGACTTCCAGACTGTCAATCACAAAGGCTTCCTTCTATTTGGGTCACTACTGAACAGGTGTGCTAACATTAGGAAATAATTTAGACCTCTTTGAAGAGGCTGTGCACTTACTGCATTGTTGTTCATTTTTTCATTTATTATTTCTAACGTAAGTTTTTATCACACATGTACTGTTGATCAGGCTCTGTGTTAGGTATTAGAAACTCACCAGGGAAAAAAAGGGACACTTTATGGTCACGAATCAAAAAGGGAAACAAATGCACTCAACTTGGTAAGCAGACGTGTACCCACATATTCCCTGTCTCTCCTCACACAAAGCCCTGCCTGCTGCTCAGCTCTGCAGGCACGAGGCCATCCCTACCTGTGGCTCCTCAACCTTGCACCCTGAAACCTGAGCAAGAATGAACTTCTTTATAATTTTGAAAAACACTAAACTAAAAATAATGCAGTTGCAAACTGTGACAAATATTATGAAAAAAAATCAGAGAACACTCTAGATAAAAGATGAGTGTGATAATATTGTAGCCAGAAAATGAAAAGAAGCCGGAGGATGACACTCTTTTTGGAGGGGGTGTTGAGACAGGTCTCACTATGTAGTTCGCGCTGGCCTTAAATTTACTATATATATTTATCAGGGTGATCTCAAACTCATGACAATTCCCCTGCCTTAGCCTCCCAAAGTGCTGGAATTACAGGTAGAGGGCGAGGTTTTAAGGTAGAACATTGTGGTCAGACATAAGAAACTATAATATTGGACAAGGACTGGCCCATAACCCAAACAGATTCAAACCCCAGCACCAAAAATAAGTAAACAGACAAAATAATGAAGCCCCTGTATAGAGGTATGTCTTTTAGAACCTTTCTTTTACCAATAAAATATAATGCAGTAAATGAATACCAGGTAGTTACAACACCTTAGTAAACCCAAATAGGATTCAACCCAGACAAGAAGCCTCTTTAGCCATAAAGATAAAACTCAAAATAAAAAAAAAATTTTAAAGATTTTTTTTTTTTTTTTTTTGGTACCAGGGATTGAACTCATGACCTCACACTTGCCAGACAGGTGCTTATGCTGTGCTAAATCCCTGGCTCTAAAATTTGCATGCCTGTATCTGGTAATCTGAGTAACTCTTTCGAAGATAACAGTATATAATTTTGTGACCATGGTTAATTTCCTATCATCTTTTTTTGAAAGCCTATATTGTTTTTATTGTTTTGTTTTCTTTTAATCTCTTTTTGAAAAACAGGTTCTTTTCTTTTTTAACCTTAAAAAAATTCTTTTGGCACATGTTTGCAGTGTGTCATGATCGCACACCCCTCGAGCAGTTGGCAGGGACACAAAGCACCCCAATTCTCTTTCTCAGCTCAACCGTCACAGGCGTGGAGAAGATGCTGAATTTCACACGGGCTCAGCCAGCCCCAAATGCTGATAACCCCTATCCATTTCCTCCCCCATTTGTTGAGTGCATCACTGTGTCCTGGGAGAGGTCCCTCCTCCTGGCCCAGCGGGGCTCAGGACGATGCTGCCTGCTTCCTCCCTGCCCCTTAGTGGCTTAGCACTCACATTCAGCACACAGGCACAATGCCTCTTCCTTGTTGAATGGTTTTGATTGAATGTTTACCTAATATTATTTGATTGAATATTTAATATTATTTGATTGAATATTTACCTAATCTTAGCAGGTAAACTGGTTGAAGGTGGGCTTATGTGCCTTGTGGTGCTTCCCCTGTGCTCACTGTCCCCCTGCTGCTGGCTTGGCTTGGCCTACCAGGGGGCAGTAACCTAGCGACCTAAGTGTGTGAGACTCCACGTGCAGGGCTCAGAGCTGCGGTCAAGGGACATCTCAGGCTTCATGCTCTTGAATGAAGCCTTTTTATCTTCTTTTTCCCCCCTGGAGGGTAGAGGGTAGTGGGAATTGAACCTCAGGCCTTGTGCAGGGGAGGCGAAGCAAGCGCCACCACTGAGCTGCATCCTAGCCCTTTGGATCTGATTTGATTTTGAGGCTGGAGTTCTCCATGAACTGCACAGGCAGGCCTTGCCCTTGCGATGCTCCTGCCTCCACCTCCTTAGTAGCGGGTCCCAGGTGCATGCACAAGGCCTGCTCCTGTGTTCTGGACCCCCTCTCTAGACTGCCCTGAGCCCTGAGAGCATCTCAAATTTATATCAGCGCTCAGAGTTACACCATCCCCCGAGTGGAGGCACATCTAAGTCGCATCCATGCCTCAGCGTGCCTTTCCATAGCCCGTGGTGCCAGTCTTCTGCGTAAACACGGAAATGCTAGGGCCTTTTTTCTCAACAGGGTCTCAGTGTGCGGCTCAGGTTGGCCTTGAATTTGCTCTGCGTTGGCGGGGTGGCCTGATTTCCCAGCTTCCTCAGCCTCCACATGTGAGGGTTTATGGGCATGAGTTTACCACACCTAGCTCAGGGACTTAAGACTTTTTGTTTATATTTATACGTGAACCTATTGGTTTTTAGTGGGGCTTTCTGTTTGTTTGTTTCTGTTTTTTGCAGTACTGAGGGTTGAACCTAGAGCCATTGCACTGAGCTATATCTCCAGGTCTTTTTTTCCTCAAATTTTTTATTAGTGTATTTGTGCATTACATTCATCATGGAGAATTGATGTATATACATAGCTCATCAGATCCTGGTTACTTCCCTTTTCTCTACCCTCCCTCTCTCCCATGCCTTCAAAGAACCAACTTTGTGATTCACTGACCCTTTGTATTTTTTGCTTTTTGTACCAGGAGTCAAACTCACAACTTCATGCCTGCCAGGTAGGCGCTGTACTGCTGAGCTATATCCCCTGTTCAGCCCTTTGTATTTTTGTCTCAACTTCATTCATTCCCTCTGTGATCTTTCTAATTTCTTTCCTCTAATTGTTTCAGATTTGGATTGTTCTTATGTTTCTAAGATCTTGAGATGCATCATTATGTTAGGTCAGGCCTTTGTTTTTTATTTTCAAACTGGGTTTGAACTTGAGATTCTCCTACCTTAGCTTTTTTTCCTTTCTTTTTTTTTTTTAAGGTAGGGTCTCAGTACATAGAGCAGGCTGCCTCGAGCTCATAACAATCCTCCTGTTTCAGCCTCCTGAATGCTGGGTTTACAGGTGTATGCCACTATGCACAGCTAAACCCATAGCTTTTAAACACTGGTTTATAACAGCAACTGCAGTAACATTTGTGCTCAAGAGAACTAGAGGGTTCAAGGCACAGCTTAATGATAGAACACTTGCCTAGCATGCATGAGGCCCTGGGTTTGACTCCCAGAACTACAAGGAAGGGGAGGGGTAAAGGAGAGAAAGAGACAGCACAGTCACCTGTAAGTAGGTGACTATGATTTATAAACCAGGACTCTTCCATAAGACAACAAAGTAGGAGAGGCATCCATGTGCACAGAGCAGGTCTGTCTTGGGAAATCCTGGCTGTGATATCAAGTTTATCGTTCAGTTTGAGTCGCCTAAAATCTCCCCACCAATGCAGGATGATCTGCAGCAGAGGAGGTGGTGGCTCAGGGCCACGAACCCGCCTCCTGCTCCGGGTGCCCTCCAGATGCCCAGTCCTCCTTCTCCTCCTCCTCCTCAGGCACAAAGCTCCCCAAGCCTCATTCCTCCTCGCCTTCTTTTTCCAGACGCTTAGCAAGCCCTGCTGGTTTTATCTGTGTTCCACCTCCTTTCCCGTCCCACTCCCACTCGGGGAGCTCGGTGCGGCCTCCCGGCTTCTCTTCTCCTGACGGGTTCTGCACACCGACGCCCACTGGACCTTCCTCCACCGATCATTCTCTGGCGTAACCCTCCCGGGTTCCCATTGTCTCGGGTCAATCCTTAGCCTGCCTTTCCTCTTCCCACGCACGTCTCCAGCCTCCTGGCTCTCAGTCCTCCTGCGCCCGAGTTTCTGCACCCCGAGTCACGCTGGCTCGCTGGCCTGCACCTCCCCCTTAGGTCTGACTGCAACGCCGCTCCCTCCAGGATCCCAGACCTCGCAGCCCCCCTATTCCCGTCCCAGCCTTGGCATAGGGTAAAAGCCTCCTCCGGAGCGGGTCTCTCTGTGCGCCCCGCGGTGGCGATGCCTGCGCCGGACCCAGCGCTGTCCCGCCTCTGCCCGCGCTTCCAACGGCCGGATCTCCCAGCAACTCGTCTCCTACAACAAATCACCGAGCTCTGCCAGCTTCCTGGGGTGCCGGGCTGACTTTGTGTCCTTGAGAGTTCTGTGGCCTCTGCAGAGCGCGCCCTGCCCTCCCCTCGGTGTCCCCAGCCAGCCGGGGCTGCCCGCCCTCCCCGCAGATGCAGCCTGGGCCCGAGCTCGGCAGGGCAGGGAGGACTGGCCAGATGCCACAGAAAACTCCGACTCGGCAGATTTTCCCTTCCTCCCAAACTTAACCCAGAGAGGAAAAGCGCTTACGTCACCGAGGCTCCTGAGACCCCGGGAAAATCGCTGACGTCTGATTTTCAAAGCAGAGCTCAGCAGAGGGCCAGCCGCCTCGACTTCTGGAAAGCGCGCAGTGCCAGCTCTGAGCAGGTGCAGTCTCAGGTGGGCCAGCACCCACCTGAGGCTGCTCTACCCTAGAGGGTATGGGAACGTAGCCTCCCCTCACTGGGGAGAATACCTGAGGTGCAGAGTTCAGCTGTGCATGAAGACATGAGAACAAATGGAGAGCAGACTGGCGGCCCTCTCACAGCGTTCAGGGCCGAGCGCAGCAGCAGCAGCATCGCCTTGGTGAAAAGCCTCTGCTCTGCTCAGGTCAGACGCCTCCTGGCACGGGTAGTCAGAACGATAACCGATAACCAAGTGGAGGGTGTTGCCGCCTGGAACCAGCGTGCCCAGAGTTAAAGAGAAAACGCTTTGCCCTCTGGTGCTCGTGGCAATAGCCTGCTTTTGCTCTGGGACTACCCACCTGAGCTGGGACCAGATGGGTATCCCTGCGGCCCCAGCTTCTACTCATACAGTTGGCCAGGTTTGTTAGAACAGATTATTCACATCCCGGAACCGTGTTGAGCAGGACACTACTTTCTTTTGTTTTCAAATATGTTTTCATACATATTACTGGAGTTGAGTGTGGTGACACACATCGGCAATCCCAGCACTCGGGTACGCTGAGTCAGGAGGATTGGCCCAAGTTGGAGGTCATCCTGTGCTACATACTGATTTCAAGGCCACCCTGGACCCTGGGAAGAGACAGAGACAGACAGACAGACAGAGAGAAAGAGAGAGAGAGAGAGAGAGAGAGAGAGAGAGAGAGAGAGAGAGACAGATCCTTATGCTGGCCCACAAGCTCAGTGTGGTCTGGTCTTGCTTACTTCAGTTCTACTGCAACCTTCTCAGGTCCTGGCTCCTCCCTCGCGGCCTTTCAGCCCCTCACACACTCAAGGCTCCTTCCTGACCAGGCCTTAGCACACGCTGATGCCGCCATCCATAAGATTGTCCTTCTCCTCTTCTTGAGCCGGCTGTGTTTTAGCTTCACATCTTAATCTCAAAGTCCCCTTTATTAGGGCTGGGGATTTAGTTCAGAGGCACAAGCACCTGCATGGCAAACGCAAGGCTGGGAGTTTGAGCCCCGCTACCAAAATAAATAAATAAAATAAAAATCTTTTAAAAATATTATTGTTGGAGTCACATTTTAGTTGGGAATTTAGCTCAGTAGAACAAGTACCTGCCTGGCAAGCACAAGGCCATGAGTGAGTTTGATCCCTGATACCAAAAAAACCAAACAACAATAAAAAGCAGGTTAGGTGATGTCCCCTTTCTTGCTCATTTTTGTGGTGTATGCCTGTAATCCCTGCACTCAGGAGGCTGAGGCAGGAGGATCACTGTGAGTTTAAAGCAGCCTGGGCCACAGAGTGAGTCCCAGGCTACCCTGGACTACACGGTGAGACCCTGTCTCAAAAAAGTAAAACAAAACAAACAAACAAATGAAATTCAGAAGGCCGAGGCAGAGGATCAGTGAGTTCCAGGGAAGTTTGTGCTACAAAGTGAATTCAGGGCTAGCCTAAACTACATAGTGAAATTTTCTCTAAAAAAAGGAGAAGAAGGAGGAGGAGGAGAAAGAGAAGGAAAAGGAAAAGGAGAAGGAGAAGAAGGAAGAGGAAGAGAAGAAAAGGAGGAAGAGAAGCGGGGGGGGGGGGGGATTCCCTTTTCGGGAAAAGCATTTTCCAAATACCTGTTTCCTTCTCTCCTATTTTTTTTTCCTTCTGATATATCTCAAAGTTTTTTTCCTTTCCCACAACTCAATCCTTTGGTTATTACTTGTGGGTTTTTTGGTCTCACCTTAAGGGCAGGAATATTCTTAGCTAGTTTACTATTATATCCACAGGAGCTGCCCAGGAGCTGTCCTGATCTTTATTTGCTGAAACAGGGTATAAACATGAGAGATGAGAAAATATAAAATGACATCAGTTCTACAAATTAATATTGCTTTGGACAGATTAATATTCTATTAATCTCACCTATCTACATGCAATTGTATACACGCATTTTTAATGCTATTAGCATGACAGAAATTGTCAAGACAATAATTAGAATTTATTAGGCAGTAAGAGCCACAATCCTAAAATGGAGTTGGGAAACCCAAAATAAAGTCTGCTGAGTCACAGTCCTTCAAGGATCTTACAGAAACATCTACCAGGTGTCCCCAGAGCATGACCAGGCGGGCCACTGGCTCCAGGGCACGTGGGCCCTGCATGGACACTGCGTGACCAGTGCATATACTGGACCCTGATCCTGTTGCTACACAACAGCCTGAACTCCTTTCTATGTGTTGTTTTCCTTGAGACAGGGTCTCACCGTGTAGCCCAGGCTGGCCTCACATTGGCAGGGATCCTCCTGCCTCAACTTCTCCTAAAGGCTTGGATCACAGGTACACACCACCATGCCCAGCTGGGTGTCCTTCTAAACCCTTAAAAACCCCTAGACAAAGAGTCTTCATGGATATTCTACTCAGGACCTTTCCTGGCCTGCAGGAGCTTTACTTCCTTGTCCTTGTATCTTTTCCTTTCTTGTCTTTACATCCTTTAAATAAATTTGCCTTCACCCTATCTCCCCTGAGATTATAAAAGTGTAAACAATATAAATTGTTAGGTAAATGGTGATGACCCATTAAAAAACTAGCCAGCCTGAATTTGGGGTTCTGGGCAGGATCTCATGGAGTACAGTCCCACAGCAGCCATGGTGGCACACTTCTATAATCCTAGCACTTGGGAGACTGAGGCAGGAAGATCATCATGAGTTGGATCCAGCCTGGGCCACATAGTGAGTTCAAGGACAGCCTCGTAACATAGCAAAACCCTGTGTCAAAAAACCCAACCAAACAAAAACTCCCAAACCAAAAGAAAAGAAAAAAAAGGGAGAGTCAGAGTCCAGTTCATTGAGCCGGGTCTTTCGTGGACAGGGTGGGGTTCAGTTTGACGGTAGGCAGGGTGGAGCCCACTGAGATTGGGGTAGCAAGAATGGCTGAGAAAAAGGTGGCTGCGGAGAGGTGCTGAGACCTGGCAGGTGGGGCAGGTACATCCTGTCCTACGCGTGGTTTCCAGCTCAGGCCGGGGGCTGCAGGATATAGACCAGCTGTGATTGTTCTCAGAGCCCAGGAAGTCGGGTGGCTGGTGACAAAGAGGAGTCAGACCTATTATAAATGTTTTTCTTTAAAAGTGTATTATTATTATGATACTAGGGATTGAATTTAGAACTTTTGCACTGAGCTACATCCCCAGCCCCACTTAGAATTTAGAGACAGGATCTTCACTTCCAAATTGCCAGGCTGGTCTTAAATTTGCTGTCCTTCTGCCTCAGCCTTTCAAGGCTGAGGTTATAGGCTTCTGCCACCCTACCCATCTTTGTGTGTCTGTGGACGGCACTTAGGGGACTTGGGCAGGAGGGTCCAGGCCAACTTGAACTACATTGGGAAAAGCCTGTACCAGAAAAGCAAGCTAAAACAACCCCCACACAACCCTGTCTCAAATAAATAAATAAATACAAACAAAACACTCCAGTGACTTCACTCAGTTAGATGGTTATAATTCTATGAATCTCTAATGTCAAAGCTTTGCTCCTTAATTTCATTATGCAAGCACCTTATTCTTTGCCCTTTTACTGTCATGCTGAACAGGAGCTGCCTGGACAGTGACAACTCAGCTAAGGTGGGGAAGGAGCTGAGCACCAAGGACCTGGATTGCAGAGGCCACCCGAGTGCTGGAACCAGAGAGTGCTCACCCAAGTGACCTGGAACTGAACAGGAACCCAAATTTGTGCATGGTGGGGGGAAAGTCTCGAGAGGCCTGGAAGCCCAGTGCGTCGGGGGGCCACATGGCAAGAGCATTGCTCTGTGTTTCCGGCCTTCCAAGCACCAGCACTAGGGTGCCCTGAGCCTGAACTCTAGGGAGAGGGTGGTGGCGAGGGAGCCGGAGAGCCAGGCTGGTCCCAAGGCAGGGAGGGGAGCATGCGCCCTCCTGCCAGGGATCCACCTCCGCACTCTGGGAGAACTGTTAATCTCTCAGAACATGGGAATTGAAAAATTTTATGTAGATGACTTTCCATTTTTATACCACTAGCAGTTGGAAGAGACATATTATAAACACAAACTTCAAAGGATTTACAATCTGGCACTCTTTTAATTGTGTTTATTTCAAACACTTTCCACATCAAAATAGATGTTGAAAATGAATAAATTTGATATAGGGAAGTAGTTCATCTTTGGTCCTGATGTTTATTAAATAGGAAGACTCAAAAATCATCCAATTATTCTTGGAAAATGTGCATGAATGTGTGGTATTTGGAAGTCTATTTTAGAACCCAAATGTCATAGACATCTGGACACAAAAATTATGCAAGAGAGACCTTTAGAAATGTGTTACTAATTGTTGACTCTTCCCTGCAACAGCACAGCCAAGCCTTTGTGACAGACAGTGTGCAGCACTGCTGTGGACCATGGCTCTCTGCCTTCAGGAGAGACCACATCGGACATCACAGAGCACTTCAGAGTTCATAGAGAGGAAGCAAGACTCACAAATAAATGAGTCACATTAGCAGGTTGAATGGTCAAAACAACAGTTACTAGCAGAAGAAATATGATCAAGCTAGTTGTAGAATCAGGAGCTGGGCTTGGTGGTGCACACCTATAATTCCAGCACTTGGGAGGCTGGGGCAGAATCAACCCAACCTGAACTACATCGTGAGATCCTTTCTCAAAAAACCAAAATAGTAATAAAAACAAAATAAAAGACAAGCCCAAGCTGTACTTGAACTTTTGATCCTCCTGCTTCAACCTTCTGAGTGCTAGAATATGAGTGTGTACCACTGCACACCAATATTATTTATTTACTTATCGCAGTATTGGGGATTAAACCACTCTACCACCTAGCTACATCCTCAGCCTGTTTTATTATTTATTTTGAGGCAAAGTCTCACTAAGTCACTAAATTGTTGACACATTGTGTCAACTTGAGAAGTTTAGAAGTCTAAGCCACTTAGCAGAGAGCCAGGGTCCTTACTTTGTAAACATCCTCAGCCTGTGCAAGGGGAGGCTGAGCCGATGTTAGTACTACATCCACCCTGGCGGTGGGGTGGGTGGGGTGTTAGCCTGCTGGCAGTACAAGGGAGGAAAAGAGGCTTGTTCTCCCCGCTTTTGCTCTTGCTGCTTTTGCTGCACCTTGAACTGTCGCCCCTGTGCCCTGCCACCCTGGCTTGGGCCGGCTGATTATGGACTGAAACCTTCACAGACTGTAAACTAAATAAACCTTTCCCTCTTTAATTTGGGTGGCGGGTATTGTGTCCTGGCAACTAGAGAAAAGTAACCAAGATAGTTGCTAAGACTGGGCCTTAACTCCCTGTCCTCCTGCCTCAGCCTCCCAGAGTCCTGGGATTGTAGGCATGTGCCTCCATGCCCAGTTCCATATTTAAATATTTAATGTACAACATGAAAAGGTCATACTTCACAATCTTTAAGGAATCTTTCTTATTCTAAAATATACATCATAAGGCCTTAAAATTTGAGGTCAGCTAATACAGGGCACTGTATGTATGATAAAAGAGTCCAACTCATACTGTTTAAGAACAAAGTAAGATCCATATTTGGAGAAATCTAGTGGGAAGGGGAGATAAACAGAGGTAACTATAAATTGATAAAATAAAAGGGTTGATTATGCAATATGGCGAAAAAAATTTTGGAGACAAGGTCTTGCTATGCAGCTCTGGCTGCTCTTGAACTCACTAGGTAGCGCAGACTGGCCTGAACTCACAGCAACCCTCTGTCTCAGCCTGCCAAGTGCTCGATTACAGATATGCACCATGCACAGCTGAAAAAATTTTTAAGGTAAAAACATTTATTAGAGTAAAAAACACATTGCCATTAATCTCCCCTGAAGTCCTCCCACTCCCCTGGAACACACTTACCCCACTGTTCTTCCCACTTTCTGCTGTTTCCTGAATGTCTTTTGTAACTACTGTGATGTCCTTAATCGATTGAAAATGTTTACAGAAATTTGTGACAAATAAAAAATGATGGTATGTTCTCATCTACCTGATACAGCAGATCTTGCTTCGTGCAACTTCTGATGCTTCCCTAAAATGAAAATGACTATGAAAGGTGAATGTCCCGGATCAAGTACAGGACATCAAGGCAGGCAGCCAGGACCGCACAACTGAAGGCCCTCGCAAAAGAAGACTTTCAAAACTGCTGCAGAAAGTTGCAGTGACAGGGCTGGGGATTTAGCTCAGCAGCATAAGCGCCATCAACCTGGCGAGTGCAAGGCCATGAAAGAAAGAAAGTTGCAAGGATGTGAGGTAAGTATGCTTAAAATGGGCTGGAGATATAACTCAGTGGCACAAGCACCCGCCTGGCAAGTTTGAGGTCATCCTGAGT